>NC_050069.1:25467042-26085792 GCF_009764565.3 Dermochelys coriacea
CAGCACACCTCACCCCAATTTCCAGTGTCTGTCACCACATCTCACTCCAGTTCCCAGGTACTGCTCCAGCGTCTCTCAGCACACCTCAGCTCAGCTCCTTTCTAGCTTGGGTGTTTCTCTATACTGTTTCCTCCCCACGTATGGTTGCAACTCACTGGGCTCATCCCTGCACCATTCCTCAGCCTTCAGGCCTCTCTAGCTTCAGCCCTCCAGCGCAGAGAGCCAGCAGGCATCTCCATCCACTACTCTCAGCCTTCAGGCCTCTCTGATGTGGGAAAGTCTGCAGGTGACCCCCTTTCTCTCTCATCACCCTGATCTGGCTCCATGGCTCAACTAGGGAATTTTCACCATTCCTTCCTCGTTAAAGCTCTCAGCCCACTTCTGCCCCTTCTCTGAGCTCTCATGATTCTCCCTTTCTTAACTGTGGGTAATAATCTCTCTCTCCTTCTCTTAGGAATCTGGACTCTGGGTTCTAAACTTGACTTCCAGGCTTCTGAAGTATCATTTATAAATCCCAGGGGCAGCCTCTCACCCTCCTCTAGGGTGACCAGATGTCCCGATTTTATAGGGACAGTCCTGATTTTTGGGTCTTTTGACTATATATAGGCTCCTATTACCCACCCTCTACCCCCGTCCAGATTTTTCACACTCGCTTTCTGGTCACCCTACCCTCCTCATTAAATCAAACTAGCTGCACCAAACAGGAGAGCTGAGTCCAGTTTCATGTAAGGGGCCAGCTACCCTGTTACGCCTAGAAATTCTAAGATACATTTAAAAAGGGGTCTTGTTTCATTCTTCTTAAGTGTTTGCACCCCAACCACTGCAGCATTATGCTAAGGGATCACAGCCAGAAAGGGAAAATGGGCTAGTCTAGTTGTACTTTGCAAGCTATGAACAAAAAACCAACATAATAGGCAGTGAGTCTCATTTTTAAATTTTTCTCAATAATCTAGGGCTGGGGAATGTGTTCCCCTCCCTCCCAAAGAGATAATGTGATGCGTCTCTTGAAGTGGGATAACACTTTGGGTAATTCAGCCGTCTCCTTCCCCCAACAGTAATAGGAGCATGAACAGCAGCTACTTTTCATAGTATATTTTACTAAGCAGTGCATGGAATACTTGAGATTGTGGTTGAAAGTCACCTCTCTGCACGCAAAGCCAGATCTGCAAAGTTTTGAGAGCAAAGGATTTCCCATACCAACGTGAGGCAGTGCAGCCCCTCTTGGTTCCATTTGTCTTGTAGTGCAGGCAGGATCAGTGGTTTCAGATAGGGTGACCAGATGTCCCGATTGTTGGATCTTTTTCTTATGCAGGCTCCTATTACCCACCACCCTCTGTCCCGATTTTTCACATTTGCTGTCTGGTCACCCTAGTTTCAGAGGAGCAGGTGGGTTGCACTGAGGTAAGTGCTCTATTTGTAATAATAAAAATAATAAAAAGTGACACAGATAGTCAACACTACTTCTGCCTGTATTGAGAACTACAGGCCTTCCAGGACACAGTAGCCCTACCCTCAACAGCCCTCACTGTGCTGGACCTTTGAGGACTGGCACAAAGCCCCTCCCTAACATGGCCACTTTGCCTTAGATTAATAGAGTCCAAGGCCAGAAGGGACCATTGTGATCATCTAGTCTAACCTCCTGTACAACACAGGTCATAGAACTTCCTTAGAGCATACCTCCTCCCTCCTTGACCCCCTTGCCTTCACGAAATGGCATTACAAGCCTTCACTCACATGGTGGATCTTTCAAAAGCCCTCCAAGGACTGGGGTGAGCTACAGTGTTGCCAACTCTCATGATTTTATCATGAATTTCACAATATCTGGGGTGAAATCCTGGCCCCATGGATGTCAATGGGAATTTTGCCACTGACTTCCATGGGACCAGGATTTCACCCTTGATGTTTTTCTTAAAGCTCCAGCTTCTGGAACTGAGCGATTGCATGAGCATCTCAGCTTTCATTTAAAATAAATAAATAAGTTTCTAGCCCTCATGGTCACAGAGAAAAGCCTGAAAATGTGAAACAAGTGCACCCTATCTTCCTACCATATTTACATGGCTCCTATCACCATAATATCTGAACCTCTCACAATCATTATCATTATAACACCTCTGTGAGACAGGGAAATACTATTATCCCCATGTTACAACTGGAAAACGGAGGCACTGAAATGAAATGACTTGCCCTAGATCACACAAAAGTGTGTGGCAGAGCAGAAAATTGTCTCCCAAGTCCCTGGCTAGTGTTCTAACCACAGTACCTTCCTTCCTCTCAATCCTAAAGGCTGAGAAATCAGAAGGCAAATAAAAATAACACAAAATTTCGTTTTAAAAATCTCATGATTTTTAATCCAAGATCATGATTTTGGGGCCTTACTCATTATTTTTAAATGATGGGTTGCCAATACTAGAGGTGCATTCTACAGGGGTAGAGTAGGGTTGCCACATGCTACTTTTCGTTTCTTTATATCTAAGTTTCTCTTTTTGTACTGACCAGGCAGCAAATACATCCATTCAGGTTCTCCCTTCCCACTAAAGTAAATTACTCACAGCAAGCTGCTGAGCTCATTCAACTGAATCCTTAGAAGTCAAGAAGCAACTAACTGCTTCCTATGCCATAAAATTAATATTCTACACTCAGTAACAAATTTGGGTAATAATCAGTTGGATAGATAATTTATACAATTATGATGATCTTGACTGAAATTGTGCTACATATTGCAGAATCACTGCTGTAAATAATCATTGGCATACAGCTCTTCAAAAGCAATTGACATTATTTGATATTCTAAATTTGAACAACTTTTATTGGTTTCTCTTCCTTGACTGGGTGAGCATAAATTCTACAATCAGGTTTCTGAGGCAAACACCATTTCAAATTCAAAATTTGCTTCCTCTGAATATTCTGCATTAAATTAAAATTCACTGTTTCCATGATGTGTATTATAATTATGTATTAGTTTTTTCTGACAATGTGCAAGGCTCTGTGCAAAACCAGGAATACACAGTCCCTGTTCCAGTGTGCTTGCATCCTTTAAAGACAAAAGATACTTACAAAGGGAGAAAGAAAGGAATACAATATGTAAACACTATTTTAAAAAATCCTGTCAATACATTTACTTGGTAGACTATACACAGGGGGAAAAAGGCAAAAGGGATGCAAACATATACAAAGCAAATGTGGTTAAAAATTGAGATGAACACTAACGGAAATGTTGTGACAATATTCACCAGCTCTAGTGGCCTTAACAAGAGGAGACAGTGAAATGTAACAAATAAATAAATAAACAAAACAAGCAACTGTCTTGGATCCCAAGACAAATGTGGCACTAGAGAATGGTTTACAACCATGTAAAAACCACATAATAACTAGAAAGGGTAAATATGTCAAAGCTGATCATGTGGAAACTGTTTATAAACTGAAGGAATCCAGGGGACATGTGGATTCTTCCTGCATAACATCTCTGAGAGAGGGAGAGAGCCTTGCCTTTCCATCCACCCCGCTAAAATTCTGATCAAGGCGCTCATCATTTCATGTCTCAAGGCTTCCCCTCTTCCCCACTCTTGAGAAATGCAAACTTCCCCAGCTCACAACCATTCAAAGACAAAGATAATTTTCCTAGCTAGTCACTTTGACCGTGTCACCTCTCTGTTTGCATCCCTCCACTGACTCTCCCTTCTCCCTCCCACCAAACACAAACTATTTATCTTCATTTTCAAGGCCCTTCACAGCCTATCCCCACCTTCACCTATTATCTCTCTCATAGACCACTAGAGATAGTGACTCACACCACTGAGCCCAATGGTGCCAGCCTTCGTGACTCACTTGTTAAATTTTCAGAAAAGCATCTTTGTGCTTTCTCTCATGCTGCCCCTCACATACAGGAGGAGCTCCTGGTAAACCTTTGCAAACATATCTCATTGGCCTCCTTCATACCCCTTCTTAAAACTCTCCATTGCTGTGATATCTACAAAAAACTTGATAACAGGCAACAGGTGTGCTTGAGACCACTCTCTAACATGCTGACCAGCACTGTCTCAGAGTTTCCTTGTGCTCTCCTGTTTGTATCCACCAGTTGTCTCTTGTCTTCTCTACTTGTAGTCTCTCTGGGGTGGAAACAATCTTTTTGTTGTGTGTTTGTGCAGCATCTAGCAGCGTCCTGGCTACATGCTACCACAATACAAATTAATAATAATAAATTAATAGTCCAATTTCAAGTAGAGACAGAAACAATTTAAGAATAGCTAATTTGCAGAAACACACTTTGATGAATAATCCATGTTTCCTTCCCTCATGCCATTTTTTCTCCCTGACTTTCTACCTCCTTATTCCCAACTGCTGGGTTAGAGACAAGAAACAGTTTTAATGGCTAAAGTTACACTACCAGCACTACCAGTAACAGACACTGGATACCACACTGAGTGATTCCAGCACCTCATGCTGTCCTGAGGATGGCTAAAATTGCTTACATTTGTGCATTTGTAAAAAGTGCCAAAATTTACAGTTTAATTTTGGCTTTAACATCTGTGCCTCGGTCTTCCCAGCTGTAAAATAAGGACACTAGTACTTACTTACCTACCAAAGTTATTAGGATGATTAACTAAAGCTTCTAAAACACTAATGAGTTATTCAGGGGAAAGACACTATATAAATGCAAAGTATACTGATATAATATAAACCTCCTGAAAGCCTAAGTCTGTGATCAGTTTCATAATTTTTGAAGTTTAAATTCCAGGAAAGGGTCACATATTAAAGACCTGATTCTCTGCTGCCTTGCACTTTGTGCAGCCATTTACACATGTGCAAAGTGAGTGTGAAATGTTATCACTTTGATTTGGTACACAGCATTGAAGAATCAAAAAGGAATCAGGCCTCTGATATTTAAAACTCAGCCTTCCTATTTGTGCTTACTTAATTTTCAGGCCTACTCAGGTACTTTTTCAGTTATTTGAAAATACATTTGATGTCACTGGGATGGCCAAGGATCTAAATGCACCTGCTGGGTGAGGCATTGCTTAAAATAGGCCAGAAGTCATTGTAAAATTATATTGTTGGAAGTTCTGAAAAGAATTGTACACTTTGGAGGTGTGTTTTTAAATGGATGGAGGCCTATGATGAATCAGTTACATAGTTTGTACAATATAGTTTTCAGCACCTATGAAATGGAAAAGTCAATATTTGCCCCTCCTTTTGTATTAGATCCTGTAAAGCATACAGTGAAAAGATACAGCAGAAACCTTGACTAAGAGAGATGTCAGACTTGGTTGTATGTAAATAGCTTTGCTCATTGTGACCTAAGGGCCAACTTATCTTGCCATACCACATGTTGGATTTCAAGATCAACCTTATTTTTAAAAACCGTTGGCCTGGAATCTGAAAATGCTTTATGTTCAAACACAAACGAGTGGACATCCTCATGGTGCCACAGGTCTTTTTGCCGTGTAGCCATATCCTTGGAACCGAAATCCTATCTATCCCAAACAAGGAGGAACCCATCTGAGGCAGCAGGAATAAGATTTGGGGAGCCAACCCAGTGGTGCAGACAGCTTGTGCGTCCCTAAACCCAGCTCCATGAGGTCTCCATCTTTGGCCCCTGCTCGGTTGTGGTGGGAATGAGGAGCCTTGGTAGGCAGAGGGCAAGGCTAGTGGGTCCAAATGGCAGAACAGCCAGGGATATTGCCCTCTGAGAAGCAGGGTGCAAGAGCAGCACTGGTGACTGAAGCCTCAGAGCTACTTTGCAGTCATTACTCTAACCCTGGCCTAGCCAAATGGTGGATTCATCAAGCTCAGCTAGTCCAGTATGGTGTGGGGGAGAGAGGATTTGTCTCCCTAAATAAGACTCTGCACCTTTAGTGCAGCTATTTTCATATATTCATTCAACTATTACAAACTTTGCTTAATATTCCAGAAAGCCAAACTGTGGATCACAACTCTTCGATTGTGTATTTGTGTAGAGTCTCTGGTAAGGCCAATTTTAACTGTAACCTGTTCCCTGCTCTAAATTTATGAGATTCTCTCTTATTGAACAGGGCTAATTCATTTCCTTGCTTCCTCTCCTCTCCACTCACTCTTTCAGTGCAGAGTTCCCACTATTGGAGGGTAAGAGTTATCTATGTTATGTAGTTACTGATACTATCAGCAGCAGCACTTCTTTCCTCTCTGAGTTGCCATCTCTTTTCCTACCCCAAATCTCTCTAATTTTACATACATCTCTCTTTCCATAGTTGGATAGTCATATCTTTCTTTATTCTCAAACTTCCTTTGGATTTTCCTCGTTTCTCCCTGCTGACAATCTTTGTGTCTCTGTTTCATCTTTTCCCCTTCCCCCTTTGTTTCTATGCATCTCCTTCCTCTTCCTTGTTTCAGAGTTTCCCAGAAATGAAGGAGCATGATTGCATATATTATATCCATAATATCACACAATAGCACTTTTATGGAAGCGCAGGATGTCTAGATTAAAATATTTTATTTTTCTTTAGATCTAAATTCAGTTTCACTTGGCTGCGGCCACTGCTACTGTGCAGGAACATAAGCATAGTCATGCTGCAGATATTTATCCTCGAGGGCGTGGGCAAATATGGGATTCAATACACAGTTTCAAACCCTCTCCCCCCCCACGTTAGAAGCAAAACTTGACTTTATTTTAAGTATTCATTAATTTGATTAACTATTTAAATTTAAAGAAAATTTCAGAGGCCTTGAAAGAAGCTACATATTTAAAGAGTAATATATACAAAAAGAAATAAATTACATAAAAACGATGGTAGGATTACAGCGTTACAGTTTTTGGAGAGCTTTAAAATAATGCAAAAATTAAGATCCGTAAAGCAAAATAATCTTGGCTACGTTGTCCAGTACATATTGAAGTAAATGCAGTTATACAGATATAACTAGGAATGCAATTTAGATCATGTTTACTTTGTAGTACATACACTATTTAAAAGCCTAAATGGATAGTTTTAATATTGTGTATTCTTGTTTACAAAGAAAAATCTGAATAAAAGGTAGTGCACATATGGAAGTTACTATTTCTTTTAGAGATCTTAACTTTTGCATTTCCTGACATTATTAACATTGCAAGCTAATGTTACATTTATGTAGGCTTTTTCGGCATTTAATCTTCTAGGGGGCTATTATATAGAGTGTACAATTCCTGGAAGCTCAGGTACACTTCTTGAAACCACCACATGAACTAATCCTGCCTTGCTGTTGCCTCTTAACCTTGGCCCTCCCACTTTCTGTATCAGCTCTCCAACAACTCAGTCTTCCCCACAATAGTGTTTATTGAAATGCATAATTATACATTCAAAGTGCTTGGGCTTTGCACTCCAGAATAAACTGGGGTCTACAGAGACCAGTATATTTATACCAAGAGGAGGAAATGCCCAGACTAGTTCCTGACAACTTTCAGCTAATCCAGGAGTGGAGGCCATCCACCTCCTTCCTAGTTTCATGGTGTTCTCCTTACCTCATCCATTCAAAAAAAACTTTACCATGGTCTCCAGCTCCAGTGATGTGAAAGGGGGAACAGGGAGAGGAAGTTCCTGTCAGAGTGTTGTGCACAGAGCTCCCCACCATCCTGGTACCTATGAGACAACCTCTGAAGTGCTAAACCTGGGAGCCCCCACTCTCTGCAATTTCAGATTCCCACCTACTTAGGCCTTGCGTGCCTGTTTCCACAGCATAAAGATGGGTCTGCAATCAGTGAACAAAGAGGGGCTGGAGTCCAGGCAGAATCCGCTCTCTTTTTCAATGACACTTGCAGCTGCCATCAATTGTCCAGCAGGACAACTAGCTGACATATGGGATGAGATCTGTGTTGCAGACAAGGTGTGTATGGACCATTTTTTGTTCTGCGTTTGTGCAGCACTGAACACAAAGGGGTCCTGGTCTGTGATTGGGGCTTCTGGGCACCACCACAATACCATAAGGTAATAACGTGTCACATGCCTACCTCTGCAAACTGCCCACACCAAAAAACACTGCAGTGGGAGAATAGGTAAAGAGCCCAGCATACAAGAAATGGAAAAGCCAGGCTGCCTGAGCAGTGTTAATTCTGCCCTCAGTGCATGGGCATGATTATTACTTGATCTTCAATTCCTTGATCATAGGGTATTTCTCAAACAAAATATAAATAAATATACATGCATTTTAACAGTCTTGCTACATACTTGTAGCTTCCTGTAACTGTGTTGACTGAAAGGAAATTGTTTTCTAAATGGTGGTTGTAATTATTAAAAACACGTCTTAGCATATTAAAGGTCTAATAGCTTGATCTACAGAAATGCCGAACATCCATAAATTCCATTTAAGTCAATGAGAGCTGCAGATCCCCAGGACCTTTCAAAATCAAGCCATACATCAATAAAGATATATAGAACCATAACACTACTAGAATTAGTATACGTGTACAACAATGAAGCATGAAACAGGGTGAGACGCCTCAGAGTCTGTACGAAAAATGTGAGTATAGTAATACTTGTGAAATAGTATGTTGATTATGATTAACACTGTGTAATAGAATAGATTCCCTGATCATGGAGTGCTCCACTTTGAACCCTTAATGCTTTCAAGGCAATGCTTTGATGGAATTTCATTGGGTTTTTGGAAAGAAAAAAATAAAATCCATAATATGATTTATTTGGGTAGCTAACACTAGAGCACCCTGTCCCACACACTGTAGAAGGTTCAAAGGATGGAAATCTTCTTCCCCACCTCCTAACGGTCTTAGGAAGTCTGCAGGGGAGACACCCCTCAGGTGAACCAACAGATGAATCTAACATATTCTGCCTCTAGTAATGGCCAATTCTCAATTTGTTAAAGGAAGGCGAAAAAACCTTTAATGCAGCTACTGGGCTTTGCAATGCTGTTGGAAAAAAGCTTTCCTGGCCCCCTATTTTAGAACTTGAAAAGGGTGGAAATACACATACCTCCTTCATGATGAATATTTATGCCACAAACTAAATGTTTGCACTTTTCTCTATATGTTGCATACATGCTTGCTCAATAGCTGAAATAGTGTCCTGGCTCTAGAGACAGTGGCTTCATGACAGCTCAAGAGCTTATAAAATAAGAGGAATATAAAGATTTAGGTCACCACAATATCATAGAAGGAAAGTGGTTAAATGTTGTTGAAGTCACACCTACTCCAGAGTTTACTATTGTAGATCATAGTCAAATTCCGATGAAGTGAGCTGTAGCTCACGAAAGCTTATGCTCTAATAAATTTGTTAGTCTCTAAGGTGCCACAAGTACTCCTTTTCTTTTTGCGAATACAGACTAACACGGCTGCTACTCTGAAACAGTCAAATTTTAGTAAGCAACCAGATAGGTGTGGGTTCAGATATTCTAATGTTTCCCATTACTCTGTGGGCTAACTATGGCCCATGGACATTAACGACACGAAGCATGAGAAAACAAGGGGCCTGTGGACTGGAAAAAGACTATCAGGGATTTGGCAGTGGTAAACCATTATTGAACTCATCCTGTGCAGAAGGGCAAGATAGCAGACAGGTATGACTTGTCAGAGAGAGCATGCATGTAGCCAGAGAGCAGTATAAGACTCCAGAACACGTTTACTAACATAAAGGACCCACCTATTGAAGCAGTTTTTTGTTGCCAGAGAAAAGGTAATTTGTAAACTAAGTTACGGTTCAAAATACTCTACATGAAGATAGCTATACTATTGGAAACAAAAAACTCACAGCAACCACGACACTCTAATCCCATCTCAAAACAATGTTGAAATTAACATGATTCATTGACACCTATTGGGAAATAAATAATTTAGGGCAAAACTCCAATTGACTTCAATCATATTATATATATTAATACAAAACTATACATTCTGATTATTACATTTCTTTAAACCTGACTAATACTGTCCAAACTGTAACTAGTAAAGGCTATGATACCCTCCCCCAGAGAAATCCATCTTGCTAGGAAATCCGGTGACATACACTTCAGATAGCTGCCTACCCGGAGATGCATTGGGACCATAGTGAGGAGGCAGGTTTGCAGCTTCTAAACCCCAGTCCTGTAGAAGGCTGGGCCCTCTGCACTGCTCCTCTGGGTCTCCTTCCAACTGAAATCATGGTTTCTTCAGGATCTATGCTCCCATTGGTCATGAATTCTTGCAGCAGTAATTTAGTTAGAGATTTGCTTAGATATCCACTACTTCTAAAATAGAACGGACTACTGGGTCCTAAACATTTATTATTATAGCTAATAAAGGTATGTAGCATGACCCACCATCATCTTACACATCCACAAAGAATTTTTAATTAAGTTATTTCAAATAGGTGAATTAAGTCACACACACTGATTTGGTTTACAAATAATACGAGAGTATAATTATAAACACCTAATTTTCATAGGGTTTGTTTGTTTTTTTGCATAACCCTGTACCCCTCTTGTGTTTTCCTTTTATTCTTCCATTCCTGAGGTATGCAGTCATCTAAGTGCCTGTTAAGGTGCATGCCTGTGCGGCCATGCAGGACGCCACCAAGGGCTGTGCACTTAACTCCTCTAGCCCCGGAGCTGCTGCAGCGGGGAGAGGTGCCCCTCCCGTGGCCCCAGCCCAGGTGCTGCAGCAGTTCCAGGGCTGGAGGAGTTAAGTGCATGGCCCTTGGTGGCGTCCTGCCCCCTTCCACACTCCAAGCCCCTTGGCCCCACCCCTGCCACGTCATCTGCATGTGGGTGCACATAGCAAAATTCATTCCGCACATGAATGGGAAAAATTAGAGGGAACATTGGCAGTCATCCTGAAGTATGTGGTACTTACTCATACACATTTACTCACAAAATCACCAGTCACTAAATCATCCCCTTTAAAGTCTTATGTAACATTTGTAAGCATCAATAAGAACTGAGTACAGTATGCTTCTTCAGAATATGTGTGTATAGTAATTTTCTAGCATCAGTTTGTCTGTCCTATACGCACCTATAATACCTTTATTGTAATATCTTCCTCTTTGAGTCAATCAGGCAAGTTATTTATTAGCATTAATATTTATATACTTCTCTTAGATGGAAAAGAAAGGAGACCACAAATATCCCATTGGCCAAAACTTGTCTACGACCCCGTTTGCTACCATATATTAGAGGCCCTTATTTTCTGAAACAAAACGTGACGCTAACAAACCTATTCTGTTGCCCAGAAGATTCTAAACAGTGAAAAAATAAGACACAAATATCTGCATCAGAGGGGGGTACAAATTCAAAGATAAACCTCGGCCCCAATCCTGCAATCAGATTCACAAGAGTGGATCCTTCCATCCATGTGGATCCCCATTGATTATAGGAGTACAGATTGTCTTTATTTTCTCTGGACAGCATCATGTAAAAATAAGTAACATATTATACTATAGCAGGATGGCTTGCCCATGGACTGGCGAACCTGCGGGGTAAACCAGCCCTGATTACAGAATGAGCCCCATCCAGATGCTGCAGGGATCAAAAGGACCCCAAGTCAGCAGGAGGGAAGTTCAGGAATCTGCAGGAAGTCAGAAAGGCTCCTGGAGGGAAGACCCTGATATCTGGGGGCTTGGAATCCAGAGCCAGAAACCTGAGGCTTTAGTCTGGGAGTGGCCTACCAAAGCAGGAAAGGCCCCAGGCAGGAAGGCCTGGGAGTAGTAGCATGAACTGGAGCATGCTGGGGGTAAGCAGGCTTTTGCAGAAAGACCTGTATTGTGGGGTTTCCCTATAGACACGAAAGGCAGGAAAAGTCCCGGAGTGACATGACAAGAAGGTAAAACCGGTGGACTGTGTCTTGGGACTGAGTTTTATTTTGGAGCATTATTTATGTAAATAAACTTGGACCCCTGAGAAATGGTGGTGAATGGACAAGAAAAGCCTGATTAGTGTTCATTTAAGAAGCCCTTTGAGGGGAAAATCATTGGCAGGTAGGGTGACCAGGTGTCCAGTTTTTGACTGGAACACCCGGTCGAAAAGAGATTCTGGGGCTCCGGTCAGCACTGCTGACCGGGCCGTTGACTATCTGGTTGGCAGCACCGCACAGCAGCGCTGCACAGGCTCCCTGCTAACCTCTGTGCTGCACGGCTCCCGGGAAAAAGCAGCATGTCCTCACTCCAGCTTCTACACATAGGGGCAGCCGGGGCAGGGGCAGTGTGCAGAGTCCCCAAGCGCCGCCCCCGCAGCTCCCACTGGCTGGGAACCACAGCTAATGAGAGCTGCAGGGGTGGCGCCTGCAGAGGGGGCCTGGCCTGGCCGTAGGAAGGACATGCCGCTGCTTCCGGGAGCCACCTGGGGTAAGCGCCACCTGGAGTGTGCACCCCTTAGCCCCCCCACATCCCAACCCCCTGCCCCAGCCCTGATCCCCCTCCTGCTCTCCGAACCTGTTGATCCCAGCCCAGAGCATCCTCCTGCACCCCAAACCCCTCATCCCCAGCCCCACCCCAAAGCCCACACCCCCCACTAAAGCCCTCACCCCCCTGCACCCCAACTCTCTGCCCCATCCCAGAGCCCCCTCCCACACCCTGAACCCCTCATTTCTACCCACACCCTGGAACCTGCACCCACAGCCCGTACCCCCTCCCACACCCCAACCCCCTGCCTCAACCGAGAGCCCCCTACCATACTCCAAACACCTCGGCTCCACCTCCCATCCTGGAGCCCCCTCCTGCACCCCAAGCCCCTCATCCCTGGCCCCACCTCAGAGCCTGTACCCCAGCCAGAGCACCCACCCCCCCCTGCACCCCAACTCCTTATCCCAGCCTGGAGCCTCCTCCTGCACCCTGAACCCCTCATTTCTGGCCACACCCCAGAACCCCACCCCAGCCCACAGCCTCCCGCACTCTGAATGCCTCATTTCTGGCCCATCCCGGAGCCTACACCCCCTCCCGCACCCCAGCCCCCTGAGCCGCCCAGTGAAAAATGAGCAAGTGAGTGAAGGTGGGGAGATGCGAGCGACGGGGGGGAGGGAGGATGGAGTGAGCGGGGGGCAGAGCAAGGGTGTTCGGTTTTGAGTGAGTAGAAAGCAGGGCACCACAGCAGGACTCCTGGTCATAATGGGTGCATGGTAGGTGGCTGACCCCACTACAACTTCTGCAGCAGTGGTGAGGTGAGTCTCCAAGGGTCAGATTTTTAGACTTATTTAGGTGAAGAGGGGTGCCTAGTGGCATTTTCAAGGGAGCCTATTGCCTATCTGTCTCTAAGCACTTAGCACTTACTTGTTTAAGCACTTTAATGTACCTTTAAAAACTTGGCCCCAACAGCTGAAGCTAAGATTCCTAAGCTAATTGCTAAGAAAATTTATACATACTAGTTTAGAATAAGAACCAAAACCCAGGGGCCTGATCTTCATCTGATGCAAATCAGCACTGCTTCACTGACTCGGGAACAACACCAATTTAAACCAGCTGAGAATCTGGCCAGCATAAGTAACCTAAAAAAAAAAAAACCTACTAGTTATGAAAATGTTTTCTGAACTAGCATTTTAAAAGTGAAGAGGATTCCTAAACATTCTGCTTTAGCACTAATTATTTTCTTAGTTTAACTGCCAATGGCACATACTATTAAGATCAGTTTGTATTTTAAAATATGTAACTTTGTTAGTCTGAATATTTGATTTCTATTGAGATGAAATCAAGAAACTTTGGTTCTCATCTTAACGGCTCCCAGATCAAGCAACATTTTCAAAATTATGAATGAAAAATGTTAAACCAGCATTTTCAATTTTCAGCAAATAATTTAAGAAAACTTTCTGGCAAACACTGCTATTACCTCTTTCTGATTATACCACTATCATACAATCTTCTATATTTCCTCAATCACAAGTTATGTTAACAATGAGAATTTGGAAGCTTTAAATTTTCTTCTTTATTGCTGTGTGTAATGCATAGGAATTTAGTCAACAGATTCAAAAGTAAAAAAACCTTAATAAAAAAAAGACTGTGTTGGAATAATGCAGAAAGACTTTGGATCTAAGAGACTAAAAAAACCTCGATCTTAATAGAGGTTTATTCTATCCACCTAACTTAATCATTTTTATAGTGCCAATCGTATTTGAAGAGCTGGACCAGAAATCTATTAAAATTTGTTTTTTTAATTATTCCTCGTCTGGTTTTGCCTTTAAAACCTCTTTGCTGACTTGTTGTCACGTTCCCCCGAGTCCTCAGATAGTACAGCTATGACCAAATTAAACAGAATAGAAAGCTGCCCCTGGACTGTAGCAGTCTAAGTAAATATTGCAAGGAATAATATAACTCATTACCCCAGCCAGGCCTGCAATACTATTTACATATAGCCCAATTCCTAGCTGAAACAGCAGAGCAGAGCAGCTGTGACAGGCTGAAAGCAGGAGTTTTTAAGAGTCTAACTGAAGCACACACAAAAACCCTTCATTTCCCAAAGGTGTGTGCTTTAGCAGGTCTGGAAGAGATGTGTGTGCACCGATAATTTGGTTTCAAGAGGGTGAGGCACACAAGTTCACAGAGGTTGCAGTTCTGATTCTGCTATCGCTTACATCAGGTTCACACCATTGACATCAGTGGAGCTACTTCTGCTTCACACCAGTGGGAAACCAGAATCAGACCCTACTGGGTTGCACCTGTGCAACCGAGAGCAAAATTTGAGCCATTGATTTAAATGGAGTTAATCCAGATTTACACCACTGTGAAGTAAAAAAAAAACCCTGGCCCTTTAGCTGGCCATTTAACAGCAATTTCCTTAAGTACAGGATCAAAGGAGTTTCTCCTTTTAGAGTCTGTAGTAATGCTTGTGCGGGAGGAAGGAGCCACCTCCTACCGTAACTGCTCTCCAGTGAGCAAGACTTCGGCCATGTGCTCCAGCTCAGCAGCCTTCTGCTGCATGCTGCCCATGTCCTCCTCCATCGCGGCCAGCCTGCCAGGGACATACAACACAAGAGAGCTAAGGGAGGCTGCAGCTCTCAGCTGGACGACGGGGCTGGTTTAATATGCTCGTTAAATGACAACTAGGCTAGGTTAAATGACAACATAAAAACATCCCAACCTCCCCCCCCCCGCCACCTTATTAAAATCCCCTTCCTTCCCTGCAAACCCAGTAACTAAACATATCCTTAATCTGCATCGCACAAAGGGAACATTTCAGCCCAGTTCTAGTCTCCTGCAGGATCTGCTCCGTTTTAATTAAGTCCCATCGATCGATTACTTTGATTGAGTTTCCCAGCGCTGCAAAGCTGCACGGGTGATTTTTATTTTGCAGCACATCGTTGCATGGCTACTTGTCTGGCTTCTCAAAAGAGAGAGCTGCGCTTTTAAATTCCTGCATACAATTTATTTTTGACAGCTCAAAGGACACGCGCTTTCTGCTCAGCTTCCCTTTGCAAAAAGCCTTTTTGAGAGACTGACTTCCCCATCTGCTTATTTCAAGGGACACTGCCAGTTGCTAACAGAAGATCCACGCCTCCCTTTCGCTTACCTTGATTGTGCAGGTCACCTTTCCCTTGTGGAGATAAAGAAAGATCCAACCAATTTCCTTGTTATTGTGTCACAGCCAGAGAGAGAGACACGTGGTTGCAGCAGCAGGTCCAGCCAAGACAGCAGCGTCCCCCTCTGTCTATCACATTGTTCGCAATTACTTTCTCCAGCATGGAAAAGACTGAATGTCACAGCGAAAGTCGTAGCAGCCACGGTTGGGGGGTGGAGGGGGGAGACCCTATGTTTATCACAAGCGACCTTTGAGACAGCAGAGTGCAGCCCAAGTTATCGAGCAACAGGAGAGGTGCTCTGAGGACTCAGGATACAGCTAACACACCCTCCCCCGCACCCCACCCTCTTGCAAGGAAAACTCCAGCTATTCCTGGCTGAAGTACAATGACTCTCAGGTTGCACAGAATGTACCTTGGCCGCTATCCTTGGGTATTGGCAAAGAGGAATCCAAGTCCAAATTCTGAGCACTCCAGCCTATAATTTGAACTGCCCCTTATCTCTAGCACTTTGTATTCCTGGTCACCTGTTAGGGATACTCTAAGTAGGGTATTCATCAGAAACAGCTCCCCACTCCCAGTTCTTTGCATATCCAGTCAAAAGAGGGTGCTAAATTCCAACCAGTACAGAAAACCCCCAAGAAACTTCCCACATGGGAGACAGATTTCAAGTGCACCTATAGTGCACCCCACTCACCTAGGGTTGCCAACTTTCTAATTGCACAAAAAGGAACACCCTTGCCCTGCCCCCCCCACTCTGTCGCTTGCTCTCTCACACCCTCACTCATTTTCACTGGGCTGTGGGTTGGGAGGTGGTGAGGGCTCCAGCTGGGGGTGTGGGCTCTGGGGTGGGGCTGGGACCAAGGGGTTTGGAGTGCAGAAGGGGATGCGGGCACTGGGAGGGAGTTTGGATGAGAGATGAGGTTCTGACCTGGAGCAGAGGGTTTGGGGTGTGGGCTCCAGCTGGGCGATGCTTACCTCAGATGGGTCTCAGTCGGTGGTGCAGCAGGACTAAGGCAGGCTCCCTGCCTATCCTGGCTCCACGCTGCTCCCAGAAGCAGTCGGCATGTCCGGTCCCTAGGCAGAGGCACAGCCAGGTGTCTCTGCACTGCGTGCGCTGCCCAGGCCTGCAGGCGTCACCTACATAGCTCCCATTGGCCGTGGTTCCCAGCCAATGGGAGCTGCAGAGCCGGCGCTGGGGGGGGGGCAGCACACTGAGCTTTCCTGGTTGCCCCGGTGCCTAGGGGCCAGATGTGCCAGCCACTTCCAGGGAGCTGCGCAGAGCCAGGGCAGGCAGGGAGCCTGCCTTAGCCCTGCTGCGCCGCCAACTGGACTTTTAACTGCTGCTGACCAGAGCTGCCAGGTTCCGTTTTCAACCAGTCGTCCGGGTCGAAAACCAGATGGCTGGCAACCCTACACGCAACCCTACCTGCTCCAAAGGGAGACATGACTTTGGGAATTTCACCAAGCCTGACGCTGCTTCATATGTAAATACGCTATACAAATTTCAGCTGAATGCTCTTTAGTTACATGATGATATTCCTTTTTATTCCGGGAGGATGAACTGGGCAGTGTATATTTTGGTTTCTTACATTTTCATGAATTCATAGACTTTAAGGCCATAGTGAACCATTTTGATCATCTAGTCTGACCTCCTGCATAACAAAGAATTTCAGCCAGTAGTTCCTGCATCAAAACCATATCTTGGGGTTGAGCTAGAGCATATTTCAAAAGAATGTTACATAGTTTAAATTACAGAGCATTTCTGTATAAAATGTGAATTTGGCTGACTTCTTTTTTTGAACTTAGAAATCTAGGAGAATGTCATTTTCTGTTCAGAATTATCTAAGGATTATGGAGTTGCATTTTTGTGCGTGTACACCTGACATCCAATTTATCACTTGTTACATATGTTGAAATTGAAGTTTCTTACACTATTTGTAGAACATTACTGAATGGATGGGAAAGGTCTGAGGGTATCATGTTAGAGTGCTTCCCACTAAATATATATTCCAATATTATGCATTTGTATAATTTCCACAACATTCTAAAAGGGTAAATGTTTTAAGCAGGTAAATTGTGATTCTGGGATTAATGAACTAGCTTTATCATGCAAACAAGGAACTCAGAACACTAATTAAGAATCAAACTTTGTGAATAAGAATTTGAGTATCACCTATCAAAGGAAGTGGTTATTTTCACACAGGCAGTAGTGGATACTGCTTTGCACTCTACTTTCACCATCAGCTCTAGGGTTGGCATGAGTGAGAATACATACAATCTGTCTTGGGGCAAACCTCAGAATGATGAAGACATGTCAGGCACATAGAACAGGTGGAGATCTACGGATGGCACTGTGGCAGAAAGTGCAACGGATAGGAATGGTGTGATAAGTAGAGCAACCTGTTTTAAATACTGTTCAAGGAAGACCTTTTTGCAAACACTTGTTAGTCTGTGATTTTCTCACAAAGTGATGGTTACAAATATTCATGTATTTGTCATTTCTGCTATGTTATTAGTCATGTGAGTCACATAATATTGTTTGTCTTTCCCCTGATTGGATGACTAGAACTACATAAGGACAATGACAGAACAAACCATTAAGGCATTGATTATTTAATGGAAAGGATGAGGGAGCTCTTTAGAGAGAAAAGGCATCAGATAAATAGGGTTGAGGGATTTTAAACCATTTTAGTTTTTCCTCTCCTCTTTTTCCATAAGAGCAAGCATTATGTGGACCTCAGATTTTAAAATACCTGGTTCCTCCCTCATCGAGGGAGATAGAAAAATATAAACCAGATTTGTGGCTTTTCAGCTTTACTTTTATTTTAGCACAGATATAAATTAAGTATATTTTTGATTTTTTATATATATTATATTTATTTTACATACACACACACACACACACACACACACACACATACACTTATTTGCAAAGAATACAGTCACCTATCGTTGTCTCATAGCTGGCTAATTTTTGAAGTGCCAGGGGTCTGGCCAGGTATTGTCAACTCTCCCCTCCTCATTTCATACTAAATATATCATCTTTTCCCATGGACAGATTGCATTTATTGGTATTCATTTGTTGTAACCTTCAAAACATTGTTAAGACAATATAGTTTTCCCATTAAACAAGTCCAAACTAGTCAGACACATCAGTGCTTATGTAATTAAAAGAATGGAACAAAGCAGATTTCTAGGCCAAGCCGTTTGAGACATGTGACAAACCACAGGAAAAGTTAAGAAACTTTCAAACAGAGAAACTTCTTATTTTAAACTTCCCTATCTCTAAAATATACTTTATAAGATCAAAAATCTTGCAAAGTTCATAAATAGCAGATGACAGTTTAAATCTTGTGCTGATTTGTTCTACCTTTTGCAAAGTTAGAACTGAGGTCTTATTTATTTAAATTTTTATACTTCACGCATCACCATAGCAGTACAACTTCTATGCCTAAACTCTGTACCGTTTTCTTTTTACTTCATTATCTTAATAAAATTATTAAATCTGAGCTCTGATTGAAATAGAGCTTTGACAGGAAAGATAGTTTGATTCTTAGCTGTGTAGTGATGAGTGTTATCCGTAAAACAGACAATTATGTATATTAGCAAGGCATGTACTTCTTTTAATATTACCAATTAATTAGTATTATATGATACTTAATTTTCTCACAGGCTGCAAGTGGTGATTAATTCAGAAAAGTTTCAAATACTACATGTGGATCCAAAATTGCAGGACATAGAGATACACATACACAGATATAGACTCTGTATGTTTTATACGGATGCTCTTGAACTTTTGTCAGCTGATTACATGCTATTTTCATATTAACATGACTGCATGCTTCACAGAGTATTTATATTGTTGTGAATATCATTAGGTAGATTAACGGACAGGAAAAATGTGTTTAATCTATTAATAGATTAGAAAAAATAATGGTTTAGTGGGGATAAATCTGATAGAGACAGAGAAAACTCAGTATGCCATAAATATGATTTCACTGCTATTAACTGCTTTGCAAAGTAGATGGAAAGCTTTTCCAATGAAGAAGAAAGCTACACCTTTAAGTGTGCAAAAATTAATCAATCAATTTGGTTAATTCAGTACATATTCACTGATCAAGGTAAAGGATTTTTTAATGAAGCAGCATTATAGAAACCTATTCTAACCTTATAGTAAATTATTTCTAATTAATAATGTGGCTTAGACATAATGTATTATGTCTAAATCATGTTTTGCAGACATTTTCTGAAGTGACTGCTGGTATCTGACATTTTATTACAAAACAAACTCTATCCTCCTTCCCATGTTGATGAGTGACACACTAGTCCATGCCATGTCGATTATCTTGACTACTGTGACCTCCTCATCACTAGTTTTCCTGATATTCATATTCTTACCCCTCTGTCCATCCAAAATGCAGCAGCCACATATTCCTGGCCTGTTTATAAGATGGTTACTTTGCTCTTTGAAGCATTTCACTGGACTCCCCTTACCCATAGACCAAGTTTAAATTACTGCTCAGCCTTGCCTTCAAACAACTGTGTCCAAACGTTTCCACTCTCCCTTTGATCTGCCAATTATGCCACTTGTTTCTTCCACTCATGTCTTCATACCACTCTGCATTAAATGATCTCCCAAATCCAGAAAGTCAAGGAAGTCAACAGAGATCAGAAAGCAGTCTGTCAAATATGGGGGATGCCTTAGAACTAGGTCCCTACCAAATTCACAGCTGTGAAAAACATGTCATGGACCATGAAATCTGGCCTTCCTTGTGAAATGTGGTCTTGTGTACTTTTACCCTACAGTATACAGATTTCATGGGAGAGACCAACGTTTCTCAAACTGGAGGTCCCGACCCAAAAGGATATTGCAGGGGCAGTGGTAGATTAGCCACTGGGCAGATGGGGCATATGCCGAGGGGCCACGGCTGCCAGGGCGGGGGAAGCCCCTGCGCCCTGACCCTACTCTGTGGCAGCAGTGCTGGGCGGCAGAAACCCCTCCCCAGTGGCCTCCGTCCCTGGCAGCATGAGAGAAGCCCCCCCTCCCAACAGCCCTAGACCCCCTCCCCAGCAGCTCCCATCCCCACCAGAGCAAGCCCCTGTGACCGACCTGCTCTCTGGCAGAAGTGCCAGGCGGGAGAAGCCCCAGCACCCCAACCCTGGTCCTCCACAGAAGTGTGGGGGGTGGCAGAGGAAGTCCTGTCACGCAGACCTCCACTGCTGGCCTGGGACTGGAGGAGCTCTTACTCCCCACTGCAGCCCTGGAGCCATGGCATGGGGACAAAGCATCTCTGGTCTTGGGCCCATAGTTGGGGGAGGCAGAAAGGAGCAAAAGGGGTGGTGGGGCTGCAGTGAGGGTAGTGGAAAGGGGGGCACCCTGGGAGAAACAGGGACAGGCCCTGGGGAAAGGGCAGAAAGGGGTGGGACTGGGCAGGGGTGCAAACAGAAGTGGGGAATGTGGGCAGGGCCCCAGGCAGAAGGGATGGGGTGGGCCTCCCACTTGCTCTGGCCCACAGCCCCAGGAAACCTTAATCCACCTCTGTGTGTCGGGGGGGCTGAGGGGTGTCACAATATTATTGGGGGGGGTCGTGGTATTGCCACCCTTACTTCTGCACTCCCTTTAGAACTGGGTGGACTGAGACCAGTGGCTGCTGGCTAGGAACCCAGCTCTGAAGCAGCACCCTGCCAGCAGCAGTGTGGAAGTAAGGATGGTGATACCCTACCATGCCACCCTTACTTCTGTGCTGCTGTTGTAAGGGTACTGCCTTCAGAGCTGGGCTCCTGGCCAGCAGCTGCCACTCT
Source organism: Dermochelys coriacea (assembly GCF_009764565.3). NCBI lineage: Eukaryota > Metazoa > Chordata > Testudines > Dermochelyidae > Dermochelys > Dermochelys coriacea. The sequence continues at coordinate 25,488,275 of NC_050069.1, forward strand.
CTGGCTGCCCAGCTCTGAAGGCAGTGCCACCTCCAACAGCAGCCCACGAGTAAGGGTGGCAGTACTAAGACCACCCCCTACAATAACCTTGCAACCACCTCCACACAACTCCCTTTTGGGTCAGGACCCTTACAGTTACAACACCATGAAATTTCAGATTTAAATATCTGAAATCAAAAAATTTATGATTTTTTAAATCCTATGACCGTGAAATTGACCAAAATGGCCTGAATTTGGTAAGGCCCTCCTTAGAACATTTGAGAATTTTGTACAATTGCCCCGGTGTGATTTTCTCCAACTACATTTATCTGATAGTGGTTATGACTTGTTCAATCTGGATATACAATTTTGGTTTGAGGAGCAGGGAGTTTGGTGGGATGCCAGCCAAGCAGTTGCTGCCATGATATGTGAAATCACAGTCCAGCTCTTTTATTAAAGAAAACTATAAGTTACAGCCATAAGCAAACAGCATTGTATAAAGCTAGAGTTTCAGCTTTGTCTCCCTAGTTTACCAAACAGGGACCATTCCCCAGCTTTAACTCTATACTGCACAGAGACATCTAGAGGCTGAATAGTATGCTAGACATAAAATTATCACTCTAGTTGCTAGTGGCATCTGGTGGTACAGCATAGTCTTGCACGATGTAAACTTCGTCACCACTTTGGGCCAGGGTTGTGGGGAGAGGTTAACAACTCTTTGGTTACTCCTAGTTCCAAGCGTAGGCGTAATTCCAAGCTCACTTACACATACTCATGTGTAGCCATGGTAGCACAGCTGTGTGAAGTACATACCCACAGGGTTCAGGAGGGTTTATACTTGGCATGGCTAGCCCATGTCACTGCTGGTTGCTCAGTGCTGCTCATGCTACCCTGACTACACTACTGTTTTAGCACACTAGCTCTTTGAGCTAGTGCACGTATGTCATGGAAACTGGGAGTCACACCCCCAGCTCCATGTGTAGACATACCCTCAGAATGAATGGAGTCAGTCAATGCTATTAAGACAATATCCACTAGTGTCTGTTCTTTTTGGCCTATGGTCCAAGTTTGTGTCCAGGTCTGGGTGGGCAAAACAATGATAAATGTCCAGCTGTTTATTTGGTCAAAAGGTAGTTTAGGGTCAGAATAACTGGCCATAGCCAATCCTTTACCACAAAATAGCAACAACAGAAAGGGATGAAATTGTAATTTATCTGTTTAAGGTTGGTAACTGAAGTTGTAGCGTTTGTGCTATGAAACCTCCTTAGTTTATGAGGTATCTTTTTTCAAGTGGCTCCTGGGCAAATACCACTTATTTTATTCATTAGGAAGCATACATCATTGTGCATAATTTAAAGTGCTAAATATATAAAATGCTCTTAGCAGCAGCATGCATACAATTCGTTATTGCTAAGTGTTTATGTAAATATGTGGAAACTACTTAAAAAGAGATGTTACTTGTATTTAGATTCATAGATACTAAGGTCAGAAGGGACCATTCTGATCATCTAGTCCGACCTCCTGCACAGCGCAGGCCACAGAATCTCACCCACCCACTCCTATGAAAAACCTCACCCAAGTCCTTAAATCATGGTTCAAAGACTTCAAGGAGCAGAGAAGCCTCCCTCAAGTCAACCATGCCCCATGCTACAGAGGAAGGCGAAATACCTCCAGGGCCTCTCCAATCTGCCCTGGAGGAAAATTCCTTCCCGACCCCAAATATGGCAATCAGCTAAACCCTGAGCATATGGGCAAGATTCACCAGCCAGATACCCAGGAAAGAATTTTCTATAGTAACTCAGATCCCATCCATCTAATATCCCATCTCAGGGGATTTGGCCTATTTACCCTGAATATTTAAAGATCAATTACTTACCAAAATCCCATTATCCCATCATACCATCTCCTCCATAAACTTATCAAGTAGAATCTTAAAACCAGATAGATCTTTTGCCCCCACTGCTTCCCTTGGAAGGTTATTCCAAAACTTCACTCCTCTGATGGTGAAAAACCTTCGTCTGATTTCAAGTCTAAACTTCCTGGTGGCCAGTTTATACCCATTTGTTCTTGTGTCCACATTGGTGCTGAGCTGAAATAATTCCTCTCCCTCTCCTGTATTTATCCCTCTGATATATTTATAGAGAGCAATCATATCTCCCCTCAACCTTCTTTTAGTTAGGCTAAACAAGCCAAGCTCCTTAAGTCTCCTTTCATAAGACAAGTTTTCCATGCCTTGGATCATCCTAGTAGCCCTTCTCTGTACCTGCTCCACTTTGAATTCATCCTTTTTAAACATGGGAGACCAGAACTGCACACAGTATTCTAGGTGAGGTCTCACCAGTGCCTTGTATAAAGGTACTAAAACCTCCTTATCCCTACTGGAAATGCCTCTCCTGATGCATCCCAAAACTGCATTAGCTTTTTTCACAGCCATATCACATTGGCAGCTCATAGTCATCCTATGATCAACCAATACTCCAAGGTCCTTCTCCTCTTCTGTTACTTCTAATTGATGCGTCCCCAACTTATAACTAAAATTCTTGTTATTAATCCCTAAATGCATAACCTTACACTTCTCACTATTAAATTTCATCCTATTACTATTACTCCAGTTTACAAGGTCATCCAGATCCTCCTGTATAATATCCCAATCCTCTCCGAATTGGCAATACCTCCCAGCTTTGTATCATCTGCAAACTTTATTAGCACACTCCCACTTTTTGTGCCAAGGTCAGTAATAAAAAGATTAAATAAGATTGGTCCCAAAACCGATCCCTGAGGAACTCCACTGGTAACCTCCCTCCAACCTAACAGTTCACCTTTCAGTAGGACCCGTTGCAGTCTCCCCTTTAACCAATTCCTTATCCACCTTTTGATGTTCATATTGATTCCCATCTTCTCCAATTTAACTAATAATTCCCCATGTGGCACGGTATCAAATGCCTTACTGAAATCTAGGTAAATTAGATCCACTGCATTTCCTTTATCTAAAAAATCTGTTACTTTTTCAAAAAGGAGATTAGGTTGGTTTGGCACGATCTACCTTTTGTAAAACTATGTTGTATTTTGTCCCATTTACCATTGACTTCAATGTCCTTAACTAATTTCTCCTTCAAAATTTTTTCCAGGACCTTGCATACTACAGATGTCAAACTAACTGGCCTGTAGTTACCTGGATCACTTTTTTGTCCTTTCTTAAAAATAGGAACTATATTAGCAATTCTCCAATCATTCGGTACTACTCCTGAGTTTACAGATTCATTAAAAATTCTTGCTAATGGGCTTGCAATTTCAGGTGCCAATTCCTTTAATATTCTTGGATGAAGATTATCTGGGCCCCCCGATTTAGTCCCATTAAGCTGTTTCAGTTTTGCTTCTACCTCAGATATGGTAATATCTACCTCCATATCCTCATTCCCATTTGTCATGCTACCATTATCCCTAAGATCCTCTTTAGCCTTATTAAAGACCGAGGCAAAGTATTTGTTTAGATATTGGGCCATGCCTAGATTATCTTTAACCTCCACTCCATCCTCAGTGTTAAGCGGCCCCACTTCTTCTTTCTTAGTTTTCTTCTTATTTGTACCCCATCTTGTTGGATGATGGATAGGAGAAAAAGGGGTATAATTAGGACCCGCCTTTTAGATTGGCACCTGTCTGCCAGGAGGTCAGCAGAAGAATGTTTCCCTCTGGGGAAGATCTAAACAGCCAGGGAGGGCTAACAGGCTTTAAGGCACCTGCAAGTTCTAGAACACTGGGGTTATTTACCTTAAACAAGTGAGCACTTATATTATTGTGTGAGCTTTTGCCCCAATTCATTGAGTTGCTTTTTTAAAAAAAATTTTGTCAAATAAATTGTTTTTACTAGGTATGTGTTAAATCAGTCTGCCACCATGTGGTTATTTTTGGAAGTTAACTAGGAAGGGAAATGTAAATTAGAGATTTGTTATTTGTTGATGTTTGGGGGTGGGGAGGGGAAGGAGGTGGTAAGTGAAGCTACTGGTTCTTTTATGAGAGGCATCTTTAAGAAACATGAAAGTATTATGTTGGGAGTTTAGTGAAAACTCATTGAAGCTAATGGGCTTAACAGCCACTCTTCATTCAGGATAAACGTAAGAAGCAAATAAGCTCCTTTTGGAATAAGATAGCTGAAACACAGGAGCCACCACCCAAAACACAGGGCACATGCAAAACTAGTCAAGAGCTGAGCTATGTGGACAGAGGGGTTTCACTGGAGGGCTGACTGGAAACGCAGAGAGCTGTGTATTGTTTTCGGTGGAACTGTGTGTGTGTGTGCGCACGCATGCACACACAGGCAGTAAAAAGAGAACACAACAGAAGCAGATAAAGAAGGCAGGCAGAAGCTAAAGACAGCCGGAATCACAATTGTAGCATGATGCTAGGAGAGACCGCTTTTGCAGTAGAGTGTGGGCTGGCTGGCAAAAGAGGCTTGGAATATTGAGCAAAGAAACTGCCTCCTGTTGATTGATTCCTAGTGCATTCAGAGAAATACAATTTTTTACATTCTTTGTAAATAAATAGGATTCCATCAAAGAAATACCTGACTCCATCATCAATAGGGCCCTACCAAATTCATTGTCCATTTTGATCAATTTCACAGTCATAAGATTTTTAAAATTGTAAATCTGAAATTTCACCGTGTTGTAATTTTAGGGGTCCTGGCTCAAAAAGGAGTTGGGGGAGGGGTCGCAAGGTTGTAGCAGGGGGTGGTACTGCTACTCTTACTTCTGTGCTGCTGCTGGCAGCGACGCTGCCTTCAGAGCCGGCCTGCAGCTCTTAAGCTGCCCAAGAGCCCAGCTTGGAAGGCAGAGCCACCACCTCCAGCAGCACGGAAATAAGCATGGTATTGCCACCCTCATTCTGTGCTGCTGATGGCGGGGCACCACTTTCAGAGCTGTGCGCCCTGCCAATAGCCACAAGTCTCTGGCCACCAGCAACCACTCTCCAGCCACCCAGGCAGTGCAGAAGTAAGGATGGCAATACCACGGTCCCCCTAAAATAACCTTGCAACCCCCATGCAACTCCCTTTTGGGTCAGAACCCTCAATTTGAGAAACATTAGTCTCCTCCATGAAATCTGTATAGTATAGAGTTAAAGCACCCAAAAGACCAGACTTCACGGTCGGAGACCAGATTTCTCTGTCCATGACACATTTTTCATGGCCTGTGGCTCTGAAGGTGGTAGGGCCCTAATAATTTTTTCCTAAACTCCTCCTAATGGAAACTAGCTGCAAGACACTGAACTGGCTAACTACTTGAGTCACAAGGGGTAACAGAGGCTATAGATATCTGGAGTATCTTATTTGAATAAAGTTTCCTATTTCATTGTATCTTTTCTGTTCTGAAAAGAACTTGCAGCTAGAAGTGTTTGGCCAGCACTTCTTGGTCTCATAGCCCAGTTAGAAATTTACTAGGGAGCCACAGAATGACAGAAATTTAATAGAACAAGCCTACAAAACAAGATTGGTACTGCAATATGTTATAATTTTTCTTTAAAAAGGACCTGATCAATCCTCTGGGTTTTTTTTTTTGTTTGGTTGTTTTTTTAGCATCACTCTTAATTTGTGTGATGATCTATTATAGTTGTTTTCAACTTCTGCTCCGTAGGCTGTGTCAAAGGGATTTGCATTTCCATTTGAAATTTTGTACGGGTCTTCAAATGAAAAAAGGTTGCAAATCACTGGATTACAACACAGTCCACAATCACAGGCTATCCAGTGCATTGTTTCAGAGTAGCAGCCGTGTTAGTCTGTATTCGCAATAAGAAAAGGAGTACTTGTGGCACCTTAGAGACTAACAAATTTATTAGAGCATAAGTTTTCGTGAGCTACAGCTCACTTCATCGGATGCATCTGGTGGAAAAAACAGAGGGGAGATTGATATACACACACAGAGAACATGAAACAATGGGTTTATCATACATACTGTAAGGAGAGTGATCACTTAAGATAAGCCATCACCAGCAGCAGGGGGGGGAAAGAAGGAAAACCTTTCATGGTGACAAGCAAGATAGGCTATTTCCAGCAGTTAACAAGAATATCTGAGGAACAGTGGGGGGGTGGGGTGGGGTGGGGGGGAGAAATAACATGGGGAAATAGTTTTACTTTGTGTAATGACTCATACATTCCCAGTCTCTATTCAAGCCTAAATTAATTGTATCCAGTTTGCAAATTAATTCCAATTCAGCAGTCTCTCCTTGGAGTCTGTTTTTGAAACTTTTTTGTTGAAGGATAGCCACTCTTAGGTCTGTAATCGAGTGACCAGAGAGAGAGTGAAGTGTTCTCCAACTGGTTTTTGAATGTTATAATTCTTGACGTCTGATTTGTGTCCATTCATTCTTTTACGTAGAGACTGTCCAGTTTGATCAATGTACATGGCAGAGGGGCATTGCTGGCACATGATGGCATATATCACATTGGTAGATGTGCAGGTGAACGAGCCTCTGATAGTATGGCTGATGTGATTAGGCCCTATGATGGTGTCCCCTGAATAGATATGTGGACAGAGTTGGCAACGGGCTTTGTTGCAAGGATAGGTTCCTGGGTTGGTGGTTCTGTTGTGTGGTTGCTGGTGAGTATTTGCTTCAGATTGGAGGGCTGTCTGTAAGCAAGGACTGGCCTGTCTCCCAAGATCTGAGAGAGTGATGGGTCGTCCTTCAGGATAGGTTGTAGATCCTTGATGATGCGTTGGAGAGGTTTTAGTTGGGGGCTGAAGGTGATGGCTAGTGGCATTCTGTTGTTTTCTTTGTTGGGCCTGTCCTGTAGTAGGTGACTTCTGGGTACTCTTCTGGCTCTGTCAATCTGTTTCTTCACTTCAGCAGATGGGTAGTGTAGTTGTAGGAATGCATGATAGAGATCTTGTAGGTGTTTGTCTCTGTCTGAGGGGTTGGAGCAAATGCGGTTATATCGTAGAGCTTGGCTGTAGACAATGGATCGTGTGGTATGATCTGGATGAAAGCTAGAGGCATGTAGGTAGGAATAGCGGTCAGTAGGTTTCCGATATAGGGTGGTGTTTATGTGACCATCGCTGATTAGCACCGTAGTGTCCAGGAAGTGGATCTCTTGTGTGGACTGGTCCAGGCTGAGGTTGATGGTGGGATGGAAATTGTTGAAATCATGGTGGAATTCCTCAAGAGCTTCTTTTCCATGGGTCCAGATGATGAAGATGTCATCAATGTAGCGCAAGTAGAGTAGGGGCATTAGGAGACGAGAGCTGAGGAAGCGTTGTTCTAAGTCAGCCAAAAAAAGGTTGGCATACTGTGGGGCCATGCGGGTACTCATTGCGGTGCCGCTGATTTGAAGGTATACATTGTCCCCAAATATGAAATAGTTATGGGTGAGGACAAAGTCACAAAGTTCAGCCACCAGGTTAGCCGTGACATTATCGGGGATACTGTTCCTGATGGCTTGTACTCCATCTTTGTGTGGAATGTTGGTGTAGAGGGCTTCTACATTCATAGTGGCTAGGATGGTGTTTTTAGGAAGATCACCAATGGACTGTAGTTTCCTCAGGAAGTCAGTGGTCTCTCGAAGTTAGCTGGGAGTGCTGGTAACGTAGGGCCTGAGGAGGGAGTCTACATAGCCAGACAATCCTGCTGTCAGGGTGCCAATGCCTGAGATGATGGGGCATCCAGGATTTCCAGGTTTATGGATCTTGGGTAGCAGATAGAATACCCCAGGTCGGGGCTCCAGGGGTGTGTCTGTGCGGATTTGTTCTTGTGCTTTTTCAGGGAGTTTCTTGAGCAAATGCTGTAGTTTCTTTTGGTAACTCTCAGTGGGATCAGAGGGTAATGGCTTGTAGAAAGTGGTGTTGGACAGCTGCCTAGTAGCCTCTTGTTCATACTCCGACCTATTCATGATGACGACAGCACCTCCTTTGTCAGCCTTTTTGATTACGATGTCAGAGTTGTTTCTGAGGCTGTGGATGGCATTGTGTTCTGCATGGCTGAGGTTATGGGGCAAGCAATGCTGCTTTTCCACAATTTCAGCTCGTGCATGTCGGCGGAAGCACTCTATGTAGAAGTCCAGGCTGCTGTTTCAACCTTCAGGAGGAGTCCACCCAGAATCCTTCTTTTTGTAGTGTTGGTAGGAAGGTCTCTCCTCCTTTCCCCGCCCTGCTGCTGGTGATGGCTTATCTTAAGCGATCACTCTCCTTACAGTGTGTATTATAAACCCATTGTTTCATGTTCTCTGTGTGTGTATATAAATCTCTCCTCTGTTTTTTCCACCAAATGCATCCGATGAAGTGAGCTGTAGCTCACGAAAGCTTATGCTCTAATAAATTAGTCTCTAAGGTGCCACAAGTACTCCTTTTCTCAGTGCATTGTTGTTTACCCAGCCAATAGGGCAACCGATGGAAGAGGGCTTACCACACAAACTTTAGGGAAAGAGACCATATGCCCAGTGTATGACAAGGACTCTGTCCTACTAGCTGCCTGAGTTGTCCTAGTTTTCCATTTTGTCAGTCAAAACATTTTTTTCTTAACTATGAAATGTTGGTTCAAGATGCATCACTACACAGAGTAGACTGTGCTTTCTGTTGACAAGGAACAAACTGTCCAATGGAATGAGTGTTTAGTGTTATGAACAGTAGTTGGGGAGAAGAACCAAAATGAGATTACACTTTCTTTAAGATTTTTTTTTCAAACAAGGTGAACATTCACACTTGTTCAGTGATTCATGATCAACTAATTCAGATCACCAAGTTCCTGGTGAAAAAAAATCCTCAACTCCCAAAAGATATGCTTGAGTCACTGTTGAGACTGAAGCTGACAATAGTGGCACCCATGCACCTTTAAAAGAATGTGTTCTTTTACAAGTATTTTGTCACCCTATGCTGTGCTGTTCAGATTATGGAATTGGAAATATATTTTAATTTTAGCTGAGTCATCCACTTGTCAAGACTCTTCTCGTATGATACTTTATTCACTTTTAGTCTTCATTTTAATAGATCACGTGTTATAACATCTAAAATTTACAAATTTATATATCAGATGCACACATTCAGTCAAATCTACAAAAATCAATAGTGAACAGAATACTTGAAATTCATTGTATAATTGGGATTTTTTACATGTATACATTAATACAACATTGCAAACAAGCATTTTTATTAAGTCTGTTTAGTATTACTATTAATGATATTCTAAAAACTACAATGACTTGGAAGTGTGGGGGGACAGCATTGTGTCAAATTGATCAAAAGTTTCATTGCACTGGGGGTTTGAAATGGGGGTTCAGGAGCAGAGCAGGGGGAGAGGAACAGGAGCTAGAATGAGTAATAGCATGTTCTTCTAAGCTTTTAGTCCCCTCTGTATAAGACCTTCTAGTCCCCCCTGTTCCCCACCTTAATGACAGCTGGAGACAGAGCAGATCTTTGTTCAGAGTCTTGGCTTAGGCCCACCCTACAGCAGATCTCTTCTGAATTCTCTGCCTCTAGATGGTCCACACGATGGCTCCCTTTGCAACAGGGTTTACAAACATGTTTAACTAAATGTCCCCCTAAGCGACTTCAGAGGCAAAAGCAAAGCTCCCCTCTGGCATGCGGGCGAGGTCCATGGCAAGACAGTTGAGCAGGCCACAGAGAAACCAGGCTCCCATCCAGCATGTGGGTGAGGTCTGTGCAGAGATGGTTAAGGAGGCCACATGGAAGCTCACTTCATTGAGGAGACTAGAAGAAATGGCATGGAACCAGGTGTTTTTCAGAGCCCCCATCCCTCCCCATGTCTTCCTTAGGCACAGGACCCTTATTCCCACAGCATTCAGTGCTAAGAAGAAAGTTTCACTGGACTCTTGGCGGAAGGCAAGTTTTCTTCCTACCAACCAGGAGGAAGAGATTCCTGATCCCAGCCAGCACATAGGCAAGGTCTGTGCTGAGATGGTTGAGAAGGCTCCAGAGCACCCCCTCCATCCCCACATGCTGCTTTATTTGCAAGGGCTCAACTGCAGAGCTTGAATTACAAGGAAGCGTGGGGGGTGGAGGGGAGCTTTCTACTTTTAAGGGCCACCTCATTTCTGCCTTATTCAAGGATGCAGCCGGGAAGTGATTTGGCCCTCTTTCTTCTCACCAATGTTCTCTGTACACTGTGTGCACACACAGCCACGCAGAAATCTTCCATCCACTTAACAAGCCACTGACAAGTTCCTCTTTCCGTTGGCAGGTGCTGCGAGGGCTGGGCCAGTGACTCACCCTGAGGGGGGCTCCATGATTGCTAGGGATGGAGGTGAGAGTGGGACCCAGAAGGGCTGGAGTGGCCACCATGGTGCTCAGGATGAAGCAGGGGAGAAGGTAGGAACCAGGGCAATTGGGCTGGGGCCAGATGCAGCCAGCCCTAGCAAGAGAAACACAAACTGTTAGTATCCTGCACTTAGGACTGAAGAATCCCATGCACCGCTACAGACTAGGGACCAAATGGCTAGGCAGCAGTTCTACAGAAAAGGACCCAGAGGTTACAGTAGATGAGAAGCTGGATATGGGTCAACAGTGTGCCCTTGTTGCCAAGAAGGTTAACGGCATTTTGGGCTGTATAAGTAGGGGCATTGCCAGCAGATCAAGGGACGTGATCGTTCCCCTCTATTCGACATTGGTGAGGCCTCATCTGGAGTACTGTTTACAGTTTTGGGCCCCACACTACAAAAAGGATGTGGAAAAATTGGAAAGTGTCCAGCAGAGGGCTACAAAAATGATTAGGGGACTGGAACACATGACTTACAAGGAGAGGCTGAGGGAACTGGGATTGTTTAGTCTGCAGAAGAGAAGAATGAGGGGGGATTTGATAGCCGCTTTCAACTACCTGAAAGGGGGTTCCAAAGAGGATGGATCTAGACTGTTCTCAGTGGGAGGAGATGACAGAATGAGGAGTAATGGTCTCAAGTTGCAGTGGGGGGAGGTTTAGGTTGGATCTTAGGAAAAACTTTTTCATTAGGAGGGTGGTGAAACACTGGAATGTGTTACCTGGGGAGGTGGTGGAATCTCCTTCCTTTGAAGTTTTTAAGGTCAGGCTTGACAAAGCCCTGGCTGGGATGATTTAGTTGGGGATTGGTCCTGCTTTGGACTAGATGACCTCCTGAGGTCCCTTCCAACCCTGATATTCTATAATTCTATCCCCCTTCCCAGCTGAGAGCAGGTGGCACCCCTGCAGAGTCTCAGTAGTTCCCTTGCGCTGCATGCGGAGCACCAACCCTATCTCCTCCCTATCCCTGACAGTCCCCCACTCCCCATGCAGAACACCCACTGACTCTCCATCCTGTTCTTGACACCTGGGCCTCCCCCCCACCTCACTTCATCCCACTTCTCATCAGAACACCCCCCCCCACACACACACACACACCCTCTCTCCCTGACACACCCATTCCCTCCTCTCCCTGCAGAGAAGCCATCCTGGCTCCCCTCGCTCCCATTGAGAGCAAGCATCTCAACATCTCTTCCTGTCCCTGCCTCCAACTTCCAAGCTCTTCCCTGCTGTCCTTGACTCTCCCCCTGGGTGTGAGCTAAGCCTCAGCAGCATGGTAGCTAGGTTGCAAAGTGGCTCCTTGGGGTGGAAGTGTCTGGCCCACTTAAATGGGGCCTGTAATCCTGTGGGAGCCCATCTCTTGCTGGTGCCCTCCCTCCTCCTGGGCTCGGCCAGGCTGTGCTCACGACAATCTAGAGTGGTTGGGGGAAGTGGGAGGGGGTGAGGCAAGCCCAGGAGTCTGGAGCAGTGCAGCCAGTGACCTCGATCTCAGTGAGCACCCTCCATGACATTTCCCCTAATTACAACTCTATATCCTTTCATGTTGTTAGGGCATCAGGGTAAGGATCTGAGGCTGCGGTGAGGGGGGAGGGGGAAGAGGGGTCACAATTAAATCAGAGTCATCCCAAGGGCCTGATCCTGACACAAGTAGTCTTTACTCATCAGGTCTCTCAATGAAGTCAGTGCGAATATTCAAGTGAGAGTTTTCAGTAAAATGGAAAAAATATTCAGGGTCATGTGGGTGTAAATGAGGGCAGAATATGGACCACAATGGGCCAGTTATTGAACAAGATGAAGTGGCCAGACTCCTATTGAGAGCCACTAGGATCTAAGCAATTTTGAATGTCTACTTCATTGAGGTGCTCAAATGGGAGTGGTTGGGCACTGAGCTCTACTGAAAATCTGGCCCAGTATGTCCATCAGGACTGGAAACTCATTGCACTCAACATTTGTGTTTTGACAACAGACTTGGTGTGTTTAAAAGAGGAAGTTGGACCTGTGTTCTAAAAACAACATGTCCTTTCATTTAGGACCCCTACTTCCCCCCCCCCCCATAATTTGAACATTAGCAGCTGCCATGGGGGGGTAGAGAGGAAGTATCTTACAGGTCATATAGTTATTACCCTTTTTCTTCGGGAAATATGTAGGATACATGCGTTCAGACTTTGTCCTTTCAGTCTCTCCCCCTCCACCAGTAACACATTCTCGCCTCCTTCTCAGGAACTCAGTCCCTCAAGCACAGGGACTAGAGAAGTATATTGCTTACAATCAGATCTTAAAGGAACACCACAAAATTTCTAGGTCTCCTATATATCAAAAAATCTTGATGCCTTCAAAACTCTTGTAGCAATCTTAAAATTTTCATGTGAGAGTCTCAAGATCCTCTAAAGAGGATGAGAAATCTCTAAAGCTGGGGCTTGGAGCAACATCTCAGACTGTCAGCTAAGCTTTCTAGAATTTGCAGTTGACACAAAAGTTTGTCAATAATGAAGAGGACAGCTCCTTGATTCAGAGTGATCTGTAGTGCTCAGGCCTTGTCTACACTGGCACTTTACAGCGCTGCAACTTTCTCACTCAGGTGTGTGAAGAGACACCCCCCGAGCGTTGCAAGTTTCAGCGCTGTAAAGTGGCAGTGTAGAAAGTGCACCAGCGCTGGGAGCTCTCTCCCAGCATTGGTGCCGTGACCACACAGCTATGTTAAAGTGCTACCCCATGCAGAATTGTAGAGCAATGGCTGCTGTGCAATTTTAGATTTACCTGAAGACCATTTCGTTCTCTAATTTTTTGTTCTGAGTTTGAGAAAAGGAAGGGAGTTTTTTTCCTGGTTGTTGCTCACTTGCTAAGCAGTTTGAAAGGCAAGACGGAAATCTGGGAAATCCATAAATTTCATGTCGGGTTTTGCTGCAAGTGGTTTGAGTTGAGTAGCACTATTAAACTTGAGTCTAAAGAGTCCTGTGGCACCTTATAGACTAACAGAAGTATTGGAGCATAAGCTTTAGTGGGTGAATAGCCACTTCATTGGATGCATGTAGTGGAAAAGTCTATAAGGTGCCACAGGACTCTTTGCTGCTTTTACAGATCCAGACTAACACGGCTATCCCTCTGATACTGTTAAACTTGTACATCTTTTCAGCTTTGGAAGCTCTCATGAAGAAATCTCCAGAATGATAGCTCGTCCTAAGCTGAGGCTCAGAGCAAAGATCTGGTCTGCCTGTCATGGAGATGGAGAAAACCCCACTGTGAAGACTGACATGGAGGATCCTAGGAAGAAAGTTCATGGGTAAGATAGAATTTTCTTTTCTTGACAACAGCAAGGACTTCAATGAGAAGATCACCGGCTGAAGGACTCATGCAGGTGGAAAGCAGATAGAATCTTTTCCCAGCACCAGGTAAGAAGGTTCTCTTTCCTGTGAGGCATTTCTCTGCCTACATTATCAGAGGCACCGTGGATTCTGTAAAGCCTTTATGTGTTGCATTTAAATTAATGTTTAGAGAGCTTGGGTGGGGGTTATGTCTGGTGATTGTAAAGGCCATTTCCAATGAGTTCTGTATCACTTTCTGGTCATTAAAATACAGTTATAAGAGAAAGTTCTGTAAAAATGAAATTTTCATACTCAGCAGATCTGCTTCCTGTATGATCTGAGTTTTATATGGTCTTTTATAGGATTTAATATTGCATTGATCATGCTCACTGGGGACTTTTTCTGATCTCAGTCCTGTGTGAGGTAGATAATTAGTATCCCATTTTACAGTTGGAGAAGCCCAGGCATAGAGAGATTGTAGACTTATACTCAAGTGGTGCTGAACATCCACAACTCCCAGCATCTTCAATTGGCGGGAGGTGGGAAATCAGGCCTTAAATGCCTTACTTATGGTTATACAGAAGACCTGCTGCAGAGGTGAGCACAGGATTCAGAGCTCCTGACTCCCAGACCTCTGTGTGCTCTACCCATCTTCATGTTCCTTAGACAACCATGTGAGAGACTCAGTAGTAGAAGGTTATGTGAGGGAATCTATTACCTAGCTTAATTTGCTCATCCACTGTGCAGTCTGCTTTTTGGAAGTAAGAATGCTCCTGATTACATTAACCTAACATCTGTGCCGTCAAAGGAAAATCATTACATTAGTCATTACTAACATGTATTTCTAAAATAATTAACAATATGCCATTCTTGTGTTATTGTCCATTATTTGCATTGTACTTACTGGCTGTGTACAGGCTTACACCAGCATGCTAAAGCCAGACACCAGTTACTTTGGGGGAAGTGTGGTTTCAAAGAGGGAACAGTGTTCACCCTGAGGGATATTGTGTTTGGGTTGGGCTAAGAACAGCTTTGCTTGTTTTGCTTTTAAGGGGTCTCAGAGAGGACCCTCCTGAAAAATCTGGGCAGAGATGCATTTTCTCTGTTTTTTTAACAGCAGGGATTCACACCCCTCTTATTATTACTTTTTCTGAGCTGGATAATCAGCAACTCTGTCCGAGTTCTTCTCCAGATTGGAAGAAGGGAGAGGAGAAAAAAGGCTACACTCTGCCAGTTGGCATGTGGGATTAAGTGCCAATAAAGCCAAGAGCCTGTAAGGTCATTCAAAAAGATGCAGTGAGAAATGGCTAATCCATAGGGCAGGTTCTGCAGAACAGTGCTACCTCTTGTAATTTTTGTCAGTTTGTGATTGAAGCAATAGCTGATGGACAAAATGGGGAAATAGTATCAAAGCCTGACCTAGAAGCAAGATATAGCTCCTAGTGCCAGGCTCTGCCTGTTGGTGTCTCAACCTTATTATAATAAACACGCATTGCTGTTGTGTTTACTTTTTTCTTGGTTAGTTATTTATATTACAGTAGTGCCTTGTAGCCCCAGCTGTGATCAAGGCCCTACTGTGCTAGGTGCTGTACAGATACATTTGATAAGTCTTAACCCCAGAAGGTTTAAAAAAAAAATCTAACAAGATGGACAGATTAGGAAACAAGTAGTAGTATTGTCCCCACTTTGCAATATGAACTGATAGATGGAGAGATCACATGCCCTGCTGAAGCTCACACAGGGCAGCTGTGTCAGAACCAAGGTATGAATGCAGCTCTTCTGAGTCCCACTCCATGTGACTTTTGTTCCTTTTTAGTGTTTAGTCTGTTTATTTCATGGGTGGTTCCAATGGGGTGGCACCCACCTCTGGCAAGTACCCCCTTGTCTATGTGTGTATCTGCACCTCTTTCAGTATGTGGTGACCCCTTCTGGCAGTTTCTAGTGATTCAGTCCTCTGGCCAAGTCTCTCAGTGTCTGTATAGAACAGAACTCAAACAGACCCTTTCCAGGGTATTAATCCAAAAAAGTCTTTAAGCGCTTCTGGCCCCGGTAGGGGGCTATACCCCCATAGCTTTCTCCCTGGAGATTACATGCACTCTAGTCTGTTCTGGCCCTCACCCTCCAGCTGGCCTCTTAATAGTTCATATCCCCTTCTGGGGAGTTATCACTGTCCAATTGTAAGCCACTTCCCCAGTCACTTATGGGGGTAGGGGACCCAGGCTCACCCACTACCCCAGGGAGAATAGAATAGTAGCCACATGCCACCATGTTCCTTTAACTAAACTGCTTTCAGTTCCCTGGGCTACTTCCCTATAGTCCCAGCCTTCAACAATGCTTCACCCTTACCTCAGGCTCTTCTATGTTCAGGCCCAGCAGCACTTTCCCACTCCCTGCCAGTACAGCACTGAGCAGTCTGTGGTACTACAATTCCCTTTGGCCAGCCAGGAGTACTATCTGCACTCTTCAAGCTCCAAGCAACAATAGACTCTAGTCTAGCCTGCAGCTCCTTTTATACTAGCCTGCAACCCTCTGATTGGCTAGCCCCTTGCAGCCTCCTCTCCTGATTGACTGCTTCCTGAGCAGTCTCTCTAGGTCTGTTGGAAGACTTAGGACTCTGCTCCTTTCCTGGGATGGGAATGCCAGGACCTGAGACTCTCCTGCCGGGAAGTGGAAATGCCACTTCCCGGCGGGAGCTCGAGGGCTGGATTAAAACGTTTGGAGGGCTGGATGTGATCCCGGGGCTGTAGTTTGCCCACCTCTGTTCCAGAGGAAAATGGTGCGATGGGGGCGGGCAGGGGACAACCTCCCATCTTCCTGTCTTCTTCAGTGGCAGAGCACCCACTAATTTTTTCCTGTGGGTGCTTCAGCCCTGGAACACCCACGGAGTTGCAGCCTATGAAACTGTTTAGTGTACACAAGGCCTAAGTGACGGTCAATAGGATTTAGGCTCCTAAAACACTTAGGCATAATTCCTCACAGGTATTTTGGCATCTAGCTTCCATTTATTTCAATTGATTTTGAAATCAACAGATATTAGGTGCAGAGGCAGATTAAGATTTACTGGGGACCTGGGCACGAAGAACTTTTGGGTCTCCATGCCCACCTTGCCCTGGGGCCCCATCCCCTGCTCCTCCTCTCCCCATTCTCCTTCTCTTCCCCCCATCCCACCTCCCTTCCCCACTGCGTCTCCCACCCACTCCCCTTTCCCATCTTCCTCCACCCCCTTTCTCCACTGCTTCTTCCTTCCACACCACTTCCCCCCGTTCTTCCCCCACTCCCCTGTTCTCCCACCAACCTCCCTTCCCCTCCCCCCAGCTTACTCCCCTATTTCCCTTCCCCCCACCCTTCTCCACTGCTTCTTCCCTCAGCCCCCTTCCCCCTCCACTCCCCTTTCCCTCTGCCTCTTTCCACCTTTCCCTACAGCTTCTTCCTCTCAACCCCTTCCCCACTCCTCTTCCCCCCTCCTTTCGCAGTCTAAGCAAAGCTGCTCAACATTGGCAGAATGGTGGGGTGGAGGCAGTGGCACGTGACCCCATAAACATCCCCCACACTTTGCCCATTTTGGGGGGGCGCTGCCCTCCCCAAACTACATCCATCCCGTCTCCAACACTGTAACCTCCCCCTTCCCTGAGCCAGGCTCCCTCTGCCTGGAATGGGACTCACCTGCTGCCTGTGAGCCGGGGCTGGGAGCTGCAGCCACATATGGAGCCTGTCAGCCCTGACTGAACAGGGGCTGGAGCTGACTCTCTGACTTGCCCCAAGGCAGGCTTCCTTTGTTAAAACGTGGGAAGGCTGTGGAGGGGCCATGGCCTCCCTGCCCCCACAGTTCCAGCATCCCAGGCTCCCAGACCCTCCACCTGCCCCAGAGGGCAGGGGCAAGGACAAGGATGGGAACTACTCTCAGGCACCCCAGCCCCCCACCCTGGGCAGGTTAGGGTTCGCTCCCCCTGTGACCTGGGCTCCCTGGGTGGCTCTGGCTTCCGGCCTGGGCAGGGATGGGGCCTGGGGAGGGTGGAGGAGCAGGGGGCTTGGTCAGAGCTCCGGTGCTCCTGGGGGCCCCCAAATTGGCTGGGACCCCTGGGCGTGGGCCCAGTTGGCCTGTGAGGTAATCTACCACTGGTTGCACCAGTATAACTTAATGTGTGAATTTAAGCCGATATTGTAAAACTGGGCAACCCCCATGTGAACATTTATTTCGGTATAAAAGTGGCTTTATTTGACGTAGCTTAAGTTAGCTGGAACAGGTTTAAATTTAACCAAAACAAACCAGTCAATCTAAAATGAGTGTGTACACAGAGGTTTGTGCCACTTTAACTATCTCATTTTAAAAAGTGATTTAGACTGGTGCAACTTTTCCATGTAGACAAGGCCTACATTTCTAGCCCTCCTGGTTATGATACGAAGAAAAACTTGAAAACATGAAACAAATATAACCAATGCAGGGACCTCTGCCTGAGTCTGAACAGAACCAAACCAGTAGCATTAAACTACCCCATTTACTTCTACGGGGTGTTAACTTCCACCACACTGTTTTAGGGGCCTTCCGAACACCACCCCAGTAAAGTGTGGCAGAAGAATGAAGTGTGCACAGTGAATTCATGAACCTGTGGAAATACACCCCAGCTACTAGGTAAGTATTGAGCCCCCCTGTGACACCTCAGCCCCTCCAAGGGAGAGTGGGAACCCCTGTTGTCACTCCTGGATGGTAAAGGAGATCCATCTGCTGCTGCCGTCAGTCTCAATGGGAGAGTGGCTGCCACCTGTTGATCCCAAGATGGAGGATGGGCCTCTGCTTCCAGAAGGAGCGGCCTCTTGCCTCTCTGAAACATGGGAACTAGGGCAAAAGAAAAGGAGTACTTGTGGCACCTTAGAGACTAATAAATTTATTTGAGCATAAAAAAGGTAAAGGGCAAAAGAGGTCTCCAGATTCCTTAAACTGCCCTTCATTGAATAGCAGTTCCTTGTGGAGGCATTTCTACTACTTCTGTTGCTAGTATAAAGAAAAGGAGTACTTGTGGCACCTTAGAGACTAACAAATTTATTAGAGCATAAGCTTTCGTGAGCTACAGCTCACTTCATCGGATGCATTTGGTGGAAAAAACAGAGGAGAGATTTATATACACACACACAGAGAACATGAAACAATGGGTTTATCATACACACTGTAAGGAGAGTGATCACTTAAGATAAGCCATCACCAGCAGCGGGGGGGGGGGGGGGAAAGGAGGAAACCTTTCATGGTGACAAGCAAGGTAGGCTAATTCCAGCAGTTAACAAGAATATCAGAGGAACAGGGGGGTGGGGTGGGAGGGAGAAATACCATGGGGAAATAGAAAAGGAGTACCCGTGGCACCTTAGAGACTAACAAATTTATTAGAGCATAAGCTTTCGTGAGCTACAGCTCACTTCATCGGATGCATTTGGTGGAAAAAGCAGAGGAGAGATTTATATACACACACACACACACACACACACACACACAGAACATGAAACAATGGGTTTATCATACACACTGTAAGGAGAGTGATCACTTAAGATAAGCCATTAGTCTCTAAGGTGCCACGGGTACTCCTTTTCTATTTCCCCATGGTATTTCTCCTGCTGGAATTCCTACTGCTGGAATTAGCCTACCTTGCTTGTCACCATGAAAGGTTTTCCTCCTTTCCCCCCCCTGCTGCTGGTGATGGCTTATCCTAAGTGATCACTCTCCTTACAGTTTTCAGAGTAGCAGCCGTGGTAGTCTGTATTCGCAAAAAGAAAAGGAGTACTTGTGGCACCTTAAAGACTAACAAATTTATTAGAGCATAAGCTTTCGTGAGCTACAGCTCACTTCATCGGATGCCACCAAATGCATCCGATGAAGTGAGCTGTAGCTCACGAAAGCTTATGCTCTAATAAATTTGTTAGTCTCTAAGGTGCCACAAGTACTCCTTTTCTTTCTCCTTACAGTGTGTATGATAAACCCATTGTTTCATGTTCTCTGTGTGTGTGTATATAAATCTCTCCTCTGTTTTTTCCACCAAATGCATCCGATGAAGTGAGCTGTAGCTCACGAAAGCTTATGCTCTAATAAATTTGTTAGTCTCTAAGGTGCCACAAGTACTCCTTTTCTTTTTGCGAATACAGACTAACACGGCTGCTACTCTGAAACCTGTTGCTAGTATGCAAGCTCTTTGAGGAACAGCTGTCCTCATTGCATAGAATCATAGGGTTAAAAGGGTTACCATGGAAGTTGTCTGCTTTCACCCTTGCTGTTTTCTCTATGCTGATCAAGTCTCATGTGACATTGCACTCGGCAAGTTATCTAGTGGCAAAGACTGCTATAGACGTTTGTCCTATGTCTGGCCTGCACTTAGCCTTTGTCAATAGCTCCTTCTCATGGCATAAGGGAAAGTGAACTGGAAACAGAACTTGAGATTTCGCTCATCACGGCCTTTCAAAGGAGATATTGGTGTTAACAGCGACAGCAAAACAACTTCTGTTGTTTGTCGCTTTAAGTGCCTCACCAGCATTATAGTTATTTTTCCTGCTATGTAATTCTGATTTTCAGGGATTCAGCCCATCAGAACCATGATCGCTGCCCACAGTGATTGGAAAATCTCTCTCCACCTTGCTACCATTAATTGTGGTTAGGTCCCTCACGTGGCATGTGACTCCAAACAGGAATGAAAGGGCAGTCAACAACCAGCTGCTCCCCTTTGTATGGGAGTCTAATGGGGGGGAGGGGAAGCAACTGTACCAACTCCCTAAGATCAGGGCCCCCCAAAACATCTGTGTCAATGAAGTGCAAAGGAAGGCAGTGAGGCCAAAGGGAACACGATGGGCCACTGGTGCCCTTCTCTGTTACAGATTGCGTCTACACTGGGAAACAGCTCAGGGACAGAGCCAGCTTGAGAGCCACCTGTAGGTATCTAAGAACAGCCGTACTGGGTCAGACCAAAGGTCCATCTAGCCCAGCAGCCTGTCTCTGACCATGGCCAACGCCGGGAGGTGTCCCAGAGGGAAATGAACAGAACAGGTAATCATCAAGGGATCCATCCCCTGTCGCCCATTCCCAGCTTCTGCAGGGAAGCTCCCGGCAGCTAAAGGGGAAAGCCTGGGAGATGAGCACAGGGCAGCGCCCCCTCCCAGGAAGGAGGCAGCACGATGGGGGAAGCCTTTTCCCCTTTACTGCCTCACACCGCAACTCCACCGCCCGCACCTGCTCTGCAGGGGTACTAGTGCGTGCACCAGAGAATCGCGCACGGGCGTTTGTCCCTCCCCCGGACCACAGGCGAAGGGGAAGCGTCCCCCGCTCATTCCTCCCCCTCCTCATCTAGACACTGCCGCGCGCCTCCACCCCCACTAGAGTCACGTGACTCTTCTCCGGCGGATGTAGGGCTCGCTCCCTCCCTCCTCCCGGCCCCACCCAGGCGCGGCGCGGGGGTTCGCGCGCTTTCGGAACCGTTGGCCCCGCGCCGCGGGCCCGTCCCTTTGCGCGGGGAGCCCGGCGCCGGGCAGGATGCGGAGCCGCAGCCGCGAGGAGGTGGAGGCCACGCTGCAGATCGCGAAGCTGAAGCCGGCGGAGCTGCTGCCGCCCGTGCACTGCCTCAGCTTCAGCCCCCGCGCCAGCGCCGGAGAGTGCTGCCTGCTGCAGCTGGAGCCGGGCCTTTGCGCCGAGCTGGAGGCGGGGCACAGGTGCGGAAGTGGCCCGGCCTGGGACTGCGGCGCTCCCGGGGGACCGGGCCTGCAGCGCGCCCTGGCGGGCGGGGCAGGAACGGTAGCGATGGGGAGGCACCGCCGGGACCTTGCCAGGCGGCCGCGTGAACTGGGTGCGGGGAGGATAAAACGGGTCTGTACAAGTTGCCGCACCGAAAGCCTCCCTGCGCGTCTTGCCCGGGCCGACTTTAAATTTATATTTTTAATTATTATTATTTTTTTTTAATTCCCTCTTTGTTTAAAAGGTGAAACTTTCACGGGTTGGAGCCCTGGAACGTATCTGTTTCCCGTGAACAGCCCCATTAATCAAAACGGGGCTCTCAACTTCTAGACGTTGCTGCCTGTGAATAGTTCCTTTGAGCTCAGTGGGACTGTTCGTGAGGCGCCTACGTGCGAGCCACATTTGATTTTCGTGGTTCTGGGTAGTTTCTTTGGGGATGTATTCTGCTTTTAGGGGCCACTCTGGAGCGTGGAAGCCCTGGGAGAAAGTGTGAGTGACTTGGGGGTTGGTAAAAGGTTTGAAAAACCCTTCATTTGACTACAGTTGTCTTCCAAGGCAGGGGTTCTCAACCTTTTTCTTTCTGAGACCCCCCCAGCCCCCAGCTTGCTATAAAAACCCCATGGTCCAGCTGTACAACCAGACCTGTTTTTCGGCATATAAAAGCCAGGGCTGGCATTAGGGGGGTAGTAAACAAGGCATTTGCCCAGGGCTCCACACCCCAGGGCGCCCCATGAAGCTAAGCGGCTCAGGCTTTGGCTTTAGTCCCAAGTGGTGTGGCAAAGGGGCTTTGGTTTTCTGCCCTGGGCCTCAGTGAATCTAATGCTGATCCTGCTTGGAGGACTACCTGAAACCTGATCAAGGCCCCCCAGGGGGCCTCGGACCCCTGGTTGAGAACTGCTGCTCTAAGGCAAAAGTGTAGGCAAATGTTAAAAATCATATGTAAGCAGAAGTTTTTTCTGAAGAACATTCAAAGTTGCACTGTTAATAGGTCTGGGTTTTTATTAGAGGAGTAGTTGTTGCGCCATTACGCAGTAGCCTGAAGTAAGCTGGGAGTGATGGGGACTTCAGGGCAGTGTTGGTCATGTATATGAGTTTGCAGGATCAAGATTTAAAAGATCAGAAAGTGGGTGAAATGAACAAATGAGCAAGAGGTGGAGGAAGGAGGAAGGAGTAACAGTAATATGATTACACTAACTGTATGTCACAACTTGGAGATATAAGGAGTACTTGTGGCATCTTAGAGACTAACCAGTTTATTAGAGCATAAGCTTTCGTGAGCTATAGCTCACTTCATCGGATGCCTGCAGTGGAAAATATAGTGGGGAGATTTTATATACACAGAGAATATGAAACAATGGGCGTTGCCATACACACTGTAATAAAAGTGATAGGAAAGGTGAGCTGTTACAGCTGGGGAAGGGGGCGGCGCAGGTGAACGAGCCTCTGATAGTGTGGCTGATGTGATTAGGCCCTATGATGGTGTCCCCTGAAAAGATATGTGGACAGAGTTGGCAACGGGCTTTGTTGCAAGGTTAGGTTCCTGGGTTAGTGTTTTTTGTTGTGTGGTGTGTAGTTGCTGGTGAGCATTTGCTTCAGGTAGGGGGGCTGTTTGTAAGCAAGGACCTGCGCATCTACCAATGTGATGTATGCCATCATGTACCAGCAATGCCCCTCTGCCATGTACACTGGCCAAACTGGACTATCTACATTAAAGTATAAATGGACACAAATCAGACATCAAGAATTATAACGTTCAAAAACCAATCAGAGAACGCTTCAATCTCTTTGGTCACTCGATTTCAGACCTAAAAGTGGCAACTCAACAAAAAAACAAAAACAAAACCAACAACCTTCAAAAACAGACTCCAAGGAGAGACTGCTGAATTGGAATTAATTTGCAAACTGGATACAATTAATTTAGGTTTGAATAAAGACTGGGAGTGGATGGGTCATTACACAAAGTAAACCTATTTCCCCTTGTTTATTTCTCCTCCTACTGTTCTTGTAAAGTGCTGGAAATGGCCCACCTTGATCATCACTACAAAAGGCCTCCCTCCTCCCCCCCCCCGCCTTAATAGCTCACCTTTCCTGAACACTCTTGTTACCGTCTATATGGTAACACCCATTGTTTCATGTGTATATAAAGTCTCCCCACTATATTTTCCTCTGTATGCATCTGATGAAGTGAGCTGTAGCTAACTAATAAATTTCTTAGTCTCTAAGATGACACAAGTACTCCTTTTCTTTTTACGGATATAAACTAACACAGCTGCTACTCTGAAACTTGTAGATATGATATTCCAATTGGTAGCAGTAGTCATAGTAACTGCAACTTGCCACCTGGTTAGCAGTATTTTTAATGTATTTGAAATGTTATGTCATCTGTAAATAAAGATGAGTATTCCTTTGCTATTTTTGCATTTAAAAAAAAGAACTTCTTGTTTTTCAGCCTAGTGATTCGTGGTGACAAAGATGAACAAGCTGTGCTGTGCAGTAAAGATAAAACTTATGATATGAAAATAGCAGATACTTCAAATATGTTGCTGTTTATCCCTGGCTGTAAAACTCCAGAACAGCTGCTTATAGATCAAGCATCATGTAATATCATTCACACCCAGGTATATTCTTTTGTTTCCTTATAGTCTATTCTTCACGTTAGTGTTACAGCTAAGGTGCATATTATTATAGTATCTTATCATTGCAAATGATCAGCATGAGTGTATTAACATAAAACTTATCATGGCTTCAGTTATCATCTGTTTAACAGATCCAAGCATAAAGTCTGTTTTGAGTGAGGCAATAAGTACTTATGGTGCTTAGTAACTTGAAAGAATAGATATTTTTCTCCTTTACTCAAGTGAGCCGTCTTAAATATAAGAGACACGAAGAGCAAATTGACACTTTTACATTAGTAGAATGCCTGTTTAAATAGCCTACCCTGAAAGGCA
Organism: Dermochelys coriacea; assembly: GCF_009764565.3. NCBI lineage: Eukaryota > Metazoa > Chordata > Testudines > Dermochelyidae > Dermochelys > Dermochelys coriacea. Next base: position 25,512,454 of record NC_050069.1, read on the forward strand.
CATTTTGCTGCACTTTCTTAGTTCCATAGTCTTTTTAAAAAAAAAAAAATCTTCAAAGATGACTTCTATCCTACCTGTTGCATCTGGAAAGATTCTGTGGGGTGGAGGATTTTAGAATTATGAGTTTAAAGAATTAATTGTTTCTGCCCCTTCAAAGCAAATGTAATCGAATTTTTCCTAAAAATGATTAGGAAAATATTATTTGCTCTTAATTTTGTGCAGTGGGTATAATGACATCACTAAGGAGGAGTTGCCCTCCTTCTCCAGTCCTAGAACATCATTTATTCCACAGAGTTTGCAGTTCTGCTAGTAGGAAAAAGTCCATTCAAAACAAAGTAGATTAACAAAATAATATTCTTCCTCCTTCACTCTTGCTATGTTCTGTAATGATTTTTTTTGAAGTCCCATGCACCAAGATAACTTCCTGTCAAATCACTTTAGGGTTTTTTTGGTTGAGATCTTTCCTAACACCCTTCCAAACATGTTGTAGTGCAGGGGTGGACAAAGTTTTTGGGCTGAGGGCCACATCTGGGTGGGAAAATTGTATGCAGGGGGTTGGGGTGCGGGAGGGAGTGTGGGGTGTGGGAGGGGGTGCAGTATGCAAGAAAAGGCTCAGGGCAAGGGATTGGGGCAGAGGAGGGGTGCAGGGTATATGAGGGGGTTCAGGGAAGGGGGTTAGGGTGCAGGAGGGGGCTCAGGGAAGGTGCAGAAGGGATGCAGACTTCAGGAGGGAGATCGGGGTTGGGGTGCAGGAGGGGTGTGTGGTGTGGCAGAGGGCTCAGGGCAGGGGGTTGGGGTACAAGGTACAGGCAGGGAGTTGGGGGACAGGGTGCAGGAGGGGTTCAGGCTCCAGCCCGGTGCCACTTACCTAAAGCAGCTTTGGGGTGGTAGTGGTGCACACCAGGACCAGGGCAAGCTGCCTGCCCTGGCCCCGCACCGCTCTGGGAAGCGGCCAGAACCGTGTCCCTGCACAGCTCCACGGGGGGGGGGGGGGGGGCACAGAGCTCCACATGCTGCCCTTGCCATGCTTCCAAGGACCTACCCTGAAGCTCCCATTGGCCACGGTTCCCCGTTCCCAGCCAATGGGAACTGTGGGGGGCGGTGCCTGGAGCCAAGGGCAACGCATGGAGTCCTCTGTTCCCCTGACCCCAGGCCTCCAGGGAAATGGTGCTGGCCGCTTCTGAGAGCGGCGTGGGCCATGGCACCACTGGGGGCAATCCTGCATCCCGTTGTTTGCCCACCCCTGTTGTAGTGTATAGTTATATTAACTCTTTATGAGAGGTACTTTCTTTTTATGTATGCATAGTGCTAAACATAATGGGGTTGGGGCCTGTAAGTACTACTATAATACAAACAACATAAATTACCTCTCTTCTGGAAGCAGTATTGATAGGCTCATGCATCAATCCAAAGAGAGATTAGAATATCAGGGTTGGAAAGGACCTCAGGAGGTCATCTAGTCCAACCCCCTGCTCAAAGCAGGGACAAGCCCCAAATCTCTAAATGACCGCCCCCAGGATTGAACTCACAACCCTGGGTTTAGCAGGCCAATGCTCAAACCACTGAGCTATGATCACTTAGGAGCAAGCACTCTCTTCCACAGGGGCTGAGCATTCTGCTATGTTTGTCCAGGGTGAGCAACTAGCTTTGGCTATGAATTCATTATGTGTTAACATTTTTCCAACCACTAAATGACCAGTAATATCTTCTTCTCTGAGAGATTTGAAAAGAAATGAAAAATAAGCACAGAAAAGAGACCCAAATGTTGTAGTTATTCTGCTTGTGTAATTACCATTGCATGTGAAAAGAGCTGGAGAACTGAGGTCAAACTAATATTTATTTAAATAAACTAATATAGGCAAAAACTATAGACAAAATAAGTCTAAGCTTTCCAAACAGAATTTGGATACAGTGTTTCATATCTAGGCTGCTTTCTTGAGTAGTAGTGCTTGTTTTTTTTTTTTTTTAAATTGACAATCTAGCTTCAATAGTTAAAAGGACAATTTAAAAAAAATTACTTAATCAAATTTATAGAACATCTTTAAAATCCTGACTTTTTAAAATACATTTAAAAAAAACCTGAGCTTTTCTGTTACTGCAGCTGTTAACAGGATTTTTCATACAGGGGTAGGGGTTGGATCTGAGAGCAATACCACTAAATGAGCTTGGAGCCTGCTGTGCCTTCCCCATTCTGTGCTCACACCTGTCTGATTCTGGCCTGTTCAACAGAAGAGCATTGCCTAAGGCTTCCTATCATCTGAACGCCTCAATAGGACTTTTGGGGGATGCCCAAGGTATACTTCAGAGGCATTTCAATGCACCTGGGATTCCTCTAAAGGTCCTAGTGAGTTTAGAAGATTGGAGACCTTGTATCAATTACACCTTGTGTGACAAAGTTCCTGCTCTACCTTGGTGGGTCTTGCACTTATTGGCAGACTTGCTCGCCTTGGAGCTTCATGGCAGCCCTTAGCTTGGCCATTTTTCTGAACCCACAGTCCAGGTCAACTCCTCCTGTGTCTGACCAGGAGTTGGGAGGATTTGGGGGGAACCCGGGCCAGCCCTGTACTTCGGGTTCCAGCCCAGGGCCCTGTGAAATACAGCTGTCTAGAGTGCCTCCTGGAACAGCTGTGCAACAGCTACAACTCTCTGGGCTACTTCCCCATGGCCTCCTCCCAACACCTTCTTCCTGGTGTCTGATAATGCTTGTACGCCTCAGTCCTCCAACAGTCCATGTTCTCACTCTCAGCTCCTCACATGCACACCACAAACTGAAGTGAACTCCTTTTTAAACCCAGGTGCCCTGATTAGCCTGCCTTAATTGATTCTAGTAGCTTCTTGGTTGGCTGCAGGTGTTCTAATCAGCCTGTCTTAATTGTCTCCAGAAGGTTCCTGATTGTTCTGGAACCTTTCCTGTTACCTTACTCGGGGAAAAGGGACCTACTTAGCCTGGGGTTAATATATCTGCTTTCTATTACTCTCCTGTAGCCATCTGGCCCAACCCTGTCACACTTGGTTTTTCTTATCGCTGTGTGGTAGATTAGGGAATAAAGACAGTTCTTCTGCTGATTGTCCCACTCAGCTTTTGTCATGTCCTGTCTCTGTATACATATCTTTGGAAAGGGAGGCACCCACCTGGGCTCCGAACCCTGACATGGTGTTGCTGGTAGTCCTCTTTTTCAGAGCCTGGGGAAAAGAAATGTGCAGTATTTTTAACAATGACCCATGGGCACACTTAGGGCATGTACCTGGCTTATATAGCTGTGTAGTGAACATCTTCTTTCCCAAGATGCATGTTTAATGAAGTGATGATTCATAGCTCCCTTCCTCATTCACTATGTAGTAAAATGCCCATTAACTAGGAATTCCAGGATATGGGAAATAATTGGGAAGATGAGAGAAAGAGAATAAAAAAATAGCTTGTGGAGAGCAGCAAGACTGAGGTATTAGAAAAAAAAAAAAAAGAACAGATGTTGGAAGGGGGTGAAATTGACAGGACTTTAAAATATCCAGCCATTAGCAGGTATTGTCCATATGTAGAGACCAGCTGGTTTCTTTGTCATGTAGACAGTAGGTATGCTTTTATTACTGAACTACAGACTTCTAACTCTTATTCCCAATAATGGACTTCAGTGCTGAGAATATTTCTGCCTACTCTTTTTTAGAAAAGAGAAACAATCTCTTTTAAAAAAAATAAATAAAGATCAAGATGTTTATTATGTGACCTCTATAAAATTCATTGTTAATTATTCTTTGCAAGTTACTTTGGCTGACAGTGTTAAATTAAATGAGTCACAGAATCTTTAATTTCTTCTTGTAGATTGCTGGTTTCTCCAATAATTACTGGGAATTACGGAAATGTCGACCTAAACTAAAGAAACTAAAGAAACTTCTAATGGAAAATCCTTATGAAGGGCCAGACAGTGAGAGAGAGAAAGCTCTGACTGACTCAAAGGTAAGCCTGTTAAGTAAATCACTTCCTTGTTTTTACTTTTCCTTTGTAATTGGTAATGCTATAAAAACCTAGTAAAGCTACATTCTTAACTAGAAAAAATACCTTTGCTCCCAGTTTTACTTAATTATGCAAAATTGTGCCCTTGTACACAGTCCTGCTCTGAGCTGCTTTTTCTCCCTGCTTGAGACAGCCTGGCATGCTAAACTAGTCAGGAATTGCTCGCAGTGTTACTGGCTGCAGTCAGTAGGCTGTTTGCCTTAGTGAGAAGAGACGGAGTCTTCCTTTTTTGTCAGGTTTCAGAGTAGCAGCCGTGTTAGTCTGTATTCGCAAAAAGAAAAGGAGTACTTGTGGCACCTTAGAGACTAACAAATTTATTTGAGCATAAGCTTTCATGGGCTACAGCTCACTTCATCGGATGCATTCGATGTAGCTCACGAAAGCTTATGCTCTAACAAATTTATTTGTCTCTAAGGTGCCACAAGTACTCCTTTTCTTTTTTCCTTTTTTGTGTAGACTAGAGCGTGGTTTTCAAACTGTGGGTTGCGACCCAGTACTGGGTCGCGGAACGTAAGGCACTGGGTTGTGGCAGCTCTGGTCAGCACTGCTGACTGGGCCGTTAAAATCCCATCAGCAGTGCTGCCCGGCTAAGGCAGACTAGTCCCTACCTGTTCTGACACCGCACTGCGCCCCAGAAGCAGCCAACAGCAGGTCTGGCTCCTAGGCGGGGGGTGCACGGGGCTCCTCATGCTGACCCTGCCCCAAGCACTGGCTCCAGACTCCTGTTGGCTGTTTCCCAGCCAATGGGAGTTTGGAGGGGGGGGAGGGAGTTGCCTGCAGGCAAGAGCCATGCGGAGCAGCTCGCTCACTTCCACCTAGGAGCCGGACCTGCTGCTGGCCATTTCCAGGGCACAGCACGGTCCACGGTGCCAGGATAGGCAGGAAGCCTGCCTTAGCACCTTTGCCGCACTGACCGGGAGCGGCCACAGAAAAGCCACTCCACCCCCATGCCCCAATTCCCTACCCCAACCCTGAGCCCTCCCCAAACCCAAAGCCCCTTCCTGCATCCCAAAGCCCTCATTCCTGGCCCCACCCCAGAGCCCTGACTCCCTTCCGCACCCCAGCCGAGAGCCCCCTCCCACATCCCGAACCCCTCATTCCTCGCCCCACCCCGCAGCTCTCATCCCCAACCCTCTGCCCCAGCCCAGAGCCCCCTCCCACACCCTGAACCCCTCATCCCCAGCTCCACTGAGTCACGGACATCAACAATTTTCTTCAACTGGCTCACCAGAAAAAAAAAGTTTGAAAACATTGGACAGAGGGTGGTGAGAAGAATTACTGTCTCCCTCCTGCAGGGGGAAGACTTCTGCACTAAGCTAGCAAAATGAATCTAGAAGTTGGGGGAGGGGGGAACTGACAACGTCCATTTTGAAGTCTTAAGGAACTGGCTATCTAAATCCCCCAACTGTTATGTGACTATCGGGTGTAGTGGCTTTCCCCACCATTGCTTGTGCTTCTTGTGACTTCATCTTACCCTATGTAAAAGGCACTCGCCACTAAGGAAAGGGAAGTAGAATGATATGGGAAGGAAGAGAAGTAGAATAGCAAGGGTGATATGGTGGAAGTGGAGGGAGAAAGGGTTGAGATTAAGCCAAAGGCAGATGTAATTACAGATCTGTCCTGCCAGAGACCATAGGTTTTATTTTGTTATTAACATGCAAGTTCTGCCTTCAGAAAATCCAATTCAGTCATCAAGAATGGTCAGAATGAGAGGTATGAATCATCTGAACTAAAATATAAGGCATGTCTTGAGGAAATATTAAGTAAAGAATTTTTTCATAATGGAGTAAAATACAGTTTCTGAACATTTACATATGATCTATTAGCTGACTAGTTTTAAAGCTAACTTACATTTGCATGATAATACAAATATCCTTTCAAATATTAATGCTCAAAGCTAACATCTGAGACTTCTCCGCGTTTAAAAGAAAATACTTTTAACGTGTCAGTTTCGTCTAATTATCTTCTGAGTTTTGGTTGGAAGACAGAATATTAAAGGAATAATTTTTTTTTTTTAAATAACCCATAAGATTCTTAACTGTGTTACAGATAACATTGTGGAACTTTAAATTAGATTGTAAATTTCCTGGGAGGACAGGTTGCACCTTGTTGTGGACGTTAATTCTGACTGGAGCCCCTAGATGCTACCACAATACAAGTGATTATATGCATTTTTGTTCTGTTCCTTGTTAACTCGTTGCATTTCTCTTGGCATGGGCAACTAACAAGTGATTGTTTTTTCCTGTGCACAAAAATGATCAATTCAGTAGATTATAGGAAACTCATGTTTTCATAACACAGCATACTGCTACAGTGTTTGTTGCATATATTCACTCAATATTTCAATGTATTCACTGCTGACCGCTGAAGTAAAAGTATCTTCTAGACTGAGCACTGAATCCCATTGAGTAGATAGAAAGATTAACCTAAATAATCTATACAGAAGCCCCTGGAACTTCTTAAGATTGGGTCCCTAATCCATGAACTATTAGAACTCATTTACAAAACTTTTCTTAAACATTACATGAATATATTGTCTCATACCATAGAATTATAATTTACAATCCCTATTGCATGATGAGATCTTTGAGGTATAATATATCTTAATTAAAATTATCTTTAGATAAGTTCTTTCTCCTCAAAGCATTTTATCAAAAAAATCTGATTTTAAATAAAAATCCGATTTTTAAAAACAAACATTGATTTCTATTCACTCTGCTAAGATGTAACTTGCTTAGAACACTTGAGTTAATATATCTACTTTTACATGGAAATCCCAGGCTTCTTAATGAGCACTAGTAGTCTGAATTTCAGTGTTGTATCTCATCTCAAAGACAGCATATCAAGCAGTTCAGTGCTCTCAAACACCATTTTATGGGACATTTATTCTATGCTAACTCTGAGTATTGTTTCATCTGCTAAATTGCCAATAACATTTCCTGAAGTGCCTGGGCGTAGCTAGGAGGTCACCTGTTGAAGTATTGACATAGTCCCAACACTGCTGAGTTTGCGAGATCTTATGGTACACCTCTACCCCGATATAACGCGATTCTCAGGAGACAAAAAATCTCACGTTATAGATGAGACTGCGTTATATCAAACTTGCTTTGGCCCCCCTGTTCCTTGTTCCCTGACCGCTCCCTCCAGAGACCCCGTCCCTAATCACTCCCAGGACCCCAACCTCCCTGCTCCCTATCCCCTGACTGCTCCGTCCCCTATCCACACCTCCTGCCCTCTGAGAGGCATGCAGCGGCAGGAAGCAGAGCAACGCGGCCCCAGCCCACTCCACTATGCAACCTCCCAGCCGCGCCGTTCCACTTCCCGCCACCGGTGAGTGTGGGAAGGTTGGGGAAAGGACGCCCCCCCTACTCACCTGTGGCGGGAAGTGGAGCACTGCGGCTGGGAGCTGGCAGAGTAGAGCAGGCTGGGGCCGGGCTGCTCTGCTTCCCGCCGCCGGTGAATGTAGGGAGGTTGGGAAAAGGATGCCCTCCACACTTGCCGGCGGTGGGAAGTGGAGTGATGTGGCCCCAGCCTGCCCCGCTTTCCTTGCCCTGGCCCCAGTCCCAGCCCCAGCCGTGTCGCTGAGGGGGAAGGGAGGGGGGCATTGGGGAAAGGTCCCGCACTTACCTGTGGCGGGAAGCGGAGCACCGCGGAGTGGAGCAGGCTGGGGCCAGGCCGCTCCGCTTCCGCCACTGCCGGTGAGTGCGGGGGGGGATCCCTTCTCCTAAGCCCCCTCCCCCCAAGCGACATGGCTGGGGCCAGGGCAAGGGAAACGGAGCAGGTTGCTCCTGGCCCCCTGCTAATCCCCAGGGCCACTCTGGGCCTGTGAGACCCCCAAAAGTGCCCTCCTCCCAGACCCTGGCGGGGGGAGCCCCTGACTGCCACCAAGACCCTTCACCCCTTATCCAACGTCCTGGCCCGGCCTGGCACCCTTAACACGCTGCTCGGAGCAGTGTGTCGGAGCTTTACCACATTGTATGTGAACCCGTGTTCTATCGGGTCGCGTTATGTCAGGTTAGAGGTGTGCTACAGCGTGCATCCTAATAGAAAGGGAAGGAAGCATGGAAGAGAAAAAAGTAATCATGAGGAAAGAAGGGAAACATAGAGGAAAGGAGAAAACAGGTTTTTTATCCCCAAATTAAGAAGGTGTCCACCAAAGTTAGTGGTGGTTTGCTATTTTGCCTTCTCATAATGTACCAGATTACTATACTTTAAGATGAATCAATTCATTCCTGCCAGGAAATTTTTTTTTAAAACAAAAACTTAAGTACAGTATTAGCTTAAATATTAGATGTGCCTTTTAAAAAAAAAAAATGTAAAGGCATAACAAAGACAAACCTGGTGAGGTACACTTTGGGGAATCAAGTAGAACATCTTGGCAATTATTTAGACTGATGTGAAGCAATAATTTTGCTGACAGCAATAATTGAGATAACTCATCCACATTTCAGAATTTGTTTTGCCTAATTTAAACCTGCGTGAATATTGTACATTTCAAAGTGACTGTCCTCCACAGAGGGGAAATGAAAAGCAAATGTGTACCTTACATAGGATGGCCACTTGAGCTAGTCTGACTTCTGGAGGTAGTCTTATATCACTGGTACATGGTGCAAAGGCTTCCTTTATTTAGAAAGAATGTTGTTATTTTTTAAAAAAATTGAATGATCTTTGGAGAAAATAGTTTAAAGTGCAGGAAAAAATTGTTTGCAAATTTGAACTGGTGTGGTAAATTTAAGAGACTTTAAAACCCAAGTCTCCACTGTGTTCTCCCATCCCTGTTCTAAATAATGTTTATCTTCATCATATTTATATAAGGTAATATTTACTTTCTTCAGTTTAGCTTTAGCAAGGATTGAAGTTAACCCATTTTTCTTCTTTTTACATGCTGCAGTATACAATGGATGACTTGTTAGATCGGATTCAAGCGAGTGAGGAGGAAATACTTCATCAGTTGCAGGTTATAAATGCCTGTAAAATTGAAGGTATTTGTCCCTATAGGTAGGATATGTATTATTTTGTACCATAACATATGGGGTCAACTTAGTGAGGAATGCAAGAAAGTGGTGGTCTCTGCAGGGCTTTGTATAGCTTTCTCCTGAAATGTCAATAGTATCTTCCAATGTTTTATGTGGGAGTCAAAGGAGTTAATTGCTTTATTTGAGTCCAAGCAGTCACAACACGAAAGGCAGGCAGATAGACATAGGCATGCATAGTGGGTTGAGAATACCTGCCACTATTATTAGTAGTTCTCAAATGCTTGCATAACATGCATCACAAAATATTAAAAATTCTTATTGACTACATCCCTATTCAATGGTATAACATCCCTGTAACAACTGTGCAGTAGTTGATTTACACAGAAAAGTAACGAGGTATTTTGATCTCTCCTTGAAAAATTTAATCACACTGGTCTCTGCTCCATTCTACTATTCTGTTCCTTTTTCGCCTCTTGTTAAATGTTTATTTAAATAATCTTTTAAGAGCTTGGTGTTCTGTTTGTACCTTGAAAGGGAGCTGAGACTCAAGTGTGAGAATCCTGAAAGATATTTTCAGAGAAGCAGAATTACTAAGTATTATTACATATTTCTTCTGTTTGGCAGGATACTGGAGGGTTCTAGAATTTGATTATGAGATGAAACTTCTGAATCATGTGACTCAGTTAATAGATTCTGAATCTTGGTCTTTTACCAAGGTTCCTTTAAGTATCTGTCTTCAAGAACTTGGATCCCTGGAACCCAAGTAAGTATCTTTTTGTTTCTTTGTGCTTAAAGCACTAGAAAACACATTACTATTACTCATATTAATCATCATTAGTATTTGCACTTACCATAGAGGAGTCCTATAATAACTATATTCAACTAACAGTGCTCAAGATTAGAAGTTCTTTGACTCCGTAAAACATAAATCCATTTCCCCTTCAAGGTACAGTCCTGCTCTGAGGTCAGCGTGGAGCTGCACTGCTCCATGGAGACCTCTGGCTCATAGTTAGGAACACATTCATTGCTACAACCTACTTGGGGCGGGAAGAGATGCATTTACCCCCTGCCCATTCTAAATGCTTCTGGCCACCTTTGTTGTCTGGTATGTAGGTGGGATAGAGTATGGCCTGTTTCCTCATATGTTTTGCAAGAATCTTTTGTCCCATAGGGAAGCAGTCCTTTTTATATAGGGAGTATGTGGGCTGCAATTGTGTCCCTTGCTGTGAATGGGCCACAGTGAGGGCTTCTTGTACCCACTTTTCCTGCCCATCATTTTTTATGTGCTCAAGGGGAGCATAACATGGCCCTGAGTAATTTTATGCAGTAAAGGTGTGACACTTCAGGTCTGGTTAGACTAATCTCTGTTCCCTGGTCACTGTCACATAATCATGGGTCAGGATTACAAAAGATCCTACTCCAGTCTCATGGCAGGCATAAGTATCTACTAACTACTGTTAAAACGTACACTGACACAGCAGCTAAAGTGCTATTCACTCACTGCTGCTTGTACGCATGACTTAATTGGCAGACTGCTGTCCATGGTGGAATACCATTCAGGAAGTATGGCAAACAAAAAATGTGTGGTGGGCACCTCCTGCATAATCATTTTGTATTATGCACTGGCACTTCTCGTAGTGTAATGCTTTATTTGAATAAATATCAGTGATCATATTAATAGAATAGTATTAAAGTATTTACAGGCCATTCCATTCAAATTACAAGGCTACTGAATTGTGCTTACCGACTGAGGCTTTATAAATTTTTGTTGAACTTCATTTAGGGGAAAGAGATGTTTCAGAGTAGCAGCCGTGTTAGTCTGTATTCGCAAAAAGAAAAGTTGACAGATTTCCACTCTATACGGCACTGCCATCACTGCAATGGGTACCCGCATGGCCCCACAGTATGCCAACATTTTTATGGCTGACTTAGAACAACGCTTCCTCAGCTCTCGTCTCCTAATGCCCCTACTCTACTTGCGCTACATTGATGACATCTTCATCATCTGGACCCATGGAAAAGAAGCCCTTGAGGAATTCCACCATGATTTCAACAATTTCCATCCCACCATCAACCTCAGCCTGGACCAGTCCACACAAGAGATCCACTTCCTGGACACTACGGTGCTAATAAGCGATGGTCACATAAACACCACCCTATATCGGAAACCTACTGACCGCTATTCCTACCTACGTGCCTCTAGCTTTCATCCAGATCATACCACATGATGCATTGTCTACAGCCAAGCTCTACGATATAACCGCATTTGCTCCAACCCCTCAGACAGAGACAAACACCTACAAGATCTCTATCATGCATTCCTACAACTACACTACCCACCTGCTGAAGTGAAGAAACAGATTGACAGAGCCAGAAGAGTACCCAGAAGTCACCTACTACAGGACAGGCCCAACAAAGAAAATAACAGAACGTCACTAGCCATCACCTTCAGCCCCCAACTAAAACCTCTCCAACGCATCATCAAGGATCTACAACCTATCCTGAAGGACGACCCATCACTCTCACAGATCTTGGGAGACAGGCCAGTCCTTGCTTACAGACAGCCCCCCAATCTGAAGCAAATACTCACCAGCAACCACACACCACACAACAGAACCACTAACCCAGGAACCTATCCTTGCAACAAAGCCCGTTGCCAACTCTGTCCACATATCTATTCAGGGGATACCATCATAGGGCCTAATCACATCAGCCACACTATCAGAGGCTCCTTCACCTGCGCATCTACCAATGTGATATATGCCATCATGTGCCAGCAATGCCCCTCTGCCATGTACATTGGTCAAACTGGACAGTCTCTATGTAAAAGAATGAATGGACACAAATCAGACGTCAAGAATTATAACATTCAAAAACCAGTTGGAGAACACTTTAATCTCTCTGGTCACTCGATTACAGACCTGAGAGTGGCTATCCTTCAACAAAAAAGCTTCAAAAACAGACTCCAACGAGAGACTGCGGAATTGGAATTAATTTGCAAACTGGATACAATTAACTTAGGCTTGAATAGAGACTGGGAATGGATGAGTCATTACACAAAGTAAAATTATTTCCCCATGGTATTTCTCCCCCCCCCCCCACTGTTCCTCTGATATTCTTGTTAACTGCTGGAATTAGCCTACCTTGCTTGTCACCATGAAAGGTTTTCCTCCTTCCCCTCCCTGCTGCTGGTGATGGCTTATCTTAAGTGATCACTCTCCTTACAGTGTGTATGATAAACCCATTGTTTCATGTTCTCTGTGTGTGTATATAAATCTCTCCTCTGTTTTTTCCACCAAATGCATCCGATGAAGGGAGCTATAGCTCACGAAAGCTTATGCTCTAATAAATTTGTTAGTCTCTAAGGTGCCACAAGTACTCCTTTTCTTTTTGCGAATACAGACTAACCCGGCTGCTACTCTGAAATCTGTTTGTGATGCTTTTTGCTGGTGAAAAATGAGGGAAGGCAAGAGTCTTATCTTCCTTCCCTCTGCACCTCTTCAAAGCACATGGGAGCAGGCACTAGGGAGGCAGGGGGAGGTGAAGTTGCTGGGGTACCATGGCAGGGGATCTTCAGAGACCTTGGATCAACCTCCCTCACTTTGTCCATTTCAGCCCCTATTTACTCTGTACCCTTTCAGCTCGTGTTACTTCTATGTCCCTCTGTCAGCTCTGTCACCTTAGTCTGTTCCTTTGCTCCCTAACCCTTCAGCTGCTATGACACATCCCATCCCCATTGTCTTTCCTGCTTTTGCTTTGCCTGCCCGTTTCAGTGTGTTGTTGGGAGGGAGGAAGGTATTTGTAGTGATGTTTTGATTGTATGCTAACTTTATATAATACATAATTTCAAAATGCATTCCTTTGCCATAAATCTGAAATGCATAAAAGTAGATTTTAAAGTTTAACTTTTTCTTTCAGAGAAATGATACAACATATTCTTTTAAGTTATGGAATGAAATATACTGATGAAGGTAAGTTATGGCAGGGATGCATTTATTAAGAAAGGAGGGTTAAGAATTAACAAATTATGTAACTAAAATAACAAAGTATAAGAGTAGGGAGGCTAACCCTGAGCTAAGAAATGTTTAGGCTGATTATTGTGAAAAATGTCATGGGAAACTAGTGTCATTAGAGAAAAATCATGAATTAGCAGAGAGGTGCCTGAGATAAGCTAGTATATCTTTCCAATTCATAACTTCTGTGATTGAGTTTAAATGTATTGCACAGCATTAAAGAACTCTTTTTCTGATGGATTTTATCATCCAGGCATTTGAATTAACTTGTATAGTAGGGCATAGTGGCTCTTAGAGGGCTATAGGCCCAACATGAGTGTTTCTGATTTCAGATCATAATGTGGGGCTGGAATGAGTGTTGAGAAAGGCAGAGCTATAGAAGGCACTCTACTTGCATAAGCAGAGACCACAGAAGTGGCAAGACTTGGTGCGGTGCTCTCCACTAAGGGCGTTGGGAATGGCACTATTGCAGCAGTGACTGTTGGGATATCTCTAGACAAGGTGCATGAGAGGGGTTGGTTTGTCTCAGCCCAAGGAAGTGGCCTGAAAGTCTGAGAGGACCTGGATGCAGGTGGAGCTTGGGAAGGGAGAAGGTGAAGCAGGTAAGCTTGAGACCCAGGGTTCGCATGTATGCTTTTCTTTTTTTTTTTTTTTTTTTTGACGGGCTTTGGACTAGGTCTTTCAGAGAGTGGGAGAAAGTGCACCTCACCCTCTTCACTACCCTGTATCAAGGGAGACGACCAGGATACCGACCTTGGGGAAGTGAAAGGACTACTGAACTGTTTAGCTCAGAGAGTGCAAACAGCTGTTGATATCAGACTTGCATAAACAAGAGTGAAAGAGATGTGGATGGGGGGCGGGGGAGGTAAAAGGACTGTTTCACCTGAGGAGGGTGCAGGTCTATTGATGTTAGTCCTGATCAACAGGGCTAGAGGCTGTGGCTAGGAGAAGACTAAGGATGTACTTGCTTCTGTTCTGATTCGTTTACTTGGGAAGGGAGGGGACTTTAGTTTAGCCAGAGGGTAAAACAACATCAAATTACTTAACCGGCCAGAGGGGAAACTTACGCACAAATTACCCTGCCAGAAGGGGGAGACTGCAGAGCAGAGGGGAAACTTGAGGCACAGAAATGTCCTGATACCAATGCAAGTGAGAACCTGTGAGTGTAATTTATTTTTCCCTTTACAGATGAAGTTTATTTTGAAATGAATGCAGATAAAATATGCACAGCTACAGCACAAATGCTCTTGCAAAATGCAGTTAAATTCAATCTCTCAGAGTTTCAAGAAGTATGGCAACAAAGTGTCCCCGAAGGGCTGACAACAAGGCTGGATCAGCTCAAGGTAAAAACTAAACTAGTGGATTTGTTTTCATGTATTAGCAGGATGTTCTTACTGCTGTATTGTGTAGGACTTGTATATGAATCATGAACAACCGGCTTCTTATTTTTTATTTCAACTGTATTTGCCAGCAGTTGAGAGAAGCATCATAGTCCTGCCCTAAAGCATTTACAAGGCATTTCTTGTAAAGTGAAACTGCCTAGGACCTCAGCAGTGTAGGAAGGAGCATGACAGTGCTCTCCTAGCTGTCTCCCTGAACCTGGTACACATAGCTATAGAGGAAAAATTTCAAATCTACAGTCTATTACTATCAATGTAGACAGAACTAGAAGTCCAACATACTGTAGAACAGTCTTTAATGATTCTAGCATGCTGTAACCAATATAAATGTTGTTGAAGGTGGTAGTGGGATATCAAGTTGTGTATTTTTATATGCTCCCCTCTCTTAAGGGATGTGAGAACTACCTCCTTCGTGATGGCAGGTATTGTGAAGGTTTCAATTTTCCTTTTAGTATTGCTACTCCTTATAGAGTTTAGGGGTTTAAAAATACTGAGATAAATGTCAATAGTAACACAAATTGATATGCCAAGAGATGGGAGGTTTGATCATGTTTTCTGTGTTAAAATTTGTCATCCTATTGTTGTCCCAATAGGGTTTGGCTCTGTTGGATAGAAACTCAAGACCAGAGACTATCTTCTTGCTAAAAGTAGAAGACTTACCTGAGGATAACCAGGAAAGGTTCAACAGGCTATTTACCGTTCGGGAAAAGTGGACAGAAGCAGATATTACCCCATATATTCAGTAAGTAGTTCACTACTAAGCATAATACTGTTTTAAAGTACAGTAAGTACATAAACACTTGCATAGTACTTCTAGTATACTTGGTTGTATCATGGGCAACTATAGCTGATAAAACCTTAAAGTGCTAGATTTTTCTTGCAAATTCTACATGAGTAAAATATACTTGCAGTATAGTCATTCAGAAGTATTATCTGTACTTCGTGAATGTGAATAGTGAGGGTGAAATCCTGGGGCCCATTGAACTAAATGGAAGTTTTGTATTGACTTTCCCTTTAGTGGGGGTAGAATTGTCCAAAGATAAAAAGCAAAAAGTTATAAACTGTCTCCTAGTAGACCTTTTCTCCTGTTACTAACACTTTGTGACCCATCCACATGAGCTATCTTGAAATCAAAATCTTAACTGGAAGTTATGTAACTCAACTTTTCACTTGCAGATTATTAAGAGTGTGAATTCACAGTGAGTGTTGGACCACAGTCTGGAGAAAGGACAGCCAGGCTAGTGGAAGATTAAGGGATCAGAAGAGCTTAGTCAGGAAACATTTAAAAGGAGGGAAAATTGAAAGAAGATTAGCAGTAAATATTTGCCTTTAGAGAAAAGGCTAAAAAACTTCAACTTTTCTTTATACATCATATCTCTCAAATTAAAAAACAAACAAACAAAAAACAAAAAAAAAACAACTAAAGTCAGTAAAATCAAACTTAATTCTAGAACCACACTCCGGTCTTACTTTTCATGTTTCATCCTTTCCCTTAGTAGTTTGTGTTGTTCAAAATTGACAAAACATTCACATGATCCAATCAAGCTCTGGGCCTTGTTGGGCTAAGCAATGTATAAGCAGACACACTTGGTCTGACATGGTCTTTGCCTCAGAGCTTTGAGCCAAATTCTGCTGTTCAGAGTAAAATCTGAAGTAACTCCATTGACTCAGGGTTGGTCTAAACTTATTGGTATAGCAATGTCCATCGGGGTGTGGGGGAAAAAAAAAACCAAAACCCTACACTCCTGACCAACATAGCTATGCCAACAAAATTCCCAGTACAGATGCAGCTCTGTCAATGGAAGAGTGTTTTTGTTGATGTAGCTAACATGATTCAGGAAGGTGGTAGCTACACTGACAGAAAACCCCAATGTTGTCTGAGTCTATACTAGGGGGCTATGCTGATACAGCTATGACAGCACAGGCTCTGTAGTGTAAACAGCTATACTGGTGTAATGGAGAACAGAATTTAGGCTTTTGCCTTTTAGATTGTAAGCTATTCAAGTTAGGAACCATCTTTGTGTTTTGTAAAGCATGTAATATGCTTTTGGGAGTTACATAAATGCAGCAAGCTATGCCGAGGTATGAATTTTAGATGATTTGAAAGCATTTTGGGAGAAGCACACCAATAGCTTATTAAGCAACACTCTAGCCAGGCTGATTGCTACGTTAGGAAAATTGGTTCCTGAAACAGTTTGTACTCAGTCCTGAAATACTGTGTCTAACTTTTTTCTAAAGTTAATGAAGAGTGTTTTCACCACTACTTTTTTTTCTCTCCAGAGACTTGTGTGCAGAGAAGCAAACAGTAGGTGCACTTCTGACCAAATATGCTCGTTCTTCCATGCAGAATGGCGTCAAAGTTTATAACTCTAGAAGACCCATCTCATAACAAGAAATAACTTTATTTAAGAATCAAGAATACATCAAGGAATAACAACTGATGGTGTTCATACCAGAACCATTTAATGATGTAGCAATATCAACTAACTTGAAATGTCACGGTTGTGAAAGAACTGTCAGCTTAAAAAAAAAAAGTGTAGTACTGTATGCCAAAGACAGTGGAATTCTTGATTATTTTAGATCTTTGTGGAAATAATTGCTCTACCAAAATCTTAAAAACACACATTCCTGGAATTTAGTTTCCACCACTTAACCAGAAAGACCTACAAACTTATTTGTATTGAACTGAAATTTGTAGTTTGTCTTAAAATTCTAGAAGCAAAGTAAACTCGGTATCCTTACTTTACTTGCCCTTTGTGCAAAAATATTCGCTCATACTCTTTTTAAATAAATAAGTCTGCTGATAGGTTAGTAAAGTCCAATAGAAAATTATTACAGAGAACTTATTTCTTCTACACAGCAGTCATTTCCCCCCCATTTATCTTGTAAAAGAAGTCTACTTCCAGTGACAGTACTGAATATAGTATTTCAAAAGCAAAGTGGAATACTTGGTTTGTTTGCTATAAAAACTGAACTGTCAGAGGATACTAGTTACCAACAAGCAATATTAGTGTTTTGAGCTGTGTGTGTAAAATGAGAAGTTTGGTCTTATCAGTGAATTACTCATTTCCGCTGTGGACTACAGGTCAGGCCTTTGGAAAAGTGGTCCTTCTGGTTCATGTCTTTGAATGTGAATAACGTGAAACAGAATTATGAGGCACTTAAATTGCCAAGAACCCAGAACAGTAATACTATTGGCAAAAGTTGCCTTAAGTTACATAATACTAACAGGTTTGTAAAATCCAGGCTAAGAGGATGCCTCAAATTACTCGGACAGGGTATAAACTCAGCAACATTTTCTGTAACCTGCTCTTCACCTCTGAAATATTGTCAATATAAAGTTAATATACCAGAAAGCTTATTTTTAAAAGTGGTAAATTAAACTGTTTGTAGTGCATATTTAGAATATATGTAAACCCTAGAAAAAAGTTTCTGCAACACTTCCACCCAAATGTAAATATTTTTGAAATGTAGAGCTGTGAAGCATATACTCTTTGTAATATTGCCAAGTTAAATGTTGTGAAGGCTTTTTAAACCTGGATTTCCGTTTGTTCTTTATTAGTAACCCTGTGTGATCCAGTTTGCTATTTGATAGCTTTGTAAATCTGTGTTAAATGGAAATATTGTGATACTGTAGGTAGCTTGCTATTTAAGATTTGAATGCACCTAAGGCATACATACGTGTGCATGTGGAAGACCACATGATGGTTAATGTGCCAATGAATGGGAAAGGAGGGGAAGAGAGGAACAATTGTGGTATAAAATAACCTGGTCTAACCTTTTAAAATAGGGTATACTTATCCTTAGAATTCTAATGTAAGAGCTCAAACTCCAGCACCACCTCCTCTCTGCTGTCAGATAGCTTCTCTGGGTGTAGTTTTTTAAATTGAAGGACAGTCTTTCCATTTTGCTAGAATATCCCCAACATAATATGGATGCCAAAAGGCCTTAGTGAACAATAACTCTCGCACTCTCCACAAACTGGGTCTTCAGGGCAGAATTTGGGGGTTCTGTTCCAAGAATTATATACCCTAACTGTTAAGATAGTGAAGCAGGAGTGTGGGATTTTTTTGTTTTTTTTTCTTCCTGCTAAAAGGGCTGAGCTGAGCCGTGTAGGGCCCAGGAGTCCAAACTTTTGTTCTTTCCTCCATTCTCCCACCACAAGACCCTCAACACAAAAATATAAAACAGGATTGGCCAGCAGGTTAAGGGTAAACATTTTTAATTGCTTAATACAAGATTACTCATCCTGTGGTTATAAATGTCTTACTCTGTAAAGCACCATGTAAATTTACAGTGCTATTTACTTGGTAATGAAATCTTCTGGAAAGTAGGAGGAAGCCATGATCTTGTTACCAAGAGAACTGATCCATCAGATTTGTCTAAATACTCTTTAATGAATGTATAATATTCATTGTCAGCTGACTTTTTAATAAGAATATAATGTACTTGCTGATCAGTTTTAGCAGACTGACAAACAGCAAACAAGCCATCTTTTGGAGTCAAAGCAATCCTGGATTTGGAAAGAGGAAGTTGAAGACATGGTAGAATAAAGATTTCAGTAACACCTTATATGCAACGGCTTTCATCCTAAACTAATGGAAACATGACAGAGCTTAGTGGGAATATAACTAATCTAAACTGAAGAAACTTTGTGTCACCTCTAGGGAAAAAAATAGAGCTGGTTTGCTTTTAATGAACTCCTTGTGTAGTTAAGCACAGCAGCTTTGTCCAGTAGCATAATACTTAATATCATGGAGAGAATTTCATGTATTCACAAATAGACCACATACTACACCGCTCACTACTGCGCCTAAAGGACTATATGTACTATTACATGACTGGGGCCATGCAGCAGCGGGCTGAATGATATCCACAATACATGTATTTCTTTTTCTCAAATTCAGAGATAAGAGTGAGCTGTATATTATACATATAGATGTTCATATAGCTTCCTCTAGCAATTTACCTAGTCTGTATCAGCTCTCATATACAACAGTTATTTACTTGTGAGTTTTATTTGAATCAAATATGTAAACTAGATTTTGGTGATTAATCCACCAGTCTCAAAATAACTATTGCTTTGGGATTAGCTAGTCTTTACTATTTAATGACTGCAGGAAAATCAGATTTCCATTGACTACTCGTGTGTCTTACCTTTCCTTGAACACTCACAGTGATCGCTATTACACAGCCTCCCTCCTTGAGTTATCATCTTAAGTGAACGGTTTCAGAGTAGCAGCCGTGTTAGTCTGTATTTGCAAAAAGAAAAGGAGTACTTGTGGCACCTTAGAGACTAACAAATTTATTAGAGCATAAGCTTTCGTGTAATGACTCATCCATTCCCAGTCTCTATTCAAGCCTAAATTAATTGTATCCAGTTTGCAAATTAATTCCAATTCAGCAGTCTCTGGTTGGAGTCTGTTTTTGAAGCTTTTTTGGATACAATTAACTTAGGCTTGACTAAAGACTGGGAATGGATGAGTCATTACACAAAGTAAAACTATTTCCCCATGTTATCTCTCCCCCCCACCCCACCCCACCCCCCACTGTTCCTCAGATAGGCTATTACACAGAATATCTGAGGAATATTCATGCTGGCTCTGTGAAACATGCAGACATTTAGAATAGCATTTAGAATAGAATAGAATAGTAAAACAGATGTCCTCAAACTTAGGGCCAAAATTTTTAAATGTAGATGCTCAGATATGGATTTAATTTCCAAACTAGGCACCCTAGTTTGACAATTCTATTTTATGAACATGCTATCATGACAGGAAGTTTCATGAATTTCATTCTCTTAAGTAAAACTTGTCCCATTCATTGTAGTGGGATAGTTCTATATAATGCCATGAGCACAGAAAAATGCATGAACCGGATGCTCCGGTTTAGTTTAGACCCTTTTCAGCATAACAAAATGCTAGTTTCAAATTTACAGACTGAAAGTGAATTACTACACAAGTTAGTTGTCCTAGAAATAATAGGTTCCTCATATTAGTTGAATGTCAGGCTCAGAATGCCTTTGAGTGGAGATGGGAGTGAGGAGAGTCTATCACTAAATTATGCATATAAAACACAGCATTGGGAGGATCCGACATTAAGAGGATGGTAGAAACAGCCATTGTCATTAGGCAGGATCAGAAGGGAATGAAATTGTTTTACAACGTCCCCATCCTGGCCTTGACTTAAATGTCCACCACGAAGAGGAAATCGTTGCAGATATCACAAGGAGTTAACAATACCTTTTATTAAATTGATCATGAGATTTTACACAAACTATACAGCCGAAGCCAGCTCTGGGAATTATGGTTAGCATTTATCCAAAAATGTATTAGAAGCCAAGTTTCACTATAGGATTAGTTCCCATCAGGCTCCCTGTGGGGAAGGATAAAAGAGTTGGCCACTATTGCAATTTTATTGCAATTTCACATCTTACCATTAGAGCTGGTCAAAACAAATGGAGCCCACCCCTTCCCCACTGTTCCTCAGACGTTCTTGTCAACTGCTGGAAATGGCCCACCTTGATTATCACTACAAAAGGTTCCCCACCCCGCTCTCCTGCAGGTAATAGCTCACCTTAAGTGAAAAGAAAAGGAGTACTTGTGGCACCTTAGAGACTAAAATTTATTAGAGCATAAGTTTTTGTGAGCTACAGCTCACTTCATCGGATGCATTTGGTGGAAAATACAGAGGGGAGATTGTATATATCAATCTCCCCTCTGTATTTTCCTCCAAATGCATCTGATGAAGTGAGCTGTAGCTCACGAAAGCTTATGCTCTAATAAATTGGTTAGTCTCTAAGGTGCCACAAGTACTCCTTTTCTTTTTGCGAATACAGACTAACAGAGCTACTACTCTGAAACCTGCAACAAAATTGTTTACATCTAAATCTTCAATAACATATTGATTATTTAGCAGAAATACAAGAACAAATATTCCAGCTAAAATCTGAAACATTTCAGTTTGGTGCCTCATTCTCCCATTTGCTATAGGTCAGGCGCCTGGTCAGACTACATCTTTCATGATATGGGGGAGGGATAGCTCAGTGGTTTGAGCATTGGCCTTGCTAAACCCAGGGTTGTGAGTTCAATCCTTGAAGGGGCCATTTAGGGATCTGGGGCAAAAATTGGGGATTGGTCCTGCTTTGAGCAGGGGGTTGGACTAGATGACCTCCTGAGGTCCCTTCCAACCCTAACCTTCTATGATTCTATGATACAACAGCAGTCTCCTCTCTTGCTGAAGAAGCAGATCAGCCAACCAGCCCAGAGTACAGGACGTGAGAGGGCAGAACTACTACTCCCGCGAGGCAGTGCGGCAGCACTTCCAAATATTTCGTTTTTCAGGTGTTCATTTTTAAGTCTTCCCGAAAACGAAAAGCCAACCCTTTTTACAAAAACACAAACCAAAAAAAAAAAAAAAAAAAACAACACACACACAGAGCCCACCCCGAAAAAACAAAACCACATTTAGTAAAAAGAGTCACAAAATAGTTCTTAGAGACTAACAAATTTATTAGAGCATAAGCTTTCGTGAGCTACAGCTCACTTCATCGGATGCATTTGGTGGAAAAAAACAGAGGAGAGATTTTTCCACCAAATGCATCCGATGATTTCCACCAAATGCATCCGATGAAGTGAGCTGTAGCTCACGAAAGCTTATGCTCTAATAAATTTGTTAGTCTCTAAGGTGCCACAAGTCCTCCTTTTCTTTTTGCGAATACAGACTAACACGGCTGCTACTCTGAAAATAGTTCTTCCCCACTGAAAAGGTTTCTGCTGAATATATTCCCCTGCCTTACTTGGACGGTGGAAATGAGGCAGCGCCTAACACAGATTTCCCCCCTCTCCAACGGGGCACAGCCAAGCCACCCAGTGGCTAAGGAACTGGGCAGGAAATGGTGTGACACGCCCGAGGGAGAGTGGGGGCTCGGGGACTGCGGGAGGCGGGTCCCACCGCCCGTCCCTGCACAGCACATCCCTGTTTCCCTGCCTCCACCCCTTACCAGCCACCACCAGGAGCTGCAGGCGCAGACACTGCGCACGCGCCACCCCGGATTTGCTCACCGCCGGGCCGCTGTGCGAGGTGACGGGCGAGATGCGCATGCGCATTCCGGCCGAAAAAAGCTCATCGCTGTAATTTTGATTCCCTCCCCCGCCCCGCCCGGCCCCGTCCTGTCCTTTCCTCTGTCTCGCTCAGGTTCCTGCAGGCCGCGCCGCACAGGGGACAATGGAAAAAGAGGGTTTTTTTAAAAAGCCTGAAAGCCGGCCTTGACCTTTCAACTGCCGGAAGTTCAAAGGTTACCAACAAAATGGCGGCCATAGCTGCTGCCGGGCTTACGGGCGGTGTGGATCCGGCGGAGGCTGAACGCGCCCAGGCAGCGCCTCGCCCGCCCTGCTGAGCGCTAGGCCGCAGTTGCCTCCAGGGGCCCGAGCTGCTGTGTGCCCAGGCGCCCCCACTGCCCCCGAGACACGCCGCCGGAGGGCAGCGGCCGCCAGCCCAGCCCGTGCCCCGGGATCGGCGGCAGCCCCCAGCCAGGCACCGGAGCAGCTTCCACGCGCCTACGAGCCATAACCCCAGCGCTACCAAGTCAGGAGCGGCTTCTGCTCGCTCAGGGCTGTAGCCGAGCCGTGACCCCACGGCACCCCACCTGGCAGGAGCCGCAGAGCAGCCCCCGACCTGCCCCCCCACTCCCGGCAGCAGCCGACACCGCCAAGCGACGCCTGCCCGCCCGCCTGCCGATCCCCCCACCCCCAAGAGCCCGGGAGCGGCAGCCTCGCTCCCGCCTAAAAATAGCGAACGCCTCAGCAGCCCCCTCCCACCTACCTATTAGCAGCAGCCCTTGCTGACCCAGCAGGAGCCCGCATTGGCAGGAGCATGAACCCCTCATCCCAGTCAACATCAATAGTTCCCAGACCTCCCCCAGCAAAGTCCATCATTTGTTGAGCAGCAGGCCTGCAACACCTATTTCCCCTCTGCATTTAGCAGCTCAGATTGTGTAGCTTCCACGGTGAGGGAGGCAGGAGATCTGTCGCCTCTTTATACCTTCTGTGGAAGGGAATTGTGTGTCACGCACACACACAGTATAAATAAGAAGACTGTATGTTGACTTTATAACTGTGCGGCTTCTCTGATCTGGCCATGACTGAATCTTGTGAGTCTTAGATCCACTGGTGAGAGAACAGTAATGAAAGGGAACTTGACAAGGGGAAAAATCAAACCATCCATCCAAAGACCACTAATGAGGACCATGTTGATGCATATTTGACTCTCAACAGTTCAGTGCTGCTGTGCAGGATGAATAGGAAGAAAGGAGACAAGGGATTTGAGAGCCCAAGACCTTATAAATTATAAGTATTAATTTTTGTATTTCTTTTGTGTGCTTGAGATTAGTGTTCATTCTCTATTATGTAATCTGAAAGCTTTATCGTGTAGGCGGTACGCTGACCAAAAGTTGACCGTTAAGGTTGGTTTTAAAGTAAAGTCAAATGAAGCTATACAGAGGTAATTTAGGGATGCTTTAAAATTATTGCTGAACATTCAGTTATACTCTGAAATCTTACTCTTTAAAGATGCATTGTGGGTTTCCATGTTTCAGTGGTTCCATATCAAATGTTAACAATTTTCATGTAAAATATTTTTTTCTAACTATGTACACTTCAGACTCAGCATGATATCTGGAAGGAAAGCTGTGTGTTTTCCGACTCATGTATAAAGATTTTTCAGCTGTAACTTAGTTAACAATGCTACTTATGATGCATGAACCAGTATAGAATTCTGTTAATTGTTCCATAGCTGTATGTGCTCTGTAGTACCAAACAAAGGAAAAAGTGATAAAAAATATTTCAGGCCTCAATCCTGCATGATCTTTGCAGATGTGCAAAGATCTGCCTGCACAGAGTTTGTGGCGGTCTACCATTGCTTTAAATGTTTATTTCTCAGGACCTTCCAATGCTTGAAGCAAGTGCTGTTTCCCAAAGGACAGCTGGGTGTCTTCCTCTTTCATGTATAGGATTTGTATACATGATAGAGTCAACTTGCCAGAGAAATGTTTATTCCTTATGCCCTCTATCCACCACCTCTCCTTCTCCCCCAGCAATTATACCTCTTTGAGGTCCATAGCAGGCAATTGCCAGTCCTATTCTCTTGCAGCCTGGCTAGGATACGACTCAGTCAGTTTTTATATAGTTGGTGATATTGTACTCTAATAATTGACATTTCACATATTGAAAAGCTATTTAGGTAATTGTTAGAGCTTTCATAACTTCTTCCGAGCCCTTCACTATTGTATTTGGGGTAACAGACAAAAAGATTCAAAAATAATTCCAGTGCAATATTTTAAAGCTGTTCAAAACAGTTCAAACTATATTTTTCCTTGTAGCATATGTGTGTACAGCCTTTATGATGGTGTGATATTTTGATGGTTTTAGTGACACCTTTGGGATGCCCTGCATAATTCCCATTTTATTGCTTGTCTGTAGCCATTCATGCAGATAAGACCTTCATACCATGAATTCTTTCCTTATGTTTATGTACACATATTTACACACTGAGTATAATATGCATACAATATCTATGTATGTAGACATACACATGATATAAAGATTGTTCAACTAAGATTTTCTTTTAACTAAGTTAAAGAAACATGAGATATGACATTGACATGTTATTTGTCTATATCCTTATTTTAAATGTTTTGTTTTTTCCAGCACAACCCACCAGGTAGTCTGCATCAACAACATAAATTTTCAGAGAAAGTCTGTTGTAGTAAGTATATTATTTACAAAAATATTAAAGGTCATGTTCAAAACCAAGATTTTCTTCTATATTTTTGAGGAAATACAACTGTACAAAAGCTGCCTATGCTCTGTAACTTCTTTGCGCTATCTATGTTCTGACCAGGAGCCTGTTACAGGACTCTGTCGCCCAAGAGAACGAGGCCAAACAGAACTGTGGTTTAATATGAATTTCAGATATACAGAAGCAAGATGGACAGTAATATGTGCCTGAATTTATTTGGAATTAGATTCAAGTCTTTTTTATTTCATTTGGACTATACATGCTAAATAAAAATGTTACCTTAAAATGTTTTAAGAGATTATAATAAGATTGTGCCTTAACATAGTTTGTGGTAAATTCAGATTTCATTTTACACAGGCTTCTTTAAAATTATAATTTAAATAACAAAATAAAAAAATCTGATTTATATAAAAAAATCTGTTCCCTCCTCCCCAAAATCATTTCTATCCATGCTGGTTAAAATTGGCTATCATACCTCTAAAAATAAACAATCACAATTTCAGCTAATGCCACTGTTTATTTAAGGGTTAGAATAGTAGAGATTTATGCCATGATCCTGAATCCATATGGACTAATGGCCAGACCCTGGCAGCCATGCAGAACACTGTTGAAGTTAATGGAGCTCTGAATGAGTTCACAAATCTGTCTGTGTGGATCACCTTGGAGGATTATCAAAGCTTTATTTTATGGAATCCAGTTTTATTATGAGTTAGGTACAATCATTTGTTTAAATTAAAAGGGACACTATCAACTTGAATTCTAGTCAATTAAAAAAAAGTTAAATGATCTCCAGTAATACACATGAGAATATTCACCTTTCAGAAGTTATAAGTTTTATGAAACTTCGTTCTTTCTTTTTTTTTTTTTTAAACAAAAAATTAGCATTTGGATCTATTGTTTGACTATGGTGTCCCTTTTAAAAATATGAATAGAATTAATTAATAGAAAGGAATACTTTTATATTGTGTTTTTGAATATGACTGCATAATTAAATAATGATATTGGTTTACATATTTATAGGGTTATGTGGAACTGACTATATTTCCCACGGTTGCAAACCTGAATAGAATCAAACTGAACAGTAAACAATGCAGGATATACAGAGTAAGAGTCAATGATCTGGAAGCAGCTTTTATTTATAATGATCCAACACTGGAGGTTTGTCACCATGAGTCAAAGCAGTAAGTAACTTGTTTGAAATTCTGTAAATGAGCTTCCTTATGTTACTATGATAGTACGTCGGTTTTTTCCATTGGCAGATTTCAACTGATGATTTTCTTATAGTAACGTCAATCTTAGTAAGAAAGAGTTAGCCATTAACTAAATCATGGTTTCCTTTGACAGTTCCTTTTGTATATTGAATTATTTCCTGTAAAATTCAAGAGAATTTGTCTAGCTTGGTCCACAACTCTAATAGTTTGACTGTAAAGTAAAATATAATCTTCAGTCTTTGGTCTGTTTCCTTCTATAGTGCTGTGCTAGAGAAATTTCATTACTGATTTTTGTATTAACATTTCTTTGTTTTACTTTGCCGTGGTATCAAATGTTGTTAGGCAAATGTCATGGACTCAGAGGTTCACCTTCAATGTTTCAGGTGTTTTAGTCTTTCTGACTCATTGTTTTCAAATGAATATGTTACTAGAAGTCAAAAGACATGTCATATCATCTGGGGAACAATTTTACGATTTAGGGCTTATCTACACCAAGGTTTCTCAACCTGTGGATCGCCACCCAAAATTGGGTTGCCAGAATGTGTCAAAGGAGCACATGGGAGGCCCTGTGGGGAAGGAAAGAAGGCTGGGTCCTGGAGTGGGGGAGGGGTTGCACAGTACTCCCCACATTCGACCCGCAGCAGTGGCTTTTGTGGCACTGGTTCTTCAGGGCTGGCTGGGGTTGACTTCCTGATTTGAGAGGTGCACGGGGTCACAGCCCTACTCACATTTAGCCCAGGTGTCCCGTTTCAAGAAGAGAGGGCCACTGGGCCAAATTTGTATGAGTAACCCCATGTGTCAGGCCACAACACCACTCTCACAAATTTGGCTGGACCAGGCCAAACCTGAGTGGCATTGCAAACCTGGAGATCGCAACTCCTGGAGCGGGGAGCCGAGCCTATCTAACCTCGTGGAACCAGTGCAGTCACTGTATATTATGCACATGTACTTATTTAGTACTTCATTATATTAATGTGTAAATTAATATATCATGTATAAGAATATATTATAAGCGAGTTTTTTGTACTAAAGCTATTTACTGGCTTGTGACAGGCCATCAAGGTTTACAAATGGGTCCTGAGCCCAAGAAGATTGAGAATCACTGGTTTATATGTGATAAATGTTTGCACCAATTTAACTAAAATCAGAGGAAAAAATAACATAATTATTTATAATTATATTGGAATGCCATCTTTATACTGGAATAATTGCATCTACCCAAAGATTGCACTGATTTAACTAAATTGCTTCTTCTACCAATTTAGTTATATCAGTGCAAAAACTGTGTAGACAAGCTTTAGTTAACCCTATTTAATCCTTTCTAGGAGAGTTTCTATGGCCTGTGTTATGATGGATGTCAGAACAGATCAGTGGTACCCAAGCTGTACATGATGGTTTGATCAAAACATCTTTATTTATCACCCTGTCATCCTAACTTTATCTTTAAGAGGGGGTCAGTGTGTCTTTGTATCATCTTCAGAGAGTGTGTTTACACCGTATCTCTGTACCAGGATGTTCTGGTACCAGTCTTGTGGAATGTGTTTGCATGAGTGTCCTGTGCCTAGTACTTCTTAGGAATGTGTTTTGTTTGGCAATGCCAGTCCTGTTCTTGCCAGGTTCTGTGAACTTGCAAGCAGGCATGTTTTGTAACAGGGCCTGACTTCTGCTCGCAACCTGACTTCTGTTAACTTTGCTTTATATCAGCAACACTTGACTGCTACTTTTGTCCAGATCTCTTCAGGCCTCATGTTTCAGGCTCTCTTTCTACTATAAGCTGGTTTAGTGGAATGCTGACAGTTAAGAGGCTATGGCCTAGTCTATACTACAGACTTAGATTGACAAAAGCGGCATTACTTCAACCTAATTATGTCATTGTCTACATTACAGCCTTGCTCGAGCTGATGTAAGTGCCCTACTACATCGACATAACAACTCCACCTCCACGAGAGGCATAAGGCTTATGTTGGTGTAGTTAGGGCGAGACAGTTGTCTGTGTAGACACCGCACTACTTACTTTGGCTGTTTGGCTGTCATTCTTGTTGATTTCACGACTCTGCATTGGAGCAGTGAAATTGACGAGAAAGGCTAGTAGGCTCCCTGCTATGAACCTAGTGCTCAGCTCACAGATGGGGCTGTCACCCTGGGGCAGGTGTGGGGGGCTCCAGCCTTGAGCCCAGTTACTGCTTGAGCTCCCTGCAGAGCTAATCACTTGGAGCCCAGGCCAGGCTCCCTGCAGGGAGCCCAACTGCTGCCAGGGCTCCAGGCTGCCCACAGGATCCAAACCCAAGAGCTGAGAGCCTGTGCCACAGCTGGGCTTCCAGCAGGAAGCCAGAACTCAGGGCAGCAGCAGGGAGCCTGGGCAGCAGTGGGGAATCAGACAGCAGCTCCAGGGGCATCCAGGCTCCAAGCAGGGAGTTCTGTGCGGAGCTCAGAGCCTGGGCTCTTAGCCCCCAATACTGCCCCCTTAGCCTGGTAGAAGCACTCCTGGTAAGGATGCACACCACCAACAGATGAAGGGTAGTGTGGACATGAAAAACAGCAATAATTATTGTGGTGCCTGTAAGTCAACCTATCATAGGTTGACATAATTTTGTAGTGTAGATGAGCCCTAAACGAAGATTCAGTTAAATGGGATTTTTAAGTACCAGTTGTGTTCTATGAAGCTTAATTTAATAATCTGTCAGGTTTATTAGTCTTTATCATTACCTGTGCATACATTAGAATCCTGCATTTCTTAACTATTAGATTTCCATGATGAATTATATTAGCATCTTGGTTACCTCAAAGCCCAAAATTATAAAACTTAACTTTAAAGTTCTCCTGACATGGGTTAGGAACTTGCTGTTAGAGAAGAATTAGGGTACTTCCTCTCCCTTGCCTTAATTCCTGAAGCACAAGTGGTGTTCATTAACATGAAATTGTCCTTTATTAACTTCGTGTTCAACCTAGCTATTCAGTTGGCGATCTAATTTATATGGAGTATGAAATCGGGAGGAACACTTCAGCCAATGGTAGATCAGCTCTTGTTCAATCCAGAACTGCTCTTTACTATCAAGTCTTTTCACTGATGGCATAAAACATGTACAAATGTTTTTCTTCTGTTTTTAATGTTGAATGTGAATTTATTGTGTTTTCTTTTTAAGTGTACGAGTGACATTCATGGACGCTGTCTTCTATTTATCCACAGCATAGGCAGCAGCCTACAGGCACCATCTTTGGAGAGTGTTAGGCTAGTTCTGTTTTCATGCCCATTCTGTTCTTGGCTTCTTTGCTGACTATCGGGAATGACACCAATTGTGGTTACTGTAATGTCATCACTTATATATTAGCATCTGGACTAAGACCTCCAGAAGCATTTCACCAGGCCAGGGCTGTATTTGAACTTGGATTCTTGAAGCTGTAGGCTCTGTATCTCATTACTAACCATCCATGCAAAAGCTTGAAAAATCCACTCTGCCAGATGCGGTCCAGTGGATAGGGCACCAGAGTGGAAGTCAAGAGACCTGAATCTAGTCTTAGCTCTAACATTGACTCACTGCTGTTCATTATCTTGTCAGCACTGTGAAACTGACAAGAAGCATGTTATTTTCATAGTGCTGATACTTGGCAAAGCTCTGTACTTCAGCAGATGCAGTCTGTGGAATTATTTTTGTATCTGGACGACCAAAAAATATAGACACTGGGGTCTCGTCTACACAAGCAAACTTTTCTGTCATAATTCATCCTTTTAAACTAGGATTAGACCATCCTTGTGAAGGAGCTGAAGTTTCATCTACCCTGTAGAATGCACCATTGCTGCCAGTGGTAGAACTGGTACTAGCAGTGTATTAAGTGAATGAAGTTTGCTAGTATAGATAGTGGGAGTGACCCATCCCCTCTTACTCCAACTGCTTTGGTGTTACGAAGGAAGAGGGTCTCTGCTCCTTTTTCCTTTGACCAGGCTCTTGGCTTCTGTGAAAGTGGGGTGTGTCCACTAGTCTATTTTTTACTCCCCACCCTTCCAAAACTGAAATGTTTGGGTCATCCTCTCCAGTGAACGGCTCCAGTGTTTGCTCCTGATGCTGCTGCTCATAGCTTTCCCAAGCAGTGACAAAGAAACTGGGATAGTTCTTTAAAATTTCATGGCTGTCTCTCTTTGAATAGCACCTGTGAAAATTGGCAGTATTCTGTTCAGTTTTCACTTAACTCTGGCTTGGGAAAAATATAAGCAGCAGAAGTGATATAGTGAGCTGTCTTTTTGCATAGTCAGAATGCACTCCATTTGTTCACATTTGGTTCATCTTGTGAAGTTTATCTTTACAACTATAAGAGTTAGAAATTTAGTTTTCTTTACAATTAAAGCTTAACTTCTACAGTAGTTGATGGCATTGTTTCTCCAGCTGAGAAGGAATTATTCCTACCAAGGGCGGGTGAGTAAACAAGTAAATTTTTTTTCAAGACTCTGGCTAGTAAGTTTTTTAATTTTGTAATTTTGTAATGCCTGTACTGAGGCATCCAGTATCCCAAAAATGTAATTCTGAGACACAATCATAACTGTTCTTAGCAAATGTTCTGGAGGATAAACTCTTAATACTAATAGATTTAAGAGGTGGTGATATCTACTTACTATCTTAACTTTGATTTCCCCATGGATGGCCTGTCCCTACTTTTTCCTAAAATCATGATGAAGCCTTTGTATGACCTAGCCAAAAAGAAAGGAAGGCTGAAGCCCCAGTTTCTGGGGACAGGGTCATACGTTGTTCTGCACTGATCTCTCTGTATTTATGAGCCAGTGAGGAAGCCCTCCAGAGAGCTACATTTGACCTTTCTCAACTGGACGGATCATCATTGTACCAATCCTTAGACTTTTATAATGGTGGGGTAAAACAGGTGACAGAATTAGAGGGGAATATTGTAACTCCCAGTTGGTTTGATATCTTCTCTTGGAAAAGAACATTTTTTTTTAGTTTATATTAAATATATAAAAGGTACAATGTCATGTAAATTCCCACTACTTAACACACTGAAGCCAATGTTTTAAATGTAAAATTTCAAAGCATTGTGCTTTTGCTAATGCCTCAATGATTTAGCAATTCTGCTATGCCCTGCTATGCACTCTTTCACATGCTTCCTTACCTTGCCCTTACTGCCTCAGCCAAAGGATCTGTCTTGTGGATATTTTATGAACTGTCACTACGATGAGGATTGTTTGCTTTTACTTGAAAATGAGTGCTGACATGGGTGTCTTGAAACCTTTTTCAGACATGTTAGTGTGTGTGGGTGTGTACGTAAACATTAGTGAAGAGAGCAATGATGTGTGTTCCAAACAGGGAGAGAAAGGTGATTTATGGAAGGTGAAACTTGCGTTGATTTTCCAAAGCGTTGCGTAATTTCCTTTAATCTTCCAAAAAGTAAATGACTTGTCTTAAGCCTGCAGTGTCTTAAGTTTAAATGAAAGAAGGACAAAGCCATTATTGGCAAAAAGATTGAATGCAGTTTGCCAATTTAGATAGGTTAATTAGAAATTATTACCTTTATAAATATTTGCAGCCAGAAGACATCATAGCACAGCTCAGCTAGCTGTCAGTAAGCTGATGACACTATAATACACATTTGTAAAGAGTTTTGTTTCTCATAAATCTTGGGATGTTACGCAGCCAGGCTAAGAGAGTAGTAAGTATATGTGGAGCACATTTTCAGGGCTAACTGCTATTGAGAATAATACTTGTATTTTAGAAAACATAAAAAAAGCAGCTTTCCAAAATTATAAATGATACAGATTGGTTGGTAAATGATAGTTCCTATTTATAAGGGATTATACAGTTTAAAAAACAACGTGAAATACTTTATAACAGTTTAGTGATCGTATTTTATAAAAGTTAACAAGTTAAATTTTACCCTTTGTGAATAACCTGCTTTCATTAGGACAGAATCAATGAGTAGTCAAATATGGTAGAATGAAAGGAGAATATTTTTAGACTTCAGGACAAAAAGGTCAATGTGGTAAAAGACATGATCTAATGTCTCAGTTAACAAAATGTTTATTAATTCGTTAAATTATTTTCAGTGGCCGAATCCTTTTTGAGATAAACCACCTTGTTTCCAAAGGTTTCAGAGTAGCAGCCGTGTTAGTCTGTATTCGCAAAAAGAAAAGGAGTACTGGTGGCACCTTAGAGACTAACAAATTTATTAGAGCATAAGCTTTCGTGAGCTACAGCTCGCTAAATCCTGTTGGCTGTGACAGTATCATAATAAGTGTATTAAGGGCATTACAAGACTGCATTTGTGAGTGAAGTTGCCAGGGTTTGGAGGTGCATTTAAAGACTATGGTGAAGTAGCAGAAAAGCAAAATAAATTGTTTGAATCAGTCCTATTCCTAAAGCAATTTTCACAGGAAATTTGAATGAAGTCTTTAAGGAAGAAGTTATGGAACACCATAAAACTCAAGCACTCTAAATCACCAGGACCAGTGATGTTTAGAAGGCTGGAAAGTTGCTAAACTGATGCCAATATTTATAAAACAACAACAAAACCTAAATATTATTCTGAGAAATACTGACCAGTGAGTATCTCATTTCTGGATCTAGTAAACTGAGTCTAACGATAGAATAAGTGTATCAAATCCTCATAACTTCTTAAAGGGAAGAAGATTTGTACCTCTTTGACCTATGAAAATATATTTGAAAATGTTAATGGTTGATGAAGGTCATCTAATGAATATGGTTAGTATGGATTTTCAAAAGGTTTTTGCTAAAGTCCTCAATAAGACTCTTAAGGAAAATAATCACAAAATATGGAGCAAAATCTTGTTTATGGATTAAAAACTGCTTAAAGGGCTTACTCTGATTGTTTTTTCTTAATCTTGTGATCTGTGTAGCACAAAAATATTTCCTGGCCTATATGGCTAGAAGCAGTAGAGTGAAATGGACACGGTCTAGGCGGGAGAGAGGCCAAATGCAAAACCCAGCGAAGAGGTAAAAATAGAAAACAGCTGGTGCTCTTCCACTTTCCAGAAAGCAAAATTGGGAGGAGAAAAGTTGAATTTCCCCCACTTTTGGCCTCTAATAGGTTTGCTCATTGAGCTTGTGTACAATTTTCAGTTTCTTGGTTTATATATTAATGATTTATGAGAAGGAAGTGAGCAGCAATCTTGCTGATGGCACTATGTTTTATTAGCAGATCTGTGGAGGCTTTTAAGAAATTCTGGTTATATGTCAACATACTGGAGAGTCAGGTTGGAAGCAAATAAAGTATAATCTAAATAAACATTGGCCAATACTTTCCAATGTGAGTGCCTCTAAAATTAGACACCTAAACAAGAGTCTTCTGGTTTTCAGAGGTGCTGAGTTGCTGCAGGTTTCAGTGACTTCGCTGGAAGTTGAGGATGATTAGTACCTCTGAAAATCAGGCCACTTATTTAGGTGCCTAACTTTACTTTGGAAATTCTGGCTGTTATTTACATTGGCAAAAATGTGTTTAATATATACTTATTAGCTCTGAACTTTCAAGATCCTCTGAGGAAAAGACGAAGTCATTTTAAATAACTTGGTGTAAATGTTACTAGCCACAGCAGCAGTGTAGGCTGGCATGCCTGACCCTCAGCATCCACGTCTGAGGGAGACCACGCCTCCTCTCAGTTTGGTCTGCTAGGTATTCTCCCAAAGGAATTAAAAACAAAGGGGGAATTAGCGGTTCTCAGTGGGCCCTGGCCTTCAAGCAGGGCATCACCATAAACAGTCTGGGCTCTGGCCTGCAACCAGGCTTTAAACAGGGTGGGGTGGCAAGCAGTCAAGGCTCTGGCCTGCAGTCAGGCAGAGCTGTAGCAGTTTATCCTCCCATTCTAGGGGCTCCTGCAGAGAGTGGAGCATCAAGCACAGTCTATGGGGCTCTGGGAGGGGGGAGCACCAAGCAGAGTCTGTGGGGCTCCAGTAGGAATGCCCAAGGAGCACAGGCCTCCTGTCTTAAGGAGGGGAAGTACTGCCACCAGTGTTCCCTCTAATTTTTCCCACACATCTGCAGAATGAATTTTGTTATGTGCACCAATATGAAGGTGATGTGTGACAGGAGCAGGGACAGGGTGCGCTCAGGGGGAAGAGGCAGGGTAGGGGTGGGAACCTGGGGAAAGGGGTGGGGGGGGTCAAGTTCCCCCCCCGGCTAGTGGGGAAGTTGGCACCTATGGCCTCTGCCCTGGCTGCAGCAGGTCCTGGCTGGGTGGGTACCCTGAGTGACCGTGCAGCTTACAGGGAACTTAGACTGCCATCCCAGGGGTGGAGTGGTAGGGGGGATGCAGGCCCACCAAACTCCACCGCATCACAGCCCATGGCCCTAACAGTGGCAGAGTGGTCTGCCACTGGGTCAGCGGGAAATCCATCCACAACACACTGACAGTGTTTCTGGCGTCACCACAACCAGACAGTAGTCTGGCTCTCCTGGCCTGCTTCCTACTCTCCCCCTCAGTCTCCCCGGGATATTTTGCCAAGGGAGCAGTAGCAGCTCCTCCGCATTGGGAGTGGCAGGGCTCTCTGGAAGCTCAGGCTGGTCGTCAGGGCAGCAGCGGTTCTGGCATCCCACTCCAGCAGTAGGGAAGGGGTGTCTGTCTCCTTCCACACCTCCCTCTTGAATGAGCCGCTGGGATGGCCTTTTATGCTTCCTCTTCCTGTCCTGCCCCTCTGTTTCTGGCTTGCGGGACGTGGCCCTTCTGGTTCCACCCACCCAGCGATTTGTGGCTTCCACTCCATGTCCGCATCTGAGGGAGGCCACGACTCCTCGCTACAAGCAGTTAGGGCAATAGTGTGTTCAGATATGTTAATAAAGGGATTAAAGGGAATACCAGTGATAGTATTATGAAACAATATATACTGTTATCTGTATCGAAAGAGAAAGCAAGAAGGTGTTCTAGGGCAACCTGTCTGTGCTGGAAGTTGCACAGTGAAGGCAAGGTAACTGACAAGCCTGGAAATACTCTGGGCAAAACAGAGAGAGATCTCTCTCTCCACCCAAGAGAGGCACCAGCTGAGGAGCTGAAAGCCAAGAGTGGGTACCCTTGCTGAACCGCTGAGTGGAAAAGCAGATGCAGTTGCCCTGAACTTGTCTTGTGATGTTTCCTTCTGTATTCTAGGAACTGGACTTAGACCATCAAATTGTTTTGAACAGGCCACTGAATAGATATCAGATTTTCTATATTTACTATTATGGTTATAATAATATTCAATACTTGTACTACTTCCTGCTGTAGTATGTTATACTAATGCCATTTAGAATCAAGATGTTTCCTCACAGCTTGGATTGCTTGTTTAACATAAACAATTATATAACTTTCCCTCTCCCATCATGTCATGTGTTTCAACTCAAGACACCCCTATTTATTTAATACAGTTACTAGATTTTACTTTACCAGACTACCAATTTTCTGATAATGCTTTTGTTTTGGTAAATGTAGGTTTAGAAATAGAACTACATTGTATAAAGTATGTAGAAAAAACGTGGCATTTAGTGGACTCTGTTTCTGTTTTTAATGTGGAAGGTAATATTTTAATGGCTTCTTTATATTTTGTTTTTGGGGGTTGGCGGGTTAAACATTGGAGGACTTCAATTTTAAAGCAGTTGAGTACATACTGCTTTTTTGTACAAGACTTTATTCTGCTACATCTGCAACCTGCTATGATAAACTCATGGATGCATCCAATGAAGTGAGCTGTAGCTCACGAAAGCTTATGCTCAAATAAAATTGTTAGGCTCTAAGGTGCCACAAGTACTCCTTTTCTTTTTGCGAATACAGACTAACACGGCTGCTACTCTGAAACCTGTCATGGATTGCCATAACTGTAGAATTCTTTACTGTTTTTAGTAAAATGGCAAAGAAATACAGTCTCCTTAATAGTTTGTATACTTGATGTTGCTGTTTAAGGACTTGTCAGTGTAGGGTCATGGAAGAATGAAGCCATATTTTCAGCGTTCATGTATAGTGTTTATTCATAATCTAGAAGCATGTTTAAAACAATGTTAAACTGAGTATTTTGTTACAGAAAGTTAAAATGGGACGTATGGTTCCTGTGTCATTAGGGGGAGCTGGAAAGTGAATGTATATTATTCCCTCTCAATCAGTCCACATTTGATAAATTAGAACCATTTATCATTATTTCTTGACCTGTAATTTTTGTCTATAACTGTGGGGGGTTATTTTTAAACAGCCATATCCAGTTTGTAGAGGGCAATTCTAGCCATGAAAAGATTGCTGTATGGTACCGATCCTCTAATAGATTCCTTTTATAATGAATCACCCATTTGATTTGGACCACTATACATTTCCACAATAAAAGGAACAAAATAAAGACTGATTTATATTAAAATGTTAGACTATTAAGATCAATAGAGCCTACCTTTCTCGTTACATCATAATAATCTTTTCCTGTCTGTGAATCCACTGGAATTTAAAATGTAACCACAATCTCACCACGATTCCTCAGAATTGAACAAATTTTTTGACGTACTAGAAAGGAATCCCTTGCCAATAATTAGAGACAGAAAATGTTAACATTCCCAGGATCAGATTTACATTAAAATGAGTTAAAACAAAAAAACCCAACCCAAATTTAAAACTAATATTAAAGTTGACTTGTTAATTTTTATTTTCTTTCGGTAGTGACTTGCCATAATTACTAAATTAAGGCATGAGTGAATTAAGGAATTATTTTCATACAGTTTCAGAGTAGCAGCTGTGTTAATCTGTATCCACAAAAAGAAAAGGAGTACTTGTGGCACATTAGAGACTAACAAATTTATTTGAGCATAAGCTTTTGTGAGCTACAGCTCACTTCATCCGATGAAGTGAACTGTAGCTCACGAAAGCTTATGCTCAAATAAATTTGTAAGTCTCTAAGGTGCCACAAGTACCCCTTTTCTTTTTTCATACAGTGTTTTACTTTTTTCATTCTCACCCTAAGTCCTGCAGAGACTTAAGCATTTGAGTAACTTTATACATGTGAATAGTCCAATTGAACTCACTTGTACCATTCATGTGACTGATTCTTTGTGGAAATCCTATCTTTTAAAAGCACTTCAACTACATTACAGGAAAAATTGATCATGTTAACACATGGGATTTTGGAGTTTCTGAAATCAGATGCTCGCATTTTCTGCTAATGCTCTATGATGAGAAGATTTCAAACAAACTAGTCTAGTTTACTTTTCCTAATGTTCTCAGTCCTACTGCTGATATGTTCTCAGTATACCTTAGTTTATTTTTTTAGCCAAGGCACAGGTGGGGAAGGCTGAGTATCTAAGCTTAAAGTTTGACACCTACATGATCTTTAGCCCTTCTTCCTTCCAAGTAAGATACAGTAAATTGAGTTTAATGAAGTTTGTAGTTTACGCTGGATGGTGGATAAGGATTGGGTTCAGATGAAAAGAAAGTAATGATTTAAAATGAGGTCATGTCTACTTTGTGTGGACTTTAGATTTCATGGCCCTCTTACTAAGAATGGAAGTTTGCTTTGTTATCTATGGTCAAAACTGTTCATCTGCCCACCGTTGTACTGGCTTTCTGTGTGGTTGCAGCCCTCTATTCCCCCAATGACTGGATTTCATTGGTGGTGAGCTTTTAAATGCTTTAGATACTTTTGAGATGAAAGGTGACAAGTAATTTAAAATATACTTTATGGTGTGATGTTGCACACCCAATTTTCAACAAGCAAGCTTTAAAAAAAAATGATCTGTAGAAGATTTATACTGGAAAAGTGTTCTTGATCTTCAGAGTTTAACGTTCTTAAGAGGTTTTTTTTTTTTAAGGTATGATGTAAAACCACAAAATCAAGAAAACTCTCAAACTTGACCATAAACAGTCCAGTATTTACGGGCAACCGGATGCAGATAGGGTAGTGTTAATGATGGGATAGTTATAACTAGGTACTACTGGAGAACTGATTCTTAACTATGATTTTCTGTGCTTTTGTGAGTTAAAGTCAGAGCTCCAACATTCAATACATTATGTGGTATGAAAAGCATATAAAGTATAACAATTTGTATCCAGCAACCAAAGCAGAGAAAAGGACTACCAAATTAAAAACCTGTTTCACTCCCAGAAATGTAGGGCTGGAAGGGGCCTTGAGAAGTCATCAAGTCCAGCCCACTGTGCTGAGGCAGAACCAAATATACCTAGACCATCCCTTATCGTTGTTTTGTCCAACCTGTTCTTAAAAGCCTTCAGTGATGGGGATTCCACAACTTCCCTTTGAAGTCTATTCCAGAGATTGACTACCTGTAGAGTTAAAGAGTTTCTTAATAGCTAACCTAAATCTCTTTTGCTGTAGGTTAAGCCCATACTTCTTGTCCTACCTTCAGTGAACATGGAAAACAGTTGATTGTCATCCTGCTCACAATAGTCCTTAACATACTTGAAAACTGTTATCAGGTCTTTCTCCCCCCCCCCTCCCCCCGGCTCCTTTTCTCAAGGCTAACCATGTCCATTTTTTTTAACCTTTCCTGTTAGGTCACATTTTCTAAACCTTTTATCATTTTTGTTGTTCTTCTCTGGACTCTTGCTAATTTGTCCACATCTTTCCTTAAAGTGTGGTACCCAGAATTGGCCACAGTATTCCAGCTGAGGCCTCACTAGTGTTTAATGAGAGTGGGGCAATTACCTGCTGTGTCTTACATATGACACTCAAGTTAATACACCCAAGAATGATGTTAACGTTTTTTGCAACTGTATCACAATTGTTGACTCGTATTCAATTTGTGATCCACTATAACCCTTGGATCCTTTTCAGCAGTACTACCACTCCACCAGTTATTTCACATTTCAGAGTTGCGCATTTGATTTTTCCTTCGATCATAAGTGTAGTACTTTGCACTTGTTTTTATTGAATTTCATATTGTTGATTTCAGACCAATTCTCCAATTTGTCAAGGTTTTAAATTCTAATTCTATGGTCCAAAGTGCTTGCAACCCCTCCCTGCTTGGTATCATCCACATATTTTATACGCATACTTTCCAGTCCATTATCCAAGTCATTAATGAAAACATTGTTGGTTCCCCACAAGATAAGTCCTTCCAGTTTGACAGTGAACCATTGATAACTACTCTTTGATTATGTTCTTTCAACCTCTTTTGCACCCACTGTAGGAGCTAGAGAGAGCCTGGATCACTGGGCCTGGTGTAAGATCTGAGGTCTTAACCAGAGGCTCTGAACCAAAGTTAGGCCATGTATTAAAGTAGATGTTTACAAGTTCACTGTCCAATGTATGATCTTGGCAAAAGTATTGCTAGCATTGCTAAAACACAGGCATTCCTAAGAAGCAACAGATATTGGGTATGTGTGAAAACACATTCCAAAATATTAGCTCAGAAAGATCCTGATCTAATACTAAATAAGAGAATGTTTTGCCCCTGACACCTGGAGCAGGATACAAAGGAAGGTAACAAGCGGACGTCATGAAACGTGAGGTGGTATGCAAGTTGTTTTTCTTAGTCTATAAACTTTGGGGTTCCTTGCCTTAACCCTTTGTGCAGCAAAGGGGACAGCAGAAATTCCTGCTGCTGACTGAACTGTTCCTTGCTACTGGGCACTCCTGTGTAAATGTACCTGTAACCATGGAACTGCGACACTTGTACTGTGCCTTAAAGGCAATAAACCTGGCCGATTGCCTTCATCACCGAACCATGGTGAATAACATTGAGGTCTGTTGAATTAACAAGCTGCATTCTATGCTTGTGTTAATAACATTGGCATTCCAGAGAGAGAAACACTGAGCAGCTGTAACAGCTCAAAGCAGCACCTGGACAATGCTAGCACAGCAATGACATTCCAGCCTTCAGCACTTAACAACATCCACCTTATGGCAATTTCATCTAAACCACATTTCTCTAGTTAGCTATGAGAATGTCATATATGACTATGTCAAAAACCTTACTAAAATCAAGATATATCATGTCTACTGCTGCCTCTCATCCACTAAACCAGTAACCCTGTGAAAAAAGGAAATTAGGTTGGTTTGACATGATTTGTTCTTGACAAATCTATGCTGGCTATTCCTTATAACTCTATTTTTAATCTTCTAAATGCTTACAAATTGATTGTTTAATAATTTGTTCAAGTATCTTTCCAGGTATCAAAGTTAGGCTGACTGATCTATAGTTCCCCGGGTCCTTTTTGTTCCTTGTTTAAAAGAAAGGTACTATGTTTGCCTTTTTCCAATCCTCCAGGATCACACCTGACCACCATGAATTCTCAAAGATACCAATGTTGCTTCAGCTAGTTCCTTAAGTACCCAAGAATGAATTTCAGCAGACCGCGCAGACTTGAATACATCTAATTCATGTTCATTAACCTGTTCTTTCCCTATTTTGGCTTGATTTCCTTCTTATTGTTAATAGTAATTGTGCTATTTTTAGTGAAGTCTGAAGCAAAATAGGTGTTAAAAACCTAAGCTTTCTTGATGTCATCAGTTATTAGCTCTGCTTCCCTGCTAACTAGGAGACCTACACCAGTGGTTCTCAATCAGGGGTCTGTGTATCCCTGAAGGTAGGCAGAGATCTTCCAGGGGATACATCAACTTATCTAGATATTGCCTAGTTTTACAAGCTACATAAAAAGCACTAGTAAAGTCAGTACAAACTAAAATTTCATACAGACAAAATGAGAAAGTAAACAATTTTTTAGTAATAGTGCGCTGTAACACTTTTGTACTTTCATATCTGATTTTGTAAGCAAGTAGGTTTTTATGTGAGGTGAAACTTGGGGTACACAAGACATATCACACTCCTGAAAAGGGGTACAGTAGTCTGGAAAGATTGAGATCCACTGACCTATACTGTCCTTTCTTTCTCTTGTTTCTAATGTATTTAAAGAACCTCTTCCTATTGCCTTCTGTCTTTTGCTACATGTAACTCAGTTTGTGATGTATCCTTTCTGAGATTGTCTCTACGTGCTTGCACTATTATTTTTTACTCCTCTTTAGCAATTTGTCCATGTTTCCACTTTTTGTAGGATTTCTTTTTAATTTTCAGATCATTAAAGAGCTCTTGATGGAGCCATATTGGCCTCTACCTACCTTTCCTTCTCATTGGGATAGTTTTCAGTTGTGCCTTTAATATTGTTTCCTTGAGAAACGCAGCTCTCTTGAACAGTTTTTTCCCTTATATTTTCTTCCCATGGGAGCTTACGTAGCAGTTCGGAGTTTAATGTCTGCTTTCTTTAAGTCCATTGTCCTTATTTTGCTGCTCTCACTCCTTCCTTTCCTTAGATTCATGAAATCTATCATGATCACTTCCACCCAAATTTCCTTCCACCTTCAGATTCGCAACCAATTCCTCCCTGTTGGTGAGAATTAGATTTTTAAATCAGGTTTCTGAGAGCACTGTATATATTTAGGCCAAGGTTTTCCAAAGTGGTACCCAAAATTAGATTTCTACAACAGGATTTAGTAATATTTAATATTAAGTGGATTTAATTTCAAAATGCTGACCACCCTGTAACTCTCATTAAAGTCATTGGGAACAGTTAAGTGCTTAAGCAGTTTGAAAAATATGTGACTTATTTAGATGTCTAAATATTAGTTTGGAGCCTAATTGTAGATTCCTGCTTTTGAAAATCCTGGCCTTAAAAACATGGTTCAACATATTGACTTTAGATATTCACTTATGCCAGTAAGTGAGTTGTCAGATTATTTTTTACATAACATATGTTCAAGTTCTTTTAAGAATAGACCTTTTTAGTTTCTGTTTTGTATACTTGTTAGTAAATTTTTATAAGCCTGATTTTTCCAAGAAAGCACTATTGTTTCCGATACTCCTCAATTTGTTATATGTCTAAATTTCTCTGTTTAATGCTAATCATATCAAGAATGATATAAACCGCTATTATAATAAGAGCCAAAGCAATCAGAGAGCATAATCTAAAAAGTTGCGCTGATACTATATTTGAATGTGCATTTTAAGAGTTGAAATGGGTTTTGTTTTACTTGTAGGAGAAATCTCAACTATTTTTCCAATGCTTATGCTGCTGCAGTCAGTGCTGTGGACCCAGATGCTGGAAATGGAGAACTCTGCATTAAGGTTCCTTCGGAGCTGTGGAAACATGTTGATGGTAAAGTGTAGAGACCATATTGATACTTAAATTAAGGTACTGCAGATTTGATAGCCAGGGCATTTTGTATTGAAAGACATTAGATTTAAGTAAACATAAATAATAGATTTAATTAGAATCACTCTTTCCCCTTCCCCACAAAAACCCCCCACCAACATCTTTTTGGAAAGAATAAAAAGTCCGGATCCACAAAGGGACTTGGGTGTTGCAACACCTAACTAATAACTGGAGGAGCATTGTGACATGCAGAGCCTGAGTTAGCCTTTACAATGAATGGGAAGAGAGAACTTAATATGAGCTACAAGGGAGATACCTATCTGCTTGCAATTCACAACCAGGAACCCCTCTACTGATGTCAGATGGCTTAGGCTTTGTTTTTTTTGGGGGGGGGTGTTTTTTAAGTATAACAAAGGAAAGGGGAAGTTGATAGTAGTGAATATAAATAAGAAGTTAGCAATTGTAAAAAAAATTGGTAAGGGAAACAAAAGGACATAAGGAGAAATCTATGGCCATCAGAGATAAGGACAATAAAAAGGCGTTTTTAAAATATATTAGGAACAAAAAGAATTCTGACAATGCTATTGGTCCACTACTTGATGGAAATGGTAAGATTATCAATAATAATGTGGAAAAAGCAGAAGTGTTCAATTTCTCTTCTGTATATGGGGAAAAAACATGATATAATCTCATCTATGGTGATAACACTCTTTCCATTCCACCAGCATCTCTAGAGAATGTTAAACAGAAGCTACTAAAGTTAGACATTTTTAAATCAGCAGGTTCATGTGTTTTAAAAGAACTAGCTGAGGAGCTCACTGGACTGTTAATGTTGGTTTTCAATACGTCTTGGAGCGCTGGGGAAGTACCAGAAGACTGGAAGAAATCTAATTTTGCGCCAATTTAAAAAAGGGTAAAAGGGATCACCCAGGTAATCATAGGTCTGTCAGCCTGACATCCATCCCAGGCAATGAAGCAGCTGACATAGGACTCAATTAATAAAGAATTAAAGGAGGGTAATGTAATTAATGCAAATCTACATGGATTTCTGTAAAATAGATCCTGACAACCTAACTTGATACTTTTTTTTATAATGAGATTACAATTTGGTTAATAAAGTTAATAGTGTTGACGTAATATACTTAGACTTCTGTAGAGCTTGGTACCTCATGACATTTTGATTAAAAGATTAGAATGATATAAAATTAACATAACTCACATTAAATGGATTAAAAACTGGCTTCCTAAAATAGGTCTCAAAATATAATTGTAAATGGGTAATCATTGAGTGGGTGTGTTTCCAGTAGGGTCTCGCAGAGGTCAATTCTTGGCCCTGCGCTATTTAATATTTTTATCAATGACCTGGAAGAAAACATAAAATCATCACTGATGAAATTTGCAGATGACACAAAAATTGAGGGCATGGTAGATAATTAAGAGGAGAGGTCATTGATTCAGAGTGATCTGGATCACTTGGTAAACCAAGCACAAGCAAACAAAATACATTTTAATATGGCTAAAAGTAAATGTATACATCTAGGGAAAAAGAATGTAGGCCATGCTTAAAGGATGGGGGACTATCCTAGGAAGCAGTAACTCTGGGAAAGATTTGGATGTCGTGGTGGATAATCAGCTGAACATGAGCTTCCAGTCTGATGTATAAACAGGGGAATCTGGAATAGGAATAGAGAGGTTATTTTATCTCTGTATTTGGCACTGGTGCAACTATAGCTGGAATACTTTACTCAGTTCTGGTGCCTGCAATTCAAGAAGGATGTCAATAAATTGGAGATGATTCAGAGAAGAGCTATAAGAATTAGTAAGAGATTAAAAAAACATGCCTTATAGTGATATATTGAAAGTGTTTGATCTATTTAGTTTAACAAAGAGAAGGTTAAGGGGTGACTTGATTAGGGTCTGTAAGTATCTACTTGGGGAACAAATATCTAATAATGGGGTCTTCAGTCTAGCAGAAAAAGATCTAACACAATCCAATGGCTGGAAGTTGAAGCTAGACAAATCCAAATTGGAAATAAGGCATAATTTTTTAACAGTGAGGGTAATTCACCATTGGAACAATTTACCCAGGGTTGCAGTGGATTCTTCATCAGTGACCATTTTTAAATCAAGATGGGATGTTTTTCTAAAAGATCTGCTCTAGGAATTACTTTGGGGAAGTTCTGTGGCCCATATTATACAGGTTTCAGAGTAGCAGCTGTGTTAGTCTGTATTCGCAAAAAGAAAAGGAGTACTTGTGGCACCTTAGAGACTAACAAATTTATTTGAGCATAAGCTTTCGTGAGCTACAGCTCACTTCATCGGATGCATTTGGT
Organism: Dermochelys coriacea; assembly: GCF_009764565.3. Taxonomy (NCBI): domain Eukaryota; kingdom Metazoa; phylum Chordata; order Testudines; family Dermochelyidae; genus Dermochelys; species Dermochelys coriacea. The sequence continues at coordinate 25,557,253 of NC_050069.1, forward strand.
GGAAAATACAGAGGGGAGATTGATATACACACACAGAGAACATGAAACAATGGGTTTTATCATACACACTGTAAGGAGAGTGATCACTTAAGATGAGCCATCACCAGCAGCAGGGGGGAGGGAGGAAAACCTTTCATGGTGACAAGCAAGGTATGCTATTTCCAGCAGTTAACAAGAACATCTGAGGAACAGTGGGGGTGGGGTGGGGGGGAGAAATAACATGGGCCAGAAGAATACCTAGAAGTCACCTACTACAGGACAGGCCCAATAAAGAAAATAACAGAACGCCACTAGCCATCACCTTCAGCCCCCAACTAAAATCTCTCCAACGCATCATCAGGGATCTACAACCTATCCTGAAGGACGACCCATCACTCTCACAGAACTTGGGAGACAGGCCAGTCCTTGCTTACAGACAGCCCCCCAATCTGAAGCAAATACTCACCAACAACCACACACCATACAACAGAACCACTAACCCAGGAACCTATCCTTGCAACAAAGCCCGTTGCCAACTCTGCCCACATATCTATTCAGGGGACACCCTCATAGGGCCTAATCACATCAGCCACACTATCAGAGGCTCGTTCACCTGCGCATCTACCAATGTGATATATGCCATCATGTGCCAGCAATGCCCCTCTGCCATGTACATTGATCAAACTGGACAGTCTCTACGTAAAAGAATAAATGGACACAAATCAGACGTCAAGAATTATAACATTCAAAAACCAGTTGGAGAACACTTCAATCTCTTTGGTCACTCGATTACAGACCTGAGGGTGGCTATTCTTCAACAAAAAAAATTTCAAAAACAGACTCCAACGAGAGACTGCGGAATTGGAATTAATTTGCAAACTGGATACAATTAACTGAGGCTTGAATAGAGACTGGGAATGGATGAGTCATTACACAAAGTAAAACTATTTCCCCATGTTATTTCTCCCCCCCACCCCTCCCCCCACTGTTCCTCAGACGTTCTTGTTAACTGCTGGAAATAGCCTACCTTGCTTGTCACCATGAATGGTTTTCCTCCCTCCCCCCCTGCTGCTGGTGATGGCTCAACTTAAGTGACCACTCTCCTTATAGTGTGTATGATAAAACCCATTGTTTCATGTTCTCTGTGTGTGTATATCAATCTCCCCTCTGTATTTTCCACCAAATGCATCCGATGAAGTGAGCTGTAGCTCACGAAAGCTTATGCTCAAATAAATTTGTTAGTCTCTAAGGTGCCACAAGTACTCCTTTTCTTTATGCCATATTATACAGGAGGTCAGACTAGATGATCACACTGCTGCCTTCTGGCCTTGGAATCTATGAATTTAAGTGCCTAAGCTGTTTTTTTCTGATAATGAGTTAAGCATCTGCCTTGCTTAATGCAAAAAGAGAGGAAGAGGAGGAAGAGATGGTTTTGATGCCTAACTTTATAACTTTTAGCCCAGTGGTTAGAAACTCACTTGGGATGCGGAAGACCCAGGCTGGATTCTCCCCTCTGCCTGAGGAGAGAGAGGATTCAACAAGGGTCTCCCACACATCTTGGGAGAGTGCACGAAGCGCTGAGCTATGAGATGTTTTGTTAAAGGTGTTCTACTTTGGATAAATAATCACCAGAGCGGGGGGGGAATAGTACCTGGGTCTCCCACCCTTCAGGGGGATGCCCTAAACACCAGGCATTAGAATCATCTTCTCTCTCTTTCTCCTTCTTACCCAATGACTGATTATTTATCCAAAATGGAACTGCTTCCACAGGAACAATTGAGGGAGCAGTACTTACTCTTGGGTTTAGGCACCCAAGTACTTTTGTGGATCTGGCCCACACATGACTCACAAGAATGACTAGACTACCCCTTACTCACAAGAGCTTCTTTTAAAAATACCCCTTTTGCCTTAAATGCACAGGCTTTTGGGGTAGTGTTTTACTTGTCAACATCAGTCATCTGAAGCTATCCATTTTCACAAGGATAATTTGAAAGGGCATTCTGACTCATGGCTTTGAGCTTTCCTCACAATAGTTAAGAAAATGGTTCAGTTACCCCTCTCTAATGAGTTCTATTTTTTAAGTCTATTGGCGAAAGCCTGCTCCTCTTCCCTCCCAGCACCTCCTCCTGGATGCTGTGGAACTGCTGTTCCCCATCGTGTGGGAGGTGCTGGGAGGGAAGGGGAGGAGTTGAGTTAATCAGTGGGGCCCACAAACTCCCTGGAGTACACTTGCGGACCGCCAGAGGTCTGCGGACCCCAGTTTGAGAAATGCTGTTCTAGGCAGTGTGGAGGTGCCGTGAAATGCACAAGTCTTCCTCTTTACCTTCGTATATCTGTACTTTTAAGATTCTTGGTGGATGGGATGTTTCCTGGCGCAGTCTTAACTGTCTAAACATACTTTTGTTTTCTAATATGGATCACATTTAATCCTAGTTATCTAAGCATATTCCAAAGGAAAGGTGAATAAGGTAGTCAAAATGTGCCAAACTCAGGCAATCAATCAAATATATAGGTTTTTGCTTGCAGACAGTCTACTCCGTTTGGGTGTCTTAACCAGGGATTGGGTGGTTAGTGCTCTCAAGCACCACATTTTAAAATGCTCCATGTCAGCCACTAATTTGATCATTTAATTACGGGCAGGTCATTTAATTCCTTATTTCATCCTCCTTCAAGATAGTTATATTGTTTGCCTGCCCCACAGTTGGTTTTTTAGGTATAATATTTATAAAGCATTTTTAAATCTATGCATAAAAGATGCCATATAAATGTCAAGTATTTCAAGAGATAATTGTTAATTTGAAATCAGTTCTGTTAAATATGTAAGATAGTTTAAGGTTCTGCACTTCCAATGAGTTGTCCTATCAATTTTTGTGATTTTACAACCACATTTCCCTGCTAACGTGTGAAAGACCCATACTAACACGGAAAACTGACAGTAGTGGTTCAGTGAAACTGTGCATGCAGCGCTATCAAATGCACAAAACTTAATTAGAAAGAGAAATATTTTAATTCCTCCATTTCAGTTGTACTGTTTTAGGTGTTACTTGTCAAAATTTTGGCAAAATGTTTAAACAGATAGTATTTTTAAGTTGATGGTGTCACTTTGAAGCTTAATTGTTGCAGCTATATTAAGACTGTGGTGGAATCTAGTGGACAAATCAGTTGAACTTTATTTCTGAGCAGTCAGTCTTAATGTACAGAAGGATAGCAATAAGTTCACACACAAGATTCTGGGAAACTAAACAAAAGCAAAGACACTTAGCAGTTGCCTACAAAGTTCTAACTGTAATAGGATATTTTAAGAAATGTTGTGTAAATGAGAAAGAGAATAAAATGTGGATATTACATGTAATTTTTGTGGAAAACATTTTCAGCAAGCTGGGAAAACAGATCAGACGTTACAGTGCAAGTGTAAAGATGTTCTAGTTGGGGTGTTGGAAGGTGAAATGGAACCACAAGTGAAGGTTTTCATTAATATAAAATTTTAATATAGAAAATAGTCTGATAGCTTGATGGTACATGGAATAGTTAAGCTTTAAATGGCCCAATTGTGTGAGTTGTTGAATGTTCTCCACTCTCCCTGAAGTTAACGAGAATTGAGGGAACACAGTACCTTGCAAGATTTGAGCCTTAAGTGAATGTTTCCTGTAAAATAAATTTTGTATGAATTGCTTTCATACACACACTAAACACATGGTTGCTTTCTTACTACTGTAGAGTTAAAAGTCCTAAAGGTGCATATCAATTTTTCTCTGGACCAGCCAAAGGGAGGCCTTCATTTTGTGGTGCCCAATGTAGAAGGTAGCATGGCAGAGAGAGGGGCCCATGTCTTTTCTTGTGGATATCAAAATTCTACAAGGTAAGAATCTTAATCCTCAGATGTTATATTGCATAACAGATCTTGAGTATTTTATAGAATCTCAGCATATTGGAAATACTTGTAGTAATAATTCCATAGTTTTCTAATTTAGTTTCTTATGGAAAATGTCAGTTGTTTAATCTCAAACTTCTGTTTGGAGTGAATTCAACAGAGTCTGACACAAAATGAGCCACTGGAGATTTCTAAAGTCTGCATGGCATAATTTAATGGGAAACAGTAGCAAAGAAGCTTCCACTGCTGGCAGACTTGTGTGAAGTGTGAGAGCTGTAGAGTGGGGTTGCCTGCATGCCAAGTACCAAAGTACTTAGGAATATATATAGCCTGGAATTGGAGAGGAAAAACTTGTCATAATAAAGAAAAGTATGTAGTGTTTTCTTATTCTTCTCTTTTTTAACATCCTAATCTTTTTTCTAGATTTTGGTTTCCTTGTGTTGATTCATACTCTGAACTGTGCACATGGAAACTAGAATATACAGTAGATGCTGCAATGGTGGCTGTTTCAAATGGAGATTTGGTGGAAACAATATATACCCATGATATGAGAAAGAAGACCTTTCATTACATGCTGACTATTCCAACTGCGGCTTCTAACATCTCTCTGGCCATAGGACCCTTTGAAATCCTTGTTGATCCATACATGCATGAGGTAATAATCTTCAGAGGACTTTCCTTTTTAGAGAACTGGTAACTTTATTTCATTTTAGTGCCTAGATGCAGCAAGTATCAGTCCAAGAAAGATATATGATTAACATACCAGTCTCTGCTAGTACAATTATGGGATGATACTGGTCTAGTGTTACAAAACCCTAACAGGATTTATAAAGGCATCTCTGAAAAAAAAACCTCCAGGTAGAAATCAGGAAACTAGATTAGTTGGAATTGGTAAAAGGATACCTTTTCAAATAGGTTTAAATACAAGCCAGTGCTCATAGTGACTACAAGTTGTTACCACATAGTTCAATGGCTTATGTGAATAAATTGGTAGCAAGAGTCTCCCTCATGGTGGCCTGTTGTGTTGTCCATGTCCACAAAATGAGCCATTATGATTTAAACTCTTGTCTATATTCTCAGAGAGACTGAAGATGAACTAGGCAGGTAAATTAAACTACCTTTTCACCTCAGGAAGTGGCCCATCTATGTCCCTCTTGGTTGAGTTCAAGGGTATTGGGGATATTGTTGGCAAACCTACACTACTGATATGTATGCTGTATTTGATCTATTGAAAAACTGAAGACTTTAGTCTCCAGTGCTGACAGTCTGATATCTTTCACAGGAATAAATGAACCATTTTAAAAAATCTGGTGGGAAATATATCGCCTATTATAAAAATTATTGGAAGTGATCTGAAAAATCCAGTGATAAAGAAACAGAAATGACATTTCTGCAGTGTTTTAATGGTTTGGAGGCTACTAATGACATTGATCCAAAGACTCTCATGGCTGATGTAACTCCACAGAAATCAATGGTGTTACACCAGTCAGAATTCCAGTCCATTGTTACCAATTGCACAGTAACCTTTGGGGAAATAAAAATAACAAAAAGGTACTTACTAGGATGAGGATATCATGTGGTTGAAACTAAATAACAATAGCAACATTTCAGGGTGGTAGCTGTGTTCGTCTGTATCAGCAAAAACAAAAACAACGAGGAGTACTAGTGGTACCTTAGAGATTAACAAATTTATTTGGGCATAAGCTTTCGTGGGCTAAAACCCACTTCATCAGATGCTTATGCCCAGATAAATTTGTTAGTCTCTAAGGTGCCACTAGCACTCCTTGTTGTTTTTGTAATAGCAACGTTTGATTCACTTGCTGCTGTCCAATATAAAATAATGCATTATTGCGTGAAGGAAGATAGTGTTCAACAAGGTACCTGATGGATTTTAAAAAAAAGTTATGCATTTGAGTAGTAGACATCAGTAGGTAGAGATCCTTTAGAATGCTTCCCAATCTCCTGGTCCAAAATAGTGTCTGTGTGTTGACCTGTAGTGCACACTGGTAAATGGGCTAACTTAAAAAGTTTAGTACTGCATACCTGTGTACCTTGACTTGTTATACAATACCTTTCAAATAAATTATTTTTCTGTTGCAGCTCTCACAATTAAGATTGGCATCACAATGTCCTTTTCTTCCATGATACCTGTTACCACAACTGTAAAAGTGCTGGTTTCTGTTACATTCCAGTGGCCTCTTACGTAGGGAACTGTTTTTCTTTTGATTTTTTCCTTTGTTTTAAATGTTATGTAATGTTAAAATTTGATATTTATATATTTAAATATTGCTAAGTTTCCCATTAAATTAATTTTGTTTTGTTTTTTAGGTGACTCATTTTTGTTTACCACAGCTTCTCCCATTGCTCAAACACACCACGTCATACCTTCATGAAGTCTTTGAATTCTATGAGGAGATTCTTACCTGTCGCTATCCTTACTCCTGTTTCAAGACTGTTTTTGTAGATGAAGCATATGTTGAAGTAGCTGCTTATGCTTCCATGAGTATTTTTAGGTTAGTATTTTTGGTGCTCATATGTCTAAAACTTTATGCTGAGAGAGAACCCACCCCTTTTGTGGTGATGAGAAGATTAGGGCCAAAAATTTCTAAGTTGGGTGCCTAAAGTTGGGCACTTAAATAAGGGCTTGATTTTAAAAGGTGTGGAATGTCCACAACTCATATTGACTTCATAGCCTGACTTAAGGCACCCAAGTTTGAAAATATTGGCCTTTGTCCATACTGCTGTCTTTTAATATAAGTTTCTAGTTTCCTACTTTTTACAAAGACATTTATATTTAAAATAGGAAAACAAAACCCAGCACTTGCAAGGCTGCATTTTGCTTTCTGTAGTCAGCGTTGCAGTCACATAAAACATTTAAGGTCGTGTTAAATAAGGTGCAGCTCTCTTACAGAAGTTTATGACAATTCGTTATATTTCTTCAGCTGGAAAAAGGTGCCATGTATCCATAGAGTTTCACCATGTAAAACACAAAAAGCAAACTAGCATTAGTTCTGCATTTGGGATAGAAGCATTGTATGCATGTGAAAACAGCTAGAGATATTTAGGTTATTTAAAGGGGCTGTCTTTAGATTATTTAGAAGAAAAATAGAAATTAAGTTATGCATGGCAGAACGGTGAAAGATTCCCAAATTATAGTATCACAGCTTGTATTTTGTTTTGATTGTGTTTCCTTCTCTTGTAGATTGTGCTTATTTCTTTTTTGTTTTGATCTAGCACAAATCTTTTACACAGTGCAATGATTATAGATGAGACTCCACTGACAAGGAGATACTTAGCTCAGGCTCTGGCTCAGCAATTTTTTGGCTGTTTTATATCCAGAATGTCCTGGTGAGTATCATAAAATAGTACTATATACAAAACGGTAATAGGATATTTTGGAAGTATAATTTGCATGTTGCATTTTACCCTAACAGTAGGCGAAACAGTATCCTTAGAAGAATTATTACAGATCATTAGGATCATCAGTGAATAAGAATTCAAGAGAAATTGTTTGGTTTCCTGCTGAAAGAGAAATTAAAGAAAAAACATTGTTCCCACCAGATACTAATTACTGAAATTATATAACCTAATGTATGCAGGTTTCAGAGTAGCAGCCTTGTTAGTCTGTATTCGCAAAAAGAAAAGGAGTACTTGTGGCACCTTAGAGACTAACAAATTTATTTGAGCATAAGCTTTCCTGAGCTGTAGCTCACGAAAGCTTATGCTCAAATAAATTTGTTAGTCTCTAAGGTGCCACAAGTACTCCTTTTCTTCTAATGTATGCAGTCATTATCAAATAAGGTAGGGCAAAGTGAGTAAAAGAAGTTAATCTTAAGAGATCAGAATCTGACATTAGAGGTTGATTGTAATAGTCAATAAAAAAATTGTAAGGGTTCTATGAAAAAATGATGAATAACTAGCCTTTTGAGACCTGCAGCTGTTGGACCCATACAAGCTGATCAGGGCTGTGAATTCTGGTTCTGGAATAGGTTAATCTGTTCAGAAAAAGTATATCTCACAGTGTGTAAGTCCATGGTTCTGGGTATTTAGATATGCACAAAGAAGATTAATCTCATGTCATAGGCAGAGCTACCAGTGCTGCCTTTAGTTAAAGTTACCCAATACTTTCCATTAAGATTTTTTTTTTTATAAAGTTGCTTATCATTTTGCCAACCCTTAACTATTTGATATGAAATTTTCCATGTCGGCTCTCTGCCTCAGGTTGAATTTGAAAGTTTTAAGAAAAATTGCGTAGTTATTTCTGAAAACAAGATAAGAGAAAAATACTTTTTTTTTCCTATGTTAAAAAAATTCTTACAACTGTTTTGTTGAGAAGCTCTAGTGCCAATGTGCTTTGGATCAAAGACTTGAAATTTGGCAGAGGGATTGCCTTTGTTTGAAGGATGTGCCTTTTGCTATTCCTGTGAAAATTTGGCTAAATTTGGCCAAGTTATAAGCCTTTGAAAAATTACACTAGGCACATATTCTTAGAGTTTGGCAGGTAAATTTTCTGAAGATTCCACCTGCATTAGTCTGTGGCCTGTGTTGTGCAGAAGGTCAGACTAGACGATCATAGTGGTCCCTTCTGACCTTAAAGTCTATGATTAGAGCCACAGAGGCTGATCATGACTTTCCCTGCGATTTTCTCCCGGCTACTGAAGGCTGCTGTGGTACGTGGCACTAGAACTGACGGCACGGAGACTCTCTTCTATGCTCTCAGTATTGCTATCTGCTGCCACCCAGGCAGTGTGGAGAAAGAAGCAGCCTGACTGGATTTCAGAAGGAATAAAAGGGTACTTGTACAGTGGGAGAACTAGTGGATTACGACAAGAAGCCTGGTGAGGGTAGATACTGGGCCTGGGAGCTGGCATGGAGAGGAAGAAGTCTGGGAGCAAAGAGAATGGGATTGTCTGGGCAAGTTTACTAGGATGGGGAGCGCCTCACCTGCATAACTGTACAACTCTACCCATCAAAAATCTCCTGCAGTTTCTTTCTATTCTTACCCACCTGTCCATCAGCCTGTTAGCATTCATGTAAAGTCTTGCCTATACTATAGATTTCAGCCATCAGTGGCCTACCTCGGGTTTTGTGGCACCAGTGCAAACTCCTAGTGTAGACTAGGCAAAGCTACTGTGAACTATTTTCCCTGATGTATCTTAGCTGTGCTGAAGACTCGATTGGTCACTAACAGCTGTAATTGGGGCAAATTACTGGTATAGACAAGACCTTAGTGCCCTTTACAAGGGTCCCTTTGGTGCTCTTTCTCCCACTCACATCTTTGAAGTCATCTATGCCACTCTTGTGCTTGGAACTTGATGCTATTGTTCACCAAGCGGCTTCCTTCTGCAGATTCATATCCCTCCTCAGAACACACTTCTCACAAGCATGTACCCAAGCATGAGATGGTTGGGGTGGCAGAACTAAAGATATTCTCTAGGAATTATTTTGAGGAAGTATTGTGTGGTCTGTTTTATACGGGAGACCAGACTAGATGATCAGGATGGTCCCTTCTGGCTTTGGAATCTGTGAATCAATTAATATATTTTGACTTCAATATTGATGAGAGACTCTACTGAGTAGGAACTGCTTCTTTCATATTTGTATAGCCTTAAGCACACTTTTGTACATACTTACAGTTGTGGGATTATTTTGTGTCCGTCTTTTCTATGCACTATACTGTCTAACTCTTGTCTATCACATTAAAATAGCTTTCAAACAATTAAGACTATGTAGACAGACATGGGTTTTAATACTTACTTTAGTAAGTATTCTAATCTTTTTTTTATTGTTACTGTTTCAGCTAAAATCAATTTTTATATTTTAATCTGGGCTTCTGTTGTAAAACAAATTCACAGTTTTAACTAGCTCTTTGGTTTCATGAATCCCATCCAGGTGCAAAAATCACATAAATAGGTTCACAGCTCATCGGGCTCCTATTGACTTAGACTTGAGAAGTTCTATAACCTGCTGAAATGTGTGCATCAGTGAAACATGAAGCAAGAGCCTCCCTTGGCTAGTTCAAAATACCCTGCAAGTCAAGGAGACATTATAGATGTTTCATAGTTTTTTTCTTATTGCAGGTCAGATGAGTGGGTCCTGAAAGGAATCTCTGGCTATATTTATGGCCTTTGGATGAAAAAAACCTTTGGTGTCAATGAATATCGCCACTGGATTAAGAAGGTAATGAGACAAGAGGTTTGTTCTTGTAAAACATGCATACGTTTTAATATAAAGATAAGGTAAGGTAGAAACCAAATAATACAGTTTTGCATTACAGTTTAAAGGGACACTATCAACTTAATCATACTTCTGACAGAACACTTTTATCTCCTGTTACAAGTGAAATAGCTAATGGAAGAAATCTAGAAACAAAATATTTCTCTTAACCTGTTTACTTTGTGCACAGCCATTGTCATTGCTTCCCCTTTATAATCCATTTCCTTTTCCAGTAACAAGGGAGAAAAGAAGAATGTGATTTTTAAACCTCAGATATTGGTATTGGAACTCAGATACAGGTATATTACTTGAATCTGCTTCATCATTTTGCGGTGTTGGAGCTACCATTGGATCGCTCCTTGAACTATGGAGGTGACCCAACAGGGGCTCTGGTAACTTTTCATATAGCATCATTTTGCAAAATATTTGCCTGTTGTTCTTTTACGGCTAGATTCATAAAGGAATTTAGGCATGGCAGTGCTGAGTGTTGCCATGCTTAACTTTTAGGTGCCTAGAAAATCACTGGGATCCACAAAGCCTGAATTAGGCATTCAGGCTTCCTGTACAATGAATGGAGAGGGATAAGCACCTAAGAATGAGAAGTCACAAAAGTCACACACTATGCAGCTCCCTGCCTAAGCTAGCCAATGGAAGCTGCCAAGGAGAGGGGGTGTCCTAAGATTCACCCCATTTTAGGGAGTTTGGCACCTAAATCCAGACTGGAGGGAGGCGCCTCCCCTGTGCAAACCCTCTTGGCATTAGGTGTCTACACGATTTTGCAAGAAGCAGCCGAGGGAGGGGGTGGATGGAGGAGGGAGGAGGACCTTCCTTATAACTTGTAGCCCAGTGGCTAGGGTACTAACCTGGGATGTGGGAGACCCCAGATTCAAGTTTCCCCTCTGCCTGATTGGGGGAGAGGCTTTGAACAGGGATCTGCTACCTCTCAGGTGAGAGCCCTAACCACTGGGCTAGGGATATTCTGATGTGGGGCTCCCAGAGTTTCTCCTGTTGAAGCTGTTCCTCTTTGCAAAGATAAATAAAAAAGTCATTGGAGCAGGGGGATTGGATCCTGGGTTTCCCACCTCTTGAGTGAGTGCTCTAACCAGGCTATAGAATCATTTTCCTTCTCTCTCTTTCGCGCTCAATGACTCTTTCATTAAGATCCATGATCTGGTAGGAGAGTTCTGAGTCTGCTTGCTGGATCAAACTCTGCAGGCAAGTGAAGCAGAGGAATGCCTATATTCCCATGGTTCATTTATCACACTAGGGTATCTGGACACTGAGAGCGCAGCTGCAGAGCACAGAGGCAGAAACAGAAGCACTTAAGGAGCTTTTACTACAAAAACTTGGGTGCTGAGTGAGTTTGGGAACTAACAGGGTTCAGCGGCAGCTGAGCGGTGGTTTTGTGAATCCCAGTGGGGCCTGGTTCTGGGTTTCAAGCGCCTAAAGTAACAATTAGGTGCCTAAATCCTTTTGTGAACATAGCTCTTAGGCTGTAAAATTAAGTTAATAAAATGTATTTGGCTTTGTGTTATAGCCTGTGTTTTGCAAAATACTTGTGTTTTTAAACCAAAAGATCTAAAATAGTAAACCACCAACTTCTAAAGTGTACTTAATAATAAAAATGCCATTGACTTGCTGTCCTGTGGACTGCCTCCATAATCCCAGAGGAATCCAATTGGTAGCTTCACTGAAGGACACATCCTGGGGCATCACAAAAATGTCAAAGCTGGCCAATATGAATCCGGGGTGCTAAGATGAATCAAGGTAGACATTAGGATTTGTTATGGACTGAATATTCTGACCATGTTTCCTCAAAACTGCCTTATCATCTTTACAGATAGAAATATTAGGCTTTGGTTATGCAGTAAGTTCTGCACAGGATTCTGCCTAGACAGAGCTCATGGTGAGACTGGCCTTAGTAATTAAATTTTTGGAGAGAAGGAATCACTTCTCACGTAACTCATTTACCCAGGTTTAACTCTCTCTCTTTCACAGCTCCTTCTCAATAGTCATTACTGTTTCATGTTGAATAATCATGTTTGCAAAGAGCTCTGAAGTTGTAAAGCACACTAGTTCAACCAAGAGATTTTGAAATGGTTATGAACCCTTGTGCTTTAGGGAATAAGGCAACTTCTAATTAATGGGGTTAGAAAGAAAATTTCCCTGAAGATGTTAATTCTAGTTTCCTTGTATCTCTTTCTGAAGTAGCTGGTACCATGCACTTTCAGAGACAGGATGCAAGACTAGATGGACTGGTCCAGTATGGCAATTCCAATGTTCCTAGAGCTTGTGAGAGCACAGGTGATAGATTATTCTTAGTGGAAAAGCAAAACCAATCTGCCTTGGAAACAAAATCACCTCTAACTCCTAGATACTGGTGAAGTTGTCCCTTGCTTTTACTCATCAGGGGATCAGAGGAAGTTTATACTGTAGGAAAGTGAATAGCAAAGTTCCTCTGATATGTTATCAACTGAATATTAAACTTTAGTTCTGTTATTCAGTTCCACTGTTTTATTTCTGTTTGTCTGGATGATGGACATCTGTTCTTCATTGTAATCCTGTAAATATTGCTAGCTCTCTGGTGCTAAAATATTGATTATGATTTTGTTTCTTAATTGAATTAGTATAATTACTTCAAATACATTTTCACTTGTTATTGTTCATGTCTTATCTCTGAGGTTAAGAAATAATCACTTTATAGAACAGTGGAAAGCCCACTAATTAGCCTCTTTTGCTTAACAATATATACATTTTTATATATTGTACTTTTTAGGAGCTAGACCAAATAGTGGTATATGAACTGAAGACTGGCGGAGTTTTACTGCATCCAATATTTGGAGGAGGAAAAGAGAAAGACAAGTATGTTTATTTAAATTATAAGTCATTGTAGGGTGTGTTTTTATGAGGCCATTAATATATACTTTGGGTGTGTTGTGAGGCACAAGGCCAAAGGCTGAAGGACTTCAGCTGCCTAAGGCATGTATTAGCGGTCTCATAAAGTACATCGTGGGTATAGTTTATCACTATTGTTTTATGAATCTCTAATTTTAAAACATAGACAGTTATTTTTATTTAATGTTTTTAATTCTGCTGTGAAAACCAGTTTTCATTACAGGGACAGGAGAGGAAAAGGGAGTTAACTTAATTCCTGCTATTTTTACAATGATTTTTAAGCATTTTTAGATTTTTAAACAGCATTAATGGTGAATTTGGTGGTTGGATTTGTTTTTCTTTGCTCTCTTGTTTCTGATATTACTTCTTGTTACATTCACTCTTTTGATGTTGAGCTTTTGTCTTGTTAATTAGAAAAATGAAAACTAAGTAGACCAGCTGTTAAGAGCCATTGATAAAAGTAGGTGGGCTGGGCCATCTGCAGAAACGCTTTTCTGCTTTTGAATGTATGCACATCCAGATTTTATTTTGGTTTAAAATCAGAACTCATAGCCTCAGAATACCCATTTAACAACTGTACACTGATTTAAAAAAAAAACAAAGAAAGAGAGGTTTTCAAAATGAGGACTGGAATGTAACTAACAACCAGTTTCCCACCTAGGTGAATCCTTAACCACACAAGTCTGTATGGTTGTTGACAGTCACAGAATCAGCTTGTATGTGTATTCCAGGCCATTACCCCCACTTTACCTGCCTGCTCATGTTGGATTTTGCTTTAATTCAGTGCCCTGCTCTTTCACAAATAGCAAATCAGGCAAAGTAGTGATATGGTTTTACTGCACACGCCTCTAGAAAACAAGGCATAGGTGGTGCGTCTAATTTTAGGCCTCCTGATCTGGTTGATACCTTGTTAAACTAAATTGGGTGTGCTGAACTAGGACTTGACTTAGTGTTGGGTTTTTTTGTTTTTTTGTTGGCAGCTAAAAGTATAACAGCAACATATTCTTCACTTCAGAGAAACTGACTTCAGATGAGTGGTGTTGGGGAAAGCCACAGAAAAATAGATCAAGTTTTTTAAAAGCCAACAAACTAAGTTTCAGTGGACTTTCTCTGGATTTAGAATTCTGTAATGGAGAATACCTTACCCTAAAATGCTTAAAATTGTCATGTTCCCAATACCTGCAGTGCTGAAACCTATCAGACACGTCTATGTGCTTCCATTTGTACACTTTCTCTGCTTTCCTCATTGCAACAAAGGAGTGCACATAATCATATGTAGACACTTTTTTTTATATTTGTTGCTTATTTTGTAGATATGTTTTTAATGTTGCCTTGTATGTAAATTGTCTTTAAATTGCTGACTTCCGTAAATTATGAATATTTGTAGTGGAGGGGATATTTTTATAATGAAAATCGTGTTCAGACAGCTTTGCATTTCTTCTTGCCTCTTAGATGGGTCTGGGAGAATGTTGATAGCATTTGTGATGGGCCTTTATTTCTATGATTGTTGAGAGGCAGACATCTTTGCATCACTACAGTCCAGTTTAACGCCTTTCTGATCCCTGGTTAGAAATTAAGTGGACATCATCTATATAAAAATGACATTTCTCTCAGAAAATCATAATAGATGATATATAATGCCCTTCATAAGAGTATCAGGTCATTTTACACCTCAGATATAAATTAAAGCAGTATTGCTAATCTCGTCAATTTTAATTTAATAACTAAAACCGATATGGTTATCTAAATATACAAAGGAAGCAGGCTCCATAATCATGAAACACTAAATAATTAAAAACATTGGCTCCAAATGTATTTCAATTTGCATTTAGAGCAAAATCGTACATGGTTAGTGTAATCTCCGAAGAATCAGTATGATGAAGAGCCTTTGTCTTTGGTTGTTCAGCGCTGTCATTCTATGAAACTCATTAGGATGTTGGGGAGATGGGAAAAACTAATTAGACACTCAGTTCTCAGAGATACCTTTTGGGTAAAGAAAATCAACCCTGTTGTTCACAGGTAGAGGGACTGACTAGATAACTCACTTCACTCTCAAGCAATCGAATGAAGAAGAGTTAGGTTTTAGCACTGATGTTTTCCTCAACAGCCCTTTGGAATGTGGCCAAAATACAATTAATTCCCATAGTTATTTTTCAGTCATTTCAGTCTCTAGAAAAACTTTTTGCAAATACATGTAATTCACAAGCAGCAAAACACAAGTATTACTAGCTACAGATTCCCTGGTTTTCTTTAAATCCCCACAATTTGAAGCACTCCACGGAAGAAAGGAAACAATACAGTTCACTGCAATAGGGATGTGTGTTTCAAAGTGAAGCTGCATATGAATTAAATGTATGAGTAATCAAAATCTGTAAGTAATCAAGTTAAGGTCACAGAGTAGCAGCCGTGTTAGTCTGTATTCGCAAAAAAGAAAAGGAGTACTTGTGGCACTTTAGAGACTAACAGATTTATTTGAGCATAAGCTTTTGTGAGCTACAGCTCACTTCATCGGATGCAACAGTTAAGGTCAATATTGAATTGGAGTTAAATCATCAAATTAGTACAAAAACCAGTCAATCTCTATACATTCTGTAAAAGAGACTAAGAAGGAGGTTGTCTGCATATTTATAAATCCCAATTAAAGATTCTACCAAAGTCAATCAAACCAATAATTTAAAGTTTGTTAAATAACTTGTTTTTAGTATTAAGCTATCTGTTGTCCTAACCACAACCTCAGAACCAATTATAAAACTTTCTTCTCAAACTTCGTTTTTTTATGTGGTGACTAACCTTTATCCTCTCCTCCCCTCTCCTCAACAGAGATTATAATACTAACTTTAGCAGAACAACCTGGATAAACAGAAGTTTAACAAACTTTTATTTACCAGAAATTATAGCTGACAATATCAAGTCTCTCAATACTTTCAGGTTCAAAACACAGTATAACAACTGTCTTTATGAGACAATACTTAGGGCTGTTTAAACTATGAGCACTTTTTCTTTCTGGTACCTTATCCATGTAAACTTTGTGGGTGAGTCACAATTCTTGTGTCACTGATGGGTGCCTACTTTTGTCTGGGTGCTGCTAAATCCTGCCTGCATAAATGAGTCTCTCCAATACTAATTTAAGACACAAAGTCTGTGTGCATTTGAAGGAGATGGGGATTCCTGTCTCCCCACTCCCGAAGTTCTTTTAGTATAATTCCTGATTCACTACCTGTGAGAAAGGCAGAGGATTGGAGCACAGAAAATTTCACAGCTAACTTTGGGGCTTACTAAATCTATCCTGCCTGGCTGATATGATGGAGCCTGCTACCTCCTTGTAGGCACTGGACATTGGTGAATGACCTTCTTGAGGGAAGTTTCCCTGAAGCTTTCCAGGAGATCTGCTTGAGGGCTGTAGAGCTATTGTCTGCTGTCTCTCAGAGCTGCCCATCAATTGCCTAAGAATTCCTGCTTTTAAACCTTTATTCCACCCATGATGTGACTGATAGGGGCAGGTCCAGCCAGACCCACAGCAGCTCTTTAACCCCTTATCACTGTCATGTGGTTTATACATCTGTTCCAGGACGCTCTCACAGACATGCATACACACATCCACATGTTCACTTTCCCGTCTTAAAAAGAAAATAAAAAGGCTAGTGTGTCTTCCAGTTAAGTTCAAGGCAAAAAATAGGGAAAGGAAAATAAGTTACTTAAAATAACAGGAAATTTGGGAATTCTTCACTTCTCACAGTATTCTGGGTTCTTGTAAAGTAGGAGCTGAAACAGCAGAAAAGGAGCCAGATGATGATCTGCTGGCCCAGCACTTCTTGTTAGTGGGCCTCCTTCAGGTGCAGGGAGAGACTGGTCAGAGGCTACAGTGGCCTGACTTTCTCTCCACAAGGTGAACAGCCTTGGTAGGAGATTCTGGAAGGTGAATGTTTCCTTGGATGAATGTTGATCCAAACGGTGAGGCTTCTCAGCCTAGCCCTTGATTCTTAAGGTTTACGAATTTTGCTCACTCTACCTTGCAGCTCCCCCTTCTCTGTTTCCCAAGTCTGGAAAAAACAGGTGCAAGGGCCTTCCTTGAAGCCATGCAAGTTTGAATAGGTCATCGCTGGGAAGCATTAACTTGGGAAAGTTTAAAGCAGCAATTTTAAAATATTCTGTGTTTTTCTTATCACAGAGATTGTTGGTCTCTGACCAAAAAAATAAAATAATAATATAAAAAATCCAGACACATAAGACCACTTTTGAGGAAGTTGGCATGATCTCATCTGGGTCGAATGTCTTAAGACATGTCACCAGTTTATGGAAAATTCAATATAAAACCCCTACAAAAATAACTAAAGGACAAAACTATAGCACAACAAAACAAGTCACTGAACATTAATTCATCAGCCAAACAAAAATAAATTCAGACTTATAAAATTTATCATCTCCAGTTTCTTCTCTGCTAATGGAAAACAGGCAAATATTCTTATTTTTCTCACGAATAAGGCAATTACAGTAACTTTTCTATTTTTGAACTGAACTATATATAGATCAGGTAACTTATTTTTAAAAGTTATTTTAAATCTTATCAAGAAGAAGTCCATTTAAAATATGTCTGTATGCCATACAAGCTATTCTCCTCGGGGGGGAAGCTGCAGATTGAGTGCATTATGATTTTAAACCCAACAGACACTGTGAAATTCAGAATTAGTTATGAGAACTTTTAACTCTATTTCTTGTAGATGTTATCATAGGACCTTTCATTATCTGATCATATAGTGACACAATGTGATATTTTATTTTCCAAATATTTAATGTACAAGTATGATTTAATCCAGATATTTGTTTAAATTGATCTTCAAGGGCAGTGTCAGTGAGGGTGACTAATTAATAAAATGTTCTAACCAAAAAGTACACTGAAAATTTTAGGTCTGTCTCGGAGCAACTTAAAAGCAAGTGAATTTGAAAATAAGGTGATTACTGACCTCCACTACTTTGGGACATATGATATACCTTGTATAGGAGATGCCAGTGTGCCTAAGTACTGAAGGTGTTTTTAGGTTTTGCGATGCTTTGATTAGTAAACTTTTTATTTTTAAGTAGTTTAAAAGGATTACATTATTGTTTTTTTATTTATTTATACTATCCCAGCGCGGAGGAGCTCTAGTCATGGACCAGGACCTTGTTGTGTTTGGTGCTGCACAAAAAGTTTTATAATCAATCTTTTTCATTTTATTAAAGTATAATAAAATTATATTCTCTTGAAACGTATTGAAAGTTCTTCCATGAAAGCATTTTTTAAATTGGATCTCATGTATTTGAACAAACATCAACTTTTCATCCTAAAAATAAACGTAGAACAGTGAACTTAGGAATGGAAGGAGACTTCTTATACTAATTTCTGTCGGCCAATTAAATTACATTGTTAATACAGTATGTAGCTTGTTCACGTTCATTTTAGCTATTTTTGACTGTAAAATCTACCTGAAACAGTGTATAGGATAAGGGATGGTTTGCTGCATTGTGTAATTCAAGACCAGTGAAATATTCTTTAGATGTTATGCTTTAAACAAAAATTCTTTTTCTAGCCATTTTACCATCTATTAACAGCCTTGCTGCAGAGATTGACTTTCAGATGAAACTGAAGTAAAATAAGTAATATCCATAGACGGTCAACTAAGTTGTTCTCCTTTGTAGAACAATCAGTTATATGCTTTCCAAATAAATTTTAATTGCAATCAAATTGCTTTCAAATGAAGGGGAAACCCCCTCCCCCAAAGATATGAGCAATTCTCAGTAGTCTGATGACATATACCCTTTCCACACTGGTTTTTATTGTTTAAATTCTTACTAGACAACTTCATGTTTGTAATATTACTGTTCAAACTGTAGTTTATTCTCATTTATTCTCTGTACTCCTCTATGTAATATACATACACCTATCTTTACATTATAAAAATTGTAGACTTTTTCATGAATAAGCCCATGATGCATTGTCATCTTAAATAAGTAGAAACAATATGAATGTATGCTGCAATCATCTTGTTTATCAGTAACTGTTGTGGGCTTTTTGCCGTAATATTCAGAACAGAAAATACATTAAATTATTTTGATTTAATTTTTCAGCCCTGCATCACATCTACATTTTTCTATAAAACACCCTCACACACTGTCCTGGGAATATTACACTATGTTCCAGTGTAAAGCCCATCTTGTTATGAGACTGATAGAAAACAGGATCAGTATGGAGTTCATGCTACAAGTAGGTGTTTAAATTCTTATATGAGGTATATTCAACTTTTTATCTTTAAGTACAATTATGTTCTGAAAGTGACTTTTTAAAAATCATCTTGGGGTTTCGTGTTTGCTTGTGTATCAATAACTTTGAGATAAAATGTGCTCATAGTACAGGTATGGATTATAATGTGCAGGTTGGTTATTGCCTTCTCAGATACAGCTAGTAATAAAGGCTCTGAACCCCCAAAGTGTCTCCTCAGTGACATCTTTGCAATTTCATTGCCGCTAGTAGAGTTACTGCTTGAAACGTAGTAAACAAAAATTTTTTGCACAAAAAAGAGAACCAGCAGGGTTCTGGCCTATGTTGGATTCCTAGCATTATCATAACTAAATAATAATAATTAGAATGCAGCTTCTTTGAAAAGTTTAAATACTTGAGATTTCCAATTCTCTTTCGATTTTATGATTTCGTAAGAAAAAATGTGACACTGTTAATAAAGGGAGACCCAGACCTCTGAAAGTAGTATTCCTCTCTTGTCACTAGAGATGTAATTCTCTTAATTGGTATAATGATAAAATATAAGACAAAACATGCAACTCTAATGGCTCTTGTTTAAACTGGAATCACAGAAACCTATACTGTGTTCCTTCATACAGTATCCAGTTGGTAACTTGTCCTTTGTAGTCAGTGTAAAAGAAAAGTCAACCCTGATATGTACTTTAAATACAGCAGTTTACTGTCCCGAGAAATAAATTCAGTGGCTTGTTTTACAATAGATAGCCTTAGATGTTAATCTTCTTTTATAGCAAGGTATAATCGAGTTTTTAGTAGACTTTGAGTCGTAACACAGTAATGTAGTACATGAGTAGGGCCCCACCAAATTCACAGCCATGAAAGATGCGGCATAGACTGTGAAATCTGGTCTCCCCTCTGTGAAATCTGGTCTCTCCCCCATGAAATCTGGTCTTTTGTGTGCTTTTACTCTATGCTATACAGATTTCATGGGGAAGACCAGCATTTCTCAAATTGGGGGTCCTGACCCAAAAGGGAGTTGCAGGCGTGTTGCAAGGTTGTTTTAAAGGGGTCACAGTATTGCTACCCTTACTTTTGCGCTGCCTCAGAGCTGGGTGGCCAGAGAGTGGTGGCTGTTGGCCTGGCACCCAACTCTGAAGGCAGCGCCCTGCCAGCAGCAGTGCAGAAGTAACGGTGGTAATACCATACCATGCCACCCTTACTTCTGTGCTGTTGCCTTCAGAGCTGGGTGGCCGGAGAATGGCAGCTGCTGACTGAGGGCCCATCTCTGCAGGCAGCAGCGCAGAAGTAATGGTGGTAATATCATATCACACCATCTTTACTTCGGTGCTGCTGCTGGCGGTGGATCTGTCTTCAGAGCTGGGCTCTCGGGTAGCAGCTGCCACTCTCCAGCTGCCCAGCTCTGAAGACAGTGCCACCACCAGCAGCAGCACAAAAGTAAGGGTAGCAGTACCGCAACACCCCCTACAGTATCTTTGTAACCCCCCTTCAATTACAACATCATGAAATTTCAGATTAAATAGCTGAAACAATGAAATTTATGATTTTTAATATTCCTATGACCATGAAATTGACCAAAATGGATTGTGAATTTGGTAGGGCGCTATAGATGAGATATAATCATAAAGAATTTTTTTATAAAGGTGCACATATAGTTAATTAGTTATTGGCAAATGCATCCTTAGATGTAAAAGGGAGGTAAAGAAATCATATGTATTATCATATTTGTGTAAAAGAAAATGATTGATGTTGATGATAGTTAACCTCAACTTTAAGCTCTCAAAGTATTTATAAAAAGAAAAGGAGTACTTGTGGCACCTTAGAGACTAACAAATTTATTAGAGCATAAGCTTTCGTGAGCTACAGCTCACTTCATCGGATGCATTTGGTGGAAAAAACAGAGGAGAGATTTATATACACACACACAGAGAACATGAAACAATGGGTTTATCATACACACTGTAAGGAGAGTGATCACTTAAGATAAGCCATCACCAGCAGCAGGGGGGGGAAAGGAGGAAAACCTTTCATGGTGACAAGCAAGGTAGGCTAATTCCAGCAGTTAACAAGAATATCAGAGGAACAGTGGGGGGTGGGGTGGGAGGGAGAAATACCATGGGGAAATAGAAAAGGAGTACTTGTGGCACCTTAGAGACTAACAAATTTATTAGAGCATAAGCTTTCGTGAGCTACAGCTCACTTCATCGGATGCATCCGAAATTTGTTAGTCTCTAAGGTGCCACAAGTACTCCTTTTCTTTTTGCGAATACAGACTAACACGGCTGCTACTCTGAAACATGGGGAAATAGTTTTACTTTGTGTAATGACTCATTCATTCCCAGTCTCTATTCAAGCCTAAGTTAATTGTATCCAGTTTGCAAATTAATTCCAATTCAGCAGTCTCTCGTTGGAGTCTGTTTTTGAAGCTTTTTTGTTGAAGGATAGCCACTCTTAGGTCTGTGATCGAGTGACCAGAGAGATTGAAGTGTTCTCCAACTGGTTTTTGAATGTTATAATTCTTGACGTCTGATTTGTGTCCATTCATTCTTTTACGTAGAGACTGTCCAGTTTGGCCAATGTACATGGCAGAGGGGCATTGCTGGCACATGATGGCATATATCACATTGGTAGATGCGCAGGTGAACGAGCCTCTGATAGTGTGGCTGATGTGATTAGGCCCTATGATGGTATCCCCTGAATAGATATGTGGACAGAGTTGGCAACGGGCTTTGTTGCAAGGATAGGTTCCTGGGTTAGTGGTTCTGTTGTGTGGTGTGTGGTTGCTGGTGAGTATTTGCTTCAGATTGGGGGGCTGTCTGTAAGCAAGGACTGGTCTGTCTCCCAAGATCTGTGAGAGTGATGGCTCGTCCTTCAGGATAGGTTCCTGGACACTACGGTGCTAATAAGCGATGGTCACATAAACACCACCCTATATCGGAAACCTACTGACCGCTATTCCTACCTACATGCCTCTAGCTTTCATCCAGATCATACCACTCGATCCATTGTCTACAGCCAAGCGCTACGATATAACCGCATTTGCTCCAACCCCTCAGACAGAGACAAACACCTACAAGATCTCTATCATGCATTCCTACAACTACAATACCCACCTGCTGAAGTGAAGAAACAGATTGACAGAGCCAGAAGAGTACCCAGAAGTCACCTACTACAGGACAGGCCCAACAAAGAAAACAACAGAACGCCACTAGCCATCACCTTCAGCCCCCAACTAAAACCTCTCCAACGCATCATCAAGGATCTACAACCTATCCTGAAGGACGAGCCATCACTCTCAGAGATCTTGGGAGACAGACCAGTCCTTGCTTACAGACAGCCTCCCAATCTGAAGCAAATACTCACCAGCAACCACACACCACACAACAGAACCACTAACCCAGGAACCTATCCTTGCAACAAAGCCCGTTGCCAACTCTGTCCACATATCTATTCAGGGGATACCATCATAGGGCCTAATCACATCAGCCACACTATCAGAGGCTCGTTCACCTGCGCATCTACCAATGTGATATATGCCATCATGTGCCAGCAATGCCCCTCTGCCATGTACATTGGCCAAACTGGACAGTCTCTACGTAAAAGAATGAATGGACACAAATCAGACGTCAAGAATTATAACATTCAAAAACCAGTTGGAGAACACTTCAATCTCTCTGGTCACTCGATCACAGACCTAAGAGTGGCTATCCTTCAACAAAAAAGCTTCAAAAACAGACTCCAACGAGAGACTGCTGAATTGGAATTAATTTGCAAACTGGATACAATTAACTTAGGCTTGAATAGAGACTGGGAATGGATGAGTCATTACACAAAGTAAAACTATTTCCCCATGGTGTTTCTCCCTCCCACCCCACCCCCCACTGTTCCTCTGATATTCTTGTTAACTGCTGGAATTAGCCTACCTTGCTTGTCACCATGAAAGGTTTTCCTCCTTTCCCCCCCTGCTGCTGGTGATGGCTTATCTTAAGTGATCACTCTCCTTACAGTGTGTATGATAAACCCATTGTTTCATGTTCTCTGTGTGTGTATATAAATCTCTCCTCTGTTTTTTCCACCAAATGCATCCGATGAAGTGAGCTGTAGCTCACGAAAGCTTATGCTCTAATAAATTTGTTAGTCTCTAAGGTGCCACAAGTACTCCTTTTCTTTTTGCGAATACAGACTAACACGGCTGCTACTCTGAAAGTATTTATATTTTTGCGCTTTAGAAATGCGTATAGCTAGATGATAGATACTGAAATACATTTCTCCATTCAACTCCATGTAAATTTATTAGAAAACTGCCTGTTAAAATATGCCTGATGATGAGTGGTGAGCAAAGATAGGAAAGGGTAAAATAGTGTGTAACTTCCTTTTGTCCCAGAGCTAAACATTTTATTTGTCAATAAGATAATGCTGGTACTGTAGCTGCCTTTGAATTAGGCCTACCTCTTCCCAGCAGCATTGTTTTTACCCCGTTGTATCTGCACTCTATCTGCAAATCCCAACTTCAGGTAGCGACAAGCTAATGAGTTTCTGAAATCCCTTTGTTTTGAAAGGGTTTTTTTTTTTTTTAAGGTAAACGTTACAAAAGGAGCTGGTTGGCGTTAATGTTGCCTGAAGACAATCAAGATAAAAATTCATATAATTCAGTATTCAAAATATGTAAAATGAATTTTTCTTTCATTTTAGGTTTTCAACAAACTGTTGAGTCTGGCCAGCACTGCCTCGTCTCAAAAGTTCCAGTCTCACATGTGGAGTCAGATGCTGGTTTCCACATCTGGATTTTTGAAATCCATCTCTAATGTCTCTGGCAAAGATATCCAGCCTTTAATAAAGCAGTGGGTGTATCCTTTTCATTCTAGTTCTGGATTGTTAAAGTGGAGAAGAAATGTAGCTTTTTGTTGGCACTATTAAAGGAATGTGCAGGAAGATATAAAATGCCTAAATTTTTAAGTTAGAAACAAAGGGATTAATATTAAAAATAGGCACAAACTACCTATTCA
Source organism: Dermochelys coriacea (assembly GCF_009764565.3). Classification (NCBI taxonomy): domain Eukaryota; kingdom Metazoa; phylum Chordata; order Testudines; family Dermochelyidae; genus Dermochelys; species Dermochelys coriacea. Next base: position 25,581,467 of record NC_050069.1, read on the forward strand.
GATTCCTTTCATAGTGACTTACAGTATGCTGGCTTTCTCTCAGTGCTCTTTGCTTTTCAAGACTGGAAGGAGTTGCAGTATTTGTCAGTTTTACCAGTAGTAAAATTACTATAAAGAAGCTCAAGCGCTCTCATGTAATTAAAGGTCAAACTATACTATAGGGATCTAGGGGCACTGCCATTAGAAATATGCTAAAGTGTAACATGGAAAATGCTATAGTCTGGTGCATTTTCAGATGTGATTTCCAGTAAATCACTGTGGCATAAATAACCTGGAGTAGCAGATTGATGGTAACAGTACATTTTTTAGATCAAAGTGAGCCCTAATACTAGCAGAAATTTAAAAATAAAATTTTATCTATTTTCATTGGTATTTTAAATGAACATTTTATGGCTGCAGCAAAATCAGAGAGACAAGGTAGTTGAGGTAATATCTTTATTGGACCAACTTCTGTTGGTGGAAGGGACAAAGTTTTAAGATTCACAGAGCTCTTCTTCAGGTTTGGGGATGGTAACGAGAGTGGCTAATCTAAATACAAGTTGGGACAGATTGTTAAGTGTAAGGGGATCACATATGCCATATGGTTGTACTGTCTCAGTAGAGAAAACTCAATTTTATTCATGTATGTAGGGAATTATTCATTTGTTCTGACTTTTCTCATAAGTAATATTTTTACTCTTAGTACATAAAAAGGCCTGAAAGCAAGATTACTATTCCACAATACTATAACAATACATAAAAAAATCAATATGCATCAAAGAAATTTTAGAATATATCACATTTCTGGAGTGAAATATTTCACAATGGATAAACACGCATCAAATTTTTTTTAATGGGACATAGTAAGAAATCATTTAATTTATGAATTCTTCCTTCCATACCTAGCAGTGCAAAAACACTAGTAATCAGTGGAGAATTCCATGAATGTGATCTTTTTTTATAAAGTGGGTAAAGCTGGTAACAAGCTAATAACAAGGTAACTTTGAAAGAGACATTTCTGAGAGAGCATGACTTAAAGACAACTTAATTGATCCATGATTCTTCAGGATTATTTGATTTGGTAATCCCTGTCCCCTGTGCTTTTGCCACATTATTGTTAAATAAAAATACTGCACTTCAGTGAGAACTCTGTTCCATTTCAGTTGTGAATAAAATAAAGCAATAGTTGTCACACAAACTAAAACTATTCACAGAAATGGTTAAATCAGTAGTTGCCTGAAATACAAAACTGGTGGAGTTCACTATTCATATTCAATTTTACTGATGGTGACAAACCCAAGAACGCTATCATAATGACCCAGATTGAAAAGCTTCTAAAAAATAGATGTTTTATGTGAAATCTGGGTAGAAAACAATAAACTATAATCTCTGGTCACATTTCTGAGTTTCACATAGCCAAAACACACAAAAAATCAATCCTACTTACTGGTGCTCAAATTAAGAGTCTGGCCTTCCTGAAGAGAGACCCAGTACTGCTCGAGCAGCTATCCCCAAACTTTTGAGAGTCACGCCCCCCTTTCTGCCTCTCCGAGTCCCCCCCCGATACCCCCGGGGTTGGGAGTGGGGCCATGGCTCGGGGTGGGGGGGAGTACACAGCCAGGGGCCAAAGCTGGGGGCAGGGGTGAGAGCAGAGCTGCAACTGGGCTGCGATGGGGGTTGGCAACTACGCCTGTGGCCAGGTGCGGCTCCACCCCCAACCTCAGCCCCAGGCCAGGAACAGAGCCATGGTCAGTGGCTAAGGCAAGAGGCTGGTGTGGGCCCAGGAGCGGAGCCGCGCCAAGGCTGGGGACGGGGCCAGGCGAGAGGATGGGAGCCTGGGACGCGGCTGGGGGCAGGACCAGAGCAGAGCTGGGGGGTGGGGAGGGGCTGGGTGGCATTTCCTCCCCAGCCCCTGTGGGGGCTGGCCCGGGCTGCTCTGTGCCCCCCGTGCATTCCTCCATGCCCCCCTAGGGGCGTGTGCCTCACAGTTTGGAGACCTCTGTGCTAGAGGAAGTGTGTAAGGACACCTGTGGAACATGGTATGAAATAGGTTTCAGAGTAGCAGCCGTGTTAGTCTGTATTCGCAAAAAGAAAAGGAGTACTTGTGGCACCTTAGAGACTAACAAATTTTATTTTTTGTGTGGAAGGTTGGTTCTTTATGAGAGTATCCAGTTTTGAGAGCTCATTCTTAATCTTTCCCTGTTTGCTGTAGAGGATGTTGATCAGGTGGTTCCACAGTTTCCTTGAGAGTGTGTGGCACAAGCTGTCAGCATAGTCTGTGTATTTGTTAGTCTCTAAGGTGCCACAAGTACTCCTTTTCTTTTTATGGTATGAAATAATACAGTTTTTCATTATGACACTTCACAGTAGTAGGTATTCTGTCTACAGTTCTTTTTGTTGCTTTCTGTAATCTTGTTTTCTCTACCAGCATATAAAAATCTTCTATAAGACTATTTTAAATAATATTCCTGAGGTGCTCTCTTTGCACACAGCTTTTATCTCCCAGTGATGGGACTGAAGGGAGCCCAAAATATTTTCCCCTCTCCACTTTTCTTTAAATCTTTTTTGTGCTGTGACAGTCAAATACAAATCTAGTGCAAAATGTGAGAATGTAAACCTTATAAAAGTTATTTTTATTTATAAACACTATCTCTTGTCCCTCAAGATTCCTATACAATTTATTAGGGATCAGAGTGGTGTGGTAAAATTTTATGGCAGTTTTGCGTTTAATAGAAAACGAAATGTATTGGAATTGGAAATAAAGCAAGACTACACTTCTCCTGGGACCCAGAAATATGTGGTAAGGTCTGTTTTCCATAGTTTACAACACTGCTGACATGCATTTGTCTCTGTACACACATTTATAAACATTAGGTTTATATTTATATTAGACAAATTCATTTTTATTACTCTAATTAAATTATCTTAATTTTCTTCAGGGTCCTCTTAAAGTGACAGTGCAAGAACTTGATGGATCTTTCAACCATACGTTGCAGATAGAAGAAAACAGTCTTAAACATGATATACCTTGCCATTCCAAAAGCAGAAGGTAAGAATTAGAGCTACAGAATGCAGATGTATAATAATGTCCAGTACAATTAATGGGAAATGTGAAATCTAAATCTTTTAATACTTCTTTTTGTAAATGTTGATAATCTTACTGTATAATTTACCAATTTTGTGATAATTGAGTCATAGGCCAAAAGGGACCACCAAATCATCTAGTCTGACCATCTGTATATTACAGGCCACCTACAGCAACCAGCACCAATTAACTCAACAACCAAAATTAGTTAGACCAAAATATTACAGCCCACAGGAGACTATGCTGTTATGTGCACAGGCAGAGAGCAGGAAGGACTGAGGTGCAGTAATACCTGAGGCCTCCATAGTGGCAGGGAAATAATTAAGTGAGATGTACCAAGATAATCCTGGCAAGTGACCTGCACCCACACATGGAAAGTGAAAAACCCCAAAGGTCACTGCCAGTCTATCCTGAGGGAAAGTTCCTTCCCAACCCCACATATGGTGATTAGTTAAACCGTGAGCATGTGAGCAAGAACCAGCCAGTCAGGCACCTGAGAGAGAGACTGCTCAGTGTCAACTTAGAGCCCTGGACTGCTCCATCCAATGTCCCATCTCCAGGCATGGCCATCATTGATGCTTCAAAGGAAGAAAATTAAAAAAGAGCAACTCAGAATATATTCTGGTGGGGGGACATCCCTTTCTGAATCCTGTAGGTGGCCAGCTGAAACCATGAAGCATGACGTTTTAGGAACATAAGATGAAAACCAGAAGTGAACCCTAAGGCTGCCAAGCCCTGCCCCCTACCATCACAAGCAACCCCATCATACAATCACATTCATAAATTTGTCCAGCTCCCTCTTAAAACTAATTAAGTTGTTTGCCCCTACAACTCCTATTAGGAGGCTGTTCCAGAACATTCTGCTGTTCTCACCTCTGATGGCTAGAAACCTAATTTCAAGTCTGAATTTGTTCATGGCAAGCTTATACCCATTTGTTCTTGTGCCAACGTTGTTGTTTAGCTTAAATAGCTCTGTGGTAAATACCCTCCCTGGTATTTACTCTCCCTTTATAGAGAGCAATCATATCTTTTCTCAGCCTTCTTTTTGTTAGTCTAAACAAGCCAAGCTCTTCCAATCTCCTCTCATAAGATAGGCATTTCATTCCCCTGATCAGCTTATTGGCTCTTCTCTGCATCTGTTCCAGTTTAAATTAATTACTCTTGAACATGTGTGACCAGACTTGTACACAGTATGCCAAGAGGTCTCAGTGCTGTGTACAATGGCATTAATACTTCTCTGTCTCTACAGGAAATGCCTTGTCTGATGTAGCTTAGAATCATATTTGCCTTTTTCACAGCCACGTCACTTTGGTGGCTCATAGTATCCTGTGATGAACCGACATACCCAGATCTCTCTTCTCCTCTGTCGCTTCCAACTTATGAGCCCCCAGCTTGTAGCAGAAATTCTTATTATTAGACCCTTAGTGTATGACTTTGAACTTGGTGCTATTGAATTGCATTTCATTTCTGTCACTCCAGTATTCAAGGTCATCCATCTCTTCCTGTGTAATATTCAGATCCTCTTTTTTATTGAGATTGCCTCCCAACTTTGTATCGTCAGCAAAATTTTATTAGCACACTCCTATTTTTTGTGCCAAGCTCATTAATAAAAATATTGAATAAGATTGGTCCCAAGACCTATGTTTGAGTAACTCCACTAGTAACCTCCCTTGAATATAATAATTCACCTTTCAGCACAACCATTTGCCTTTTTCCCTTTAGTCAGTTCCTTATTCACTTGACAGTTCTAGTACCTGATCCTCATCTTCTCTAATTTTACTCATAATTTCCCATGTGGTACCGTGTCAAATGCTTTACTAGAGTCCAAGTACATTAGATTTACTGGCCTTCCCTTATCCAAAAAATCAGTTATTTTCTGAAAGTAGGTTAGTCTGGCATGGTAAACCCATGTTGCATTGCATCCCTTTACCTCCTTGAATTTAATTATTTGTTCCTTCACAATTTGTTCTAATTGTTAAGGAAAGAATAATTACATAGTACTGAGGTCAAACAAACAGGTCTGTAATTGCCTGGATCACCTTTTCCCCCTTTTTTAAATATAGGTACAACATTATCTTTCTCTAGGCATTGGTAGATGACTATTCTCCCAAATAGATAGATGTATTAAAATCCTTGCTACTGGACTAGCAAGCTCATGTGCCAGTTCTTTAAGTATTCTGGTATGGAAATTACTCCGTGCCCCCAAATTGAGTGCATTAAGTTCTTTGAATTCTTCTTCCACCTCAGCTATGGTAATTTTCATTTCTAGAAGCTCATTTCTTTCAGCCACACTGACTTCATGCACATGTTCCATATTATCATGCTTATTGAAAATGAAGGCAATAATAATATATTATAATATAATTAGCAGTATAAAAGAGAAAATTCAGAGGAAAAAGCAGAACCCGTCATTAGCACTACATTCGCAGGTAATCGGATACTAAGATTTGACAACAAATTTCCAGTTGTTCATAAAGTTCCTAGGCCTTGTAAAAATCTAAACAGAAATTTGTTTGTGTAATATGGAAGAATTTTTAGGAAATTTTAATTCCTTTATGAATTGCTCAAGAAGAGATGGCTCTGAATGGGAAATCTCGCCAAGAAAGAAAACCAGAAACAACAAGAAATAACTCAGGTCAGACAACTGGATTTAAAAATATCATATTTTCCCCTTCCCTAAAATTATCAAGACTGTATTGATTAAACTGATGAACAAAACAAACCAAATACCTCCTTATTCACATTGTATCAGTCTCCTAAAAAGATTTTTTTAAAAATTACTTCAGCCTCAACTTTGGAAAGATGTATGTGTATACTTAATTTTAAGCATGTAAGTACTGTAGTCTTATTTAAGACAGTGGGTCTCCTCATGTGCTTCAAGTTATGTGAGTAAGGGTTTGCAGGATCTTAAATGAGTCAGAGTGGGAGAGAAGGGGAATTAAATATCTAAAAACAGACCCTTCCCAAAAATCATTTATTTTGGAGTGTTACAAAAACTACGAACATGCATATGAACGCCATGATGTTATCCCACCTTCAGCAAAACATAAATAATCAAAATACGCAATGAGAAATTTTAATAAACAAAGCTAAAATACCTCTTCATGGACGTGGCATCACTGATGGGGTGTTGTCAGGACCACAGGCAGAGAGGACTTTAGCAAGACTGAAATATAAACCCATGACACAGTGCTTCTCAAACTATGAGTTGGGACTTCAAACTGTGAGTTGCCACCCCATTTTAATGGGGTTGCCAGGGCCAGCATTAGACTTGTTAGGACCCAGTGTTGAAGCCTGAGCTCCATCCCACACCCAGGGCAGTGGGGTTGGGGCTCTGGTCTCATCTTCCCCCACCCGATGTGATGATGCTTGGGCTGTGCCCCTTTGTCTCCCTCCATCCGGGGCAGCAGGGCTCGGACTCTGCTTCTCCCCATCCCCTGGGTTCATGTATTAATTGTGTTGTCAGAAGGTAGTTGTGGTGCAATGAAGTTTGAGAACCCCTGCTATATAATGGTGTTTTTAATAGGTATGCGTACTTTATCTCAGTATTCACAGTGATCACATATTACACTTAATCCTGATTTAAACATGTTATATGTTGTCATATATAGAGAGAGAAAGGGTCAAAATAGTTATTCTTCATTTTTAAGGTATAGCTTAAATTGTATCACTTTTTTAAACACAGAAATAAGAAAAAAAAGATTCCATTAATGAATGGAGAAGAGGTGGACATGGATCTTTCTGCAATGGAGTAAGTTGGTTTGTTGAAGACAAAGGGACATTGTCTCCTCCATGCTTACATATAATTCCCTTATTAGTATTAATATATGCCCTAAGCATGTTTTAAGGTTTTGGGTGATAATATTTATCTTTCAGTTCATAATTGCTGTTTATTCCTGTAATCTGTCATTTTTATATTTGTCATTGTTTTTCAATATCTGAGGTTTTATTTTCCTAGTTGGGAATAGTTTAGGAAATTCTTATTAATGTACTATAAAAGGGTAGAGTAATATGAGCCATTTTCATTGAAAGCTCAAACTGGGCATGATAATATGTTGGAATAAAGAAGATGTTCATTCCTGTGTATGTCTAATCAGATCTCTAAACTTAGTTTAAAAATAAAATTTAAACAAGTATTTAATAAAGAAGTGTTCATTGCAATTTTAGTTTTGCATTAGAATTTGTTGCCCTTGCATTAAATTTAGGGAAATATTTGATGGAGCTCAGTGAAGGCCATGTAAGTACCTGGATGGATGGATCTATCTTAGATGAGTTCCTGAAATCCGGGATTCATTTATACTTAATCCATCTTGACAGCAAATTAATCATATACAAATGTTTTGTACTGAGACCTATATGCTAAAAGTATATTTATAAACTCTTGTATTAATTCACTTGGAACTATCTTGCTCCAGGGAAGCAGGGTCAGTTCTTGCTGTGAACAAATGCCCACTGTTCTCTCTGTGAGTTTGAGCAGGTGTTGTTCTCTAAACTACTGAAGGTGTTGGCAACTTTCATGTACTCCTGTGCTGATGAAGGCCAGTGGTCCATTATTGGTAAACATTGTCATCACCTCCATGAAGGAAGGCAGATTGCCTGTTTCTCTTCAGGAGCATTAGGGGTAAAAGAATCTGATAAATTAAGCCTCGTTTTTGAACATGTGATCTAGCAATGTAAATGTATAGAGGACATTTTCATTGGTGAATTTTTTAATTAATAATTTCTACATATTAAATACACAGAAATAATTTGACAAATAGTACAAGTATCATGTACAAAAGAAGAGATGACCAGAATTAACTGTAAATGGTTCTGATCATTTATGGTCATGTGGCTAGGGCACTGCAAGGGACCTGGGAGCCCTGAGTTCTATTCCTGGATCTGCCAGGGTGTGTGCTTGGGCAAGCTACTTCACCTCTCAGAACCACTGCTTTCCCTCCCCCCCAGAAGTTATACAAGCTAATAAATATAAAGATGCATACATTAAGAGCATGAGATATGCGTATGTTCATTATCGATAACTCTCATTCTCCTTCTGTGCTCTCTCCCTATCCGTTGTTTATCGTTGAGTGTCATCATCTTGCTGTGTTATTGACTTTTACATGATAAGCTTCTTGGAACAGAGGCCTTTACTGGCCTGTAAAGCATCATATATGGCAACAGTGCTATATAATATTGTATTGGAGGAAAACACCCTTTTGGAGGGCACCATTAAATAATTTAATTTGTGGGAATGAAATATGGTAAATGGAACCTTTTGATTCTGGGTCACTACTTTAAATCCTGTGTAGTAGTACTTATGACTTGGATCTTTTAATAGCTATTAGGTATCTGTGAAATGATACCTGGCGATCCCTGTCAGTTTCCACCATGATAGCTCACCACATGTTAAAAACCATCAGTGCAATTGTCTCTTATTGGCCATCTTGTGGGTAGTCTTAGCATTGTTTAACCATGCCAGATACAGTCTCTGAGGAAAGAGAATTAAACACATCAAGACTATTACTTATTTTGCTGTTGCCTGTCATATGGCTACCAGTTTAGCATGTTTAACAGTGGTTTAGCATTTTTATTTACTTTTTGTTAATTTACAATTAGCTGAGACATCATTTTTATTTACTATTGTAGTCTTACAATGTTTTAAGCTATGAATGTTCTGTGTGTCTTTTTTTAGTGCTGATTCTCCTTTACTCTGGATTAGAATAGATCCAGATATGTCTGTATTGAGGAAGGTAGAATTTGAACAAGCTGACTTCATGTGGCAATATCAGCTTCGGTATGAGAGAGATGTAGTTGCACAAGAAGAATCCATTTTGGCATTGGAAAAGTTCCCCACTCCAGCATCACGACTTGCCCTGACTGATATACTAGAACAAGAGCAATGTTTCTACCGAGTGAGAATGCTGGCCTGCTTCTGTCTTGCAAAGGTGAGATCACATAGCACAGAAATAATGAGAGAAATCTGCTAGACATTGTAAACATTTGAAAATGAGTCAAAAATCATCATAGTTCTTAAATTGGCTTGATATCTGGCCTGTTTAAAGTGGTTTGCCAAGTATTTTTAACATGACTGATTTGAAAGGAAAGCTTTATTATTTTAATCTGTAAATGGAGACTGCAGAAAGCTTTCATAATAATTGTCAAAATTGAGATGTCAGACATTTAAACCACAAGGGATTTTTCCAGATTTCATTAAGTTGCAGAAATAAAAGAACTTTTGTTTAAAAAATTTTCAGAGAGCCAAAATTTATTTTATTTTGGTGGAAAAGTCCTTGGCCCTTCTTCTGAGAAATCTGGTGAAGTGGTGAATTTCACCTTTATAGCATGAGAGAGACTACTATGTGCATTCTGATTGCTGCAGTATATATCTTTAGGTTGAGTGGTGCAAAAATAAATGTAATGTTAGTCTACATTTGAAAATTAAGAATCAAATTATTGATTTAAAAAAGGCGGGGGAGACAGTTTGGTTACAAAACTAGTAAGTATTAAAGGAGTTCAAATAAAAAGCAAATTGGATCTCACTGGAAACCTACAGGTAGAAATGTAAAAAGAGTGAAAATTAAAAAAAAATCTTAAGCATAATCAAGGAGTAGCTGAATGTTTTCTTGTGTGTAATAGATTAATCTCTCTGAATTTCCTTTCTATCATTACGAGGATGTATACAATATATATCTGTTTGAAAATATATTTAGAGTAACGTTATTTTCAAAATCAAAAGACTTGTGGCAACGTATTTTAGCATCACAAAATACTAACACAAAAAATAGAAGTACACTTTCTCCATTATGTACTGTCATTGATACAGTCAGTTTCTGACTCAGCAGTGACGTGCATATTTATTGGAGTGCTCTGTATGAATTCATTATGAAAAACTCAGTAAGTGTCTTGTTTAAAGTGAATATTAAAAATTAACATCTTTGATAGCATCTCCCCTCATTTCATTTTTCACTCTAAAAACTGCTTATTATACCGAACACTTTTATCGCTGTACTGTTTGCTCCTGGTAAACAGAGTAAATTCTGTTGAGTGTAGCAATATGAACAAGTTGATGTCCATGCAAGTGGTAGGTGTTTCACAGAAAAGATAGATTCCCAGCCCCCAGAGAGATTATAATCTAAATGATTTGACAGACAACTGAGGCTATAACATAAACCAGACTGGAGCATGGAAGAATATGATTCTGGATATTTGGTTATACAGTTACTGCACACATCTTGATTTGTTTGTGTATATACACTCACACATATATACATATAAATATGCATATCCTCATAATTTTTAGGGGATGTGGCAAGAGGTTTTTTCATGAGTTATTTGAGTTAGGCCAGGGTGAAGGTTTGACATGTAGATTTTGAAAGGATATTCTAAGTATAAAAAGACAAAATGGAAGAAGGTACAGATGTCTGAGGCACTTTGAGGTTGGCATCCTTGGTAGTGGAAAAAGCAAAAGAAGACCAAATCAGAGTTGTGTAGGGACTTAAAAACTAGGGAAAGAAATTTGAACTTCCTGTGCAGCATAATATGAAGTCAGTCAAATGGAATATCAAGAGAGGGAAGACATGACTGAAGCAATGGTTGAGAGAGATTTTGGCTTGAATATTTTTATTGAGCGATTGGTGATGGTGAAGATAATAATTGATTATTAGTATTCAAAATAATTATGTTGCAGGAGTGCCCAGGGTATTCCATTGTGCTAGGTGCTATGCAAAGACAAAGGTAGCCATGGTCCCTATTAGTCCAAAGAAGATTACTTTCTAGTAAGGGGCCAAATTTTATATTAAGGGAGAGGAGGTGATTGCTGTAGTTAAGGAAGGTATATGCTTAGGGATTGACAGCAGAAACAGAACGGTCAATTCTTGTTAAAAGTTGTAAGGAAAAATATATTGTTAGTTGAATATGATGTGAACAGTATAAGTTAGATGGGAACATTGAAGCTGTCCTAGAGCTTTTATATATTCCCTAAAAGTAGAAATAACTTGAGACAAGCTTCTTACCTTGTGGTTTGGAAAACTTGGTCATTCATTTAATTCATGCATGCATCGAAGATTTCCACTAAAGGCCACATACAAACTATCGCATGTAAATAGAATAGAGAAACAGAAAAAGTGGCTAAGTCAGTGAGTGAGAAGGTAAGAAATTAATGTGACTAAGTAAAAAAATATAAAAAGATACTAAAGATACTGCTGTTGGCTCAATTTAATATAGATGATCTTGGTCCTGTATATCAGGGTGGCCAAACTTACTGACCCTCCAAGCCACATACAACAATATTCAGAAGTTCGAGGGCTGGAGGCAACTGCCGGAGCTTGGGACTTCAGCCCTGCTCCTGCTGAAGTCATGAGCCCTGGCAGGCACGTCCCATGGGGCTGAAGCCCCAAGAACCCCTCCCCGCTGGGCAGAAGCCAGAGGAGACATGGTGGGGGGAGTGTCACATGTCCCTCCAGATTTTTGCTAGGGTTTGCTGGCCCTGCTCAGTCACATGGTGCTGCCAAGCCCTCTTCCTGCACGGCAGCTGCTGGAGCCTGCGAGCTGGGAGCTTCGGACATGGGGAGAGACAGCAGCAAATAGCTGTGAGCTGCAGAGAGAGCTGATGCTTTTGCTGCTGCTTCTCCTTGCGAAGCTAAAGCAAAGTCCCCTCCCTGAAGCTCCCAACTGTTTGCTGCTGCCTCTCCACGCGGAGCTAACACCTGAGAGCTTCAGGGAGGGGCCACTGAGGGTAAGAGGGTGGGCATGCCGGTGGGGGGAGGACTCAAGCTATTGGGGGAGGGGTGAATCTTTAAATTGTGTCCCCCAACTCTCAGCAGGCACCAGTCATCTCTAGCAGAAGCCCCTATTCCCACCACCCTACCGCAAGATTTGCCTGACTGCAGTCTGCTCATAGTCCATGTCTACAGCTAGACAGGAGCCTTTTACTCTTGGGGTGGTCCTTTATTCTTGGGGTGGTTAACGCATGGTTGAAATCTAGGTTGAGGTTATTGGCAGGGTAAATTTGGGAAGCTGTTATTGCAAATGCCTCTTCCGTAATTGGTTTCTGTAGAGACAGAAAACTTGGCTTAATGAACAGAAAATTCTATTTGTCTAAAATATAAAAGGAGGAAATAATTAAAAACAGAAATTGATCGTGTAATGGTAATTAGTTGCAGACTTCCTACAAGTAAAATGAGTTCCTCACGCTTTAGTTCCAGTGCATAAAAGGTATGTTGGAAATATTATATTGATAAAATATATTTCTGTTGAAAAGAGTAGTTCATTCTGTCCAATTATTGTATTTTTTTAATTATTGGAAACAAATATGTGTGCTTTTGTTCAGCCTATGATAAACTTGCAGAAGTGATGGTAATGTGCCTTCCCTTCCCCCTAATTATATAGATTGCAAATTCCATGGTAAGTACATGGACAGGACCACCAGCCATGAAGTCACTCTTTACCCGAATGTTTTGTTGTAAAAGTTGTCCAAACATTGTGAAGACCAACAACTTCATGAACTTTCAAAGCTACTTTCTGCAAAAGGTAAAATATGTTTTCTCATTGTACTTTTTAAAGATATGTCAAAGGAAGAAGTTCTTTTCTACAAGTGACAAATTCCACAATATAAATAGTAAAAACACTGTCTGAGCCACAAGCCAAAATCACTGGTTCTCTCCACAGTCTCAGTCTGATGATTGTATCTAACTTTGTTATGCTGTGTCTGTTTGTTCCATTCTTGTCAGCAGACAGTAAATTGAAAGTTATAACAGTTCTTCTTTCTGAATAGCTAATAGAGAGCCTGAATCTTTTAAATTTAAAATATATTTCACTATTCAGAACCAAGTATACGGGCATAAGAGGAAAATGCTTTGCGAGTATGTGCAAACGTAATCTTACACAGAACTTATTTTTTTAGTTACCATTGTTAAACAATTTTTGTTCCTCTTACCTAAAGTTAAATATTCATATTATTTGTCAGCTGTTTTTGTAATTAATTGCTATCCAAGAATCTTTTATGACAAATATTATTCAAATGTCATTATTATTGAATCTGAAGTTGTGCACTAGTTAGCCTATAGAATGGAATAATCTATCGCTGTTGCCATTTGTTCTCCCCTCTCCATCCTGTGGTTTGTCAAACCCACTTGTTGCATCTAAATTTAGATTCTAAACTTTTCAAGTCAAGGACTGTCTTTTATACTGTATGTGTACAGTGCTTAGCATAAAGGTGCCCCAATCTTTTGAGGCCCCTCCGTGCTATTGTGATTAAAAATAACAACAATTGAAATGATTGACAATAATTTCCTGTCAAGCTCTGTTTTTAAAAAAAATTGTGAGTTATTGAGTTCTGTCCCATAGGCCTTTTACCTCCTAACTTTAGTTTTAATCCCACTTCTTCCACATCCTTCTCCCACCCCTCCCCTCCAAAAATACTCACCCTTTTTCACCATCTCTCTCTCTCTCTCATCCCAGCTTTCTTTCCTATTCTTGCAGTCTCAAATGCTTTTGGTCTTTGTTTATTCTCTCCTGCTACCTTTAGTGTTGTTTCTCTTAACCCTCTGCTTCCTAAATATTAGATTTTGCTTCTCATGATGTTTCATTTGCCATGTTTAGCCTTATTTGCCTGGCATCAGCTTCCTCTCCTGCATACTCAGAGCCATTTCCAGTCTCCATCAGAGCTAACTGTTTTTAGAAAATAACTTCACAGTACTTTCAACTAAAAATTGTGCAACCCTTTGTATATAAGGCATGAAGTCTGACTTTCAAAAGCCATCTAAAAATTGCTTTACGAAATGTAAAACTGTTCATTGCTCATTGTTTGATTTAATATTTAATGTTTTTGTTTTTTGTGCTAATATAATAAGAATTTTATTTTAATCTTCACACAGACTATGCCTGTTGCCATGGCCTTGCTGAGGGATGTTCATAACCTCTGTCCTAAAGAGGTTTTAACATTTATTTTAGACCTAATCAAGTACAATGACAACAGGAAAAATAAGGTAAGGAACCTGTCTGAAAGTGTTTGATGATCTATTTTAATGACTCTCTCTTCTTATATGCAGTATATAGAGCAATACTCTTTTCTGTACAATGCCCTGTGCTACTAACTTATATGTATGTGAACATATAATGTGTAAATATACACACTGATTCAGCAAAACTGGTAATAGATAACTTGGCCTCCATCATTCCTTCCCTGGATCCAGGAGACTGGTACGCTGCCATTGACCTGAAAGATGCTTACTTTCGCATATCGATATTTCATGGACACAGACAGTTCCTACGTTTTGAAGTTGGGACAGTTCACTTCCAATTCACAGTGCTCCTTTTTGGCCTAAGCACCAAGGGTGTTTACGAAATGCATGTCCATGGTGGCAGTCTACCTCAGACATTGGGGTATTCAGATTTATTCGTACCTCGACGACTAGCTCATCAAGGGCCGCTCCAAGGTCCAGGCCCAGTGCAGCATCAAGATGTTGCAAGCCGCTTGTCAAGCTCTGGGCCTCTTGAGAAACGAACAAACAAAAATCAACATTGATTCTGGTCCAACGGATAGAGTTTATTGGAGCGGTGCTAGACTCTACCCGAGCCAGAGCATTCCTGCTAGAGTCCATGTTCAGGCAATTTCAGATCTGATTGCCAGTATCACTGCCCATCCACTCACCACTGCCTGGGTCAGTCTCAGACTACTGGGGCACATGACAGCATGGATCTACGTTTTCCAACATGCAAGACTCAGGCTGCACCCCACCAGATGTGGCTGGCGTTGGTCTACTTCCCAGCCAGACATCACCTAGACACAGTCATCGCAATCCCTCCGCGGGTACTTACCTCTCTGCAGTGGTGGTTCGACCTGATTCTGGTGTTGGAAAGTGTGCTGTTTGCGAGCCTGTGACCAATGGTCTCCCTGATTTTGGATCCATTCGACCTTGGGAGCACATCTCGGTTCATTGCTGACTCAAGAGTTATGGTCTCGAAAGGAGCGCACATTGCATATAAACATCAGGAAGCTCAGAGCCATCTGCCTAGCTTGCTGTGTCTTCCTTCCCCAACTGTCAGGCTGGGCAGTGCAGATGTTGATGGACAACACGGCCTCAATATTCTATGTCAACAGGCAAGGGGGAGCTCAATCGTTGGCTCTGTGCCAGGAGGCCTTCTGTCTAAGGGACTGGTGCATCCAGCATGCAATCCACCTGGAAGCCTTGCACCTCCCCGGCATCTGGTACATGCTGGTGGATTGCCTCGGCAGGTCCTTCTTTCACCATGGGTGGTCCCTTCACTCAGAGGTTATCAGAATGCTCTTTCAGAAGTGGGAAGCTCCCCTAGTGGACTTGTTCACCACCAGACAGAACAGAAAGTGTCATCAGTTTTGTCCTCTCCAAGGCCTCGGCAGAGGCTCACTATCCGATGTCTTTCTCCTGTCTTGGTCAGGAGACCTGATGTACACCTTCTCACCAATTCTGCTCATCAGCAGAGTCCTTTCAAAAATCAAGAGGAACAAGGCATGGGTCACTATGCTCGCCGCAGCATGGCATCACGAGCATTTGTTCGGCATTGGTTCATGGACCTGGCTGTTGCATCCCTGTGGCCATTTCCCAGCTGCCCAGATGTACTGTCGACTCCTGCACTCGAACCTCGCCTCTCTCCACCTCACAGCTTGGATGCTGCGTGGCTGAATCAAGCCTGTTCTTGTCAGGTACAGCATGTTCTCTTGGAGAGCAGAAAGCCCTCCACCAGAGCAACTTACCTGGCAAAGTGGAAGCGTTTCTCCTACTGGATGTTGGAGCCGAATATCTCCCCAACCCAGTCGTCTCTGCAGTCCATCCTGGATTACCTGCTTCAATTAAAGCACCAAGGTCTCGCCTTCTCTTTGATCAAGGTGCACCTGGCAGCCATACTGGCCTTCCACCCTCGCATGCAGGATAGATGGTGGTCTCGCATGAGATGTCAATCAGGTTCCTCAAAGGTCTTGAAAGACTCTTTCTGCCAATCTGGGACCTGGTTCCCCAATGGGACCTTGACCTGATTCTCTTCAGGCTCATGGGTCCGCCCTTTAAGCGTATGGCTTCTTGTTCCCTTTCCTGCTTTTCGTGGAAGGTTGCATTCCTTGTAGCTATTGCCTCGGCAAGACATGTTTCCAAAATTAAAGCCCTCACTTTGGAGGCCCCGTACATGGTACTCTACAAGGACAAAGTCCAGCTGCGGCCCCATCCGGCCTTCCTGCCAAAGGTGGTATTGCACTTCCGTGTCAACAAGGATCTCTTCCTCCCAGTGTTCTGTCCAAAGCCTCAAATGACCAATGAGGAGACACGGCTGCACGCTCTATTTGTAAGGCATTCTACCTGGAGCACACCAAGTCCTTCCGCAGATCAACCTATCTCTTTATCGTGATAGCTGACAGGATGAAGGGCTTTCTGGTGTCCTCTCAGAGGATTTCCAATTGGATCACCACCTGTATCCATACTTGTTACAAATTGATGCAGGCTGTGCCTCCACCAGTAGTGAAGGCTCACTCAACTAGTGCTCAGGCATCATTGTCTTCCTGGCGCATGTCCCTATCCAGGACATCTGTAGGGCCACAACATGGTCTTCGGTACACATGTTTATGATGCATTATGCCATCACCCAGCAAGCCAGAGATGATGCTGGATTTGGCAGAGCCGTGTTGCAGTCAACACATCCATGAACTCTTACCTGCCTCCAATGGTACTGCTTGAGAGTCACCTACAGTGGAATGGACATGAGCAAGCATTCAAAGAAGAAAAGACGGTTACCTTTCGTAACAGTTGTTCTTCGAGATGTATTGTTCATGTCCATTCCATGACCCAGCCTCCTTCCTCTCTGTCAGAGTTCCGTCACGAAGTAACTGAGGCAGGGGGAGCCGGCGGCACCCCTTATACCAGTGCATATGAGCACAACTCCAGAAGGTATCAGAGCCTGTCTCCTATGGATACTCTGAAGGAAAAACTTCCAGCACCAGTGCATGTGGTGAGCGCACACACCTACAATAGAATGTATATGAGCAACACATCTCAAAGAACAACAGTTACAAAAGGTAACTGTCTTTTCATGCCCCAGTCCCCAAGAGAACACTTCAGGAAAATGTTGTAAATAAAATGTGTCATTATTTAAATTAAGCAAAATAAGCACAGTTAGGAACCAAAATTTCAAACCAGGGTGTATCGAGGAAGAGGAATGATCTTGTGTTTAAGGCATTGGATTGGATCTCTGAAGACTGAGGGCCAGTTCTCACCTGTGCCACAGACCTGTGTCCCAAATCCTTACATGTTAGGATGACGCTTCCCTACTTCACAAGGATGTTGCAAATGTACTACATTGATGAGGACCTTAGAAGCACCGAGGGGGAGAAAGCTGAACATGGAAATCCATATGTATCCACCTTAATAAAAAGTGTCCTGATTTTTAGAGGTGCTACAGCACCCATTAACACCAGTAGGATTTTGAGTTTTTACTACCTCTGAAAATTTAGGCATCTAAACGTGAATTGACGTGCCTAATGTAATATACACTTGTTTGAAAGTGGCCGTATTTCAGATCTAATAAATGACAAAAAACATTCCATTCACAGATTTGTGGGGGAGGGGTCAGAGTGTGACTATTAACAGAATATTCATAGATTTTTACTATATTCTTCCTGCTATATTAAGTTCAAAAGTATGTGCACTAGCAACTAAATCATTCAGTTTAATAGTCAATGTTTTATTTTTTGATGCAGTAGATGACTCTTTAGACTGCTATTATCTAAACATTTAGTACAGGAGTAAACTGAACTAAGTGCTTTAGCATTGTTTGTTTTATTGTAAAACAAAATAAATGATGCAATGTGCTCTGCCTCTCTTTGTTCAATTGATGGTCCTTTGATTCAGTTTTCAGACAACTATTATCGTGCTGAACTGATTGATGCACTAGCCAACTCTGTAACTCCTGCAGTCAGTGTGAACAATGAAGTTCGAACTCTGGATAATTTAAATCCTGATGTTCGACTCATACTTGAGGAGATTACCAGGTTCTTAAATATGGAAAAGCTTCTGCCCAGTTACAGACATACCATTACAGTCAGGTATGATTTAATAATTTCTAAAACTTACGCAAATATAAAGAGAGAATAGACCTAGTCATGTTTAATGTTTTGTTTTGTTTTTAATTTCCTACATCCTGCTGTTAACACAGATGTAATCACATTGAGCTTACGTTCCCTAGCCTTAAATGATGTGTTCTCTTTATTTTAAATAGCAAAAAAGGACATTAACAAAATGCAGGAAAACATTTTTTGGCACGAGGACACTAAAAGGCATGCAAAAAACATTTTCATTTAAAAAATATTGCAAGGTATGCAAGGTATTTTTAAAACCATAGAATTAAGAAAACTTGAAAATATCAGGAAGAAAATTAAAACCTCACAGAACAAATAAAGGCAAAAACTAGTGTTAATGAAACTTTAATGTTGAAAAATTAAGCACTCAAATCATCAAAATCTAAAAATCTGCATTTTTAATGTCAATATTAAATTATCACATTATGTATCCCATATTTATTATTCACAGTAAATTTATGAAGATTATGCAAGAGAAACAATTGGGACAATATATAGAATACAAAACGTAATGGGCCAAATTTTCTGCCGGTGTATATTGGAGCAGCTCCATTGAAGCCAAGAGGAGTGAATTTGCCCCAGTAGGGAATTTGGTCCAGTGTTTCTGTGTACTCTGTAAACTCATCTTTTATTAATTTTGTGTGCCTACAGCCCTGACAACTATAAAAACCCATGGTAGTATAGTAAGTTGGATAGTGTTATCCTAGAAAATTTGCAGTGAAGTTTAGAAATTAATATCATAATATTGAAGAAAATAGCTTTATTCACAGAGATTGATATTCCAGAAACTTACTGCAGATTGTCCTCCCTGTTCACCCCCACCCTCATCTAGCTGTCTGAAAGCCATTCGTGTACTTCAGAAGAATGGACATGTCCCCAGTGATCCTGCTCTCTTTAAAACATACGCAGAATATGGACACTTTGTGGACATCCGAATAGCAGCTTTGGAGGCAGTTGTTGATTACACAAAAGGTAATTTTTTTAAAAAAACTGTCTGTCACTGCATAAAATTCACATGCTAATGCAAAACCTGAACAGTGACCTTAATAATGTTAAGTAGAATAACTTTTCAGATGAAGTGGTGCCATGACAGTAGTCAGGTTTCAGAGTAGCAGCCATGTTAGTCTGTATTCGTGAAAAGAAAAGGACTACTTGTGGCACCTTAGAGACTAACCAATTTATTTGAGCATAAGCTTTCGTGAGCTACAGCTCACTTCATCAGCTGCATTCCGATGAAGTGAGCTGTAGCTCACGAAAGCTTATGCTCAAATAAATTGGTTAGTCTCTAAGGTGCCACAAGTACTCTTTTCTTTTCATGACAGTAGATGAGCCAATGTGTGGATAAAAGAGAGCATAGGATTACTATTGAGGTTTTTGCCTTTACGAGCATGAGTTTCATGAAGTTGGGATGAATATTGCTTCTCAGTATCTCCTGAAGATAGAAACAAATGCTTTATGGAATGCGTTTTTGACAGTATGATAGGTGATATAGAAAGCTGAAGAATTCCCTTTACTTATTTTCAAGATTTAAAGAATTTGAACAAGTTGTGTGTTTCTTGATGCAACCTTAGTTTTTGTTTTTGCTAATATCTTATAATTTGCCATTTGCAGGCATACTGGGTTATGAATTGGAAGACAGAGGCTCAGCTTGGCTGGCTATTTGGTTGACTGTGGTTTTCTACCCCTTATGTGGCTTAATTATAGCATGTTTCCATTTTGAAAAGATTATTTGCTTTTATTTATTTTTTTCTTTGTTTAAAGTGCCTATAATAGGTCTGAGATAAGTATTCTTTACTGCTTGAAAAATATTGTGTAACTTTCTTCTTAACCATCAGTTGAAATTAAAACACTGCACTAGCAAACTTTCCAGAGGCTTTTGGAAATTAAGGTTTTAATGATTTATGCAAATGCATAGTTAGCACTAGCTTAACCTGTTCATTAGTCAATATTGCTGGGATCTTGTCTTTCTCTGTGCACAAATTAGAGCAGCTGTAGTATTTGCAGGTTGTTTCCGCCCAACTGGCAAACTCCTTGAAGCTCTGTCTCTGCAAACAAAAGTGGTCAGGGCTGTTCTAGGCCTCCTACTTATTCTTTTACAAATTTAATACTTCAATTTTTTCAGGTAATTGTGAGCTTCCCTTCTCTTTTCTTATTTGTTTTCTCCTTCTGTAGAGTATATTTTGAGGTATTTTTCCCCCTCATTGACCCCTGAGAAGCAGGTTTCCTTCCCACTCATGATATGCTTCATCTAAATATAGCCCATCCAAGGAACAAGTGTTGCACAAGTTGGATGTTCAAAGAGAACTTAGAATTTCTCTTTCAAATACAGGGCATAAGAGACCTTAACCTTATTTGTGACATTTCACACAAAATCTTCTGTAGCCATGTACATAAGAAGATATATAGAGAAAGTATTCTAATTTCCTCAGAAGATCTACTCTCTGAGGGCATCAAGGCCATCTTCCCAAGGTTGAGAACAACCTCCAGAAGGGAGAGGGCACTGGCTTTAGTGGATGAGATTCACAAAGCATCATTCTAGTCTTTGGTCTTCTCATTCACCAGACATTATGGTGTAGACTTGCAAATATATTTCAGTGCTCCTGTCAGTGATATTCAAATAGGTATTCCATAGGATTCAGGACTACTGTAACTTATTCTGAGTCTCTCTCCCTCTCTTTTTCTGTTATACTGCTCACTATTTTCCTCCTTAAGTAAGGATTAGTGGAAATATTTGCTGGAGAATGGAAAGCTTACTTACCAGGTCATTTCCTCTTTAGTAATCTTGTCACTAATCCGTCCCACCCAATGGAAAGACAGACTGATACATACAATGTCTTCTCATTTAATTCTTAATCTTTCATGAGTGGTGATTATAGGTAATGACTTATTTGGTTAAAAAAAAATGTATTGTTAAGTGATATGTTACAGCTTTAGAAGAACACTTCAAGTGGTTTGCTGGGTAGGCAGGGCCAGGGCCAGGGCCAGGTGAGTTGCCCTCGAGACACTAGGTCTATGCCAATCTTGTGCATACAGGAAGGCAAAAATCCACCAGTGAAGGTGAGCAGAGAGATTACTAGAAGAAAGGAAATTAGCAGGTGAATTAATTTACATTTTGTCTAAGTATACATCTTTGGAAGGGAAGTCTCTATTGTCAACAGGCTTGATGCTCATTGTTCCTGTTATCCAATTTTCATTATATACATGACATAAAACAGGCTGTGAAATGCCTGTCATTTGTAACAAAGGTGACTTAGAATACCTCATATAAAGGAAGTGGGCTATGATTTTGTATTGCATCCATAAAAAGGGAGGTCTGTGTATTCTTGGGGCAGGGATAGCACATACTCTTTTTACACTCCTCTGTGGAACTCAAGACATTATATCGTTTCCTTGCTGCAATTAGGAATGTTGTTGAGAAATGATAATTCATAAAATGTTTGAGGCAGTTTATTAGTACGCAGACATTTGATCTAAGTTGTTTAAAAGTGAACAAGATTTGTAAACTTTTGCAGTGAGCTTTTGATAATTGTTTGTATTTGATTTGTTATAATAGCCAAGAGCATTGAGTCTTCTGCAAAGCTATCAGCTGCACATGCATAGACAGAAACAAACTGTGCTGAACAAATATTCATCATTATCTAGTTTCATGAAGGGTGTAGAAAGCTTAGGCTCTCAGGGATACCACTGGTGCCAAAGTGAGACTGACGTATGACAAACTTTCAGAGCTTTTGAACTCTTGTAATTTGAGGCACCTGCTTTGGAAAACAAAATTTTTTGTTGTTACATCTGCCAGGAATCTGAGGATCTAAAGGGTTGTTGTTTGGGGTTTTTTTTTTAAAGACTATTAAAAGATGTACTGTATCAAAGTCCAGACTTGTCTTTGCTCCTTATAGTGGCATCTGGTTACCATGTATATTTCAAGAGTGGGTTAAAAAGCATTACTATCAAAGTCATTTAAGGCTGGCGTAAACAGATTACATTACATGGCAAATGTCAGAAGAGCCCTATTATATTAAAAGCACAAGAGCCTTTAGTAAATAGAATAGACTTATTTTTTATCAAAAAAGATGGGGTTCCTTATTTCTGTACTCTGACACTATTCATATAGAGAAGTTGCTTTTCAGACAGTCCACTCCATAATAAAAGGTCATTTACAAAACTTGCTTTGTTAGCAATCCTAGGAACTGCAACTTAAATAAATTTGATTTAAACTGCCCAAAAACATTCTGAGCTCCTATTGCACAGTTCTATTTGTAATGATTGAGATATTCTCTTAACATTTTTTAGAAGATTAATAGACTTGTTTTCATCAATTTGCCTATATATTATTTTTAGATAACTTTGTGATTTAATGCTAAGGGAGACCAGGAAAACTACATCTCTTAATTAAGCAGTATTAATTTTTCTCCGTATAAAGCTATCTTCATATGTAATGCTCCATCCATCCTCTACCCCACTTCAGTCACTTTCCAAGCAGAGTGCCCAGAACGTGAGACCAGGGAGCTGATGAAACTATAGGTGATGTTACCGGGGTGGATTTGATTTAAATCAAATTGATTTAAATCATGATTTAAATCACTAGTCAGGAAGACTTGATTTAATCATGGATTTCTACATAAAAGTGCATTCTTCTTGTTGTTATAACCTTAATGCATGTTGTTCAGAACTCAGAGATAGATATAGGTTTCATTTTTAGAAGGTACACACTATACATTTTTTAAGTGATATATTTTGAAAACTTTTCAGATCAGTTTTACAGCTAGATCAGAAAATGAATGATGGTTTGGTTATTTCATTTACCAAAGGTAATTGAAGCAGATATTTATGAAGTCATTGGGAGGTTAACTATCTCCAATTCAAGAGGTTAATCATTAATATTTGGAGGATTTTATAAGGAGGAGAATGTCACCAGACAGACATTTAAATTGTTTTATTTAACTAAAACAACAGCGTTATGTATTCTGGATTTTTTTTCTTCAACAGCAAACGTATAATATTTTAACAAAACAAGCATATGCATTTTTGAATTTAGTTAAACAAGTTTTTTAAAATCAGATTATTTTTGTTAAAATTGTTCTTAACTAAAATAGTTAAATGAAATATTTAAAAAAAAAAATTAAATTGATTATGTCAGCCAGGTCAACATGAGTAATTTAAAATATTGGCTTCTGCAGCTAAGTCAGTCGTCTTCACCTTCATTTTCCTGTTCATAATCTGGAAAAGAAAAACAAGCTTCCCTGCTTTTTCAGATCCCAAATGATTTCTTAGTTTTGAATTAATTAGTCCAAAGGAAGAAAATATTCTTTCTACAGCGGCAGAAGAAGCTACTGCTGTTAAAAGTGAGATTATCACTTCAACTGTCTCTGAATCCAAGTGTTTAAGTGATTTCCACCAGTTCACTGCTGTGACTTTCTTTAAAATATCATCAGCAAACATATATTTCATGAATGGTTTATTCCCAACTGAGTCTCTTACGGCCTACTGCCATTATAGGTTTTCCCTTCTAGTGAGAGAATGGTATGGTAGATCTCAAATCAATGAAGACTACATTCAGGGTATGTCTACACTATGAAATTAGGTCGATTTTATAGAAGTCGATTTTTAGAAATCGATTTTATACAGTCGATTGCATATGTCCCTATTAAGCTCATTAAGTCGGCGGAGTGCATCCTCACTACCATGGCTAGCATTGACTTACGGAGCGGTGCACTGTGGGTAGCTATCCCACAGTTCCCGCAGTCTCTGCTGCCCATTGAAATTCCGGGTTAAGCTCCCAATGCCTGATGGGGCAAAAACATTGTCGCGGGTGGTTTTGGGTACATGTCATCAGTCGCCCCTCCCTCCGTGAAAGCAATGGCAGACAATCATTTTGCGCCTTTTTTTCCTGTGCTACCCGTGCAAACACCATATCGCAGCAAGCATGGAGCCCGCTCAGCTCACCATCGCCACTGCTGTTGTGGGCAAGTCTGCTGTGGGGGCTGCTGTGATCCAAGTAGCCAGTGCAATCATTGACGTTCTGTTATCAAGGGTAGTGACTCTGGGAAATGTGCATCATGTTCCTGTCCTTTGTCGTTGGTGAAAAAGTCTTGCATCCGTACATTCCAGTCCGGTTGGCACTGTAACACTCCATAGCACTTCTGTGGTTGACACATGTAACAGCTCCAGGGCTCTTGCTCTTTTGCCTTGGCCGAGGTACCTTGCCCTACCAGGACTTCCAGTCATTCGACACAGAAGCACATGCTTGGGCCATCCTCTGGAGTGGAGTGACTGGGTGCCCGTGTTCTTGGAGGTCTGGGTGAGGAAGCTATGGAATATGGGGAGGAAGGTAGGCGGTTATACAGTGGACGCAGCGGGAGTCTGTGCTCTTGTTCGCTTTCCTGCAGCTTCAACAGATGCTTCATCATGTCCGTTTGCTCCCCCTTAGCCTCAGCATCGCCTCCTGGCCTCTGCCACTGAATGCCTCCCTGCATTAAGCTGTGCCCTATCAGTGCGGGAGGACTGCATGAGCTCGGAAAATGTCATCGCGAGTGCGGTATTTTTCATCTTCTAATCTGCGATAACCTCAGGGACGGAGATGATGGGGGAGCGTTGAAACATTCTATGCTCTACGATTCTGGGGGGACTGCCTGGTCATCTGTGCTTCTGAGTGCTCCTGAGTTCACCATGCTGACCAAACAGGAAATTAAATTCCTGGGCTTTTCCTGTGTACCTGGCTAGTGCATCGGAGTTCAAAGTGCTGTCCAGAGTGGTCACAATGGAGCACTCTGGGATAGCTCCCGGAGGCCAATACCGTTGATTTGCATCTGCACTACCCCAAATTCGATCCAGCAAGGTCAATTTTAGCGTTACTCCCCTCATCGGGGTGGAGTACAAAAGTCGATTTTAAGAGCCCTTTAGGTCGACGGAACGGGGTTGGTTGTGTGGACACAGTCATTTTTAAATTGAGCTAATGCGGCTAAATTCGACCTAACCCCGTAGTGTAGACCAGGGCTCAAAAAGACCTCAAGACTTCTGGAATATGCTGCTTAAACAGTTGCACTTTTGTTTCTACTCTTATCCCTCCCTTCTCACATTTATCTCCAGACTTCTTCTCCCTGTCCAGATCTATTCCGCACCCAACAATCTTCTAGTCATTGAACTTTTTGAAACTTTGCACTTTTAGAGAGAGGCAAGGGATTGACTCTGTGTACACAAATTTGCAGAGGGACAATAGGGTTGAGGTCTGTTATTTCTCACCTCTATATAGAATTCTCTGTAGTAACTCAGATCCCACCCCATCTAACATCCCATCACAGGCCATTGGGCATATCTACCGCTAGTAGTCGAAGATCAATTAATTGCCAAAATTAGGCTATCCCATCATATCATCTCCTCCATAAACTTACCAAGCTTTGACTTGAAGCCAGATATGTATTTTGCCCCCACTGCTTCCCTTGGAAGGCTGTTCCAGAACTTCACTCCTCTGATGGTTAGAAACCTTCATCTAATTTCAAGTCTAAACTTCCTGATGGCCAGTTTATATCCATTTGTTCTTGTCTCCACATTGGTACTGAGCTTAAATAATTCTTCTCCCTCCATTTATTTATTTATCCCTCTGATATATTTATAGATAGCAATCATATCTTCTCTCAGCCTTCTTTTAGTTAGACTAAACAAGCCAAGCTCATTGAGTCTCCTTTCATAAGACAGGTTTTCCATTCCTCGGATCATCCTAGTAGCCCTTCTCTGTACCTGTTCCAGTTTGAATTCATCCTTCTTAAACATGGGAGACCAGAACTGCACACAGTATTCCAGATGAGGTCTCACCAGTGCCTTGAATAACGGTACTAACACCTCCTTATCTCTACTGGAAATCCCTCGCCTGATGTATCCCAAGACCGCATTAGCTTTTTTCACAGCCATATCACATTGCGGCTCATAGTCATCCTGTGATCAACCAATACTCTGAGGTCCTTCTCCTCCTCTGTTACTTCCAAGTGATGCGTCCCCAGTTTATAACAAAAATTATTGTTGTTAATCCCTAAATGTGTGACCTTGCACTTTTCACTATTAAATTTCATCCTATTACTATTACTCCAGTTTACAATGTCATCCAGATCTTCCTGTATGATATCCCGGTCCTTCTCTATATTGGCAATACCTCCCAGCTTTGTGTCATCTGCAAACTTTATTAGTACATTCACGCTTTTTGTGCCAAGATCAGTAATAAAAAGATTGGTCCCAAAACTGATCCCTGAGGAACTCCACTAGTAACCTCCTTCCAGTCTGACCGTTCACCTTTCAGTGTGACCCGCTGTAGTCTCCCCTTTAACCAGTTCCTTATCCACCTTTCAGTTTTCATACTGGCCCCCATCTTTTCCAATTTAGCTAATAATTCTCCATGTGGAACTGTATCAAATGCCTTACTGAAATCGAGGTAAATTAGATCCACTGCATTCCCTTTGTCTAAAAAATCTGTTACCTTCTCAAAGAAGGAGATCAGGTTGGTTTGACACGATCTACCTTTTGTAAAGCCATGTTATATTTTGTCCCAATTACCATTGACCTCAATGTCCTTAACTACTTTCTCCTTCAAAATTTTTTCCAAGACCTTGCATGCTACAGATGTCAAACTAACAGGCCTATAGTTACCCGGATCACTTTTTTTACCTTTCTTAAAAATAGGAATTATGTTAGCAGTTCTCCAGTCATATGGTACCACCCCTAAGTTTACAGATTGATTAAAAATTCTTGCTACCGGGCTTGCAATTTCATTGCCAGTTCCTTTAATATTCTTGGATGAAGATTATCCGGGTCACCCGATTTAGTCCCATTAAGTTGTGTGTTTGCGGAAGCCACAAAGGACACCAAACATCTGAATTTCTGCTCCAGAGGAAGCATGACTCTAGTCTTCCCGCAGGACAGCTTCCTCCTTCAGTGGCCTTGGGGATTTCTGTGTGCTTTCCTGCCAACTCTTCTGATTGCCAGAATAATATCCAAGATTGGACAGGATAAGGCTTTGTCATTGTGATAACCTTATACAGTCTAAGTTTGGCTGCCAAACCTGGTAGAGATATTAAAGAAGCCTCCTCTACACCACCTGGCTTGCTCAGACATAGTATCCTGGAACCTGAGTCAGATAAAGCACTCAGATCTGTAATCATTTTGGATGGCTGAGCACTGCTGACAGAAGCTGCTCCCTACAAGTTCAGGAAATTCTTATACAAAGCAGGAAACCTTCTACCAGGAAGACATACTTTCCAAAATGTAAAAGGTTCTCCATATGGGCAACTCAGAATAACATTGACCCAGTGGAAGCCCCAATACTGAAAAATCTTGGACTATATTTCCCTCTTGAAACACACAGGGTAGCATTTAATTCCTTAATTTTCACCTTGCTGTGAAATTGGCGTGTCATGTTCTAGTACAGTCATACTCTGTCTTGTCACACTTTGATACTGAAATTCCTCAAGGGCCTTCTTCATACTTGTCCTCCAGTCAGGACCTGACTCCCACATGGGACCTTACATATTCCTTTTAAAGCTTAGCGAGTGTCCCCTGGAAGCATTCTCAGAGTGCTCAATATACCACATTGCCATCAGCCTGGTTTTTCTCATGGCAGTTACCTCAACACAGAGTTAGTGAATGCCACAGTCCTATGGCCAATCTGCGTTACGCCTCCTTCCATAGGGATGAGATGGTGATGAAACCACACTCTAAGTTCATCAATTAAGGTGGTCTTGAAATTCACCTGAACCAACCCCATCACCTTATCAGTCGTCAGGTGAAGATGAACTAAGTGCCAAGAGAGAAGAAGCTGCATGCTTGGACGTCTCCAGAGCCTTGTTATATTATCTACATAGATTATGAAAGGACCAAACATTCCAGGCTTTCTCCACCTCTTTTTGACTATATCTAGTATCAAAACGCCAAGCTCTCTCATCAGAGAAACTTGAAATGGATCATGCAGCATATTTCTACCTGTTATCAATTGGCTGGTGAGTTACTCCATCTAAACATTAAGGACTACTCCATTGTCCACCTGCTTCAGAAAAGTTAGTCTCTGTGATCTGCAAGGCAGTTATGTGGAGCAACTCACTAGCTTTTGTTGAACATGCGTTTTGATGTGGCAGCCAGATCAGATGCCAAGTTTGGGAGTGCAGTACTTCTATCTCTGACTGATACAGCTGAAACTCCTCATTCCCACTCTCCGGGGAGGATACCGCTTGTCAGTCACCTCTAGAGGGATCCACACTGACATATACTCAAAAAAAGAACAATTACTTACCATACAGCAGCTGAGGCTAGTTAAGATACTGTGGATCCCATAACCCCACCTTCTGTCCCCACTTCTGGGAGTCCTGATCAATGCAGGCTTTGAATTGAGAGGGAACTGAGGGAGGTTTTTGGCCTCTCCACCCTTTATGCCCTCATGCAGGAGCACACAAAAGCATAGGCACATGCACAGCCTGATGGACACTGCTAGGAAAATATGTATGTATATATATATAATCTCCAGTCTCTCACACATGAGGTGCATGTCTACCTATAGTAGGATGCATATTGACTAAACACCTTGAAGAACCACAATTCCTGTAGAGTTTGTAACCATTCTTTCTTCTAGTAGAGCTATTAAAAGGAGAAGATATTGATTTTCTGTAGATAATTTTCAGTATAATTATCTGTTCCATTAAAACAGAGTTGCCTTATATTCAGAAGTGCATAGGTCATTTCAAAGAGCAATAGCAACTATTCATTGGTGTAGATTAGACTAGAAAAGCTAAATAAGTTATAGTCCAAAAACTGCTGAAGTAGAGACCAAAACTGAAACAAATCAGAAGGAAAAGTTGAACGGAGGTAAATAAAACAGATGAAAATTAGATAAGGGAAATGAAATACAAAAAATGGAGAATGTTTGTTTCTATAAAGTAGAAAAAGGGCAGCAGACTTTTTGTTGAAGGCATCTGCACAGGAACAATTAGTAAATGCAGTTGAAATGTGGAGGATACTATTTGGATAGATAAGTAAAGCCACTCCTGAGCAAGTAACTACATATTGTGAGTGGTAGTGAATTAAATAATGTTGTGGCACCCTGGGAAAATGAAATAAGGAAAACAGCTGAGTGAAGATTAGCCTCTTTGAATTTGTGTATTTTCATATGTTTACTTTATCCCATGCTATTGTTCTTCTTTCTTTTGTAGTATTATGCAGTATTATAGGGTAATTAAAGGGATACAGTTAAATGATTTAAACCTCTACCTAACCTACTAATTTAGTTCCTAGTCATAAACAAATCCATGTACAATATTTACTCTAGGAGCACTCGCTAACACATTCATGATTACTGAATCAGGGTCACTGACTGTTGAAATATTCAAAAACAGTTTGATAGAAAAAAGATTATAAGCATATGGAGAAGAGTATGTTCACATTTTCGTGTATAAGTAAGGCCAGTAGTCCAAGTGAGTATTTTCTTATCATTATTTATAGCTAGACATCTTTCACAAAACTTAATGGATAGTTAGCATCAGGATAATATTTCTTATAAACTATAGGATTATATTCTCTATATACTATTCACTTTTTAGTGTGTAATGTTGAATACTGAAGAATTTTTGCTCCTTTTAAAAAGAAAATAATGTCATTTTAGATGCATCACTAGTATTAATCTATACTGACATGGAAATGTCTGTTTCATCATTTGTGATACAGTCCAATCATACAGATAATCCCTGGTGATTCTATGTAACATATATAGAATAATTTTCTAATTGGTCTTTGCTTCCCTCTTTAGTTGTCTCTGCATACGATTAACAAGTCATTTAATTTTTGTTGTAGTTGATCGGAGTTATGAGGAATTACAGTGGTTGCTTAACATGGTTCAGAATGATCCTGTACCTTATGTAAGGTTAGTATGTCTACAAATACCCAAAGTCAGCACTTTTCACTAATATTAGAATTAGTGCATAGAGTTCTTTGGCCTGTGTTATGCCAGAGGTTAGGCTAGATGACCATAATGGTAATTTCTGGCCTTAAAATCTATAAATATTTTGTGAAAATTTGTTTCCATTAATTTGTAAAATACCACCAAAATTCATCTTTGATGTTTATGGTAATTTATACTTAGCAAAGTGTTTCTCATTGTTTAACAATCCAAAATTTGATCAGTTTTTAGTCTCAAACTATATGTATTTTCTGTTTTGTCCTTTGATTTAAGAGTCTTTCCTACAGACAATTGGCACACATATTGATCTGTTGCATATAACAAATTATTTTTTTAATCTCAAGTGTGTATAAGTGTGTTAGGGCTGAATGAACATCATTATGTTTGGCTATCAAAGAGTGTAAAACAGTTGTTAGACTGTAGATGGGGTGAAAGGATAAGTAAAAATGTTGTGGTTATTTGATAATTTTATCAGATTTAATTTAGATTTAGCCAATGCAATGCTGTATATATTTTAGCATGGGTAATGGCAACCTCTGATCTTCGTTTCCCTGCTCCTCAGTTCTGTCTGTCCCTGATTGCCAATGTAGTGGTACTGTTCTTTAAGATGAATAGACTTAAGTATTTTTCCTATTTATCTTTTAGGCTTCCTTTGCAAGTGTAATTACTAATTTCCCTATTCCTAGGAATATATTGCTGCTGTTCTTTTTAAAGGAAGTTGGATATAATTTGACCCATTAGATCAGATACATGCAACAGGCAACATTAGCTGAGGAAGCAGAATATTTTAATTGAGTCTCTCAAAGAGATCCTGTCAACTTGCATTTTTTATTAATTTTTAAATTCCAGTTTCAGATAGAGCACGCTTTAAAAATTATATCTTGAATATTTAAAAAATCCCTTCAAATGTTGAAGGTTTTTCTGTTCCCATACTTATAAGGGTCTTTTCAAGAAGGGAGAAAACTGGCTATTTCAGGGAAATGGTGACAATTACTATTCACAATATGTTGTCACAAGCATAGTAAACCATCTGAAAAAATACAGTGTTTGTTTTTTGCTCACTGCTGTCAAGTATTGGGGTCAGAGGTGTTACAAGCAAAATATTCACAGTAATGTAATTTCTAAATTATAGGCGTCCCTTTAAAAAGTGAAGAGTGAGTCTTAAATGTTTTTACTGATTCCTGTCATTTTGTAACACATTTAATGTTTAGACATTTTTTTTAAATCCAACTGAAAATAAATATTTATTAGAATATGAAGAGTATATTGACCCAGTACAGCTCCAATTAATTTACCTTAGAGCATAACACGGCCTTTCAAATTGTCATGAAAACAAATCAGCCTAGATACAAAATCACACTTTCCCTTGACCATGATGAGTGATGCTATCAACTAATGTCCACCCTGGTCATGTCCTATTTATTACCTGAAAACTAACTAATTTAGGGATGAGATGTGCATATATGTGTATATGTACAGACAGAAGAAAGAGCTAAAAGGAATTAAAATATATGTATATATTGTGGGCTCACAAATCTTAATATTTGTATGCCCAATAAAAACTCCAGTGTCAAAAACAGAATTGCAGACATACAAAACACAAAAAGAAAAGGAGTACTTGTGGCACCTTAGAGACTAACAAATTTATTAGAGCATAAGCTTTCGTGAGCTACAGCTCACTTCATCGGATGCATTTGGTGGAAAAAACAGGAGAGATTTATATACACACACAGAGAGAACATGAAACAATGGGTTTATCATACACACTGTAAGGAGAGTGATCACTTAAGATAAGCCATCACCAGCAGCGGGGGGGGGAAAGGAGGAAAACCTTTCATGGTGACAAGCAAGGTAGGCTAATTCCAGCAGTTAACAAGAATATCAGAGGAACAGTGGGGGGTGGGGTGGGAGAGAGAAATACCATGGGGAAATAGTTTTACTTTGTGTAATGACTCATCCATTCCCAGTCTCTATTCAAGCCTAAATTAATTGTATCCAGTTTGCAAATTAATTCCAATTCAGCAGTCTCTCGTTGGAGTCTGTCGAGACTCTCCTTACAGTGTGTATGATAAACCCATTGTTTCATGTTCTCTGTGTGTGTATATAAATCTCTCCTCTGTTTTTTCCACCAGATGCATCCGATGAAGTGAGCTGTAGCTCACGAAAGCTTATGCTCAAATAAATTTGTTAGTCTCTAAGGTGCCACAAGTACTCCTTTTCTTTTTGCGAATACAGACTAACACGGCTGCTACTCTGAAACCATACAAAACACAGTAACTTCGGAGTCTCAGTTCATTTAGATTAAAAAAGCAACTTTTGTTTCTCTTTCAGACATAAGATTTTGAACATGCTGACAAGGAATCCACCCTTTACTAAGAACTTGGAGTCTCCCTTGTGCAATGAAGCTTTGGTGGATCAGCTTTGGAAACTTATGAATTCAGGTTGAATCTCTTCTGTATTTTAAGAAACTTGGAATGGTTAACATTCTGCACTTTCTCTGGTATATAAAATGAGCTCTCTTTAGGTTGGTTGGTTGGTTTGTTAAAAGCTCAAAAATTGAGGCTTTCCATTCACACTTTCATCATCTTGTAGGGCTATCCAACATATAGGATTTCCTTTGGCATCCTGTTTTTCTCCATCTTCTGCAATTACTGTACTTGTTGAAAAGTACATTTAGCATAGACTCACACCTTGTGTGATTCTTGATCCAAGCCTGCAAAAGAATTATTTTTTGTAGTAGGGCCAACAGTTTTCACCTTGTGTTGCTACTTCACACATTGTGTCTTTTCTATTACAAAATGTTGGAATGTAATTTTCATATATGTAATTTTTGAATAAATCCTGAAATGAATTTTTGAATTATTTTCAATATTCAAATGGATCAGACACTTCAAGTTCTCATTAGATTAAGCACCCCATTCCCAACCTAAATGAGTAAAGTAGATTTTAGAATTTCTGTGGATAAATTAGATCTTAAGAAGTTTTTACTGTAAAATTAAGACTTACTTGGCTTTGACTAGTAAAGATCCGATTGTGAGAAGGGTTTGTATCTTTTGCTATTGACTTGTTTTCATTACTGAGTCAGTTTTATCCAGTACTCATGAACTGTTCTTTAACATTTGGCACAGTACGGATTACATATAAACATTTACGTAGTCTTTTAGGTCATTCAAACCTGACTGTTCTCTTTGCATCTCTATTTTTAGTGCTTGAAAGTTTGCAGCTACACTCCAGGGGTTAAAGTAGGGAGACTACTAGTTGTTCAGTTCTATAAGATTTGCCAAGAGTCAACATCAAAATGTTTATTTCCTGAGTCTATCTCCAGAGAATTTGTGTTCCTTGTTTCTGAAGAGAAGTGTGTGTGCAGTGTTCACTTATATCCATTATCTCTTTTTGCAAATAACAAATAAGATATACATTTTTGTTATATTTGTTACTTTAAGCACTTAAATCCCTATGCATGAAGGTGACATTCTGGTTGAATTTTATTTTCTGTAAATAAAAATACCAAGATAATTGCAAAGTGTGAGTGCCAATAAAAATGTTTGTTAAAGGCCAGATGAATTAATAATCCACCAGATATATGGCTGCATGGTCTTAAAGCAGTGGTGCATTTAAATTTACTAAAACCTAAAATAATTACATTGTGGGGAAACAAATCTTTGTTTTTTTCTGTAATCTTTTATTGACAAACATAAAGTTGATGATGCTACTGAATTCCAAAGAGTGTAGTGATGAGCTATATTTACAGGGGTTCACATATTCTCCCTGCAGTTGTATTTAAGATTAACAGTTCTGCTGACCTTCTCTGTGAAAGTGGGACTGATGCTGAATATTGATTATCTCTTATTGAATATTAAATTGCCAGATCATTTATAAAGAAAAAATAAGTATAGTTCTTATCTCATCAGCGTATTTTCTTGTTCTATTTGAATGTTAGATCTGTCCCCCCGTCACCAGTCAGTTGTTCATGCAACTCTCATCAGAAAAGAGGTGCATGAAACTGCATAAATATATACAACTAAGTCTATTCCAAAAACTGTTCGCTCCCATGGTATTTGTAATCCACAAGAATACATCTTGTAATTTTCCCCTCTGCAGGGTCTTGCTCAGCCAAATCAACATGGCTGTTGGCTCATCCTTGCCTTGTTTACCAATTTAATTTCTATTCCTAGTAGAGAACAATATGTTTGATGAACTCGTAATCAATCAAGTGTTGGCCTGAGTTTGCACCAAACCCATTGTATTTACAGCATTGTGCCAGATGTTAGATATTTTTTGCTATGGGTGGTGCCAAATGTGCTTTTACCATTCGAGTGTGATGATGTCAATGAAATGTGGAGTTTTTAAATCATTTCATTTTTCATAAAAGCATTTTCAGTGTATTAAAACATTTTCTTAAATTTAATTACAAATCAAAATATTGGATTCAAGTTGAAACATACTAGATGGTATTCAGAGTAGCAGCCGTGTTAGTCTGTATTCGCAAAAAGAAAAGGCGTACTTGTGGCACCTTAGAGACTAACACATTTATTTGAGCATAAGCTTTCGTGAGCTACAGCTCACTTCATCGGATGCTAGATGGTAGTCATATTAGTTGTTCCTTTTGAATTACGTCAGTGACATTTCCAGAGTGCATGCAACAGTTATGCCCCAGTCATGATTGGGGTTTCTCTTCTGCTAAATGTTATAAAACACAGAGGAAAACATGGTTCCTTTTCAGTCATGTGTCTTTCCCACAGACTTAGAACTATGGTTGTCTTGGACCATAATGCTTCACTAGTAACTGGAGTCTGTTGCTGTTGTGTGGATGTAAGAATGACAGACAGAAGTAACAACTCATTTTACTTATGATTGCAGACTGCATCTCAGTCCGTTTACTAGAGCTGACCTCCTACATGGTATTCAGTAATATACATTATTTTTAAAAAGCGTATATGTAGGCTTGAGAGACAAGGTGAGTGAAGTAATGTCTTTAATTGAACCAACTTCTGTTGGTGAGAGAGATAAGTTCTTCTTCAGCTCTGGGTGCTCGAAAGCTTGTCTCTCTCACAAAGAGAAGTTGATCCAGTAAAAGATATTACCTCACCCACCTACAGCCTCAAATATCCTGGGACTGACACAGCTACAGGTACACTGCATATGTGTAGACTTGTAACAAAGGCAAGATAATAATGATCATACAGTACAGGAGACAAGATGGGGTAGAAACATCATGACTCTGAGTGTATAGCAAAACTGAATTGCCAGGATTTTATTGATTTGTACTACAGAATATGTGACTGGTTGAAACTAGTTTCTGGTGTGGCAATGATTGCTGCTATTTAAGCTTGTTGCTTAGTTTACCAATTTTACAGCTTCCCCGGCCACTGCTAGTTGTGCTGGATTTTATTGTTTTGTAATGTAGACAGTTAGAGAATAGGTTGAAGCAATAAAATTCAGTTTATTTTTCATGTAACTCATTTTCGCATCCAGACCTGCTGAGGTGAAAGGCTAGTTTGTCGATGTGTTGTTCCACTTACCTGCTAATTGTCTTTGATACTAAAATCTAAAATGAGATGTTAAATATGGAAACTAATGGCATGTGTATTTTTTATTAATATGATTTAGTGTTGTAGTGATATAGCTCCCAAAGATCCCCGTTGTGATTGGAGTCCTGTTGTGGTAAGCGTTGTACAGAACATATAGGAAGACATGCTCCCAGCCTCTAACAGCTTACAGTCTTTATTAAAAGCAAACGTAACAAGTGAGTGTAACAAATAATAGGAGGGAAGGATGAGGACAACATAGGCTAAAAATGTGCACAGCTTGATGGCTCCAAATCATTTGAACGTTTTTTTGTTTTTAAAGATTATCTCTACATTTTAACACTTGCTCCTCCTTGATTTTTAGGTACTTCACATGACTGGAGGCTCCGATGTGGTGCTGTGGACCTGTACTTCACACTTTTTGGCCTCAGTAGACCTTCTTGTTTGCCATTACCAGAGCTTGGACTGGTCCTTAATCTGAAAGAAAAGAAAGCTGTTCTTAATCCTACCATCATCCCTGAGTCAGTGGCAAACAATCAGGAACCGGTGAACAATCCTAACAATCATGGACAACTGATAGGATTCCAAAGCACTGTAAGCACTGACCATCTGCACATGCCTCCCCCACCCAGCTTTGAATACTTCCGCTGGCTCCAAATTGTACTGTGTAATGAATTCAAACTTCTTGTCTGAACTTTCAAGACTTAACCCTCTGACCTTTTTGTTTTGTGTTACTCTCAAGTCTTCCAATATAGTGCCAGCCTTAATACCCTCTGTCTCTTTCTCTCGTTCCACCTTTGTGCTTTTTCCCTAATGTGTGGAATGACCTTCCAGTTAGTTTGCCAAGCCCACCCTCGCTCCTCATTGGTATCCATTCTAAAACATAACTGTTTCTGTATCATTTACAAGAAGTAAGCTTGATGTACGCAGAACCTGTGATGCTGTGATGTAAAGATTTTTATCAGCGTGAAAATGGGATGTATTGAGTTTTTTTTTTATATCTCCATCTAGAAACCAAGTGCCTTAGTTCCCATGAGTCCATCTATACCTGAATACATGGCTCCAAGAGATTTGTAGAAGTGCCTAAAAATGTCAGATTTAAAATCTGATAGTGTTTTCCTTTTAAGTGCATGGTCCCACTGGGAAACTAGAAAAGTCCTCTTCCCAATGGTATGAAGATCCCATTTCTAGGCCTTTGAGGATGCAGGATGTTGGATTTTAAAGTAATGTATTTAAATACAAAAACTGCCACTAGTTCAGAACTAAATCTTGCCTAAAGTGGGCCTTGGGCAGATGTAATTATGGAGGGAAAAGTCAACATTTAGTAGAGAAAGAGAAAACTATTTGTGTGACAGGTTAATTAAAAAAAAAATCAACTCCTATAAAACTAAGTGCTAGTGAGAGAACTCAGTGGGCAGAGGGTAACTCGCTCGTCATGTATAAAATTAGATTATATGCAGTTTGAGATAGGAACCTGTTCTTTTACTCCCTGTGAGGCATATAGCACACTTAGGAGTAAAAATAACATATACATTCAAAGTAATGGGAAATAAATACAGAATTTTTTCTCACTAAAAAGTCCATCTTTTCTCTAGTCCTTATCTTTAGAGTAAGAGTTGTGCTCAAAGCTTTTAGAGGATAAAAATATGAATGCAGAAATTCAGTTTTAATGTGTGGATCATCAGAGATTCTTTGAATTGCCTCCGAGTTATCAGCATTTGTGCAACACTTAGCTTATTCACATATAACTAGTTTCCGTCCTCAGATGTGCATCATGAATGTCCTTATTTATAAATGTTTCTGTAACATTTTTTGCTTGTATCTGAGCACCTCACAGTAACTCATAGGCAGATAACTATGTATATTCAAAGGCAGATGTGGCCATTAGTTTGCAATATACTTGGAAGCAGCATACTCTGAAAAATGTGTGAGCAAATGACATCGTTTTGCTATATCTTTTGTTTGTGAAACTTTTTAAAATATGTGTCTTTGTTATTAGATGTGCTTACAGCACACACAATACCTAGATTTCTGAGTGTTTATGCATTTTCCTGCTTTAAGGATCTAGGTAGCTTCTTCTCAGTTTCCAGAACTTGGCTGTGTTTATTTTCAAAAAAATATCACCCTAAACTGTTGCTGATTTAGTTTTCCTTGTGAAATACAAACAGAATAATACAGTACAGAAGTTGGATAGCACCTCAGGCAAACTTTCTTCCAGAATGTTTCACAGACTTAAATAGTATTAGGAGTAATAATAGAACATGAAATGAAGAGGCCTGACCAAGGCTAAAAATATATGTTTGTGAAGTAAAAAGAATTTCTGACAGATGCTAGAGCATATTTAGGTTGACTAGACAGTCTTTTGAGGTAGCATGAGTTGTTTGAGAATGAGAATTGTTAAATTATTGTTGTTCTGGAATCTGCTGTGGGAGGAAGTAAGTTGGCTGAAGTTTTAATTCTAGAAAGCGTGCATTTCACCTTGTGATTGGTGTGGGACACCCTGATTCAGAAGCAGTACTGCACCTTAGTATAGTAGTAGATGCTTCTAATGGTTTGGAGAAAAGGCTATGGTAGGCCTTACTTTTGTCTAGGTTTTAGAAAGGGCTAGTGTCTGTTTCTGTAAATACGTTTGTCTTTTCCTGTATTTTATTTTGTGTTTTCATTGTACTTTGGAAAGCCTTTCTCCTTTTTAATGCCTATAACTGTGTAGTTTGTAACTCATTAGATGTATACATTTATTTTCATGTTCCTCTTACCTTTATTTGGTTAATCTAAGCAGTAATTTTAAAAGAGTTCTTACACACCTCCTTTTTGGAGAAAAGCTAGTATGACATGTAAAAGAAAATCAGGGGCATAACCATTATATTTTACTTTTATTCAACAAAATTAGTGTTTGCTTTTAAATTTAACCTCTGAAGAAGATTAATCTAAATCCCTTGTTTAGATCAGAAACTATGATAATTCAAAGGAGATTTAGAGTTAGTGAGGCAGATATATATATATATATAGAAAGGCTTTTCAGGAGCTGCAGAGATTCATTGCATACTAACAGTACCATGATTGTGAGACGGGACAGAAGAGAGGCCAGTTCTAGATATGCAGAGGGAGCAAGGAGTGAAGTGAAGAGAAAGTATGTTTGTAGGAGAGGTTGGCACAAGTCCATGAAAGGTTTTAAGGAATATTTTTTGCCTCAACTACAGGGAAGATTCTGTTCAACTCAAGTGTGTTTTCAACCATTATGTCACTTTTAGATTTAAATATGCTTTTGCTGTCTTCTAATTTTAATCTTTAAATGCCGCTTCAGGAGGACGATCATCTTGTTAAGGAAACCGCATCCAGCATTTCTGTTCATCAGCAAGGGATGAAGAGGAAGGCTGATATGCCACTTGGGTCCCCATTGGAGCCAGGGCAGATACCAGAGAAGAATGAAGACAATAAAGTCAAACTAAAAATCAGAGTAAGAAAATGGCAATTCAACTTTAACAATATGTAGGGTATTTAGTATAACAGTAAAGTCTTTTGCTGAGTTTTCTAATAGCTGTAGCCTAACAAAAGACATGCTGTGCATATGTGTAAGGTAGTTGTTGCGATTATTTTGGCAAAATCATCTCCCATCAGATTCTTTATTGGCTGGCAGGGAGTGAAACTGCCAATTAATGTTCTAAATGTTCATGCTGTTTCCACTGTAAATTAGAAAGAAGGATAATGAACAAGACTTTTATATTATATATTCCTTCATTTTTGTTCATTATCAGTGATAAATTTGCTTCCTTTCCCCAGAAAAATAAGACCTGTTAGAATTAATTATTAATATTCCCTTATTTTTACAAATTTCTTGCTGGTGTTTTAGTTCTCAAACTCTCAGGAAGAGGAGGAAATTGATATGGACACTGTTCATGATAGTCAAGCTTTTATCTACCATCATTTGAATATGTTGGAGAGACCATCAACGCCAGGTATGAATAGGTTAATTTGCAGATCACAGATAGTATATGAGTCTCAACCAGTGAAAGTGTTCTTGTTCTGCAACTTTTTCCCCCCTGAATGCACTTTAGTAAATGTTTGATTGTTGATGAAAAGCAAGTGTAGAACGGTTTCTGTGAGTTTTATATGTTATTAGGTATTCAAGAATAGTTTATTTAAATATATATTACTGTGTTCTGGTTGTCTATTTTTGATACATTTCTTAGTAAGGCAATATGCTTTGCTTAGAAGAAAAAATCCAAATTAAAACAATAAAATAAGCCGAAGCCAGAAAAACAAAGTTAGGAAGAAGAAAAATAGACCCAGTCAGTGATTTGGGAAAGTTGGTTTCTGACTGTATTTGGTTACAAAAAACATTTTTAAATAGAAGAGAACAGTCAAGCAGAAGCAAATATATTCTAGTAACAAATGAATCATGTGGCCAATCTGAATAAATTATAACTAGATTAATTCTAGTAATAAAGACGCTCAAACTGGCCTCAGAGATACTTATGATGGTTTTAAACTTGAAAAGTTTCCAGCTGTGATTACCTTTTTGTTTCCTGTCCTTTAGACAATTACCTTGTAGAATTCTATTACTCCTCTTCTCTGGATTTTTACCTCTAACTATTATTCTTAGATATTTCTTGAAAACCTTAAGCAAAGTTCCCTACTAAATTTCCCTACTCTGTCATAAGCAGAGAGAAATTCAGTAACTGGCCAACACTAGTTAATCTTTGATTTCTTATTCTTCTAGCATGTCCCTTAAATAATTTCCAATATTTTTTTCCATAACTTTGCTAAACTCTGAAAGGTGATTTGCAATTTAAAAGGTGTTTTACCTTTTAAAATATAGTATATACAAGAGCGGTGAGCATATAAATGCAAGAACAGTGTCATGGCTAGTCATAAAATGTGTAGGACTGGAAAGGACCTCAGTAAGTCGTCTAGTCCAGTACCCTGCACTCAAGGCAGGATTATGTAATAACTAGACCATTCCTGACAGGTGTTTATCTAACCTGTTCTTAAAAACCTCCAATGATGGAGATTCCAGAGCCTCCCTAGGCAATTTGTTTCAGTGCTTAACTACCCTGACAATTAGTAAGCTTTTCCTAATGTCCAACCTAAACTGCCCTCCCACTTGGTGTCGTCCACAAACTTTATAAGTGTACTCTCTATGTCATCATCTAAATCACTGAAGAAGATATTGAACAGAACTGACCCTGGACTAATCCTTGTGAGACCCCACTCGATTTATTCTTCCATCTTGACTTTGAACCACTGACAACTGCTCTCTGGGAACAGTTTTCAAACCAGTTATGCACCCACCTATAGTAGCTCCATCTAGGCTATATTTCCCTAGTTTGTTTATTAGAAGGTCACGCGAGACAGTATCAAAAGCCTTACTAAAGTCAAGATATACCATGTCTACCGCTTCCCCCCATTCACAAGGTTTGTTATCTTGTCAAAAAAAGCTATTAGGTTGGTTTGACGCTATTTGATCTTGACAAATCCATGTTGACTGTTACTTATCCCCTTATTATCATCTAGGTGTTTTCAAATTGGTTGCTTGATTATTTACTCCATTATTTTTCCGGTTACTGAAGTTAAGCTGACTGGTCCGCAATTCCCAGGGTTGTCCTTATTTCCCGTTTTATAGACTGGCACTATACATCTCCTTTTCCACTGTTATCGCAAAGCATGGTGCATGCTGGGGCATGTCAGCTACCACAGATACTCATTAGCGTATGAAACTGATCTGTTGAGGTTTAATATTTATAACTTTTATGTGATGTTTTGCAACGGTTCATTTTTTATTATTTTACATACTATGGGGTATAAAGTCATAAAAAAGAAACTTTGCAAAACTGTGCCAAATTGTTTACAAATGGGACTTATGGGACTCTCCGTCAGCCAGCTCCATGCTCTAATGTTGTTCCATATTAAGTATGCTGAGGCTCAGAATGGGTGTATTCTGAATCAGAGTGGAATGGGGGCCAGTTGGCCATTACGTATATAGATCTATAATGGACAGAAAAGTTAATCTGAGATTATTTGCTGAATGACTCACTTACCCCTGCTATTTATACATTTAGCACAGATGAAATACACTTCATTTCTTAGGTTTCAGAGTAGCAGCCATGTTAGTCTGTATCCGTAAAAAGAAATGGAGTACTTGTGGCACCTTAGAGACTAACCATTTTATTAGAGCATAAGCTTTCGTGAGCTACAGCTCACTTCGGACGCATAAGTACTCCTTTTCATTTCTTAGCTTACTGAGAAATCAGACATTATCTTTGCCTCTGAAAGTGTATGGAACTTACTTAAAAGCCTTTGAAAATCATTGTATTTTGAGAGACAAGGTGGATGAGTATTACCTAACCTACCTTGGAATTCCTCGTTCATGGGGAATAATTGCAATCCCCGATCCTCATCACGAATGGGGTTCAACGGGTTACCCACACCTGTCAGCGTAGGGTAGACACACGCTGAGCCAGTCAGTGTAGCGCGTGTGCAGCCCCGGACATCTAAGGGCATCACAGACCTGATATTGCTCAATCTCAGGTGGCTGAATGCCACTTGTCCCTCTAAGAAGTTGGACGCCGATCGCTCAGGGGTCGCATAACTAGTTAGCATGCCTTGTATCTCTAATATCGTGTGACCGACAGGACTACAATTACATTGCATACAATACTGTATTTTGAGACAGTTTGATCTTAGCATATTTTTTCTTGTTTTTTCTTCCTTGATTTATACCGCTAGGTTATACCGCTAGGATTATTTATTAAAATATCCTTTGCTTTTAAAACTTCACCTTTTTCTTCTTTTTGGTACAAACTGAGAAATACAACTTTCAGGTGAGCAATAAGGGCAGATGAGCTCAAATAATAAACAAATGAGGAAAAAACATACCATGTCTAAATAGAATTGCTTCCAAATGCAATTTTCTCAGTTTTCCAGAGATATCAATGATTCTTTACAGCCAAGATTTTCAGGGGACTTTCAGAATGATTTGAATTATTGCAGGACTTGCAGAGTAAGCATACTTCAACTGTTGATGGCGTTGAAATGGCTTTTGATGGAGGTGATAAAATAGAACATCGTATTAGTAGATATCAGGGCTCTCATGTCATCTCCAAACCAAGGTACCCTGAAAAAATTGTGAGTCTTAGTCCATACACAGCCTCTCCTCTCAGAGCTGTGGGTCAGACTCACATCAGCTCTTACAAAACATTAGGGAATTAGCCAAACACAGTTCTAGCTTTGCAAATAGCAGCTGGAAAGAGAGAATTCATGATGGCTTTGAATGCTGCCATATCTATTTGTGAGTGATATTCAGCACACTTTGATTTCCCTACAGGATAATAAACTGGACTCAAACACAAATTTCTCCTTGTTACTGTGTCTTACAGAAAACTCAGTGGCTCAACACATCCTCACCCCTAGTAAATTTGATTTTCTTTATTATATTACTGTTTTACAAGCTTTCTATTGTATCCTTTTACCCATAAAGGTGGCCCTATGAGGTAAGGGTTGAGACCCACAAACAGGATAGTAAAGGGAGATTTGCAGTACAACTGGTTATTCTGTGTAAAAGTAGGGTTTCAGTTTTTAATGCTGTAATTACAGCATGTTTCATAGTTCAGCTTCACTTTGAAAATGTTTTCAAACATATGTTAAAAATACCCTAAATACAATAATGAATTTTTTTATGCTGTTCAAACCATGAATGCCTCTGTGCATCTTACAAAAAATAATTAAACCCAGAAAATTCAAGTATGTGAAGTATTTTTTAAACTTGCTGTTATGTTAATTATAGTTCTTCCCTAAGTACAGCAGCTTTGAGAGAATCAACAGAAGCCTTTTTTGAGCATCTGAAGTCATTCAAGATCAGATTTCTAATTTGAAAAACAGAATTTTTATTTGCTATTAAATCATCAAGAACAGTGGCAATGTTCCACTGTCAGTCTTAAAAGATCACAAAAATG
This sequence comes from Dermochelys coriacea, assembly GCF_009764565.3. Lineage (NCBI taxonomy): Eukaryota > Metazoa > Chordata > Testudines > Dermochelyidae > Dermochelys > Dermochelys coriacea. The sequence continues at coordinate 25,625,016 of NC_050069.1, forward strand.
TCAAGACTTTGCACTCTTTCTTTCTAATGTAAACACCAGCCTTCATGTCATATTTAAGACTGCAAGGTGACTATTGCACTATATTGCACAGATGAATTTGGTGAAATGGGTTTAGTCCATCTGAAAAAGTGTCCTTTTATTAGGTAGTCCTTTCAGTCGGATTAGCTTTTACATCAGACAAGATTAAAATAGAATCTCTTTTACTTTCGTATTCCACTGTTCTTAAAGTGTAGTCATACTCTAAAATCAGTCACTGTAAAAATTGTATCACAGGATTCATTTATTCATTTATATTTTTCCCCATTCTTGTTTATCACCAGTATAACAGTTCAAAACATGGTTCATTTAGCTAGAAAGTGAAAAGTTGCTGGAATTATTTGAAACTTGTGATAATGAGCAGAACAAATATTGCCTCAAAGTATAGAAGGAAAATACTTTAGTTACATTTTTAAATAATGCATTTATTACAATATACTTGAGTGTGTAGTAAGTACTACAAATTTCTACACTGTTACAAATTGTCTATTGAAGATCAGTTTGATGTACAAATTCACCATAACATGGCTGCATGTATAACTGGGACTTGGTCCTGCTTTGAGCAGGGGGTTGGACTAGATGACCTTCTGGGGTCCCTTCCAACCCTGATATTCTATGATTCTATGCTTCTATGTGTACAGACACCATTGTTGTCAGTGGAAATTCAACCAGGGACCTATATCAAGAGCACAAGTCCCTGCTACTTGAGCAAAATGAATTCACTCAGGGTTTGCCTTAACAGTATGTTAGTGCACATTAGCTGGGTGTGTATTCTAGTGGGTGGGCACCAGGGTGTCACACACTTACTGATTTGTGTGGACCCTGCTGGCATGAACTAACAGTTCCTTAGTGCATGTTGATGTAGCCCATACTATGTTAAAGTGCACTAGGGAACTTTAGTGTGTACTAGCAGTGTCCACACAATACACTGGTGTGAACAAGAACTTACATCCCAGTTGGTGTGCACTGACACACCATGTAGACACAGAAGCCCTCAGTCAGCTGAGTAAATATCATGCTGTTATAGTCACAAGGATCAACCACTAGAGGGAGACAGGATCACCTGCACTACACCAATGTACTTAATAATGCAGGTGCGGTAATTCTTGTTTCTCAGAACATGATAGCAGCATTGACAGGCTTGGTTTTGCGTAGCCTTTTTAAGATGGAAATATTTGCTGTAATTGTTGTGGTAGACTAGCTTTAATACGTATTATCTAAGTACACAGTATGCATGGGATAATTTTATTATCTAAAATATGCTCGTTTCCAATCTGGTGGCTTTTAGGCTTTGAGATTCTGTTGGAGCCTGTATAGCACTGAAATAGCATAATGTATATTGAGCTAATAGCCATTCTGTCCTACATGAAGAATGGTATTTCCAGGTACTTTAGAAGAAAGTGTGTGAAAGATGCTATAACAATAACATAAACATTCAAGATAAAAGTCACAAAATGCCTCTCTGCCATGTACATTGGCCAAACCAGACAGTCTCTACGCAAAAGAATAAATGGACACAAATCTGACATCAGAAATCATAACATTCAAAAATCAGTAGGAGAACACTTAAACCTCTCTGGCCACTCAGTAACAGATTTAAAGGTGGCAATTTTGCAACAGAAAAGCTTCAAACACAGACTCCAATGAGAAACTGCTGAGCTTGAATTAATATGCAAACTAGATGCCATTAACTTGGGTTTGAATAGAGACTGGGAGTGGCTGGGTCATTACACATATTGAATCTATTTCCCCATATTAAGTATCCTCACACCTTCTTGTCAACTGTCTAAATGGGCCGTCTTGATTATCACTACAAAAGTTTCAGAGTAGCAGCCATGTTAGTCTGTATCCACAAAAAGAACAGGAGTACTTGTGGTGGTGGTGTTTTTTTCCTCCTGCTGATAATAGCTCATCTTAATGAATTAGCCTCTTACTCCATCTTTTCATGTGCTCTGTATATATGTGTGTGTGTGTGTGTGTGTGTGTGTGTGTGGTGGTGGTGGTGTTTTTTTTCCTCCTGCTGATAATAGCTCATCTTAATGAATTAGCCTCTTACTCCATCTTTTCATGTGCTCTGTATATATGTATGTGTGTGTGTGTGTGTGTATATATATATATATATATATATATCTTACTATATGTTCCATTCTATGCATCTGATGAAGTGGGCTGTAGCCCACGAAAACTTATGCTCAAATAAATTTGTTAGTCTCTGAAGTGCCACAAGTACTCCTGTTCTTTTTGCGGATACAGACTAACATGGCTGCTAATCTGAAATATGACTGAGACATTCATCTGTGGTCTTACAGGGAGTCTCAAATACACTGTGCCAGGAAAACGTATACAGATCTCATATTCTGTTGCAACTGCTAATTTCACTTAGAGAATGATTTATTCTTGTAGGGTTATTAGAGGGGACTGGTCGGACTTTTAGACTGACAAACTAATGTCCACACAGGTCCTCAAGGACTCTGGACCTACTTGGCTTATTGAAAGAAATATGGCTCAGTACCCTTTTATAAACTTTAATAAAGCTATTAAACAAAATATTATAAAAAATCAAGAAAACATGTCACCAAACCTAAACTATTGTTAATAATACTAACTAAAATTAAAGGAATACAGCTATTAAATCAAGATAAAATTACCAAATTAGTATCAATATTGGTTTGGAAATAAATCATCATATTAGTAAAATCACCAAATTAATACAACGAATAAAGCTTATAATATTCTAAGAAGGGCTCTGAGGATGTGGCTTTCTGTTTGGTTATAAATCCCAACTAAAGAATTTTACCAGGTCAGTCAAATACTGAAACCAAATGATCTAATGTCTGAACCACAATTTCAGAGTCAATTACAAAGTTTCCTCCTTAGATTTCAATTCTTGTGTGATGAGTAACCCTTTTCATCCCTCCCCTGCACAGAGAAATTACAATGAAGGCCTTAAAAGAGCCCTTTGATAAGCAGAAGTTTGACAACTCTTGTTTGGCAGTTCACAGCTGCCAGCTTTAAATTCTTAGGCCCCACCAAAGACAGAACACACTTTATTTAATGAATATTTTTATGAGACTTTGTTTTATGGCTTTGAGAAACTTGGGAAACTCTCTTTCTGTTGCCTTTCTTGTGTGGACTTTATGGGTGATGCTACATAGGTGCACACACATAACCACACCTTAAGTTTATAAAATAAAAGGGTTGGGACATATCCCAGCTAATACAAACAAAAGACAAGAATGAAAATGGAAAAATATGAAAAAAGGAGAATTATAAACTCTTCAGCTTTTGTGGTCTTCTGGGCTCTCATGAAATAGGAGCTGGAAGTGTGGTTGCGGAGCCAGATAGTGATGTTGCTGACACAGCACTTCTTGTTAGTGGGTTTTCTTCAGGTGCAGGGAGAGACTGTCCAAAGACTGACATAGCTTTTTTGTTGATGATTTGACTTCCTCTCTGAGAAGTAATCAGTTTCAGGATTCTGGAAGATCAGTCTTCTCTCAGGTGGCCCATTGACCCAGAAGGCTTCTTGGCCCCACCCTTGATTCTTATGGTTTTGAGCATTGCTCACTCTGCAGTGCCGCCTTCCAAAGTGTTCAGAAAAATCAGGTGCAAATTGATCCTCTTCAGCAAACATCAAACAGGAAAAGTCTCACTTAAGCCAACAAGTTTAAAAAGATTTGATTTTTCTGTAGCACAGAGGCTGTAAGTCTGCAGTTCTCCCCAAAATATAAAAATACAGAACAGGAGACTACTTTTGAGGAAGTTGGCATGGCCTTTTCTGGGTGTAGAGGTCTCTTGAGATATATTATGTCACCAGTTTACAAAATTTCAGCACAAAGTAAAATAAAAACTGATTTAAATAACGCTAGCAACCTAACAGCCCCTCAACATTCATCCATCAGCAAAATTAAAAATAAATTGGACAGCTTATGAGTAGATGTAATTATTTCGCAAACAAGACAATTTACTAATCTTTATATTTAGGAGCTAGGACATAAGTCAAACAACTTGTTTTTGAAAGTTTTCATTTTGATGGAAAAAAGATTAAAGCTTATCAAAATAAAACCCATGTAAAATAAATATTCAAGTTTAAAATGAAGTCTGTATTCCCATGTGTGCTACTTCTCTTCCATCATATCTCTGCAGACTTTGTAACTTTCTTTTTGACTAACTAGGTGTTCTAGGAGTCTCATCTCATTTGGCAGTTTCACCTAATTCTGCACATCTACCCAACTATTTGGAACAAAGAAAAGCTAATAATTATGTTGGAATCTGCACATCCAGAACAAAGGAAGATGCCAAGTGGATTCTGAATTTGTATATTCTGTTTCAAGGAATGCTAGTAACCACTTCAGAAGTGAATTCATGAATTCTCCTGCTCGTTACTGTTTTTTGCTATTATATGAGAAACACAGGTTCAGATTCTTATTCCATGAGAGAAGAAATTGCATTGTCTCCTGGCAGCAATCCCCCTTTGACCAAAGAAATGAAATTGATGGCCTTAGAAAGAATTATTATTTAGCCCTCCTCACCTGGATTGGCAGGTTGCTAACACAGGCCTTCTGTAAGCGTTAATCATAGGGAATCCTTGGGGTGAAAAGGTGATCTCTTTGTGCAACACTGATTTCTGTTTAGGGAGGGTCAATGCCTAACGTAGGTATAGTACTTCTAATCCCTCACAAAGGTCCATTTTACAGATGTTTTTCTTCAATCACCTGGGCAGGCTTCTTCTGACACATTTATGATGCCTATGTTGACTTCAAAGCACTCTTTGACAGTATCAAATATCGTGTCTTTTGGGGGGTTGGTGGTGTTGGAATTTTTGAAAAACATCTGTTGGCAGTGAAGCATCTGTGTGAAGGAAGTGAATATTGTCAGATTCAAGGACTGCGGCACAAACTGGCTCAGTTTTGAATGTATTTAAAGAACAATGTATGAAAGGATTTGAGCTAGTCTAGTCAGCCTTGATTTCCTTTTTTGTATCACAATATACAAAGTGTTGCTGCAATCTGTGCCGTCTATGCTTGTTTCTATAGTAATATTATTCCCCAGTTGTTTTTACTGATTACATTCTGATCATCATTGGGGTTCCCTTAAGTTGTTGGTAGATAAAACCATGAATATATAGATTTTTGGGTCAACTGAAGAAGGAAGAAATTAGTGATGCCATTGATTTTGAAGTCTAACACTTAGATGATCAGTTCAGTGATCAGTTTAATGAAGGTCATTTTGTCTTAATGTTTTCTAGATTTTTGAAAGATGAGCCCCTCTCTCTGGAAAACGAAGTCAATCGTTCCCTACCATGTGGTTTTAAAAGCTTACAAGTCTTAATATATACATTTTCTGTTCCTCCTTAATTCTTCCTCTGCCCCTGAGGGGCACGACCGATACTTTGAGAAATGCTTGTGTAGGATCTTTTCGTACATGATCTGAAAAGCAGTGATATAGTTATCAATGTCATTAACAGGTATCATTGACATCTGAGTTAGCACTCACTGAAATAAATGTCAGTTCACACTTCAGAGCTATTGTTATAGGATAGGCTTTCTGCAAATTCAGATATTTGTTTTTGCATTGATTTTACTGGCTTCATGTTTTGAAGGTTTTCTTTGCAATCATAAGAGCTTGAGACCTACTATTTTAAAATAAAAACAAACACAGAGGAACAAGACAGACCTAAGCATACTGCACCTTTCAGCTAGTCTTTCATGTGTCTCTCATAGGGGAGCACTTACCTATCATTCAGGGACATTTGCCATTTGCTTATCAGTATTAACATACTACCTCCAGTACTTGCTCTGTACCCTTCCCCTTCCACAGTTGGAAGATTCAGAAGTATGCTTTGGCATCAGAGATGCTTTGTATGCTGTGCCATTCTGACCTTAGTATCTATGAATCTAGCCCTCTGAAATGCAGCATGTAGTATTAGGGGTGAGCCAGAAACAAAACCCTGGATCTGAAAATCTCTCTCCCCTAAGAGTTCGTCAGAGCTGAAGTCTATAGATCGGGCTCATCTGATGCCCTCTTTATTTTACTGTGTAACTGTGATAATAGAATTGTTCATCTAAATAACCTTTAACATACATGATATTCTTTGCCAGTGTAACATGCAAATAAAATATTTGTATACAACATTGTGTGCATATAAAATATTTGTGCACTGCAAGCAATGTAAACAAAAGCATAATCTTCTTTACCCATGTATCATGAACTAATTGGGACTGAGGAATTCATAAAATCAAAAACTGTATAAAATTGAATATCTCCAAATGACAGTAGATATGGTGCATAAGTTGAAGTTTGCAATACGTTTTCTTTTTGTCCTTCAAACCACTGCAAAGTGATTTCTAATACACTGAAGGCATTAGCATGTGAAGGGATGCCACTGTTACTACATTATTCTGCCACCCCCTGCTGGTTGGGAAATATGGCTCGTTTAACTGGTTGTTCATAACATTGGTGTTCTACTGTATTCTAATATCCTGAGCAGACATGTTAATTTTTCATTGTGCCAAGGTTCATAGGTTCACTATAATGGGTATTTCAGCATGCTTGCAGCTTGAGGGCAGAAACCATGCTGTTCTAGATACCTAAAAAGTAGATAGAATTTAAAGGAATGGGTTTAGGAAGTGGAAGTAGATTCAGAGGGGAGGTCTTTTGAGAGACTTAAGATTATTAGAAATAAAGAATTGTTACAAGTATAGTCATGAAGCAGTCTCTTATCTTTTTGCAGTAAACTGGCAAGCGTCCTACAGATTTAGATTACATCTGTCCAGGGTAGAGTAAAAAGTGATGTGGTTAATATGCATTAAGGTCAACAATTAACGTCTTAGTTAGCATGTGCATGCATGTATATACCATAATAGAGTTAATAGTACATCAGAAATTAAAGCCACTTTGAATTGTGATGATTAATGATTTTATTTGATAACAATTAAGGCATATATTATTCTGCTGAGTTCAGGATTAAAGTCTGTAAAATGTTCATAGATTCACAGAATTTAAGCCCAGAGGGACCACTGTGATCATCTGATCTGACCTCTTGCATAACATAAGCCATTTATTTTCACCCAGTAATTCCTGCATCAAGCCCATATCTAGGGGTTGAGGTAGAGCATGGTTTTTAAAAAGGCATCCAGTCTTCAGGTAATAGAGAATCAAATCATAACCCTTGGTAATTTGTTCTAATGGTTAATTATCCACCCTTAGCCCTGTTCTACACTGGGGAAGGGGGTCGACCTAAGATACACAACTTCAGCTATGGCATATCTTAGGTCAACTTACGGCAGCGAGTCGACCACTGCTGCTCCCCTGTCGACTCCGCTTCTGCCTCTCACGAGCTGGAGTTCCAGAGTTGACAGGGAGCATGTTCGGGGATCGATATATTTCTAGATGAGATGCGATAAATCAGTCCCCAATAGATTGATCACTACCCGGTAATAAGACTTTGCACCTTATTCCTAGCCTGAATTTATGCTTCAGCTTCCAGACATTAGATTTTATGGGGTGTTTTCTACTAGATTAAAGAACAGTGTATTATCTAAAAGAAAAGGAGTACTTGTGGCACCTTAGAGACTAACAAATTTATTAGAGCATAAGCTTTCGTGAGCTACAGCTCACTTCATCGGATGCATCGAAATGCATCCGATGAAGTGAGCTGTAGCTCACGAAAGCTTATGCTCTAATAAATTTGTTAGTCTCTAAGGTGCCACAAGTACTCCTTTTCTTTTTGCGAATACAGACTAACACGGCTGCTACTCTGAAACCAGCGTATTATCTGTAATCTTCTCTCATGTAGGTACTTATAGGTGGTGATCAAATCACCTCTTAATCTTTTCTTGGATACATTAAATAGATTGAGCTTTTTTAAGTCTTTTGCTATGATTGTCAGTCATATTGAGGAAAAATGCAAAGTTGGTTTCTGAAGTGTTTTGACTTCTAAGAAAACTGGATTACCAAGACAGAGGCAGTTACACTGAGTTTTGCCTTGCAGTGGGTAGAGAGCAAATCATGGTGCCTTGGGAAGACCAATCTGCAATATTTCTGCAGTTCTGTAAAATGCTACAGATAATATAAAAGAAAAATTCAGAATATAGAACAGACTTGCTGTGTTGATGAAACAGGCCTGTATCTACTTGGAGGACTTATTCCTGTATTGCTTAACTATGTAAAATCCTGGTGTGTAAAGAATATTAATATCCTATTAGCGTAATTGGGATTTCTGTTTATTTAAGATGACAAACTTTGAATGTCTGTATTATTCAGAAGAGAGAGGAAATGCTTGTATGTTAAATAACTTATTTTGAAAAATCAATTTATTTCCACTGTTCAACATCAAAAAATTCATGTTTGTATAGAGAGCCTAATGTTTGACATCAGCGGCCAGTACAGGAAATTTAACTTCTTAATAGTGCCACTCATTGGTTTGATTATTGTTGTCCATTATTGTTGTCCATTATCGTTATATCCAGAATTTTTCATGAGCAGCCTAGTTGTTCGCTGTTTACATTTTATTAAGTTTTTGAACTTTTATGTTGGAAAATTGGTGTCTTGAAATTGGTATAGTTTTTGCAGTTCCTTAGCTGTATAGTCACTAGTCAAATGGGATACATTTATACCATTCGAAGCAGGGAGTCGCACATCCCACCTACACTGCTAAGAATTAAGCCCACGGTATGGAAACTGTCAATGTGCTTATAGGCTTGTCTAGGAATACCAGAAGGTAATGGCACCAGTGTACTAATAGAATCTATATTAGAATACTAAATATGATGGGAGACATGGTAGTGTAGATTCTAGCTTATATTTCAGCTTTGTTTGATGTTAAATTATGTCAGTTAATAATTTATTGCAATGTAAAAATTGAAATTCCAATTATATCTTTGTCTTAGGTAAAGAACAGTCTTCACTAGAGCTGAACATGCTTCCAGTGCCAGCAGCTCCACTCTCCGTATTCAGTAAAGAATCCAGTTCCTCAAAACACGGTGATCACCACCACCACCACCACCATGAGCACAAGAAAAAGAAGAAGAAGCATAAACATAAGCATAAACATAAACATAAACATGACAGCAAAGAAAAAGAGAAGGAGCCCTTCACTTTCTCCAATAGCCCAGCCAGTGGGCGGTCAATTCGCTCTCCGTCACTTTCAGACTGAAGTGAGCATTTCTAGGACTCAACCCAGAGCATTTACAGAGCATTTAGAAGGATGTATATAACTAAAGTCTCTATCTTTTTCTATGAAAATAGGAAAGCATGAATTGTCTGAGCAATTCAGAAGCTGTGTCACAATCCAAATTTGAAATATTCTATTTGTATACTCAGTAGCCGAACTGAATCTGATTCAAAAAATGTTTTATGGTTCTGAGTCAGTTTCTTTTTCCCTGTTCTTTCTCCCCACCTCCCACTCACTTTCCCTTTTAAACAAAGAAAACAGCTATATAAAGACCCCATGTCTACTGGCAACCCCCTGAACATCATGCTGTCCATGTGTACTGCCAGACTCAATTATGTTTTACGCCTTTGATGAATGTTATGAGGCAAAGTATGTTTTAAACAGAAACCAACTGCCAGACCTCTGATGAAGCACTGTTTCCAAGACAGTATTGTATAACCAAACATAGACCTCCTGAGAAGAGAAAGGGTTTCCTATAATCTTCTTCGGTTGAGCTATTTCTTGCTTTAACCATTGCAGTGTAATGTCAGAATTTTAAAACTAGTACATAGAATATTTGCCTTTTTCGGATACTAAACTCTTTAAGTTCCAAGCTTCTTTTAAGCTGCAGATTTTTATTATGGACATGACCCTTTGAATATAATCGCATTCTGCAATTATGTTTCCGTAATTTTAGCAGAAAAACTTAATGCATGTTTTGCCCTTAATCAGGCTTTTAAAATATAATAAAATTTGCAAATTATTTTGGCAAAGGCAGCTTTTTCATTAAATATAATGAAATTGGAAAAAATGACTTTTGCTGAAATTAAAAACATTTTGGAAATCTGTATACATTAAAAAATATACTCTTGTTAAGTGAATTTACTTGGAAGTATTCTACAATATCAGTTCATGAATCTACAGGAAAAAATATGTTACTATATTAACCTAGGTCTGAGACTTTAAAAGGTGAGTGAATTCAGGTGTCTTGAACTGTGATTTATGCAATTTAGTTATGCTAATACACCCAGCCAATATTTTGTTTTAAAACTTCAGTTTTTAAAATATTTGGCAATACAAGTAAAAACATCACTGCTTCTTTTTACATTTTCTCCTTATTTGTATGTAGAGGTAGGGGTTTTTTTATGTTTTTATTTTCATGTACCAGTTTACTACTGTTGGGTGGATTTTACATCTTATTCAGCTTTCTGTTATAAAATGGTTGTCTTTAGGTTAAATATTTTATTTTCACATGTTTTTGTTAAAGGACTCCTGAGAGAATGAATGATGCTACATCTAGGAAAAAAAGTGTTCAAAAGTACCCAAGAAGAATTTTTTTTAAAACCAGCCTGTTTTCCCCTATCCCTCCTCCCCAATAAACACTTTTATATGAAATACATGCGGTTGGATCTTGTCATATTTTTGGTGTGTACCATTGAACAGAAACAAATTATTTACGATCTATAGGAAAACAATGCATCAAGCAGCAGGGGGTAAGAGGGAAAAAGCAGACATTCCTTAATGCAGGTTTACTTAGATTATTCTGTTACTTTTAGGCCTTACCTACGAGACTTTAAGATTATATTGTTGTTACAGGCTTTAGAGAGCTGATGTTTTAAATACCAATACATGAAAAGGGATATGTTTGTTTGTTACCACCCTAAGCAAAGATCAGAGCCCCAAAAATCTTACAATATTGGTTAATGATATAACAGCAGGCAGCAGGAAAAAAAAAACAGGTGAGGTTGGGAAGGAAGGACAAGGTAACAGTAATACAAGCATGATTTGTACAGTTTAACATAACACCTAGCCACTGTCGACTGATATTCTGCTGGCATTGTGAATTAAGGAGCAGAGATTTTGAAGTGGCTTGATGGGATTTTTCAGATTGTTTTTCCACAGGTTAAGAGCTGACACACAAAGTGGAAAGGTGTTTGTGGGACTGTGATTACATTTTGGGGAAGCAGCACTCTAGTGATATGAGCAAAGAGTTGAGAGTCAATAGACCTGGGTTCTAATCCCAGTTGTGACATATTTATTGGTTTGAGTCCGATTAAATTGTTTAACATCTATGTGTTTGTTTTCCCTTCTTTAAAATTAAATTGTGGTTGATCCCCAAATGTGTTAGACACTGTATGAAGACATAGAAAGTCACAGTCCTTGCTCCCAAAGAGTTTGCAATTTTGTAATTTATAACTATCCAGTGTTCAACTGTTTTGAAATTTTCTCCTTCAACATTAAAAATGGAATGTGTAGTGATTTAGTGTAATGTCTGGTTGTTGGATTATTTATCTCCTGTAAATTCAGATCTTACCGGTTACTTGGAATGCATACAGTTCATTTTGTACAGTCTAGTTCTGATATTCAAAGTTGTAAATTGTCCTAATCCATAGGGCTCTGCTATCTGGGCCGTAAGGGAAAATGCTTGACTTGGTAGGTTTGCATTTGCTCAAGCACTGTGAAAATGTATGTGCACATGTTGCATATGTATGTATGTAAATATATATGTATACCTGTTTTTGTCTGTCTTATGTGTGAAATATATACATGAACATGAGAGACCGTCTGTGTGTGTGCACGCATGCATAAACACAGAGAGAGCAAAGACTACACAATTCATTTCAATGTCTGATGCTCAGTTAGTTGTTACCTTTTCTGACTGTCTTATGGTTGTGGGGAAGGGATTCCATAACGCAAGCTGTTCTCTGAATTCTTGCACAAGACTTGATTCTTGTCTCTGTATAGCAAATTCATATCCAAGCCCATAAAATACTCCAAGCTAAACTTCTAAGATTAATATTGAGAACAACAGTAAGCCATCTTACTTTGTCTAGCTCCTTAGGGCATAAAACTACAGTATTTTAATGGCAGGTTTCAGAGTAGCAGCTGTGTTGGTCTGTATTCACAAAAAGAAAATGAGTACTTGTGGCACCTTAGAGACTAACAAATTTATTTGAGCATAAGCTTTCATGAGCTACAGCTCACTTAATGACTACTTACATTTATTTCATATTCATAAAAGTCATAGGTGATTTTTATGTGAACTGCACATGAAGGCACTTAAGTCCTACCAGTATTTCCATAATTTCTTTAACACAGTTTATCCACTCAAAGTAAGAATATGAACATTGTTTACACAATATTAGATATATGACCCTTAAAATATTGAAGGTGAATATTAATGTTTTGAATATGATTTTAAATTAGGTTATATTTATATACTGTTGTCTCATTCAGAATTTAAAACCACAATAATGATTTTTCATTCATAATAAGCCATGGACACTTAATATAAATTTGCATTCTTATCAGGTCCTCTGATATCCTCAATAAGTGTCAAGATGTTATTTAAATAAATTGTTCTTAGATTGTTTATCTTTGGCATAAAACTGTAACATATATCAAAAACCTATATTGATATCCACAAGTGAGCCAGAAATCAGTTTTAGAAAAAACTTTGCATTAATGTATTACTGTGACCTCAGCTGGCTCCCTGGTCATTCAATTAGGGTGAACTGCAAAGAATGGGGCAGACAATCCCTAAAGCTGGTGGATATTTCAATGCCTAGATTTTCCAAACCAGCACAAAATAGCTTCTATACTGCACTGGTTGCCCAGAAGCCAACAACACAGTTCCCTTAAAGTAACCCAGCCTAGACACCCAAGTCAGATATGATGAGGACTAATTAAAATCTTATTCATCATATAAAAAAGGTTCTACCAATCCCAAAGGGTTGGACACATTACCTCCCAGGTTAATGAATATTCCAGACCTCTCCCAAATACACGCTTGCAGCCAATTCTTATTAACCAAACTAAAATTTGTTAAAAAAGAAAAAGGAGAGACTTGGTTAAAACAGTATACATACAGACATGAGTCAATCTTGAGATTCAGATTCATAGCAGAGATGGTGAGTTTTGTGGATGCAAAGAGTTCTTTCAGAAATAGTTCAAAGGTTATAGTCCAGTGTTTCTATTCAGGGCGGTCCAGTCAGAACTGGGATCTCAGTCCTTGTGGCTTAGGCTTCAGCTGCATGAAACTTCAAGCAGATCTGAGATGACAGGATCAAGACCCAAGGGTCTTTTATACAATTCCAGGCCTTCTTTAACAGGCCAACAATAGGCATTCAGGGTGACTTCGAAGGTCTGTTTCTTGAGTGCTCTGTTGCATGGGGTGCACAGTTGCTTTAAATATTCAAAAACAGAAGCTGCTAAGTGAATCCTTGGGCATTTGCCTAACTTCAAAAGTGCTAAGCACCTCAGTTTTAAGGCCAAAATTTTTCAAAATAGAAACCTTTGTGATTTATATAGCACCTAAAGTGTGCCCCAGATGCTTTACAGAGTATAGAAAGATAGGGGGCCAGCCATGCAGAGTTTACAATCTTAAATTAAAACAAAGGAGGGCAGGGGGAAGGGAGAAAAAGGATTACAATTAAAATAATTGGGATTGCTTGTTTCTGTAAACTTGTTAGCAAATACTAGGTTGAGGGAATGGCCCTTTGAGCAAATGGGAAAATTGATAGGATAAATTTCAGATGTTGATGCTCAAATCCTAAAGCTACGGGGACATGCAACAACTTAGAACAGTACAGAGTGAACAGCTGAAGCTCCTTTTCCACAAAAGTGTAACAATTTAATTACAAGAAAAATGCATTTGTGAATAAGAACAAGGTCGTGATAGGCTGTGCAGCACAGTAACAAACACTTAATATCTTTTTTTTTTTTTTTAAAGAACTAACATGGTTTTTTCCAGTGAATGGAAGAACTCTGATCTAGCAAGGGGTGTTAGAGGTTAAATAGCTTTGAATGACAGTTTAAGAAGAGCTCTGCCGCCTGCAGAGCAATGCCCTGATTTAGTTTAGGGATCTATCCTCCAAAAGTTTAAACAGCTTGATAAACAGTTACAGCTGGGTGTTTTCTTCCCCCTCCCCCCCATTACTAATGAAGAGATGTTAGGAAGTGGGCAAGCTGACAAATGTACATGATTTAGGATTATATTGGAAAAATCTAATGAACTTTCCACCTGGTTCACTAATCCACAATTGCTTATGTAATAGGTGCTTTTGCTACACTATTTTCACCTCAAATCTAGCTGAAACATAACCAAGGTTTTGCTGTAATGTGCATGGAGAGATCAGACTTTCCCATAAATGGTATACTTGCTCAGGGCCCACCCAAATCCCTGCTCCAGCAGGGGTCACCAGACTCCCAATCAATATCCTAGGGATAAGCACTGGAGGAACTGGAGAGGCACGCTCCTGTTTGTGCCCTCGGTTCATAGCACAAGGAGGGCAACTGCGTGAGCATGAACCAGTGGACGCTACTTGTTACAAATAGCCAGTCTCCGGAGTGTGAAGTGCATGCGTACCCACATGTGGAATACACATAGGGACCAGCTCTTGAAGAACAACAACATATTTCTCTAGCCTCACTTTCAAAAATGCATGAACTGCTTGAGCTGAGATTTTTTCCCCAGACTTCTGCCCAAAGCAGATACCTGGTAAGGAAAATTTCAGACCAAATAGTGAAACTTTGGCAAAGTTACAAGCAATTGAAAACAGTCTTATTATTGGAAGTGAAGGGGGAGGTCTTATAATTGGAAGTGTAACAAAGGACAGTGATACTAGCCCTGCCTATAATAATGTTAATTAAATTTGATATTGCAATTTTTCTGAAAGAAACTTATACTTCAGGAATCTAGTTCTAAGTGATATACCATGCATGCAAAACCCAAATAACTATCTCAGCCAATAATTAAATAGGTTAGCCTATGTATAAGGACAACCATTGTTTTGTCTATAATTCCACTGTTGTCTAAATATATACTGAATGTCTGCTAATGTCAAATGCATTCAAAAGTATTGTTGCCTCTCTCAACCTGAGTGGTTAGCCTATAATAACTGTCTTGCAGATTGTTTCTGTTAAAGGGAGAAATCAGTGATGGAGTCAGGTATTTCTTTGATGTAATTTTGTTTATTTACAAGGAATGTTAGGCGGTCCTGTTTTCTTGGACACCAGGAATCAAACAAGAGGCAGTTTCTTTGCTCATCGTTCCAAGCTGCTTTCCACCCAGCACTCTAAACATTACATTCAATTCACTAATAGGTACTCTGCAAACTATGATAGATACCCTGGTGGTCAGATGACTAATACAAGCTTATTTCCCAGTAAGCATAATGGATTTAAGCGTGGCACTTATACAGTACTTTACATTGTACTAGCACTGTAATGGAGGGGGGGAGCCATGGCTCAGTGTTCATGTCGCTCTCCCCGTCAGTACCTGTCCCAAGCCAGGGAAGCTAATGATCCAACAAGTAGACCAAATTCGGTGAGGGATCCTGGTCACATGCTACCTGAGGCATGTTGCTCATTCGCTAAGAAGAAGCACTATAATGATGAAGAATGAGAGTTACAGTAATAAGATTGTGTGGTTACAATTGCAGTCTGTGCACATCTTGATGTTTCTTTAAGGGTCAATGAACTCACTTGTAGGCAAGTAGCAAGAAATGTGGCTGGAGAGGCGGTGAGTAACAGCAATGTGAGAAGAGGGTGAGGGCTTGACATGTAGGAAGTTTCCATCTGCCACGCGATGTGGAAAACGGTACAAAGACAGGAGTGAGGAAAGGAAACCCAGGGGACTCAAGGCTAGTGGGGAAGAGAGGTAAACAAAGAAACGTTTTTTCTTTGGGAGAGTGTCAATGAACTAAAAGATGTTGGGACATTGTTCAGGGTCAAGCTAAGAGTAGAAAACACCAACTTGCACTGTGAAAAAGGCACTCCCTTGATCAACACAAGTTACAGCAGCCTAAGCTCTGTCCACACCAGCACTATGTCGGTGGGAAATGCTCTCCTGCCAACATAGCTTCCGCCTCTCATGGAGGTGGAGTAATTATGTTGATGGGAGATCATTCTCCCATGGGCACAGCACGCCTTCTCCAAACTAGCTACAGCAATGCAGCTGTCCCATGTAGTGTAGATTTGCCCTTAGTCTGCTCACTGCCATTAATGCCAAAAGTGTAAGAATAGTAAGTAATTGACATAGTCTGGTTGATACTTTCCACTTCTTCTAAAACATCATTGTCCACACCAGTGCTTTAGATTCACTTCATCTCTACTTCAAGGATTTGGCATCAGAGGATTTGGAGCTCATAACTCCCCATCCTGAGACCTTTAACCAGAAAAGTGATCAGACAGCAGTTCGGCAGAATGGGCCAGTTGAGGGAGGCATATGCTCAGCCTGAAAGTCTGGGCAGAGTAATTGCTCTTGTGATTCTTAAGTGGAGCCTCTGTTAAGTGCCAGGATAAATAGTGAATCTAGAAAAGGCAAAGCTGAAGCTGGGAACATTGGGAGAG
This sequence comes from Dermochelys coriacea, assembly GCF_009764565.3. Classification (NCBI taxonomy): domain Eukaryota; kingdom Metazoa; phylum Chordata; order Testudines; family Dermochelyidae; genus Dermochelys; species Dermochelys coriacea. The sequence goes on from NC_050069.1 coordinate 25,641,556, forward strand.
GCTGCTAATGATCCAGCAACATCTCCTCCTGTCTCCTACTTCTGTATGACCTGAGTCGGAATCGTCTGTGTCCGTTATAGTTCTTCTCTACTTCAGAATCTCTGTGTGTGTGTGTGTGTGTGTGTGTGTGTGTGTGTGTGTGTGTGTGAGAGTGTGGATAGGTAGATAGATAGTTTCTAGTGAACCTAGATTTAGCGTTTAGAGTTTTCAGTGTTTTTAGTATTTTTTTTATAACTAGGATAGTTGTTTAGATCCTCACCATCTCAGGCAGATTCTCTTTGCAGAGGACTATGCCCAGAATTCCAGGATTTAAGAACCATATCTCTTGACCCCATTCCTTCTCCATTGGTGATAAACACCAGTGCTGCCAAGTGTAGCATCTACCACTCCTTCCCTTCCTGCACCTGTGAGGGATGAGAGCTCCATCTGCAGAAACACCTACTGGTGAAGGCGGTGAGACCCCAGTAAGACCTGAGCAGGGGAGACCCCCTGTACTGAGGCCTCAGATAGTGAGCAACACCCCTGTGAGCACAAGCTCTGGAGCAGAGACCACAACTGTTAAGCCTAAGAAACTCTTTCATGAAAGTAGGGGACATGAAATAGCCATAAAGCTAGATTGCCATCCAGATCTGCCTCTAAGGAAATGGATCTTTCCTTTTCTTGGTCCAAGTAGGGCAAGTCCTCATGCATTTGTCCTAAAGAGTTAGGCCCTCATAAATCTTCCATCCAAGAAGGGAAGGTGCAAGGAAGAAGGATCTTCTGTCTCTGGCTCCATCTCATAGACCAAAAAATCGGCTTCCACTGGCTCCGACCTGGAATTGCACAGTGGACCTCCATTCAGCAGTTCCAACATCTTCCAGATGGGATCCTATGCATGCCAGGATAACAATTGAAAATAATGGTTCATCGGTCCCAACCTCAGAGACTCCTCAAACTCCAGGAAGAACAGATACCTTTACCTCATCAAAGGATATTTTTGTCCTCTCCTATTGGTCCCCCTCAGAGACATTTTAGCACCAGAAGAAAACCTTGAGGAGAAGGGGATCCTTCCCTACCATGTCTCCTAGCTGGAGCATTATTCCACCGTACCAATGGCACTGGCAGTACAACAAGAACCTACCTTTGCATTGGACAAATCTGATGTTCCTGATGAGCTATTCCCTCTGAGGGAGACAAGCCTGGACAGAACCCATAGCAGTCCTTGGAGCTATCCTCCTCCTGGTGATGACTACTCAGGGTGTGTTCGCAAAAAGAAAAGGAGTACTTGTGGCACCTTAGAGACTAACAAATTTATTAGAGCATAAGCTTTCGTGAGCTACAGCTCACTCTCAATGCTATGGCTCTCTGCAGTGGTCAGTCCATCCTTCCTACTGGACCTACTGGGCTCCTTGGGATCCATACACTAGACACCCTTGATCAGTGGAAGAATTGCAGCAGCACTTTTTTACCAGCCAATGCCAGCTGACTCCGCAGAGGAGGAAGTTGGGTCAGATCTGACTGTTCCAAAGTCACCTGCATCTGAAGAAGTGGTTTTTTACCCATGAAAGCTTATGCCCAAATAAATCTGTTAGTCTTTAAGGTGCCAACAGATTCCTTGTTGTTTTTGTGGATACAGACTAACACGGCTACCCCCTGATACATGAACACCAAGGCAACAATTCCCCGAACGGTCAGAGCCTCTCTTGTGCGGTGGATGAGACCAGAACAGGTGCAAGAAGGAGTCCATTTCCTCTCATCCACACCCAATGCAGCCATAGTTACAGATGCATCCCTCATAGCGTGGGGAATCCACATGGAAAATAACACTGCACAAGGCACAGGTCACCCCAGAATGCACATCAGTCCTTTGGAGCTGAAGGCAGTTCATCTAGCTGGCAACACATTCCTCCCCCTCGATCAGTTCTGTCACACTGAGATAATGTCAGATAATATGATAGTGGTGGGTTTGGGCCCTTTAGGGTAGCACCTGATGTGCTGGGATGCCACTGAGTCAGCCTATTCTGCCAGCCTGGGTCCCCTTTATCTGGCCTTGCTGGGCTAGGCTCATAAGCCTCTTCAAGCCAAGCACACAGGCAGGGCCACACCCAGCTGCACAGAGATCTGCTCTGGAAAGATTCAGCCTTAGGGGCTCGCCACAACACTCTGGTGCCTACTCTCTTTATGGGGTACAAACACAAAGGTTTTATGAAATTCATCCCCTCCCTCAATGTGGAGGGAGATATGCACAACTTCTTGCCCCCCAGTTAGAAATTTCATAAACTGAGTTATATTATAAACAAGAAATAAGTTTAACAATTACAAAAGGTGAATTTTAAGTGAATATAAGAGATAACAGACAAAACAAAGCAGATTACTGGGCAAATAAACCAAAGTACACAAGCTAAGCTCAATATACTTAAGAAACAGGTAAAAAAATGTAATTTCTTAGCCTACATTTTATTTTAGGCAAGTTGCAAAGTTTCTGTGGTTCAGAGTTCCAGTTATATTCCTTTTTAGACTAGACCCCTGTCTCAGTCTGGACTCCCACATTGCCTTCCCTTCAGGTGGCTTTAGCAGTCTTTCTTCATGGGCAGATGGGCCATGGAGAGGAGGAGGAGTCGCATTTGCCTTCCTCCCCACCCTTAAAAAGGATTTACATAATGTGGTAATCCTTTGTTTCCCAAACTTGATCCCCCTTCCCTTTCAGTGGAAAATTACAAGAAATCCCATGTAATGTTTAGTATCAGGTGACAAGACCACCTGATTCTGTAGTATCACAGCGTCCATGAATCAGTGGCAGCATGGAGTGTCCACAAAAAGGCCAAGCCTTTTCACAGTCCATTGTCCTCGCTGATGGGTCGTCAGCCCTGTCTGGCTTTTCCATTCTTCTACCTGAAGTGTTAGCAGTGGGTGTCACCCAAATTAGCATCGTTGAAATACAGATACATAGTCAATATTCCTAACTTCAAATACAGAAATGATACAGGCATACAAATTGGATAATCACATTCAGTAAATTATAATCTTTCCAATGATACCTTACAAGACCCATCTTGTATAAAGTTTCTCAGTTATGTCATATTCATATCATAAGAATATTTTCATAAAGAATATGGAGTGAAACATCACAATGATGACTATCATTTATGTAGACCAACAGGGTGGAGCATAATCTCTCTGTGTATAGAGGCAGTGAATTTATTGAATTGGTGCATCAGGAATCATCACATTCAGCAACATACCTACCAGGTACGCTGAATTCTCTGGTTTCAGAGTAGCAGCCATGTTAGTCTGTATCCGCAAAAAGAACAGGAGTACTTGTGGCACCTTAGAGACTAAAAAATTTATTAGAGCATAAGCTTTCATGGGCTACAGCCCACTTCATTGGATGCATAGAAGGGAACACATAGTAAGAAGATATATATATAAATACAGATAAGTTGGAAGTTACCATACAAACTGTGAGAGGCTAATTAGTTAACATGAGCTATTATCAGCAGGAGAAAAAAACTTTTGTAGTGATAATCAAGATGGCCCATTTAGACAGTTGACAAGAAGGTTTGAGGATACTTAATATGGGGAAATAGATTCAATATGTGTAATGACCCAGCCTCTCCGAGTCTCTATTCAAATCCAAGTTAATGTTATCTAGTGTGCATATGAATTCAAGCTCAGCAGTTTCTCATTGGAGTCTGTTTTTGAAGCTTTTCTGTTGCAAAATTGCCACCCTTAAATCTTTTATTGAGTGGCCAGAGAGGTTGAAGTGTTCTCCTACCGGTTTTTGAATGTTATGATTCCTGATGTCAGATTTGTGTCCATTTATTCTTTTGTGTAGAGACTGTCCAGTTTGGCCAATGTACATGCAGAGGGGCATTGCTGGCACATGATGGCATATATCACATTGGTAGATGTGTAGGTGAACGAGCCCCTGATGGTGTGGCTAATGTGATTAGATTCTATGATGGTGTCACTTGAATAAATATGTGGACAGAGTTGGTATTGGGCTTTGTTGCAAGGATGGGTTCCAGGGTTAGTGTTTTTGTTGTGTGGTGTGTGGTTGCTGGTGAGTATTTGCTTCAGCTGCGGGGGGCTGTCTGTAAGCGAGGACTGGTCTGTCTCCCAAGATCTGTGAGAGTGAGGGATCATTTTTCAGGATAGGTTGTAAATCTTTGATGCGCTGGAGGGGTTTTACTTGGAGGCTGAAGGTGACAGCTGGTGGCGTTCTGATATTTTCTTTGTTGGGCCTGTCCTGGAGTAGGTGACTTCTGGGTACTCTTCTGGCTCTGTCAATCTGTTTTTTCACTTCATCAAGTGGGTATTGTAGTTTTAAGAATGCTTGATAGAGATCTTGTAGGTGTTTGTCTCTGTCTGAGGGATTGGAAAAATGCAGTTGTATCTTAGAGCTTGGCTGTAGACAATGACAGACAGTTTCAGCAGATGCTTCTTCAGAGACCTTCCATTTTGAACAAAATTTTCACTTAGTGATGAACATCATCTTGGTGTTAACAAGTTTAACAAGAAGTTAAATGTCTACAATTCCAGAATATTATTAGGCTGAGATTTTAGGGGTGGGTGATGTCCTTCTGTTATCCTGGACAGAGAATCTGAGGTAAACCTTTCCTCCCATTCCCCTTCTCTCTCAGGTTCTGTGTAAGATTCATCACAACAACACCAGGGTTATCCTCACTACACTCAATTAGCGCAGACAATTTTGGTTTCTGGACCTCCTACAAATGTCAACCCATCCTCCCGTCAGAATCCAGCTCTTTCTGGCTCTGTTAACTCAGGAGAATGGCACCATCAAACATCCCAAATTAGACTCTGCATCTTGTGTCCTGGTATTTGGTTGGGCATCAGACCTGGAATGTTCGTGTTCTGTGACACTCCAAACTATCTCAATCACAGCAGAAAGATCTCCACCAGAAAGTGCTATCTAGCTAAATGGAGGCATTTCTCATCCTGAACACAACGGAAACAGTATCACCAGGTATTCCTACTATTTTAGACTCATCCCACAACATGGCAGGACTTTCCATTAGCTCATTGTGGGTCCACCTGGCAGTGATCAGTGCCTTCCACTCTCCAGTGAAAATCCATTCTATCTTTACGCACTGTGACAGGGTCCCCGGGATACAACATGGACTGTGGGACCACTAAGGTCCATGTCCCACCAGCCTGGAATATCCCTCTCTCACTGTGATGCTGTTGCCAAGCTAAAAACCTCTGACTAATAGTGCACTTATACAGACATTCCCAGGCAGGGACACACCCAACTGAGTTACATGAATGCTTCTCCCAGTTACTCATGAACCAACAGTAGAGAGGCTCCAGCCAATTCCCCCAGCTCCCCAGCCTTGCACCCCAGAAGCCTGACCAATAGAAGTCCATTACCCAATCCAACCTTCCCTCAACGTGGAAAGGATACACACTAGCCTTTGTAATCTGAGCTGAGATTTCCTAAGCACTTCAACCAAAACAGACTGGTTTAGGTAAAATATAAAACAGATTTTTTTAAGCACAGAAAGACAGATTTTAAGTGATTATAAGTAGCAAGCGTAGAGATCAAAGTTGGTTACCTAAGAAACAAAAATAAATTTGCAGTCTGAGTTCTATAAACTAAACAGGATTTGAATCAACCAATGTCTCACCCTGGCAGATGGTATACTTCCTCAGTACACAGACTGGGACTCCTTTCCAGCCCAGCACCATCTTCCCCAATTCAAAGTCTTTGTCCTCCAGATGTTTCTTCCAGGTGGTGTGGGGAGGAGGGGAGGGGAGAGACAGAGGCCAAGTCATGATGTCACTTTCCCTCTTTAATAGTTTCTTCCAGTTTGCTGGAAACATCTATGCTTGTGATGTGGGGGTCTTCCCCCATTGGTCAAGCATTCTCCATTGTCTATGCGCTCTCTCTGAGAAGTCTTGTGGGATGGTTGTTGGGAATGTGGATTCCCTTTAATAGGCCATAAGCATGTCTGGCTACTCCACTGTTGTACCAGAAAGGCTGGTTGTGGGTGTGCCCTACCTCACAACGTATTTCAGTAACACACACTTTGCAAAACTTCATAACTTCACATACATGATAACACATACAATGTTCAACAGATCAAGACTTTTAAAGTGATACCTCACAAGGCATACATACAATACAAAACATACCATCATTATGTGACAGTGGTGAATATGGGGGTTCCATGGTGCTGCTTTGAGGTACAGAGTGCCACACGCACCCAACCACAATTTGTTTCCTGAAAGCTCTCATTAGGACCTCCTTGCCAGTGTTGAATCCCACACCGCAATGAGGACTCAGCATGGTACTCTCAGTACTTACCAGACCAACTTTCGAACTGTTGGCTCTGTGTTCCATGTCACATCTTTCCATGAAGGTTGCCTTCTTAGTTGCCATCACATAGCCCAGATGGGTAAGTGAACTGGGAAAGCTCATGGCTTATCCACTGTAGACCATATTTGATAAAGAAAAAAATTTCCCTTCATCTCTATTCAGTATTCATCCCCAAGGTAGTTTTTGAGTTTTGCATGAACCAGCCTATTCGTTTACTGGTATACTTCTCAAAAACCTCGTGCTTCCAGTAAAAAAAAAAAAGACTGCATTTCCTCAGTGTCAGCTGGACCGTGGCCTTTTATCTGCAAAGAATGAAACCATTTAGGAAAACATTGAGCCTATTTGCTACAATAGCTGAGTGTGAGGAGAAGCATTATGTGCCCAAAGACTCTATAAGTGCATATCTGGATGCATCATTGTATGTTATTGCTGGCAGGTGTTCCTTCCCCAGTGGTGAGGGCCTACTCTACAAGAGCACAAACAACCTCAACTGCATCTCTTCAAGTGGTACCAATACTGGACCTTTCTAAGGCAGCTACTTGGAGCTCCATCCACACCTTTACAAAGCATTAGACCCTAGCCTAGGCCTCTTCATTAGATGCAGCCATGGTAACATCAGTATTACAGACACCCATATCAACTGCATCCTCCCATTTTCCTCCTGTTTGATTACTGCTCAACAGTCACTTATGTGTGGAATACACACAAAGACCGGTTTCAGAGTAGCAGCCGTGTTTGTGTGTATTCGCAAAAAGAAAGAGTACTTGTGGCACCTTAGAGATTAACAAATTTATTTGGGCATAAGCTTTCATGAGCTACAGCTCACTTCATCAGATGCATTCAGTGGAAAATACAGTGGGGAGATTTATATACATAGAGAACATGAAACAATAGGTGTTACCATACACACTGTAACGAGAGTGTTCACTTAAGGTGAGCTATTACCAGCAGGAGAGTGGGGGGAGAGGGGAAAAAACCTTTTATAGTGATAATCAAGATGGGCCATTTCCAGCAGTTGACAAGAATGTCTGAGGAACAGTGGAGGGTGAAGCGGGGGAATAAACATGGGGAAATAGTTTTACTTTGTGTAATGACCCATCCACTCCCAGTCTCTTTTCAAGCCTAAATTAATTGTATTCAGTTTTCAAATTAATTCCAATTCAGCAGTCTCTCCTTGGAGTCTGTTTTTGAAGTTTTTTTGTTGAAGGATAGCCACCCTCAGGTCTGTAATCGAGTGACTGGAGAGATTGAAGTGTTCTCCAAATGGTTTTTGAATGTTATAATCCTTGACGTCTGATTTGTGTCCATTTATTCTTTTACATAGAGACTGTCCAGTTTGACCAATGTACATGGCAGAGAGGCATTGCTGGCACATGATGGCATATATCACATTGTTAGATGTGCAGGTGAACGAGCCTCTGATGTGGCTGATGTGATTAGGCCCTATGATGGTGTCCCCTGAATAGATATGTGGACAGAGTTGGCAACGGGCTTTGTTGCAAGGATAGGTTCCTGGGTTAGTGGTTCTGTTGTGTGGTGTGTGGTTGCTAGTGAGTATTTGCTTCAGGTTGGGGGGCTATCTGTAAGCAAGGACTGGCCTGTCTCCCAAGATCTGTGAGAGTGACGGGTCGTCCTTCAGGATAGGTTGTAGATCCTTGATGATGCGTTGGAGAGGTTTTAGTTGGGGGCTGAAGGTGATGGCAATGGTGATTACTTACCTGTAACCGGAGGTTCTTTGAGATGTGTATGGTCCCTATCTGTATTCCACTACCTGCCCTCCTCCTCCTCTGCTTTAGATATTATCTGATTCGCAATAAGAGGAGGACATGGAGAGGCATCAGCCTGGGTTGCCATTTATTCTTCGGTTCTGACCAACGGACACTACTTGCTACAAATCTCCAGTGCATACCCATGTGTGAAATACAAATAGGGACCACACATCTTGAAGAACCTCCAGTTACAGCTAAGTAACCTCTATTTTTGCAAATGTCAAAAATCTTTGGTGACTTTTTCTTTTAAATGGTTTAGTGCCCCCTTCCCCTGGCCCATGTCCCCCTACCCGCCCACACTTCGGAGCAGAGCCTAGAAATTTGGCAAGTTGTGGCCTTTGCTGTTCCTGTGAAAATCTGCCCAAATTCAGCCAAGTCATAAGCATTTAAAAATGTCAGTTGCACATGCTCAGTAAAGACTTGCTAGAGTTTAGCACTAGATTTAAATTCTCAGAAGAGTCCATTCCTCTCTTCACAGCTCCTAGTGCTGACCAGGTTGTACATGTGCCATCCACATAGAGCAACCTAGCATGCTGCAGGCCAGGATTGCAGGAGCACAAAAGGACTTGCTCTGGAATGTCTGTTCCCAACAGCTCATGGCTGGAGTAAGGTTAAGTATTTCCAACCTCAGAAGTTCAAAAATTGTGAGTCAGATTTCCCATCCCTCAAAAAAAATCGTGAGAATGGCCTCACAAATCACGAGATTTTAAAAATTGAAGCCATCTTTTTAGTATGTCTTCTGACTTTTTAACTCCTCTCTACACTTCTGCCAGTGTGTATGTGATCATTTCAGGTTGAAAAGCAATTTTTAATGCACACAAAAATACATGCCTCTCAGCTGGAGACTGCCCTTACCCTAGCCTCACCCCTAGGGTAGGGAACTGCCATCCATTTCCTATTACTGTCTTCTTTGCTTCCCTGGACCCGGCAGCACCACCTTCCTGATTCCCTACTCCCTGCTTTGCTGCCCCCTGTGTCTTCTCCTTTGCCAAGGTCTCAAGTAGAGAAGTCCCAGGCAGCTGAGTCCAGGGCCCCAGACCCAGTAGCAGCTTTTCCTCAACTCCTTTCACTGCCAGGCCCCTCTCACTGCTCTAGGGTCATACATTGAAGGCATGGCTCAGTGACGGGGCTGGTCCAAGTCCTTAGCCCCAGGGGTTTGTACACAGCCCTGAAAAATCATGGGATCAGAGGAGCTTCCTCTGTCACAAGCTCCTCCTGTAGGTGCCAAAATCCTGTGATTTGTGACCAGTTTGTGAGAGTCTGTGACACTGCCTTTCCCTGGTTGCTTGGAGGCATTCTCCTTTCCCACCATTGCTGGGGGAGCAGTCATTCTAACGCCTCAATCTCCTACCCCATCGCTGTCCTCTGAACCCTTCAGTCTCCCTCCTGCCCCCCACCCCCTGCAGCCCCTAAATCTGCCTCCTGTTCAGCCTCTCCCCGGTGACCTGCTCCCCCTCACTACCCCATCCCATCCACCTTTCACAGTGTGTCTGCTGCTCCTCACAGTCCCTCTCCCATCTATCCCCCTGAACCATAGTGTGGCAGTCATTTTGCCTGTGGGCATGGCTTCTTGTTCCTGGGTGTAGGTTGGGAGGGACAGGAGTGTTGCCATTGCCACCCCAAACTGCAAGCCTTGGGCAGGCACAGAATTGACATCCCTCCCACCCTCCCAGGCGTGGCCCCATTGGCCTGCCTGGAGCTGCATCCCCAAATATAGAAGTCAAACTACACCTATGCTTCAATCTCATTGAAAACAGAGGAAGGTGGCAGCCAGCTTTACTAAGGGCAGACTCATTTCCATATGCAGACAGATTGTGGCAAAATGGTGGCCATCTTGCTGGCTTCAGTCCCATTGACAGTAGAAGGAGATGGTGGCCATTCTGAACAAGGGAAAATTCGGGAATGAGGGTCTTTCATTGTGTTTTTCTGAGAAGTAAAAAATACCCCAAAATGGCTAGAGCCATGATAAAATTGTGTGAGTTGGCAATACAGGGGGCCAGTCAACTGGAGCTGAGAGTCTGTCCTGTGTTCTTAGTGCTCCCCCTCACTCCACTAGTATCCAGCCAGGATGGAGGAGGAAGCAGCTGGATTTGAATGGAGAGCTGGGAAGATACTACAGTGATGACGTAAAAGCCCATGAGGTAACTTATAATTCTGTCTTCACGACAGGCTTTGATGTTTGAACAGAGTGCAGTAACTAAAGCCTGGGGCCACACATTGAACAATGAGGATGAAACAAAATATTGACTCATTGCTCATTCAGTGAGCACCGTTCACCTCATGAACTGAATGAGGCAGGAGTCTTATGTAAAGAACAGGATGTGATCATGTAACCAGACTGCACCATATTGCCAACTTCAAAAGATAAAAAATCAGGAGTCAGATCCTCACAAGTCATGAGTTGGCCCCAAAATCACAAACTTTTTTAAAAAAGATTATATTGTGTTTTGTAGGTCAGGCTCTTGATTTTTGAACTCCCCATGCCCATCCCCAGTGTGTGTGCATGTGATGATTAGTAATTGCCCATTCTCCAACATGTACTGGATAAGGTGATTTTGGCTCCTGCTGCAAGAGCTCTCACTCCCACATCTGCCCATCTCCAGCCCAGCAATTAATCCTGGCCCTCCCCTGTATGCCCCCTTCAGTTCTGTCTCCACCCACCACCCTCAATTCAGCCCCAACTCAGTTCACTCTCCAAGCTCTCAGCCCGTCTGCTCAGAGCCCACCATCAATACAGCCTCCCACCCCATCAGCCCCCACTGTCCTCACTTCATCCCCCTGCCGCTCCCAGGCCTTAGTTCAGCCCTCCCAGCCTCACCTCTGCTCCTCACCCTCCCAAGGCCTGGGGACGGGGGGCAGCAGTGGGGTCCCCTCTCCCACTTCCCAGGCTGGCAGGGGAGCAGCCACCTGGGGCTGACAGCAATTTCTAAGCAAAACTAAACCTCACCCATGATTTTGTGATAGAATTCTCAAATGTCAGGATCATGAATGAGGCTTACTTTTACTTAGAAATTGCGTCTGTTGTGATAGACTCACAAGAGCTGGCATGTCTGCTGCAACATAATGCATATGTACAAAATAGGGGCTGAATTAAAGTTGCACAGGCAACCTTCCTTCTGGTATTTCATAATTTTTGCGTGTTTGACTTTGCAACCTTAATAATGTCCTCAGGGCCAGCTCTAGGTTTTTTGCCATTCCAAGCAAAAAAATTGCTGCCCCAAGCTCAGAGAGCGCAACTGCCCAAGTAAAAAACAAAAAAACCCAAAAAACAGTGGCCGGAATGCCGCCCCTGGAATTGTGCCGCCCCAAGCACTTGCTTGCTTTGCTGGTGCCTAGAGCCGGTCCTGAATGTCCTTTTGACGCTGTGGTTTTCTGTGCGTAAATTATTTATGATTTCTATTATAGCAGCACTAAGCTTGGGGCCCCACTTAGTAAGAGTTGTCTCTGCCGGAAGAACACATAATCTATATAGCCAGGAGAGAGAGAGAGAGAGGGTGGGAAAGGGAACAGAACAGAGGCACAGAGACTGGCCTGAGGTCAGTGTGAGAGCATGGAGTAGGACCCACATCTCCTGGGTGCCTAACATATTAAACTCTTAGTGCATGTCCAGGACACTCAGCCTGTAGGCCTCCCATGGCCATGCTGGGCTCTTATTAGGAGCATGAGGCCTAAAAGTTGTTTGCGTAAACATTTATATACATTTAAAAATTAAAAGTACACCAATGACATTTGCTTGAATTTGTGTCTTCTGTGATAGATTAATAGCACTTGCTTTGTATTTGAGTTTACCTGAATTAGCAGACATGCAATTGATCACTAGCCTTCTCCTCACCCTTTAGAGGGCAGCCAGGTGCCTCCTTTTATGACTCCGTGAACTGTGTTTGACCCTTGCACTGCATATTGTGCACCATGTGTCTTCTCAGTATTCGATCACTCATTGACAAGCTGCTTTAGAGCTGAAACTAAATGTAATTCACAGCAGTGGCTATTTGCCATTCTTTGTTGTGTCCTGCTGCTTTAAAATCATTGCAAAATATTCGATGGACTTCTCAGGAAAATGACTGATTTTCTCTTTGGACATTGTACCAAATTTAGCACAATCGCTGAGATTCAGCAGAGAGTTTTACTGGAGTCACATCAGACGCCAATGTTAGTTTTAAAAGTTTTTTGTTTTAATGCATGTTGGAGATGCTGATATAATGTAGTACCCTGTGTCATTTTGAGTGATGGTCTTGTTTTTTGGAAACTTCTGTACAAGTTGGAGATGTCAGACTTGGAACTGACTATTCATTTTTCATGCTGTAACCTCCCGCTTGGGTCATGCTGGTTTATTGGAACAAAATCCCCAAACCCAAACCTTAGATATGCAGCTGCTGTTGAATGTTAGCTACATCATTCTATGGCCGTGCTTCTCAACCTCACCCCCATGTCACAAAAGAAAAAAGGTTTTGTGTCACCCTTCTTCTCTTGCATCCAGACATAAAGAAAGGGAGGGTGGGTTTGAGGCCCCATATTAAGAGCCCATGATCTAAGACATTGGATGAACATTTCCAACTCTGGAAATGTGGCTTGGTAACATTTTGTCACCACTGAGGGGGAAAAAAACCTGGTCCTCCTTGCTATATATGCTGTATGGTTCACATGTGCTGTGGATGACAGAGAAAGAGGATTTCTCTGTATGGAATGTTTCAGAATAGCAGCCGTGTTAGTCTGTATTCACAATAAGAAAAGGAGTACTTGTGGCACCTTAGAGACTAACAAATTTATTTGAGCATAAGCTTTCGTGAGCTACGCTTCATCCGATGAAGTGAGCTGTAGCTCACGAAAGCTTATGCTCAAATACATTTGTTAGTCTCTAATGTGCCACAAGTACTCCTTTTCTTTTTCTGTATGGAATATAAGTGAAAGGGAAAAAAATACCTTGCAGCTTTAGTAATATGTTTAGTATTTAGGTAATGGTTTGTATTTTCAAAGTGCTATACACACACTAATCCTCATATCTCTGTTTTACAGGAGAAAAGTGAGGCAAATAGATTGATTTGTACAAGCCCATGCAGTGACTGGTAGAGTCAGGGCTGGAGCACAAGAGTGTCTGTGTTCAGTGCACTGAGCACAAGACTGGGAGCTAGGAATTCCTAGCTCTCTGATTTTGGCTCCAGCATTCATGGTGGTTAAGGACTAGAGATCATTTTATTCATAGATTCCAAGGCCAGAAGGGACCATTGTGATCATCTAGTCTGACCTCCTGTACAACACAGGCCACAGAACTGCCCCCAAAATAATTCCTAGAGCAGATCTTTTAGAAAAACATCCAATCCTGAGTTAAGAATTGTCAGCAATGAAGAATCCTGAATCCTGAAGAATCAATCCTGAAGCACTTAGAGGAGAGGAAAGTGATCAGGAACAGTCAGCATGGATTCACCAAGGGAAGGTCATGCCTGACTAATCTAATCGCCTTTTATGATGAGATTACTGGTTCTGTGGATGAAGGGAAAGCAGTGGATGTATTGTTTCTTGACTTTAGCAAAGCTTTTGACACGGTCTCCCACAGCATTCTTGTCAGCAAGTTAAGGAAGTATGGGCTGGATGAATGCACTATAAGGTGGGTAGAAAGCTGGCTAGATTGTCGGGCTCAACGGGTAGTGATCAATGGCTCCATGTCTAGTTGGCAGCCGGTGTCAAGTGGAGTGCCCCAGGGGTCGGTCCTGGGGCCCGTTTTGTTCAATATCTTCATAAATGATCTGGAGGATGGTGTGGATTGCACTCTCAGCAAATTTGCGGATGATACTAAACTGGGAGGAGTGGTAGATACGCTGGAGGGGAGGGATAGGATACAGAAGGACCTAGACAAATTGGAGGATTGGGCCAAAAGAAATCTAATGAGGTTCAATAAGGATAAATGCAGGGTCCTGCACTTAGGATGGAAGAATCCAATGCACCGCTACAGACTAGGGACCGAATGGCTCGGCAGCAGTTCTGCGGAAAAGGACCTAGGGGTGACAGTGGACGAGAAGCTGGATATGAGTCAGCAGTGTGCCCTTGTTGCCAAGAAGGCCAATGGCATTTTGGGTTGTATAAGTAGGGGCATAGCGAGCAGATCGAGGGACGTGATCGTTCCCCTCTATTCGACACTGGTGAGGCCTCATCTGGAGTACTGTGTCCAGTTTTGGGCCCCACACTACAGGAAGGATGTGGATAAATTGGAAAGAGTACAACGAAGGGCAACGAAAATGATTAGGGGTCTAGAGCACATGACTTATGAGGAGAGGCTGAGGGAGCTGGGATTGTTTAGTCTGCAGAAGAGAAGAATGAGGGGGGATTTGATAGCTGCTTTCAACTACCTGAAAGGGGGTTTCAAAGAGGATGGCTCTAGACTGTTCTCAATGGTAGCAGATGACAGAACGAGGAGTAATGGTCTCAAGTTGCAATGGGGGAGGTTTAGATTGGATATTAGGAAAAACTTTTTCACTAAGAGGGTGGTGAAACACTGGAATGCGTTACCTAGGGAGGTGGTAGAATCTCCTTCCTTAGAGGTTTTTAAGGTCAGGCTTGACAAAGCCCTGGCTGGGATGATTTAACTGGGACTTGGTCCTGCTTTGAGCAGGGGGTTGGACTAGATGACCTTCTGGGGTCCCTTCCAACCCTGATATTCTATGATTCTATGATTCTATGAATCCATCCATGACCCTTGGTAAATTGTTCCAATGCTTAATTACTCTCACTTTTAAAAATGTATACCTTATTGCCAGTCTGAATTTGTCTAGATTCAACTTCCAGACATTAGATTATGTTGTACATTTCTCTGCTAGACTGAATAGCCCATTAAATATTTGTTAGCCATGTAGATACTTATAGACCAAGGGTGGGCAAACTACAGTCCACGGGCTGGATACGGCTCACCAGCCATTTTCATTTGGCCCTCGACCTCCTGCTGCGGAGCGGGGTCTGGGGCTTGCCCCACTCTGGCGCTCCCGGGGAGCAGGGTTGGGGCTGCTCCATACAGCTCCTGGAAGCAGCAGCATGGCCCTGCTCTGGTGCTGCAGCCAGGGAACAGGGTTGGGGGCCACTTCATGTGGCTCCTGGAAGCAGCAGCATGGCCCCGCTCTGGCTTCTACAAGTAGGGGCAGCCAGGGGGCTCTGCTCTGCATGCTGTCCTCGCCCCAAGCACTGCCCCCACAGTTCCCATTGGCCAGGAACTGCGGCCAATGGGAGCTGCAGAGGCGGTGCCTGTGAACAGGGCAGTGTGCAGAGAAGCCTGGCTGCAGCTCCGCATAGAAGCAGGAGTGGGGATATGGCTGCTGCTTCCAAGAGCCGCTTAAGGTAAGCGCTGCTCAGAACCTGCACCCCTGAGCCTCTCCCCATGCCCCAACCCCCTGCTCCAGCCCTGATCCCCCTCCTGCTCTCTGAACCCCTCGATCCCAGCCTGACGCATCCTCCTACACCCCAAACTCCTCATCCTCAGCCCCACCCCAGAGCCCCCACTCCCAGCCGGAGTCCTCACCCCCTGTACCCCACTCCCCAGCCCGGAGCTCCTTTCCGCACCCTGAACTCCTAATTTCTGACTGCATCCCGGAACCCACACCCCCAATCAGAGCCCTCAAACCCTCCCGCACCCCAACCTCAATTTTGTGAGCATTCATGTCCCGCCATACAATTTCTATTCCCAGATGTGGCCTTCGGGCCAAAAAGTTTGTCAATCCCTGTTATAGACTGTAATCAAGTTGCCCCTTTAACCTTCTCTTTGTGAAGCTAAATAGATTGAACAACTGGAGTCTATCACTTATAAGGCAGGTTTTGTCAAGCCATATACTTATTGTTATGACGTATGAATTCAGCTGTTAAGTTAAATTGCTGCATCCACAGTTTGAAACATGATTTGATAGTAGGGACGCAAATCCTGCGTAAATTCACAGTGCAGCAAATACAGTGAGACTTACTGTCAGGTACATGAAAGAATCCCTTTTCTGAATGAATGACACAGCTGGGTTACTGATATGCCTGGTGTTAACCTTGTCTCTAAGGAGGCATGGTTATTTGCTTTTACCATGACTCTCCAGGAAAGCCCCTGGCAAGGAATATCAGAACTTCTGCCAGATCACTGCTTCCCCCATTTATCTCATTGCTGTACATGGTTCAGTCTGGTTCCTATTAAAAACTTGCTTAGTTGCTGCCTTTGCTCTTTTTGAGCATCTTGATTGCTTACAGTATCTTTTATAAAACATCCTTGTGAAGGGGTTTTTCTCCTCTCAGACTGAGACTCTAAGCACTTTAAATCTCCCTATTATGTCCTCTTCTCTTACTTGCTGGTTACTATTAGTAATAGCCTATCGATGTTTAAAGACCCAGCTTCTCACAGATTAAGCAGCCAAAACAAAAAAAGAGCAAAAACCCAATGCCTAAGACTCAGTGTAAAGTCCTCCACGCAAGTAGAAGGAAATAAACAGAATGGGGGGAATGTAACCAATTCATCACACTGGAGAGAGTTTTATATTCTCTCCTTACCATTGTCTTAATATTATTCTTTCACAAATCTAAGCCCTCATTGGTCCCAGGAAGGCAAAGGGCTGGGGCAGGGAGGGAAGTTGGTTTTGTAGTGACTTATAGTGTACAAAAGTCTGCAAACTACTGTTCCAGCTGAAAGGTGTTACAAGCTGAAGCTTCAGGTGGGGAGGACACTCTGCACAGTTGAAATCCTGTGTCCCAGGGCTTTCCAGCAAGGGATCTGTGACCCCTCAGGGAGTCTTTAACAGATACTAGTGGGAGGGACATCATGGAATTTGGTTGATGAAAGACAGATACAAAAAGCTGACTAAAGGTTTGATGTCTGCAGTCTCCATAAAACTCTTTAATGGCCAGAAGGGGCTTTTCATGGAACTGCGTTGGAAGTTTGGCTTCCTCCCGGAGTTCTGATTTAGCTATTTGGATTCTCGCTTCCAATGTTAGATGAATGGGGAAAACATTAGAGAGAGCCACAGAAGCAAGACTCTGAGACTTTGCTAGAGGAAGACAATACATCCCTGAGAGTTCTTTTCAAGTTATAGAGTTACTGGTTTATTTGTGACCAGTTTCAGAGGGGTAGCTGTGTTCCAGGGTTCTCTGATTATTTAGTTTTCTCATTGGTGAAGAGTGGGGTGAATTATTGTAATAGAACATCAAATGTTTGGCTTTTCAGGTGAGTATGTTTCAGGAAAAAATAAGGTCAGGATTACTTAGACAAATGTTTTACATTTTACACCTACAACATAATCCCAAGCACTAAACTCTCAGGAAGGTGTTCAACAAATTGAATAGGTTACTAGTCAGCTCTTCTGTTTCAAGAACTGTAAGTGCCTTGTGGATAACTTAAAAAGGAAAAGAAAAGGGATTGTGCCCTATTTTGCTTCTTTCAGATGTATCGAGACACCCTGAAAAGTTGTTTGTTTTTCAAATATTTTTCCTGCTTGTTTTTAAGTTAAAATTTCAATTCTTTGCTCCCCTGGGAATCTTTATGGACAGCCAGAGAACACAGTTGCCAACTTTCACACAGTAAATAAGCACCCCGACTTTCACAATAAGACAAAAATCAAGCTAATCCCATTTTAAAACAAGCCAATCCCTAAGAACCCCAATACTCTATGTGACAAGATCCCCCTGGTGTGCAGTCTGGGACTGGGGTGGGCCCACTGGGCACCCCTGACTCTTTCCCCCACCGTGTCCCTGCTTGCCAGGAGCTGATAAAAAAAAAAAAAAAAAGCAACAAACTACAAGCCAAAAACTGTCCAACAAGCAACTCACAAGCCAATTAAGCCAAAAACAAGCCCAATTTCTGTGTTTTTTTTTGGTTTTTTTTGTTTCTGTTTTTTTTTTTTGCAAGTTTGGGATGTCTGCCAGAGAACTGGTAGCAAGGGAATGAAACCTGATTAACTGAAAGGTAGGGTTACTAGATAGCATCTGTGAAAAAATGGGACGGGGGTGGGAGGTAATAGGCAATTGTATAAGAAAAAGTCCCCAAAACCGGGACTGTCCCTTTAAAAACGGGACATCTGGTCACGCTACTGAAAGGGGAAATGAATTTTTAATTTAGATTGTTTATTTCTTTTTTGTTAACACCTATTTAACTTAAACAGCTGAGGAATCTTTGGGAGAAAGGACATCTTTAAGATTCACTGCCACTTAATTTAGTGCTGGGAGTTCACAATCCACGCACGCTATTTAATAATGCCTGAAGGTGTGGTGCCGACTGGGGCAGGAGATGGAGTGGAAGCCAGAGATTTAACTGGGGAGGCAACAGGGAAAATGAAGGACAGAATCAGACATTTGAGAGTCTGTGAGGGAAGGGATGAGGCTAGAGAAACATTTGACTGGGGAGTGGGGGGAAGGTGGAGAACAAGATGGATAAGGAGTGTTGGTGTGCAGTTGATGGATGGATGGAGGAATAGATGGGGTGGTCACCTGCTCTGGCCTTAAAGGGCTCAAAACAGCCAAGGGAGCAAGCAGTTCCCAGGCAGACTGGGGGAAGCGGGCTCAGCTGTGGCCACGCCCCAATCAGGGCTCAGCTGGCCCTGAAAAGAGGGCAGTGGGCCAGGAGCAGACACTGTCTCTCTGCCTTTAAAGGGAGAAGAGCCTGGCTGCTGGGGAGAGTATCTGGGTACCTAAGGTGGAGCAGGGCTGGGGGAAGGCCAGAGGAGCTGGGGAGCTCTGGTCTGGAAACCCCCCAAGCTGTGGCTTAGTATAAGGCTGAATAGATACTGGGATTGCAGGGGACAGCCCAGCAGGTCCAAACCCCCCTTGCCTGTGATGAGTGGCTTGTACACTGCAGTCCGCCCGAGTGTGCAGGGGCTAGATGGTGACTGGCAGTAGCCAAAGACTGAGGTGAGGTGGGGATAGTGGGTGGGGGTTCCCCTGGAAGGGGAGACCCAGAGAGTGCGGGTACTGCCAGGGGACAACACCCAAGTGAAAGGGGCACTGGGGTCTGGGAGGGACACTGGGGCCTGAAGAAGCAGTGAGACACCGGCTTGCGAGGATGCACCGGGGCTGGAAACGCTAATTCCCTGCGAGATCAATTGGAGGCGCCGCAGGGATGAGTCTCACACTTTGTCAGGGGCCAATTGAGGCATGGGGAACAAGAAACTGATGATGTTGGGGGCAGTGGAGAATTTGTACAGGACAGTGGATAAGTGAGGTTGGGTTGAGTCAGAGGCTGGACAGGGGGAAAAAGACCTAGTTAACTCCATTGCCTCCAGTGGGAGATTCTGGGCACTCAGTACTTTTGAGAATCAGTCCGCTTATTTAGGTGCCTAAATAGGGATTTAGGAACCTAACATTTCATCTGTTTTTAAAATCTTGGTCTATATGAAGTAGTGAAGTGAATAAGAGTAGCGATAACTTTGACAGCATAGACCATTCACAAAGGGTATGCCTCCACTGCAACTGAGAGGTGTGATTGCAGCATGCGTAGGCAACCCCAAGCTGATTTTCACTAGGTTAACAGTGAAACCGCAAAAAGAAAAGGAGTACTTGTGGCACCTTAGAGACTAACAAATTTATTTGAGCATAAGCTTTCGTAAGCTACAGCTCACTTCATCGGATGCATTCAGTGGAAAAGCCTGCCAGGGACCTGGGGTACGTAGTTGGGTGGCTGGAACATGCTGATGTCCATGCTGCTGTTGCTTCACTGCTGTTGGCACCTGAGCTAGCGAGATTAAAGCTCAGATATGTGCCATACCATACCATCCACTGCACCAACATACCCTAAGAATGCCCCGGAGGCCATAAGTAGCTTTGGCAGCAGGGCAGTTGTTCCCAGACTTGTGTGCCTCTGGTGCAAAACTTAAGCAAGCACAAATAAATGCCCATTTCTCTGTGTTCTTATATACTTATATTGTGCTCTCTGCTAGCAGCATAGTACTACTAATGGATGTGGAGCTCCAACCTTCGTTGATTTTTCTTTCTGCTGTATGTCCACCAGGATGCTTTGCTCCCATCAATCACACCAGGAGCAGTGTTCAGAATCTTCGGGGATCCAACAGCAACATTGCAGGTGGGCAAGGCAACTGTGGGAGAAGATCATCCAGGTTATTATCTCGTGAGGGGAGGCAGTGCCACTGACTTGCTTCACCCATTAAGGCTGTCACACATGTGACATTTCGCTTCTCATTTCATAACACTCATCAGGTATCTTCTTTTTCATCTCCAAATGTGTTGGCCTAGCAAAAGGGAAACTACAACACAGATAAATCTCCACAGTTGTTGCTATGAATTTTGAATTGCACGTTAACGTGTGATTTAAAAAAAAAAAGCAGTAAATCTAACAATCTGCTCATAAAAGACACATGTACAGAGAGGAAGGAAACACACAAGGTTTTTCATTACATCATTTACAAGGAAAAGGCTTGAAACCCTTCATGTTGCAATCTGACCCCTTAGGTGTCTGGAGTAATTAACTGATTCCTGTTTTTGTATCACAGTGGAAAGGTGATAAGAAGACAAACAAGTCACTTTTACCTTGACTCCTGTCAACTGGAAGTGCAAACATCAATAAAAGGCCTTACTCTTACGTGTTTTCACTGAGAGCAAACTTTACAATGTTTTATTTGCAATGGCCCCTGCAGTTTCCATCTTGAATATTATGTAACCAAAATGTTTGTCTTTACTGTAATTTAAGATAACTTCATAGGAAACCTAAAACTAAGATCAAAATAGATTTGTATAGTACTGGGGTGCTTATTCAGACACAAAGACTGAGCTGTAGCTTTAGGGAATTTATAGGTGGCATCTTTTCCCCAGTATTTTTATTCAAATAGTAGCTATAAAAGAAAAACTTCATGGCTCAGAGGATTGGTAATGGAAATACACTGTAGAAATTAACTGGTATAAAATGGTGCAGCTCTACTGCCTGGAGGTGAATGGAGCTTCACGGATATTAAGGGGGGAGGGATAGCTCAGTGGTTTGAGCATTGGCCTGCTAAACCCAGGGTTGCAAGTTCAATCCTTGAGGGGGCCATTTAGGGATCTGGGGCAAAAAAAAATCGGGGATTGGTCCTGCTTTGAGCAGGGGCTTGGACTAGATAATCTCCTGAGGTCCTTCCAACTCTGATATTCTATACACAGGTGACAATCTGGTCCTCTATCTCAAGGTCATCAGTCGGATTCCGGCCTAGACTGGTCGTTTGATGGTTTGTGGTGGGGATAATTATTTGTCTGCTCCTGCAATCAATGTACATAGTGCTTTACAAAGCACATAATAGTGCCCCAAAGATCACGGAGTTTAATAAAGCAAGTCCCTCCCCTCAAAAAGGAGCAATAGCTCAAGTAAGGGAAGGTGTGAGTGTGAGTAGGATGTCTGGAAGAAGTTGGTTTAAAGAAAGGGTGTGAAGGAGCGAGGGTGCTTGGCAGACAGGAAGTGGAAGCCTGTTTCAAGCATGTTAGGAGCTGCATGAAAATAGGCATTAATGAGGAAATGTGACTAAGGCACAGATTCAGCAAAGCATTTAAGTTCATGCCGACATATACTCCAATTCATCAAAGCACTTGATGCTTTGCTGAACTGGGGGTAAAGGGAGCAGCAAGGCAGGGCCTAAGCAAATGAAGTCAAGGTGGCAAAAGGGTTTATTGTGACATGACTTATGGGGAAAAGTAACATTAAAAACTGCTATGTTGGTTTAAGTGGCCCTGTAAATCTAGGCCTACTTCTGGCAAACTCTCATGCAGAACTCAGTGGGACTACGCATGTGAGTAAAGTGTCTCATGGTTGCAGGATCAGGGCCATGGAAAGGAAAACTTTCCAAGGAGGATTAATACATTTTGTGACTCATGACTTAATTTTTGTGAAGGATCTGTCTCAGTTGTGAAAGCAGCCAATCAATTTGTAATAATTTGCATATTTGTTTAAATGTGTTTAGAAAGGAAGTACTGATTTATTTTATATAAACTATTTCTGCTCCAGAAGCTATTATATATAAAAGAAATAACTATTTCTTATCCAGAAAAAACCCCAAATGATGTAATTGAAAATGCAAAAGAATATCAATAGAGTAACTTTCACATGTATCAAGTGCTTTATGATGTAATGAGAAACAGCAAGAAAGCAATACAATAAACATGACCATAGAGTGAACAAATTAAAAAAAAAAGCATAGAAAAACTACAATGAAGCACCGCTTTGTTAAACTTAATAACAGAAAAAAGAAAAACCGCACAGTGATTCGCATGTGGAAGAGAATCCGTTCAAGTTGAAACCAAATGTTCAAAAGCCCTATTCCTCATTATTGCACATAATAATTTATTCTTATTAAAGCACCTCACCCTCCCCCCCACAGGCTGCCAAAGCACTCAGGGTGATGTACATCACAATAAAAAACCATTTAAAATACAATAAAAACATTAAAATGAAAACCACCCTCTAAAAGCTTCAGTGAGGAAAACACAAGGGGGTCTGATAAAAGGGCACAGATGTTATAGCTAATCAGAAGCAGACATAAATTGTGAGCAGGAACAGAAACCAAATTTTGCAAATCAAATGGAGTCAGATTATGAAAGCCTCAAATAATTAAATATGAAATTCAAGTTGGTGATCTCAGTCCATGTGTGTACAACCGAAGAGCCCTGCCTCTGTAATTGTTCCCCTCTGAACAAGAAACAAGGACTGAAGAAGCATGGAGTCTCTTTTCCCCTCTTGCCCCCAAACCTCTTAGTTGAGGCTCATTGACCAAGTAGTGGTGGGCAGTGTACCCGTTTGTTCTAAGTAGGGGATGCTGGTCTCCACTGCCACCATGTCACTTCTCAGCAGCAACAAACTCACTATGGGCTTTGAAGTCCAAGGTGAGCTTTTGTTGATTTCAACAGGTTTTGGATCAGGCCCTATTTAAAAAATGGTATAAATTCATATTTTTGAAAGCTGTCTCGGAAGTATTCCCTTCTGTTTAGGAAATCCAGAGCACTGTGATAATCAGGAGTCATGTCGTGTCGTTTCCCCCCACCCCCGCAGTATTAGGTTATCTTGTGCATTCTTGGGTAGTAGGATGGTTCCCTGTAGTACATTCCCAAGTGCTTGCTCCAGTCTATTTTTAAATGATTTACAGTCTGTGGCTTCCACCATTTCCTTTGGGAGACTGTTCCACAGTCCCTTAGTTTGGAAATTTTCCCTTTGCTCAGTTTCCCGCCTTATACCACCAAAAATGATTTCTAGGTTCTTGCATCCCTCAGATACTTGTCAGTGGTTATCATTAAGGGAAGTCATACATATATATATCTATCTCCCTTCCTAAATCAATCCCTTCCACCCTTTAATTATCATTGCTGTTCTCTGAATTACCTTTAGTTATATTTTCCTGGGACTGAGGTGTCCCGTCCACAGCACGGAAAGTAGCTCTCCAGAGCCTTTTAGAGTGAAACTATCTACTCCCTGCTCACTGAAGTGTAATTTCTGTAAAGTAACCCCAATTTCTCTGGCTGTAGTAGTAGTGACCCCTAGTCATTGAACACTGTGGAAATCTACAGGGGAGATTTTGAAGGGTTGTGGGGTCAAACCAAGGAGATTAGATTACAAAGAGGGAGGGGGACTGGGGAGACCAGTAGTCTGCTTGGAAAACTGGTAGGAGTTGCTTTGTTGAGGATTAGAAGGTAAAGGACCTATTGTAGAAAGAGGAGAGGCCAGGGAGATAGATAGGCTCCATAATCAAATTTATTCAACCCTGTATAGAAGTATCATGTTTGATTTGGTGAAAAATTTACAATTTGACATGGTTTTTACACTCACCAAACTGGTTTACCAATTAAATTACATATGCAGATTCCAACATTGACAACAAACATTTTGCCAGAAAACTGTTAAAACTGTAAAACTGTTAAAACTTTCCTTAACCTCTGGATTCTCTGCAGCCCTGAAATTTGTGACTTTTCCCTTTTGGCCCAGTTTTGTATAACAAATCTCTTGAATGTTGTGTTTACTAGGTCGCCTGGTTGCGATCCTGAGTTTATATAGGATACTATCTCATTTAAAAAATTTGTACAGATTGCACAAGAGCTGGAATTCTAAAACTGTGTGTGATGCTGAGTCAGCCCAGGTCTGCTCTAGATTATAGAAAGGTTGTTTGGGGTAGGACTATGGGCTAGAGAGGAAGGGAGGGTGGGATCAGCAGTGCAGAAATATTTGCCTTGGAAAGAAAAAAAAACAATAAAAGGAGGCAACATTTTGAATAAGAGAATAATGAGGTGTCTGTGTGTGTGTGTGTGGCGGGGGGGGGGGGGGAGATTAGATAAAAGGGGTAAGGATGTTAGCTATAGAATCAACAGGAGCCTAGGATCCTATCAGATGCCAGTACTATTCCACTCTCCCATGTTGCCCTGACCTGCAGCTCCCTTTCTGACCTTACCCCTGACCTGGAACATCCAGTATAATACTTAGAGTGATAAGAGGTAAACCAGTCTTCAAGCTACCCTTAGCAAATTTATAGACTTTACAAATGACAGAGACCATTAAGATCAGCAACTTTTCCTCCCCCCTCCAGTGAAGAATTGTTCATCTACAAATCTGTAAGGTCCTTAGACCTCCCTAGCTCCCCTCCCCAGTTACTCTTATCATATAGACCATCTCTTCGTTCAAGACCCATTGTGTTAGCTGCGCTCAATGGACCGGACCCTAAATTGGTATAGCTCACTGGAATTGCACCACTTTACACCAACTGAATATCTGGCCCACTGGGGACACTGTGACAGCGTGGGTGAACAGAGCCAAGGATGAAATTTCAGAAGTTGATCAGTGAATTTTTGGTAGAGGATCTTAAGCTGTGGTACTCCTTGCCACAGGAGATCAGAAACTGATCATTTTTCAGAGCAAAGATCTATATTTTTTACAAGCCATTTCTTAACAAGAGATAAAGAATAACTCACTCTCTCTCCCTATGGAAAAAGTAAATTAAAAAAAATGTTTCAGACCAAAGAAAATATTTATGGATAAATGGTAAACTATTGAAAATTAAGGAACTAACAGATCCCTAGCTATAACATAGTAAATTAAAGACATAAAACACCTGTAGAAAACATGCCAAAGCAAACAGATACTGTACATCATCATCCATTCAGATTACAGGATGGATGTGACTCAAGCCATGCCTATAAAGGCACCAGATCAGAATAATTTTTTACTACTAACTCAGACCTTGGAATTGTGCTGGTATAATATTACCTATTGCTGTACAGTTCCGGCCACAAAAATCTAAGAATCCATTTCTTCATGCATAAACCTGTTCACAGGAGATGAAACTGACACCAGGCATAGAAGCTATGAAAAGCTCCTAATGAAGCAGAACCAAGCCACGTTCCACTGCTCAGAGGATGAGTGGCTGGGGTTAAGCAATACATTAAATAAACCCTAAAGATATTTTTCAATCATAATTCACTTCCAGAAATGAACTGTGGAACAGATTAATATTATGGAAGGGGTATGTTTGCTTTACAAGTCACAATCTTTTATTAATGAATATCTGCAGAGCAGATTCTGCAAAGTACTAATTTTTTTCCATTTTTTTTCCATGGCACACTTGACAGCTGGAACAGTGGTTTTGATGCATTTTGTTTACCACATTACAGATATAAAACAAACACAGAAATAAAAGGATTAAAAGGGGCCAGATAAACAATGTTCATCATTTCTGAATTTCTAGCATATTGGGACATATGTAAACAAGATTTCAAAAACAGAAGCTTCATTTTAGTGACCTGATTTAAGTACTCAAAACCTCCCTCTGACTTAGCACGATCAAGAGGTTAAGGGCCTGGTTTTCAGAGGCTCTGGGGACCGGCAGCTGTCATTGACTTCAGTTGGAACTGTAGTACTTTGCTCAGCATCTCTGAAAATTTAGTCCTCAGGTGCAGATCCTCAAAATTATGTAGGTACCTAACAACCATTGATTTCAATACAAACGTTTGAGGATCTGGGCCTCAGGCTCTATCCTGCCAGGTGCCCTCAACATTCAGTACCTCACAGGATCATACCTTTTAGATAAAAAAGAAAAGGAGTACTTGAAAGGAGTACTTTCTTTTTTGTGAATACAGACTAACACGGCTGCTACTCTGAAACCTTTTAGATACTGAATCCTGCAATGAGATTGCGTTATGATTAGTTGTGATCAGGATTCCAATAACATCCATGCCGTGCTACCTATGAAGTCATGGTCCCTGTCCTGAAGGATCCACAACCTACTTCAGTGGGACTCCCTGGAGGTGGAGTCTTTTGCAGGATAAAGACTATAATTTGTAATCTTTGGATCTAACATTACTTTCTGGAACCTCTACTTTGTTTTTGATTGGCTCTCTAATCCATCTGTTTAATATATCACCAGCCTAATGATGCTCATACATGAAATAATTTCAGTAATCTGTTATATAGCAAGACTTTTCTCCCAGCACCCCAAAAAACTAGGTCTGCAGCTAATTGCATAAAAAGAAAGCATCCTTTCTAGTCAGAGAATAAATAAATGAATAAACCCCTGCCTGTGCTCTAATCTAAGGGAGGGGTTCTCAACCTTTTTCTTTCTTAGCGCCCCCCCATGCAATAAAAACTCCACGGCCCACCAGTGCCACAATAACTGCTTTTCTGCATACAAAAGCCTGAGTGGCGTTAGGGGATAGCAAGCAGGGTAGTTGCCTGGGGCCCCGTCCCACAGGAGCCCCGCAAAGCTACATTGTCAGGCTTCAGCTTCAGCCCAGGTGGTGGGGCTCAGGGCCCTGGGCTTCAGCCCCAGGTGGTGGTGCTTTGGCTTTCTGTCCTGGGCCCCAGCGAATCTAATTCTTGCCCTGCTTGGCGGACCCACTGAAACCTACTCGTGGACCCCTAGGGGCCCCCGGACCCCTGGTTGAGAATCACTGCTCTAAGGTACCTTAATGGAAACCGAGTTATTTTTTCCATTTCAAATGTTAAAAACCATAATTTGATAGGGGGACACATTCATTTTAAACCATAAATTGTCCAATTCAAAAGTGTCTCGGGAAGTTAGAGCATTCTCATAAAATCTCTTTCAACTGTGTTTATTGCAAGCCTACTTAACACTATCCTACCTGGGATCTAGTCCTGTTCCCATTGAAGTACTTTGAGATTGCCTCAACTGGAGCAGAATCAGGTTTTTGCTTTATAAAATATTTTGCATTAGCTTATATAAAATGAGAATGGGTTGAAACTAAGATTTATATTAATTGAATATTGCTCAAAGAAGCAGAAATAAACAATTCTGAGATCAAGATGCTAGGTCATTAAAATAGGTACAAAAATCCACTAAGCTATTTACATGTCAGTCTAGTACAAATATTGACATAAGGAAACATTTAAAAAGCTAATTATCTCCAGTGTGAAAGGTAACTTTGTTGGGGAGGGATATGGCGACTATCTACAAATGTTGGAGATATATAAATACCCAGGATATAGAGAAACAATTTAGGTTGATATATGAAGATATAGTGCTGGATTGAGCAAAGCATTTGGGCATGTGCTTAAGTTCAAGCACATGATCAAGTCCCATTAACATGGGGTTAAATGCTGTGCTGATCAGGGCCATAGTTATGAGGCATGTAATGAAATTAAGAGCTTGAAAATTTAGGCTGAATAGCAGGATCAAGCAAAAAATGTTCTGACAGTGAGCTGTTTTACGCTGTGCAATGGTCCCCAAGGGAAGTGGCAGAGGCTTACTGCCTAGGACTTTTAAAACTAAATTGGAAAAAACATTAGAATATGTAGTTCAAGAGAACAATCCTCCATGTGATGCAGCGATGGTCAATAGGTTTTTTTTAGTTGCTCAGTTCTCATTAGATCTTCATTCAATCTTTTAAACTCAAGATTGACTGTTTTTCCAAACGATATGCCCTAGTACAACCATAGATACTGAACCTGGAGCAGCAGTTAATTCAGAGAAGTCCTAAGGTCTGTGTTACGTGCAGGTCAGCTTGGATGATCACAATGGTCTCTTCTGGCCTTTATGAAACTATGCTATTTACAAACCTTTGCCATCCTTCCTTAAAGTCTGGACTGCAGTAGGAAATATTGGGGTTGTCTTTTATCCCCATATTCACAGCATATATAGTTATTGTTACATATTTTAATTTAAATTATTTTGATGCTAATTTAGATGGGAGGGAAAATCATAGGTGTTGGTTTCAGTCCTCCTTTCTTCTAGTAGTGGGAGGAAATGAATAATCAGGCTTTCCATTGACTTCAGTAGGCTGTGGCTCAAGCTTAATGGGGACACTGTCACGGTAAGTATACGTTATGTGTAATACAACAAAGTTCTTGGCTAATAAGCATATTATTAAAGAAATATTTAAAAGTCTAATTTACTTTTCAGCACTGGTCCTCGGTGTTTATTTTTTGCATTTCTTTCCATTTGAAAATGGGAATAATTGCAGATAAGACATCATCCCCTGAGTAGTGTTCCTGGCTCTGAAATTAACTTGCTGGCTGGCCTCTATGTACCTCATTTTCCTCCATCTGTTAAACAGGGTTAAAATTGTTTGTCCACCTTTGGAATGCATCCAATGAAGTGAGCTGTAGCTCACGAAAGCTTATGCTCAAATAAATTTGTTAGTCTCAAAGGTGCCACAAGTACTCCTTTTCTTTTTGCGAATACAGACTAACACGGCTGCTACTCTGAAATTTGTCCACCTTTGTGAAGCACTTTGAGTTGTCTGGCTGAAAAGCACTTATGTACTGTAATTGCAAAGTGTTCTAATTAATTTGTTTCTCCTCTGTTTCACTTGATGGCTCCCATGAATTCTTACCATGCTGAAATATTTAGGTTGTAGACACTGCAGAATAATTTTCAAATACAAAAATATTTTAATTGGATTTATATATCTATATTATGCCCACAAAAACTATGTTAAAAGAACATTATTGAAGTTGCAAAGTGAAGCCCTCAGAAGTTTGGAAATGCCAGAATTAAGATTGCCCATGCAACTTTATTTTGATCCCCTCATTGTGCATATGCATTATAACACAATCTTTAATTATATGTTCACAAACCATTTTCCCACAGATATTCCATAAATAGGAAAAATGTGGATATCAAAATATCAATATCTTCTCAAAGTTGGAAGATTGTGCATTTTTATTGACGATGCTTATTGTCCATTTCCTGATTTGTCCATTTCCTGATTAATCTTCATATTATGAAATCTAGTTAAATGAATGCCTGCATACAATGAATCTGTTTAAAAATGAATTTGCAGTGCAGGAATTAATATAAAATTCTGTACAATAAAGTCATTTAAAAAAACCCCACGGGCCATAATTTTTAAATCTGGATGCTTACAGTTGGGCACCTAAATCTCTATTTATGCACCTGAGTAAAGGTGGCAAATTTGCTGTTCCGATTGACATGAATAGGAACTGAGAGTGTTCGGAGTTTCTGAAAATCAGGGCACCTTTATTTAAGTTCCTAAATATGGATTTAGATGCCTGACTTTAAGCACCCAAGTTTGAAGAACTTAGCCAAGGATTTTGAAAGTGACTTAAAATAATTAGACCCATTAATTAATTCTGTGAAATGATTAAAAAGAACTTTGCATCACATTGCTATCTCTACACAGAGTGACCTCTCTTGAATATGTATGTGGTTAAAAGGCCTTACTAATGGGCGTCAGAGTGATTCATTTAAAAGCAGGTCTTTAGTGTGATGACACTTTCCATAGAGTCTTTTGAGGCAAAAGTCACATGTGTGCATGTAAAATCAATCCTGGAAGCAGCTCCTTTGTTCCAAAGGCATCTTCCAATTGAGCCATTGTCCTCCAAGGACAGCTGGCACCCTGACTTCATCTGCATTGGATCAATTTCAAAAGCAAATGATACAGTGGACAAACAAAACAAGCCAGGATCACTGCACCTCTCACAATTCATTCTTCACTCTCACTCTGACTCCAAGGGAAGAGCTATTGCAGTGACTGTAAGAAAAGTGATCCAAACTCCTATTAACTCATGGATAAGAAATACAAATTGGTACGGTAGGATACTTTTTTCTTTCTTTCCAAGTATTGTTACAGCGTCTTAAAAATAGTGTTGTATTATTAAACTAAATTTACAGATAAAGTGAGGCTACGTAGAAGTATTACACAGGTTATTTTAAATTTAACACAGCAGGGATTTTGACCTGACAAGTTTCAGGTGTTTTAAATACCACACTTAGACATTGTAATGAAATGCCTGAGATGGAAACTTAGGTAGGAAGTATTATTTAATGTAGAAAGAGTAATTAGCTTATACTAATCCTATTACACATAACAGTGGTAGTTCTATCCTTTTTAATATAAATTCCCTTTCATATCTTTTTAGCTTATGCATCCAGTCCAAGCACTATTAAAGTGGCTTGTGTTTTAAATGCACTTTCCCCCTATAATGTCAATATTATGGAAATAAACCAATTATTAGTTAAACAAACATAGATTTTGGCTTTTGATTTAACCAACATAGACAGCTGTTGAGTATTGAATTTGTATAAATAATGGACCTCTTTAAACCAATCTGTCTAAATGATGTTTCCATGAAAGATACCTCTACCTAAGCTTTTCCTGGGGAAATGTGTGAATTTCCTTCCCCAGAGTGATAAAACCTCAAGCAGCTGTTAAATTTTTTTGCCCATCACTCTTCTACAAATGGGAAATGTTGATTGCTCTAGATGATAAGGCAAGATCAAAACAGTTCCTCCTTTGTAGTTCCCCATAGAACTGTTTTGAGTGTGGCATTTTTGATTAAGGTAATTTTGCAAAATAAAACATTGGGTCCCTCTGGATTGCAAAACAAATCTTTTCCTTCTGATGTCTGATTACTAATCATCTATACAAACACCCTTTCAGTTACTAATCAAAGCCTATTTAAACTGGATAATGGCCATTGCCATTAAATCAGTGATAGACAAAAGCTGAGCTGAGCTCTGTGGGGTGAAGCATTTCATTAATGTCTCTGCTTAAAAAAAAAACAGTGACAGTTACATATATATATATCTATCTTTCTATTGCAAAGAAAGTACTGGCTTCCTTTGTTCAAAAAATTGTGTTAACAGAATGCTGTCAAGGTTATCTTGTAACTTTCACAAATATCTCTCTTCCCTCTCTGCTTAAGGTATAATAATCTTGTGCAAATTTAGGATTGCAATATTTTCCTTACACATTGACTGGATAGTGTGTGTGAGTGGAGTGAGGAGGAACAGAGTTTGGGGAGAGAGAATAGCATGTGGGGGAGACGACTGGGTGTATGGAAGGAAAGAGCAGCAGATTGTGAAGAAAGGTCAGAGCACTGTCCCTAACATAATTGCATGACTGGAGCTCACAGTTAGTGGCACTGAATTACATGTACAAAGCCACAGAAATTCTTATATTGAGATTAGAAGCATAGAATATCGGAGTTGGAAGGGACCTCAGGAGGTCATAGAATCATAGAATCATAGAATATCAGGGTTGGAAGGGACCCCAGAAGGTCATCTAGTCCAACCCCCTGCTCAAAGCAGGACCAAGTCCCAGTTAAATCATCCTAGCCAGGGCTTTGTCAAGCCTGACCTTAAAAACCTCTAAGGAAGGAGATTCTACCACCTCCCTAGGTCATCTAGTCCAACCCCCTGATCAAAGCAGGACCAATCCTCAATTTGCCCTAGATCCCTAAATGGCCCCTTCAAGAATTGAACTCACAACCCTGGGTTTAGCAGGCCAATGCTCAAACCCCTGAGCGATCCCTCCCCGCAACATCGGACAGCAATTTCATCTAACTGAGCGGGGCCAGAGTTATATTGGATGCTAAGAAAACATTGACCAAAAAATACTCCTCTGATGTACTAATATTTAGGCTAGTAACACTTTCTCCATTTCAAAGGATGCAGCTTTTGTAACACAATGGTTACAGTATGAGAGTGTAAAGTCATACTGTGACCAGGTTTCCAAACATTCATAATGGACGCCAGCTAAGTTTGACAGGTTTCAGAGTAGCAGCCGTGTTAGTCTATATTCGCAAAAAGAAAAGGAGTACTTGTGGCACCTTAGAGACTAACAAATTTATTAGAGCATAAGCTTTCGTGAGCTGCATCCAATGAAGTGAGCTGTAGCTCATGAAACTTATGCTCAAATAAATTGGTTAGTCTCTAAGGTGCCACAAGTACTCCTTTTCTTTTAGCTAAGTTTGAATGACTGCAATATATAAAGCTATAGTAGTGTCATTCTTGACGCTGTATCTGTTAGTAAGAGCACTCATATAACATATTTTGTCTAAGAATGTCAGATTTGATTCCCCAGTACTAATTTAATTAAGACTGTGGAGGTGGAGGTACTACTTTTCACAGAGGGATAGAATGAGGCACAATGATACTGTGATTTGCCCAAGATTACATAATCAGTGGGTGGCAGGTTTGGAAAAGAATCCAGACCTGACGCCCAGTCTCTGCTTTAATCATTAGATATAATATACTAAATTAATGATTCACTGAAGTAAACAGAATGGCACACATTTTTACACCTGCGTGGACTCACTTTCACAGATACTTCTGTCTCCAATATATTTGTATCTTTTGATTCTGCCAGATCCTGGCTATCTCAGATCTTCCTACTACTGAATGTGTCAAACACCTTCTGGGTAGAAAGTTCTCTTAGGGCTTGTCTACATTATCACATGGGGTCAATCTAAGATAGGCAACTTCAGCTACGTGAATAGCATAGCTGAAGTCGACGTACTTAGATCTACTTACCGCGGTGTCTCCACTGTGGTAAGTCGACAGCTGATGCTCTCCCGTCGACTCCGCTTGCTCTTCTCGTTCTGGTGGAGTACCGGAGTCAATGGGAGAGTGTTCAGTGATCGATTTATCGCGTCTAGTATAGATGCGATAAATCGACCCCCGATGGATCGATCACTGCCCTCCGATCTGGCGGGTACAGTAGACAAGCTCTTAGTCTCATTGCAGACTTTGCTATCACTCTTCTCATGTAAACCTTCACTTTGTTCCAAAGAACAGAAATCATGAAGTCATCCTTGAACTTAACCTTATTTTTTCCTCCCATATCATCAACTGTGTAAGTCTTCATATCATTTCTGGAATACTGCCAGAGTTGTTCTTGTCCCTTTTTCTGCTGAAATTCTTACTTCTGCTGCAGTCATATCCCATCCCCACTATTAAAATTTCCTGTTTCACACTATTCAGGGACCTGATTACTTTCTACCTCAGTCTTTGAATGACACATTCATCTGAGGTCTTGTCTGCTCGTTTCTGCTAGAAGTTAAAGATCCCATGGCATTTTTCAAAACCCAATGTCCTAGCTATTATATCTGTCTTAATATGTAGGCTTTAGTATTCAAGGCCAAAATTTAGGCCTCTGGCTGCACATAGACACCTGCTGCAAAGGCCCGACTCCACAGAATTTGTAGAACAGAGACATAAACCATGAAAGGCATTCCAGGATGGGCCTGAGCCAAGCACCACCGGCTGCATATTTAAAGACATACTAACCTGATCTCCCAGCATCTCATACAGATTACTCCTTTGCATTGCAGGACTAATCTACAAAGGGGCCAAGTATGTGGCTGTGCTTGTCTGAACATAGGCCCACATTCTCACTATTCTCACAGGGTCCTGTGTCCATGCCACCCAGTAAAAATGTTTAGGACCTGAATTTGGCTCCAAGTCAGGATGTGAGATATTGCTGAACATGCAAAGCCAGATTCTCAAAGAACAGGTTGCCTTCAGAGAATCTGTCCCGGATTTTATAGTGAGCCCAGTATAGTGCTGGGGCAGGATCTGAAGAGTTTCACAGGACTTAATTTGTAATGAAAGAGGTGCCAAGGCTCAAGCAATCTTTTTACTGATGCAGCAAGCCCAGAGGTGCTCGGGCTCAGCCCTGGCAAGCCCTGGAACAAGTTAAGCACTGGAGTTTAGTCAGTGCTTTGTAAATAGCATAGCAGGGCAGACAGAATCAATAAAACTCACAGTGAATATACCATGCATTGTGCTTCAGTGCCTTGATTTAAGGAGCACCCTGTAATCTATCTAGAATTACACCAAACCGTCATATTTCACTTGTAAGGTTCTTGAAGTAGGGATCAGGTTTGATACCATGCTAATCACATTGATAGGACTCAACAAATAATGGTAAAGAAAGAGAAAAAATTGGAGTAGAAATTACTATAATCAAAATCTTTAATCATCCATCAATACATTGCTTTGGAGAAAAGCTTTTCAATTTTATTAATACCCACTCCCAGTGTAGTCAAACATAGCTGAACAATACTTTGCATGGTCACATTTGCGCCAGTTTTGTTACCATCATCATCATGACAGTGAATTCCTACCAACACACTTGCTGCTCTCTCTACAATCCTGGTTATGAAAATGCAAAAGCAACATAGTCTCTGGAATATCAGAATAATTCAGTTTTCAAGTGTTCTATATGCTGTTGAATGCCCCTTAATTTGGAAAGTTGAATGTGTAAGGGTGTTAGCTAGTTCTTGAATTGGGTTTGCAGCTGGGTTTACAGAGACACACATGACACCACTACTAGTTTAAAAGAGAGGAAAAAAGACAAGTGGAATGAGGGGATAATTTTATCTCCCCACACACTCGCTATTTGTGTCCCTAATATTCAGTAGCAGGCTGACTCCTAAAAATGCCAGTGATCCTGTTACAGCCATGTGCACCACATTGATAGTGTAGGAATTCACCTTTTCCTCAAAGGTGACTAACGCTATAAACAAGAGAGTATAGGAATAGCCAGCCAGTCAAACTGGGAATGTCAAAGAGATCACAGTACAGTTTCTTGTAATAATATTTGGTTACCTGATTGTTGAGAGACGAACCAAGTACAGCACAAGGTATATCCACAAACTTGACAATTATTTTAATAAGAACAATGCTGTACAGGTGTGACACAGGTATGCTGATAAGAGACTGAATTTTATTCCCTGGCTCCAATCACCAGACATGGTGATTACAAAAAGTTACTGCCCCAGAACACGGAAAGGGGTTAGTGTTCACTCACTCCAGTAGTTACTGTTACAAACAAGTCATTGCACACATTTTCATCATCATTTGAAGACTAGTCTAGTAACCTTCCTTGGATTATTTGTATTTCTCCAAGGTGGAAATCAATGGCCAAAAATAAAACTGGGGGAAATTATCCATCTTTACAATTTTCGCCAAATATATTTGCCATTTTTTCAAGCAGTTCTTGCCCCTTTATAGCAAACCCTGTGGAGTGCTCTAGGAGAAATATAGTGTTATGCAGGGGTGGATGAAACTCCATTGAAGCTAGTGGGTGTAACAGCCACATTTCATTCAGGATAAATGCAAGAAGCAATTAAGCTCCTTTTAGAGTAATATAGCTGAAAACAATAGTAGCCACACCCAAAATACAGGACACATTCAAGGCTGGTCAGAAGCTGAGCTATGTGACCAGAGGGCTGAATGCAAACACACAGAAAACATTTTTATGGTTCTGTGAATGTATGTGAGAGAAGCAGCCAGAAACACCACAAAAACAGACAAAGAATGCAGCAAAAAGCCAAGGACAGCTAAAGAAACATTTGTAGCATAACACTGAGAGAAAGTTAAAACAGAGAACTTTTGGGGTAGAGTGCTGAAAAAAGTGTCTTGGAATATCCAACAAAAAAACTGCTTTCTGTTGTTTTATTTCTACTTTGTTCAGGTAAGCAGGACTTTGTACAGTTTTTGTAAATAAGCAGGATTGCTTCAAAGAAATAGCTGACTCCATTATCAATATCTCCTCCTAATGGAAACAACCAGCAGGACCTCAAATATTGGCTAGCTGTTTGGGTCTAAAGGACACTGATTTCAGGAGTGGGATCCAGTTTCCAAGGAGAAACACTGAGAATTTGTAGCAATTTGCAGCAAGAACATAAGAATGGCGGTACTGGGTCAGACCAATGGTCCATCTACTCAGTGTCCTGTCTTCCGGCAGTGGACAATGACGGGTGCCCCAGAGGGAATGAACAGAACAGGTAACCATCAAGTGATCCATCCCCTGTCGCCCATTCCCAGCTTCTGCCAAATAAAGGCTAGGGACACCATCCCTGCCTATCCTGGCTAATAGCCATTGATGGACCTATCCTCCATGAATTTATCTAGTTCTTTTTTGAACTCTGTTGTAGAGTTGGCCTTCACAATACCCCCTAGCAAAGAGTTCCACAGGGTGACTGTGCGTTGTGTGAAGAAATACTTCCTTTTGGAATGATCCATGTTCATTTGCTGAATATTTCTGAAAAGCATCTAATAGTAAAGAAGGGAACCATAGTACCAAAATGTGAACTGGCAGATCTAGTAAATGCTGGAATAGAAGAAAACTAAAAGGAGGAAAGGAGAGCAGGTGAGCTCCCAAGAGTCTCAACTGGACTTGTTCCAGTGCAGTGCTGTACACTCAAATGAGGAGCAACAGATTGGGGTAGGAGACTTTCTGATTAGGAATCAGAGTTGTTCTACCAATCCAACGAAGATATAGGTTGTACTGCCCTGGTCCAGCACAAGATTAATAACTGGGTAAAATGACCCATTAAACAGCCACCTCACTGTTTGTCAGTAACAAAGAGGGAAGAAGCTTTATAGACCACTGAGGAAATGCATAAGGAAGGCATAATAGAGCCTTCAGCCAGCACTCCAGCCTTACCTATGGTTCTGGTTAAGAAAAAAGATGGCAGCACCAGATTCTGTGTGGACTATAGAAAAGTAAATGAAGTCACATTAAAGGATTCATATCCATTACCATGAATAGATGATACGATGGATGTTGTAGCTGGTTCAATCTGGTTTTCCACACTGGGTCTTAAAAGTAGGTATTGGCAAGTGGAAGTGGATCCAAAGGATGGGGAAAAGACTGCTTTCCCAGCAGGACACGGCCTGTGGCAATTTAAAGTGATGACTTTAAGCCTGCATAATGTATCAGCCACAGTTGAGAAGCTAACAAGGAGAATTAATAAAACATGCCACTTTCAGCCTTTTTGTTATACCTAGATGATATTTTGGTCCATGGTAAAACCTGTAAACAGGAACTGACATATTTACAAATGAGCTGTGATAAGCTTAATACAGCCAACCTGAAACCAATGCTAAAGAAATGAGAGTTGTTTCCAAAACGGGTAATCTACCTTGGGGGCACATAAGTGAGCAGGAATTTCCCCTGACAAAAAGAAAAATTGAGGTTGTGAAGAACTGGCCAACTCCCCAGACACTCACAGATGTGCAGACTTGTATAGGATGCTGCTGTTATAGGAAGTTTATTTGTAGGTTTTGCAATATTGCAAGACCATTGTATAGGTTGGGTGAAAGAGGGAAACCATTTCAGTGTGTTAGCAGAACATAATTTAATGTTTTCAGAGTTGAAGAAGACTCTTGTGACTGTCCTGTCTCAGCCTACCCACGTTTAAAAACCTCTTTTGAT
Source organism: Dermochelys coriacea (assembly GCF_009764565.3). Classification (NCBI taxonomy): domain Eukaryota; kingdom Metazoa; phylum Chordata; order Testudines; family Dermochelyidae; genus Dermochelys; species Dermochelys coriacea. The sequence goes on from NC_050069.1 coordinate 25,679,026, forward strand.
ATTGGATGTAGATAGTCGTACTTATGATTTTGGGGCAGTATTGACACAAGAACAGAAGGGACTTGAGCTGCTGATGGCTCATTATAGCAAATGTCTAAGTTCTCTGGAGATAAATTATCACAGCACCTGAAAGAAGTGTTAGCAGTGGGCATCACCCAAAGTAGTATAGTTCAAATACAGATACATAGTCGATATTCCTAACTTCAGATACAGAAATGATACAGGCATACAAGTTGGATAATCACATTCAGTAAATCATAACCTTTCCAATGATCTCTCACATGAGCCATCTTGCGTAAAGTACATCTCAGTTATGTCATATACATACCATAAGCATATTTTCATAAAGAATATGGAATGAAATGTCACAGGAGGCTAAAAGGTAATATTGTCCTAAGCAGGAGAGCAGGGAATTGGTTATTCAAAGGAACGAGTGGGCCCAGAACGAGATGGCTCTCCTAGTCTCTTCCTATAATTTGCAGAAGTGCAAGTGTTCCTGGCACATCCACTGGAACTGTGGATGTGGAGCAATGGATTCCTTACCAGCTAAAAGCTTCCCAAAGAGGGGAACTCCTATCAGAGTAGTGTGTGATTGGAAAATCACATGGCAAATACAGCTACCTTGGAATGTAGCATCCTCACAGAAATACCATGGTAGAAGGTTTTTGGTCTCTATAGGAAAGCTTGAAATTTAAAGATAAAATAGGGAGGAAAAAAACAGTGGGAGATGTGCATAGGTATCATCTGGGTTTTGTCCTGAGAGAAAAGCATGATGTCAATAGTTAAGCTTGTTTCATTTGTCATTTAAAAATTATTTTTTTCTTCTTGTTTGGAATGGGTCAGATAGGCATAAGAAGTATCTAGGGACTAATAACAAGTATTTCTGCTATAAAATGGGGCCCATCAATTTGAAATAACAGAGGAGGAGAAAGACCTGAATGAATTAGTTGATCATAGAAAGATTATAATTCACCAATAGGATGTGGCTATGAAAAAGACAAATGTGAACCTAGGATTTATCAAGTTAGATATTTCCAGTAGAGACAACGAAATATTAATGCCATTGCACAAGGCATTAGTGAGAACTCATCTAGAACACTGCATACAATTCCAGTCACCCATGTCCAAGAAAGATGTATTTAAATTGGAACAGGTGCAGAGAAGATCATCCAGGATGATATGGGGAATGGAGATCTTATTTTACCAGAAGAGACTAAAAGATCTTGGCTTATTTAGTTTAGCAAAATGAAGGTTCAGAGGGGATATGATTGCTCTTTATAAACACATTTGCCAGTGGGGGGGGGAAAACATGAGGGAGGGAGAAGAGCTATTTAATCTAAAGGACAATGCTGGAACCAGAACAAATGAGTATAAACTGGCCATGAATAAATTTAGGCTGGAAATTAGGAGCTTTCCAATGATCAGAGGAGTGGGGTTCTGCAACAACCTTCTGATAGGTGGGGGCATACAACTGAACTAGTTTTAAGATGGAGCTTGATAAGTTTATGAATGGGATTATTCAGACAGGTTGTCTGTGATAGCAGGGGACTCGACTCGATGAAACAGGAGGACCCTTCCAGACCTATCTGTCCATGGCATCACCATTTTGGATTCCACTGAGACAAGGGGCACGGGCGGAGCTGCCGGGGGGAGAAAGGGGGAGTTTATAATACTGGTGGTGGGGTGCAACCTCGCTGAAGCAGTGAGCATGCTAGCTGTCCTTCATTCAGGATAAGTGTAAGAAGCAGTTATGCTCCTTTTAGAGGAAAATAACGGAAGCAACAGGAGCCATTACCTAAAACACAGGCCACATGTAAGGCTGTTCAGGAGCTGAGTTCTGTGCAGGGTAGGAGTTTCATTGAGGCTGAATGAAAATGCTGGAGGCTGGCTATTGTTTTAATGGAGTTGTGAATGTGTGTGAGGGAGAAGCAGACCGAAACACCAGAGTTGGAGCAGAAAGCCAAGGACATCCAGAAAAGCATTTGTAGCATGACCCTGAGAGAGAGCTAAGAGAGAGAACTCTTGGGATAGAGTGCTGGCTGGAAAAAGATGTGAAGATGCCTGAGAAGCATGTAGTGGCTAAGCAAATATAATTTTTTACTGAGTAAGGGGTTGCTATTGTCTGTTTCAAAGGAAACAATTGAATAATTGTTTTCTGCAAAGTCTGAGCAATATAAGAATATTTTCCTTGCATCGCAGCTAACAATAATGAAAATTGAAGAACAGATTATTTCTGAAAATCATATAAGGTTGATAACAAAAAATGAATGTAGAGAAACAAAACACCACTAAAATGAATAAAAAGAAAAGGAGTACTTGTGGCACCTTAGAGACTAACAAATTTATTAGAGCATAAGCTTTCGTGGGCTACAGCCCTCTTCATCGGATGCATAGAATGGAACATATAGTAAGAAGATATACATACAGAGAAGGTGGAAGTTGCCACAGAAACTGTAAAAAGTTTTTTTTTTTCCACCAAATGCATCCGATGAAGTGAGCTGTAGCTCACGAAAGCTTATGCTCTAATAAATTTGTTAGTCTCTAAGGTGCCACAAGTACTCCTTTTCTTTTTGCGAATACAGACTAACACGGCTGCTACTCTGAAACCTGTCATAGAAACTGTAAGAAGCTAATTAATTAAGATGAGCTATTATCAGCAGGAGAAAAAAACTTTTGTAGTGATAATCAAGATGGCCCATTTAGACAGTTGACAAGAAGGTGTGAGGATACTTAACATGGGGAAATAGATTCAATATGTGTACAATATCAGAGGGGTAGCCGTGTTAGTCTGGATCTGTAAAAGCGGCAAAGAGTCCTGTGGTACCTTATAGACTAACAGACGTATTGGAGCATGAGCTTTTGTGGGTGAATACCCGCTTCGTCGGATGCATGTAGTGGAAATTTCCAGAGGCAGGTATAAATATGCAAGCAAGAATCAGGCTAGGGATAACAAGGTTAGTTCAATCAGGGAGGATGAGGCCATCTTTTAGCAGTTGAGGTGTCAACAGCAAGGGAGGAGAAACTGCTTTTGTAGTTGGCTAGCCATTCACAGTCTTTGTTTAATCCTGAGCTGATGGTGTCAAATTTGCAAATGAACTGAAGCTCAGCAAAAAGAAAAGTAGCTCACGAAAGCTTATGCTCTAATAAATTTGTTAGTCTCTAAGGTGCCACAAGTACTCCTTTTCTTTTTGCGAATACAGACTAACACGGCTGCTACTCTGAAACCTGAAGCTCAGCAGTTTCTCTCTGAAGTCTGGTCCTGAAGTTTTTTTGCTGCAGGATGGCTACCTTTAAATCTGCTCTTGTATGTCCAGCGAGGCTGAAGTGTTCTCCTACAGGTTTTTGTATATTGCCATTCCTAATATCTGATTTATATCCATTTATCCTTTTACGTAGGGACGGTCCAGTTTGGCCGATGTACATAGCAGAGGGGCATTGCTGGCACATGATGGCATATATTACATTGGTGGATGTGCAAGTGAATGAACCGGTGATGGTGTGGTTGATCTGGTTAGATCCTGTGATGGTGTCTCTAGTGTCTCTAGATATGTGGGCAGAGTTGGCATCAAGGTTTGTTGCATGGTTCCTGCAACAATTGGTTGCTGAGGTAGAGTTACTATGGTGCGGTGTGTAGTTGCTGGTGAGAATATGCTTCAGGTTGGTGGGTTATCTGTGGGTAAGGACTGGCCTGCCTCCCAAGGTCTGTGAAGTGAGGGATTGTTGTCCAGGATGGGTTGTAGATCACTGATGATGTGTTGGAGAGGTTTTAGCTGAGGACTGTATATGATGGCCAGTGGAATTCTGTTGGTTTCTTTCTTGGGCTTGTCTTGCAGCAGGAGGCTTCTGGGTACACGTCTGGCTCTGTTGATCTGTTTCCTTATTTCCTTGTGTGGGTATCGTAGTTTTGAGAATGCTTGGTGAAGATCTTGTAGGTGTTGGTCTCTGTCTGAGGGGTGGAGCAAATGCGGTTGTACCTCAGCGCTTGGCTGTAGACAATGGATCGTGTGGTGTGTCCGGGCTGGAAGCTGGAGCATGAAGGTAGGCATAGTGGGTTGGTGGATTTTCGGTATGGGGTGATGTTAACGTGACCTTATTTGCAGGGTGGTGTCTAGGAAGTGGACCTCCTGTGCAGATTGCTCCAGGCTGGGGTTGATGGTGCGGTGGAAGCTGTTGAAATCATGGTGGAATTCTTCCAGGGTTTCCTTCCCATGGGTCCAGATGATGAAGATGTCATCTAACGTAGGTGGAGAAGGGGCATGAGTGGACGAGAGCCAAGGAAGCGTTGTTCCAGGTCAACCATAAAAATGTTGGCATATTGTGGGGCCATGTGGGTGCCCATAGCAGTGCCACTGGTCTGGAGGTATATATGGTCTCCAAATTTGAAATAATTGTGTGTGAGGATAAAGTTATAGAGCTCAGCAACCAGTTGTGCTGTGGCATCATCAGGGATACTGTTCCTGACAGCTTGTATTCCATCTGTGTGTGGGATGTTTGTGTAGAGAGCCTCTATATCTCTGGTGGCTAGGATGGTGTTTTCTGGAAGATCACCAATGCATTGTAGTTTTCTCAGGAAATCGATGGTGTCATGGAGATAGCTGGGAGTGGTAGTGGCGCAGGCCCTGAGTAGAGAGTCCACATATCTGGACAGTCCTTCAGTGAGAGTGCCAATGCCCGAGATGATGGGGCGTCCAGGGTTTCCGGGTTTGTGGATCTGGGGTAGTAGATAGAATAACCCCGGTCGAGGCTCTAAGGGTATGTTGATTTGTTCCTGTGTTAGTGTAGGGAGTGTCCTGAGTAGATGGTGCAGTTTCTTAGTGTATTCCACAGTAGGATCTGAGGAGAGTGGCCTGTAGAATTTGGTATTGGAGAGTTGTCTGGCAGCCTCCTTTTGGTAGTCAGACCTGTTCATGATGACAACAGCACCTCCTTTATCAGCCTCTTTGATTATAATGTCAGGGTTGTTTCTGAGGCTGTGGATGGCATTGCGTTCTGCATGACTTAGGTTATGAGGCAAGTGATGTTGTTTTTCCACGATTTCTGCCTGTGCATGTTGGCGGAAGCACTCTATATATAGGTCCAGACTGTCATTGCGACTCTCAGGAAGAGTCCATGTGGAGTTCTTCTTCTTGTGCTGTTGGTTGGAGGGTATCTGTGTATCAGTGCGCTGTTCAGTGTTATCCTGAAAGTATTCTTTGAGTCGGAGATGGCAAAAGTAGGCTTCCAGCATACCGCAAAACTGTATCATGTTTGGGGGGGGGGTGGCGGGACAGAAAGAGAGTCCCTGAGATAAGACAGACTCTTCTGCCGGGCTCAGTGTGTAGCTGGATAGATTGACGATATTGCTGGGTGAGTTAGGGGTACCACTGTTGTGGCCCCATATGGCAGATAGGATTTTAGACAGTTACAGTCCTTTTTCCTTTGTAGAGAGGTGAAGTGTGAAATGTAGATCTCCTGTCTTATTTTAGTAAAGTCTGTTTGTATGGCCCAGCCACTCCCAGTCTCTATTCAAACCCAAGTTAATGGTATCTAATTTGCATATCAATGTTTATTACCTTTAAATAGTAAACAGATCTGAGAATTTAGAAGTGATCAGAGTTCCCTAACATAAATTTAAATCCTGAAAATACTACAATCTTCATTCTACCCACTGGTTTACACTGCCAGGCAAAGATTAATTTAAAACAGACATTCTAGTGTTCTTTACTTGTAAATAAAGTCCAGAGCCTCACTAACATAAAAACGCATGTATTTTTGCTCTCTAGTGTTTCTTTTTCACTATCACATAGCTAACTCTGTAGGAGCTCCATTTTTATTTCCTGTTGCACTTCTTCAGAACTTGAAATATAATTCAGTTGTATACTATGATACAGGATTTAAAAAACAACCAACCAACAGAGCACATTTTGTTGTCCAAACATTGCGTGTACTTGTTTTTCCCTGAGAAAACAGTGAGTACTGTTCCAACAGGATGTTGTGGGTTCCCTCCCCCCTTTTGTTCTTACATTTCCCTTCTCTGAGCTTTGGTGTAATCAGAAAAAAACTGACGTTGGACTAAATTAGCAGTGACATAGTTCAATGTATACACTGTTTGATGAAGGGCTCATCTCTCTTAAATGATTAAAAAGTAACATGGAACTGGTTTTAGATTTTGTGGTTCACTATTCAAGAATGCTGAAGAAGATTCACAATTGGAAATATTGACCACTGAGCATGTGCTGTGTTAACATTTTATATTTTGCAGAGGATAGATCTTCTCTTCCCTTTCCCTCTAGCTTGTCTTTTTTCTTCTGTTTATAGCATGGAACATCACTGGTATATTACTTTTCTATCTAGGCATTTATAGTGTGGTAATGAAGAATGATACTAAGAACTATTGAATGATGAAATGTTGGCAGGACAGAACAGACCCACCAAGGGTACCAAAACAAATACAATTTGTAGTTATCAAGCAAAGCCTTATATTTAGAAATGGGCCGTGATTTAATATCTGAGTCACAATTTGAAGCAATCATTGCTATTTATTTTTGCTGTGTTTAGCTTTGTAGTCATAATTGGCATTACTGGATAATTGCTTATATATAAGCATTATTAATTTAAAGGAGCAAAGCTTGGGCAGTTTTTAATTGGACACAGAGGGTTTCATCCCCAGGACACTGGTCTGCCTCCAGCCCAGGTGGGTGATGGTTGTTTGCTCTTTACTGACTTCTGAGTATGCTGCCCATATCATAACATCCACAATTAGCATCACCTGTCTGCAGCCTAAGCAGGGAGGCCAAGAACACTATGCAGGGACATTGAATAGATGTCATGTTCAGCAAGATGACTGCCAACAGTCATAGCTGCAGAAATACTGGTTGCAGTTAAATTGTTTCCTAAATACATTTCACAGTATTAACGTGTTAAATGTTTCTTACCTGTTCTATTTGCAGGTTGCTGACTGCACTAAACAATTTGTTTTCTTTTAAAAAGGCATTTGCAAAATGAAATTGTGTCAAGATTAAAATGTCCTTTAAAGGTGACATTCACCCCAGTACAGAGGGTCAGCACAAAGCTGGGTAGAACTTAAGTCTCATTCAGCTCTATTTTGAGAACTTAAGTGGTGTGCAAGTCTTGCACTGGTTCTCTGCACAGGGGTGAATTTCACCCTAAATGTGTTGCACCAAAGGTATAGATTAAATAATGATACTTTTGCAGTTCCACAAGTCCTGTATCAGTTTACTAACGCACCTATTTAGGGAAAATGGCATAGAAAATTCCATATGCAAAGAAATAATTAACTTTAGAAGCGTTATTGAAATGCCAAGTGTAACTGAAAATATATTTCCCCAGGGACACCTTTATAACATGCTCCTCACTGTGATATTGGCATGTCCACGAAATAACCACAATAAAGGATCTCTGTCTTCCTCTCTATCCACCTGTAGTCCCAGTCAGACTGTCTTTTGCTCATTTTTGTGATGTGTATTGATGTTTGGTTTGCTACTGTGGGTAAAAGAAATGGGTTTCAAGTTTCAACCAGAAAAGGAGTACTTGTAGCACCTTAGAGACTAACAAATTTATTTGAGCATAAGCTTTTGTGAGCTACAGCTCACTTCATCGGAGAAGTGAGCTGTAGCTCATGAAAGCTTATGCTCAAATAAATTTGTTAGTCCCTAGGGTGCCACAAGTACTCCTTTTCTTTTTGCGAATACAGACTAACACGGCTGCTACTCTGAAAAGTTTCAACCAGAAGGTGGTGAGATTTGCAGTGATTCTAGTCTTCTGGGAGTAGATTCCACAGTATCAGCCAGCTGCTGAGATAACTCTGCCTGCCTCTAAGACAGAGATCTCCGCAGCTGTATTTAAAAGCCTATATTATCAGATTTTCCAGGGAGAAGGAAATTATTGTGTATTCACACTGACACAGTGGTCCCTTTCCCCCTTGCTCATTGCCCAGTTGTCCCCTCTGATCAGTGTTGTCATTAAGAATGTATTAGTACTTTCTGACAGATTATATACCTCCAAATCAAAAGTAAGAGTTTGCATTTGAGGCACAAGCAGATATACCCATGCCTCTTTGGTCTGAAATTTCCTTTTTATGAACCTTTCCAGTCTTTGGGTAACCCCAAAACCTGGCAAACTGAAGGTCGCTTATGACCCCAGGTTTACCCTTACAGAGCTCTATTGCCGGAGGGTTTGCCAGCATTAGAGTAGTAGAGTTTCTGTCCTGCAACATGTAGGAGAGCTCGGCGATGCACTGGAACTACTCCATACAAAGCCAGTCAGGACTCTGGGGAAGCATGCCTCCTCTCACTGAGCAGACTGTCTCCAGGGCAAGAAGCTTACACAGCTTCAACTTTTCTGGGTCTGACCTTGGAGCATTCAGCATCACCTTCCATACCATTCACTTCCTGCAGTGAGTCCGCACAGGTGGGGCTCCTGGCTCAGTGGGACTTAGGCTGACGAATATTTGAATTGCCATTCTGGATCAGAACAAGAGTCCAGTAACCCATAATGGACAGTTGGTGGTATCAGATGCTTTAGGAGAAGGTACAAGAAAACCTTCAGTAGGGAATTATGGGAAGACCTGCCCCAAAAGAAAGTTTCTTCCCACCCACCAATAGCTACATGGTGGTTTAGGACCTGAAGCATCAGGGTTTATATATCCCTCCCAAAACTCTTGTTTATTTTTAGTATTTGTTGTTCTAACTAGGTATTCATATTAATATTTATTTTAACTAGGTATTCTTATTATCCATATAAATGTTTAATCCTTTTTGAATCCTACTAAACTCTTGGTTTCAGTAATTTGTGTTTTGTGGAAAAGTATATCCTTTTATCACATTTGAATTTGCCACCACACAATTATATTCCATGTCTTCTTGTTTTTATATCCTGAGGCAGGGCATAGAGGAATTTCTAATCTATCTCATCTATGCCATTCATCTTTTATAAAACATCATATCCCTTCTTATATGTTGTCTTTATGAGACAAATAATTCAATCTCTCTTCACAGAAGAGTTTTCCCATGCCCTACTCAATGTCATTGCCCATGTCTGCACTCCTTCTTGACAGTGATTTAGTGCATTTCCCCTGGAGGCAGACTTTCTGCCATTGGCTCTCCCTGCCTGAACTGATCTTGTCCTCTATGTTTTATTGCTGGCAGCTCATTTAAAATGAAATTGAAAGTAAAAATAAGAAAAGATACTAGGTTACATTCAAGCACTGATCCTGCACCTTTGAAATCCATGGGAGCCTTGTCATTGACTTCAATGGGAAAAGAATCAGCACTAAGGAAAGAAAACAGACTATAACGAATTATTAAATACCATTGTAGTAGTTTGTGGCAAATCCTCACTGTCTATGATCGTTTCATATTTGGTTACTTCACATCAGGTCTTTTCCTCTGGCAGTGACCAGCTGTGTTCAGGAAGAAATTTAGCCCAATCGTATAGAATTAATAATTTTATTAAGATAATGTTGAAGTAAAAAAAAAAACGGTACAGAGTTTAAGCATAGAAGTTTCTGGTTATCAGGGAATAAGGTACAGATTATCAAGGGGTGCGAAATTCAGTTTAGGAGCGGGTGGCATAAGGAATACATAATCTGCAATCTCCCTGATTGGGGGTAAAAGTTTAACGGGTCAAAGTACAGACATTGAGATACGGGGGTATGTTGTCCATATAATAGCTATGTTCAGGTGTGGAGTATAATGAGCGGATATGATGATGAGGATGGGTCTACTCTCATTTGGTGGGATTTAATGTTCAGTGAGTTTATGGTTCCAGTTCATATGGTCCAATGGAAAAAAAAAAAATCTCTCAGTCCCTTTCCCATGGTTGATGCACAATGTTGTACCGGCTCACACCTCCTGGTACTGTCAGTGGCCGGTGATGTGTTCGATGTAGATGTCCCTGGACCATCGGATTGTGTCCGAGACCAGGAGGCGCCGCATGAGCCATGCATACCATCGACCAATCCCGCAGGTCCGCAGCACACGCTCGTTGCAGGGGTCCCAAGCGCCCAGGGCTCCGACAATCAGGGCATCCAACTGCACCTCATAGCCCTTCGCTCTCAGGGTGTCGGCCAGGGGGGCGTATTTTTCCAGCTTACGAGCTCGGGATTCGCGGAAGGCCGGGGTCCTGTTCTCAAAGGAGACCGTGACGTCGATGAGGATGATCTTTTTCTGGTCCTCGTTGGTGACTGCCACATCTGGTCGCAACTGGCTGTCCATCCCGGGGATGGTGGAGTTCACGGCAACCTCCCCCAGGCACGGTGCGATGGCTTTCACCAGGCTATTCTGGACGGCGTTGTGGTGCAGTTGCCAGGCTCTGGAGTGGGGCTTGCAGCTGCACAGGACGCGGAGCAGGGTCTCTTTGGAGTAGCCGCACTTCCTGCAATGCTTGTCTCGGTTCCCGTGGTGGACGGCTCCGTTGAGCGGGATACAGTTGAGCCGGGCACGGTGGATGAACCGCCAGTCGGCGAAACGGGTGAAGCTACCCCTGGGGAGGAAGTGGTTGCTGGCGTCCCACTTGCTGGTAAGTTCGAAGACTTTACCCTGGTCTGGTTTACGCTTCAGGGTTTCCGTGTACAACGAGTGGATGGCTGCCTTCAGGGTCCTCTCCAGCATGCCCCTGGCGCTCGGGGTGATGATGGTGTTGTCGTCGGACCTGATCTGCGGCACCAGGACTCCCAGCTCTTGGAGCTTCTCGCACCATTCCCAGTGGCAGCCGATGCGCTTCCCCAGGCGACGTGTGGCATTGCGAGCACGGGACCACAGCGAAGCGATGTTGCCACCGTCCCATCCAAATTTGCCATCCAAAGAACCGCTCAGGAATCTGGCGGTGTCTTGGTTGGAGAGGGCTCTGCCGATCCGCTTCTTTGTTGCATTATAGAGGGCGTTTGCTGCGATGTTCCTTACCATGGCGTCGGGACACGTCAGCAGGCGGAAGGCGTAGGTGGTCACCGCGATGTCACACAGGTCACCCATGCGGTGGACATTGGCATCGCCATGCCTGTGGGTGATGTAGACCAGCTCGTTGCTGGCTCTCTGGGGAAGGAACAGCCACTTCTTCACCAGCTGCCGGACGATCTTGTCTGCCTTGTTGAGGGGTACCTTCCCAACGGTGGATCCCGTTAGGACGAAAGAGATGCAGGGGATCAGGAAGGCGTTCAGGGCGTTTATCTTCTGCCAAGGTGCTAGCAGGGAGGCGTCGATCTTGGCGGCATCCTGTAAGATCTCCTGGATGGTGTCCTTGGGTGTCTGTCGGACACAGAAACTCATCGGTGTGCTGAGGTGCCGGTACGCCTGCCCCTCTGCCAGGGGGATGATGGGCTTGCCCTGGATCTGGAACCCTGTCGCCTGCACCGAGTCCCCTTTACTGCCATTGATGTGGAGAGATGCGCATTTCTTTGCATTGAAGCGGAGCCCCATCCAATCGGCAGCTCGACTGGTGGCATCTAGCATACGTTGGAGGTTCTCTGGGTCGTCTGCAGTCAGGACCAGGTCATCTGCATAAGCCAGGACGCTCACCCTCTTGCCGTGGAGGTTGAAGCCATCTGTGTCATTGGAGATCGCTCGCAGCAATGGCTCCATGGCGAGGTTAAAGATGATGGGGATGAGGGGACAGCCCATCCGCTCCGGATCGGGATCTCGGCGGTCTCCCCTTCAACCGAGCGAATGGTTGTGCTGCATCCCTCGTACACCTCTCGGATCACACGGAGGAAGTTCTCTGGCATCCCAAACTCCTGGAGTGTGGCAAAGATGTGGTGGTGGGGCATGGACCCAAAGGCATTAGCCAGGTCGAGCCATGCTACCGTGCACTGCCTCCGTGCCCTTCTGGCCATTTCGATGGTGGTTTGGAGGACAAAGTTGTGTTCATAGCAGCCCTCACAGGATATGAAGCCTTTCTGGATGGAGCTGATGGCTCCCCCTCTCACTGACCACTCCGTGATCCTCGACGCCAGGCAGCTGGCATAGAGTTGTACATCGTGCAGCAGAGGGAGATGGGCCTCCAGTTGCTGGGGTTGTCCCGCTCACCCTTCTTGTACTTCAATACCGTCATGGCCTTCTTCCAGGAGCTGGGAGTCCGGTAGAATCGCTTGCACTGGTTGAAGAGCGTGGCAAGGAGCAGGCAGCTGGGATCTCGCTTTTTCAGGAGGCTGTAGGGGATGCCGTCTTTCCCAGGAGCTGTGTTTTTTGTTTTGGAGAGTCTGGCCATCACTTCCTTGGGCGTAAAGTCAGTTTCCAGGACACCTGTTTTGTCAACTCGGGGCAGGGGGTGGAGAATGGGCGCTGTGCGTCATTCTGGGCTATGCATCCAATGAAGTGAGCTGTAGCTCACGAAAGCTTATGCTCAGATAAATTTGTTAGTCTCTAAGGTGCCACAAATATTCCTTTTCATTCTGGGCTATGCGGTTGAAGAGCAAGTACATTCTTTATTGGCAAAGTTCTATCCTTTCCACTGTTACATCTACCATTGGCCTCTTCCAGTGAGAAGATACTGGAACTGGCTGGACTATTGATCAATTCTGGTATTATGGAAATTTCTGTTATTATATTTTGAAATACATGATAAAGGGGATATCTGCGGGAGCGTCCTTTGGGAAGAAGCCAAAACAATAATTAGGGAGAAGCCAATGGTGTGAGAAAGATAAGAGACCAAATATGTGAGACACTTAAAAAAGTCATAGTTGCATAAGAGGTTTAAGAAAAATCTATTCTGTTACACTTGAAGTGAAAAAAGTAATTTGAGTAAAGTGTTTATTTTTTGTCAATGGAAAAAAAACAAAAAATTTAACCTGTGATTCCTAAAATAAAGTTTTTTTTAAGAAAATCAAGCCTGGTAAGTTTCTAGTATATGTAGTATAAATTCACAGGAAAATATAGTTAAATGGTGCCCCATTAAAGATAAAAACAAAATATAAGGAAAATTACAGATTTGGGTAAACTAAACAAACTTTTGCCTAATATGGCAAGCTATAATAGACCAGTATACTTAACATAAATCAATATTTTAAAGTAATTCAAACACAAAATACCGTGCCAGACCCTCTCTTTCTCCCAATACACCCCCTAAGCCAGAGGGGTCAGGAGCAGGTTGTGTAGTACTCGCTATGCCTCCTTCATGCAAGCTGCTGTAAACAAAGGAAACCCCAGTTGCCCCACTTGAACAGCTTTATGGCTGCTTTATGTTGCCTTATCTGTGCAAAACAGACCTGTGTGTGAGGGTTTTGACCCCATAGGTTATTAAAGGATGAGATATGGAAAGCATAGAATGCAAAGAGTAAAAACAAGATATATGAGAAGCAGCTACAAATCTAAAGGAGGTGGATGGGTGGAGTGGTGAAGGAGAGAGGGGTTAAAGGCAAACCTCCAAAGCTAGATGGCTATCTGGCTGAGGCTTTCAGAAAATTTAACAAATATGTGGCTATCTGGCTTCCACTGTTGCCTTGAATGCTGTCCTGGGAGTGGAAAAAAGACCTACATTTTCTGCTAGAGGGAGAGCATCTACCTCAGCCCCATCAAAACTGAGGGGAGAGCTCAAGCTTTTCTGAATCTTACAGATGCATCTGCTGACTAAACATGGTTGGTAAAATAAAAAAAAAAGTCAGAATGCAACCTATTAATCTTTTCTTCCTCCGAGACCAAAAAAGTTTCATTGCTGGTTAACAACTTTGATGATGATAGCTATGTACTACATGTAATCTGTATGGTTGGGTTAATAGTTACTTCAGTTCCTTCTGACGTCACTTTCCCTTACTGGCCATTTTGGGTGCAAATCACAGCTTTCCTTTTATGCACTAGGGGCTTGCAACTACACCAGTGGCTGAAATTGGGGCTAATCCCTAATGCAGAGGAGATTTTATATTTACCACCTGTCCTGATTTCTGCAAGATTATGCACATCTCCTGGGAAACTTCCTTCTTTTTTAGGCTAAGTTTATAGGACATTAATGGCATGAGTCTTTAGTCTCCATGCAAGCAAAATTCCCATTCAGAGTTTTGCCCCTGTAATGTGTGGCCAGGTGGTAGGGGATCCACAACAGGTTTCACAGTAAGTGTAACATCACCACATTGTAATGCTGCATCGCAACGTGACTGTGTTCCATTGCAATACATTAATTTACCCCACAGAAAAGGCTTTGAAAGGTTGCATCATTATATGTAAATAGATAGGAGCCAGACCCTCAATCCTGGAAAACCCCTTTGCGCTGTACAGCCAAAGGACCTTAAGACCAGTCCTTATGGGCATTTGAGGACTCCCTCAGTATGGAGGAATCTTCAGTTTAAAGTTAGGGTAGGAGCTCTACAACAGCTGCTCATTGCACCTCCCCAAGCATAAGTAGCAGGAGAGGTATTATGAGAGCTGGAGATCACAGGGACAGACCACAAAGCACCGTGGTGATCTTCCCTGGGTCGCTGGCCCTAATCATAGCAGCACTTAGCTCCTGGCCAGCCCCAGTATCAGAGAGTTGGAAAGTAGGCTTTTAAGCACCTTTAAAAAAAAAAAAAATCCATTTGACCCAGTCAAAAGCCTTAGGGTCAGTCTTCAGAGGTGCAGAGCCTGAGTTCAAGGCCTTTGACTGGGTCAAATGGAATATTTCATAACGAGAGTACTGGAAATTACATACAAGAATTACAGAGATAATTACAAGCTTTTTATACAAAATTGATAGTGTTAAGGTAAATTAAATAAATCCCCAGATCTGAATTATGTTGAGGGAACAGACCAGAAGTCCAACCCTCACTTTTCTTTTCACCACCCTTTGGTGGGGAAGAAAAAAAAAAAAAAGAGAAAAATCTAGAGATATAATAATAAGGTAATCAGAGCATGATTCTGTGCTTGATTTGGATACCATTTCTTATGTGCTGTGATTGTTCCCCTTCCCTTGAAATTAAGATTTTGGAAAACCCTCTGCACTCAAAATGAATTGGAACAAGAAAGAAATATGTGCAGAAGGGATGTAAAAAGAGGAAAAAGATACAAGAAAATCCTGTGTTAATTGTAATTGAGTCCAAAGCACCATCAAGGATATGTATATACATACTGTATCTTGGCAAATGGAAGACAAATATTTTGCTAAAATTATATTCCTTAAATCAACTTAAAAGTGATTGGGCTAGAGAGAAAGGTACCACACATTCCTGGAATAGTATAAACACATTAATTAAAATGACTTTTATGTTCTTTATTTCTTGATCCAAATGCCAAATACATTTTTGAAAAAGTTACAGAATAGAATCTTGTATTTGTCTGGCAAGGGTAAAAAATGAAAAGTATATAAAGCAACCCTACTGAGATCCATATTTTAGCAGTAGGGAGGAGACTAGTTCTTAGAAATATTGTCAGGTAAAATCAGGCCTGAATAGGTTCCCAGACACAAATTATGATAAAATGGAGATGAGGTTGAGAGTACATCTCATTAATTAAGGTGAAATACATTACAGGAGTGTTGTAGCTGTCCCCACAAGATGTGTTACAAAAAGAGGAAAGTCAGAGCGAGGATTAATTTTTTTAAAAAATATCCAAATGTTAAGGATATTGACAAATGTGAAAAGGTTCAGAAAAGAACTACAAGAATGATTGGGGTCAGGAAAACCTACCTTACCAGTGAGACACTAAAGAAGCTCAATCTATTTAGCTTAACAAAGAGAAGCTTAAAAGGTGACTTGATCATGGTCCATGAGTGCCTGTATGGGGAAAAACAACAAGGAGTCCAGTGGCACCTCAGAGACAAACAGATTTATTCGAGCATAAGCTTTCGTGGGTAAAAATCTCACTTCTTCAGTGCATCTGAAGAAGTGAGGTTTTTACCCACGAAAGCTTATGCTCAAATAAATCGTTAATCTTTAAAGTGCCACCGGACTCCTTGTTGTTTCTGTGGATACAGACTAACACGGCTACCCCCTGATACTTGACACCATGTATGGGGGAAAGACTTTTGATAATAGGGGGCTCTTTAGTTTAGCAATCCAAGGCATAACAAGGTCCAATGACTGGAGGCTAAACTTAGATTAATTCACACTAGAAAAAAAGCACAAGGATTTTTGTTTGTTTTGTTTTGTTTTGTTAATGAAATAACTATTTAAACAGCTGACCTATTGTTTGAATTCCCTGTCATTTGAAGTGAGATCAAGATTGGATATCTTTCTAAAAGTTATGGGTTTGATGCAGGAACTATTGGGTGAAATTATATGGTCTGTGTTATGCAGCAGGTCAGACAAAATGATCGTAACTGTACTTGCTAACCATAAAATCTATTAAAAGTTTATATTGAAATTAGCTAGTTAGGTACCCAAACAAGCTTTACTCTGCCTGGTAGGTGTCAGAGTAGCAGCTGTGTTAGTCTGTATTTGCAAAAAGAAAAGGAATACTTGTAGCACCTTTGAGACGGAATGCATCCGATGAAGTGAGCTGTAGCTGTGAGCAGTAGCTCACGAAAGCTTATGCTCAAATAAATTTGTTAGTCTCTAAGGTGCCACAAGTACTCCTTTTCTTTCTGCCTGGTAGGGACACCATTCAATAACTATATGACTATGATTACAGTTAAGGTATTTTAGTACGTGTGGTCCCAGATTAGATTCAAATAACTTTCAGAGACAAAGTCGATTTTTTTCTTCCTCTCCCATCCCTTATGCTGTCACTACAGGGTTTTAAAATGTAAACCTACTGGTCACAAATAGAAACACATGTCAGTACTTCTCCACAAGTTCTAAACTGCCACTGGATATTTAGATTTGCTATCCAGATTGCCAACAGAAGAAAAGTCATCAAAATATCTCATGGTTAGTATGTTCTTAATGAGTTCTAATAGTATTTTGGAAAAGTTGGATGTATATTGGTACAATAAAGCCTAGAACTACAACATTATGAGAAATGAATATTAAAAAAGCAAAAATTAGACAACTTTTTTTTTTACAATTCTTTGGCTCTGCATTAAAAAATAAATAAATCTTGAGATCTTGATAACTGACAAGGAACACTGTCTAATGTTAAGCATGTCATACATAATATGTGGTTGAGGTCCCTTCAGTTACACAGTGTGATACTCAACAGTGCCAAATTACATTCACGCTTGTTGCCCCCAAATCACACCTGCCTGCAGCACAGCTGGATTCTCATTGACCCAGCTGGGCAATAAGCAGCCCACAGGGATTGACTTACAGTTGCTCCTTCCAGCTAACCAGGGGCTACTATAGAACCTGACAAACAAGCAGCCAGATCATCTCCCTGTCTCCTCGTCCTGTGGTTTACATCTACCACAGAGCAGCAGCCTGGTGGGAACAGGGAGGTCGTGACAGGATAAAAGTTGGGAAGTGTACCTTCCTAGGCAGCTCCCATCACACCTAACAGCTCCAGCAATCCCCAAGTACTCCCTGCCCATACACATCCAACTGCAGTAACCTCCTGCCAGATACACTCAGCTGCCCCAGTACTCCCTAGGCACCCACCCACCCAACTACACCAGCAACCTCTATGCAGCTGCACAAACACCCGCCCGGGTGTCTCAAGACCACCCAGGCAGCACCCTTCACCCACTCTTTCTTTCTGCTCATGGTTGTTGAACAAAATCTTCAAAACAAAAACCAAAAGTTACAGTCACAATCAGAACAAGCCACAGACACAAAAAGAAACCAGCTCCGCCTCAGACTTAGTCCTGAAAACTAGAAGATCAACTAGAAGATCAATCCGTTACCATTGGCTCCCCCATGCCATCCACCATTCTGCTGAACTCAGTCGTTTTTTCCCTATCATAGCCAGAGACTGAACAATTGCACAAATAACTGCAATCTGAATAATTACAGGTGTGTCGTTCTGCGCTTGAATGGAGGCTGAATATACTCACACTGCCATGTGGGGAGATAAAAACACTATGTTATTAACTGCCAGTCTCAAAGGAAATATGCAGCAAATGTCTCTCGCTTCTTATTGAAGCGGATGCTGAGTCCCCTGATGTCCACAGGGACTCTGAGTTCCGAAGCCAACAAATCCCATATACAGACATTAGAGGAGCAGAATAATAACTGTTCTATTGTTGCCTCTGTTCCGGAGTGGGCTTCCCAGAGACAGCCTTTATCTTCTAGATGTGTCCCTCTTGGTTATCGCTCACATAAGAATTTACCATGAGATACCTGCTGCTGTATATCCCTGTACCAGAAGGGAACTCTGTTATTTCAAAGGAACAACAATGCCGCACTGAGATAATCTTTTGGGCAAGTCAGTATTGCTAAATATTCCTTAAGCACCCTCTGGAACAGCTCTCTTTCAAACTGTGAACCACCATGCTGGCACGCCATTGCCTAAATTTGTCATTGGCAAATTCATCTTAAAGCAAGTTTCATGTAAGTGGGAGCCTGTCAGGCTGTTGCAGGAAAATAAAAAAAAACCTTTTCAGGGGTTGCATCCCCTTTTCCTCACCAGTTACTCCATTTCTTCCCTTGTGACATTTCCCAGTAATCCCAGCTGTACAAATGCTATGAAAATTGAAAAACAAAACCAAGACCATCAAGAAAGCTTCAGGGTAGACCATCCCCCAAACCCCTTATTAAACTGGCAAGTAGACTATACTTCTCTTCATTAGGTTTCATTTGAAAAAAATAACCCTGGCAGTTTGACCAACAACTTTCTGGGAGAGGATACACAGATACCACATAAATGCAAAAGCAAAGCAGGAATGTTTTAATTAACATCACCCTTTCTGCCAATATCAGAGGCCATTTCATAGCCTTAACCTGGCAGGAGGTGAACTGCTTCACCCAGTTCAATCCGGCTACTGAATCATCGCCAAAGGTGAGTCCCAAAATACGTATAATCCGGGGAAGCTTGTTGCAATCTGCAACTCCTCTGGAAGAGCAAAATCCCCCCAAAATCCCCACCCACAAAGCCCTGCTTTCCTTCATGTTAATCTGAAGCTGAATAATTATGTAAAGTGTCCAAAAAAAAGAAAAAGTCCCTATCTGGTGTACTGGTTTCAGAGTAGCAGCCTGTAGCTCACGAAAGCTTATGCTCAAATAAATTTGTTAGTCTCTAAGGTGCCACAAGTCCTCCTTTTCTTTTTATCTGGTGTACTATCCACCAGCATTCTGACCTCATCTGCATGGTCAAAAATTTTAATTGACAAGAGTGAAATTCTTTTACCCCTTTAAGCCCTGAAATCCAATTACCATATGCTGCCCACAGTAAAGGGTCCAAAATAAAACAGCAATGGAATCAAGGAACAGACTTGCCTTAACCCAAAATGCATCTCCCCTCCACTCATTTACTAAAGTGATGCATAATGCGTGAACACAGAGCTGTCACCAGTTAATAAGCTGTTGGGGAATACTATACTGAGACAGGACCAATCATAAATAAGGCAATAGGCCTCCAATTCCTAGTATTTTCCTAATCCTCTTTTTTGCCCCTCTCCCCCAATCAAAAGGACTTCATAAAAGGAAGCTCCCAATGTGCCTTTATTCAAGGCATCCTTGCAAGCATGAGAGCACCATAGAGAGGGGATCCATCATCCTCTAATAAAATTCAGCTGTCAAACCATCTTCCCCCAGGGAAGTTCCCTTCTTCAATGACAAGATGCTCCCGAATCTCCATTTCCTCCATTGGCCTCATGCAAGTCCTGTTCCTCATCTGCCAATGTTGGAAAACCTGTGATACTATCCAAAAACTGCTGCTGCTGGAAAGGAGGAAGGCTTTGTCCCCAGAAGAGCTCACTGTAATATTCCTGAACTAGCCTCATCATGCCAGCAGGGTTCCTGTGGACCTGCCTAGTGCTAAGATTCCATACATAGCCCCACCATGTCCTGCTGCGCTCTCTTTTCTTTACACCCTGCAAATATATCAGAAGAGGCTTCCCTACCTTTTGTCCTAAAGTCCTTTGTGAGTTTAGCTGATTCCAGTTTTCTTCTTCAGTGCAGAACCATTTCCTTCTTTTAACTTCCTCTGAGACCCTTATTTCTTTACATTCCCCAGCTTGCAGTCAATGATGAAGATCTCTTAAATGGCGATGCAATGCTAAGTAATGCTTGTAATCAGATGCATACAGATCTCTTGAAAAGGAATGTAGAGAGGTCAGTAGGCTCTTCTCTGTCAGTTCCCATCATTCCATCTGGGATGCATAAAACTCCTGAACCCTTTCTCATTCCATGAAGATGCCTTCAAACTTTCTAACTGCTACTATATTATTAAACAAACAAGTATTTAGTTTCTGATACACATGGCCAAAGGTCACTGTTCTGTACTCACCAGTTTGGACAGTGGTTGGAAAATGCTACAAGTTGCACTGCACATCATCTGATCACTGACATACACACTGTCCAACTGACTACCCGATTGTCCTCTAATAAATGTAAATGTCCCCTCCTTTAATGAGGATGACCAACAACATCCTTTCATCCAGAGATATCACAGAGTGCTTGTAAGTAAGTTTCATCAGCTCCAAACCTGTTAGGTTTCTTCAATTGGTCAATCACTGCAGCTAAACAATTAAAATCCCCATAAAAGACCATTGCCGAGACATCAATAAAAAAAGAGAAACCTCTGTAAAAAGATCTTTCCTCAGCTTCTGATGTTGTGAGCCATTGATGGTGAGACAATGATACCTCAAATTCATACAACAGAAATCAACTAATAAATCCATTCCTGGATGCAATTCTAGCATCCTCTGCATGGATACCACATTAGTATAAAACAGCATCCCTATTCCACCGTAAGTATCAGGCTCTGAGGACCAAAAAGATGAGTTTCTCCTTCAATCCCTCTGAACTCCCAAAATGCCACACCTAGAACAGTCTTGTTTCCTGAATCCCAATTAGATTCAAATCCTGCCCCTCCAAAAACTGAAAGATCATTTGCCACCAGCACACAGTAATGGAGTGCATCTTCCAAGTTGCAATATTTAGTACCAAAAGAAGGTCAAGCCATCTCAGCCATCACTATTACTTGCGATCCCCACCCAATTGACCATCTTCACTACTGCTTTTGTAAACCCTCTAATTTACCCCCCTCTCTCACTCATTTTGTTTCTTTAGACACCTTTTCCTTGTTGGCTGGTTCATTACTCACAACTGGGGGGGTCTCCTGAGTCCCTCGATCCTGATCCCATTTGTGATAGTTCTTTCTGAAGTAGCTCTAGCCCAGTAACTTGGGTCATATTGTAATAATTAGGCATACAAATTTACCTGAATTGTACACTCAACTGAAAAAAGTATGTGAAAGTTCATAAGATGTCACAATAACTTATAATGACAAATGTTGATGAGAACAGTTATGAAAGGAAAACTGAAATAGTCCAAACAAAAAGGCTTACCACTATAACTCAACGTCTGTGTTAAGATTATGCTTAGTGAAAAAGAAAAGTGTAGAACCAAAATCAGTGAACCAAAACTGGTGTGTTGAAAACTAGGCCTAATTGATAAGACAAAATAATGAGGGATGATTATTCTGCCCACCATTCTATTTGTGGCTCCTTTAAAAAAAAAAAAAAGATTTTGGGGAGACAATTGACTGCTGGAAGAGCTTCACAACTATAGCTGCCATCTCCCAGGACACTGTGCCTTTGTCATGCTGAGCCGGAGAGACATCCTGACCCAACCAGGCCAGAGAGAGGGACCCCAATGACATCTCTGCTACCTCTATTGATTCCTGCTGAATCCCAAACACTACTGGGAATGAAACAGGATCAGACTTAACAACAGCAGTTCCAGCCCATCTCAGCTAACTTCTCTTTTTTGCAAAAGGACAATTATTACTATCTCTGGTACCATCTCAAAGACTGTCAAAACAATGGGTTTTTCCTTCTAAAAACTCTCTCCAACTAAAGGGAAAGGGAACAAGGAATCAGAGGTTTCAGAGTAGCAGCCGTGTTAGTCTGTATTCGCAAAAAGAAAAGGAGTACTTGTGGCACCTTAGAGACTAACAAATTTATTAGAGCATAAGCTTTCGTGAGCTACAGCTCACTTCATCGGATGCATTTGGTGGAAAAAACAGAGGAGAGATTTATATACACACACACAGAGAACATGAAACAATGGGTTTATCATACACACTGAAAGGAGAGTGATCACTTAAGATAAGCCATCACCAACAGGGGGGGGGGGGGGGGAAGGAAGGAGGAAAACCTTTCATGGTGACAAGCAGGTAGGCTAATTCCAGCAGTTAACAAGAATATCAGAGGAACAGTGGGGGGTGGGGTGGGAGGGAGAAATACCATGGGGAAATAGTTTTACTTTGTGTAATGACTCATCCATTCCCAGTCTCTATTCAAGCCTAAGTTAATTGTATCCAGTTTGCAAATTAATTCCAATTCAGCAGTCTCTCGTTGGAGTCTGTTTTTGAAGCTTTTTTGTTGAAGTATAGCCACTCTTAGGTCTGTGATCGAGTGACCAGAGAGATTGAAGTGTTCTCCAACTGGTTTTTGAATGTTATAATTCTTGACGTCTGATTTATGTCCATTCATTCTTTTACGTAGAGACTGTCCAGTTTGGCCAATGTACATGGCAGAGGGGCATTGCTGGCACATGATGGCATATATCACATTAGTAGATGCGCAGGTGAACGAGCCTCTGTATAGTGTGGCTGATGTGATTAGGCCCTATGATGGTACCTGAATAGATATGTGACAGAGTTGGCAACGGGCTTGTTGCAAGGATAGGTTCCTGGGGTGTGGTTATGTCGTGGTTGCTTTGTGTTGTGGGGGAGGGTGAGTATTTGCTTCAGATTGGGGGGCTGTCGGAAGCAAGGTAGGCTTCTTGAATAGAGGACTGGGAATGGAGAGTCATTAACACAAAGAAAAACTATTTCCCATGGTATTTCTCCACCCCACCCCCCACTGTTCCTCTGATATTCTTGTTAACTGCTGGAATTAGCCTACCTGCTTGTCACCATGAAAGGTTTTCCTCCTTTCCCCCCCCCTGCTGTTGGTGATGGCTTATCTTAAGTGATCACTCTCCTTACAGTGTGTATGATAAACCCATTGTTTCATGTTCTCTGTGTGTGTGTGTATATAAATCTCTCCTCTGTTTTTTCCACCAAATGCATCCGATGAAGTGAGCTGTAGCTCACGAAAGCTTATGCTCTAATAAATTTGTTAGTCTCTAAGGTGCCACAAGGAACAAGGAATGTTGTTAAAATGAAAGCCCTACTTAATACTTTACATTTCAAATCCTTTTACTGTTCTTCTTTCGGTTCTTGTGTGGGAGAGGAGTCTACCATCATCTTATAGGGAGCCTGATGGGATTGGCTTCTGCCTCCCACTTGCACCAATGGCTCTGGAAAGGACTTGGGCTCCCTTTGCTTTTGTGTGGGGAGTGGGAAAATAAACCTTTCTCCCACATTTATTTGTCAGAAACAATGTACACAGCTGCACAGAAATTGTCAGCTGTGAATACTGTAGTATTCTGATTATTTGCGTTGACTTAGGGATGAATCGGATGAGCTGTTATTGGTCAATGTGATGAATCTGCTGCTGAATTTTCCTCTTGCTGTGGAGCGATATAGATTGCCAGGGAGGGACAGTTCCCTGGGTCTCAGAGATAGCATGTCTGGGTTACCCTAAGAAGAGAGTGAAGGTTGTAGGCAGTTGGAACACTCAGCTACGAGGGCCGTGTCAGTCGAAGTGCACTAGGAAGAACTGCCTGATGTGCGTATACCTTGGCAATTCAGAGACCCCATCTGAGGGAGGAAGGATTACCATCTGAATTCATAACTTTTCAGATGTAAAAATCTGAGCCACTAGAAAAAAGAGAAACTTCTCTCTTCCTAATTATTATTATTTATTATTTGTATTACTGTAGCACCTAAGAGTCCTTGTTATGGGACCAGAACCCCATTGTGCTGGGTGCAAATAGAACAAAAAGATGGTTCCTGGCCCAAAGAGTTTACTGTCTTGAGACTTGATTGGCGGATGAAGGTCAGCTGTTCATTACCAATTAATTTGGGCTTCTTATTTCAGCAAGGTGCATTTAATTGTCCCCTATCTGTGACCGACTAGGTGTTTTGATTTTTTTACCGATGGCACATCCTGCAGGGAGATGGTGGGAAGCCCTACACCTTTCTGATATGTGTTCCAGGCAGTGCTTAAAGTGGAGGGACCCACAAGAGCTTGCAGACTTACCCGGAAAAAATAAAGTAAAAATCAAGCTGGGTCACTGAGGGGTGCACTTTAATCACAGTTTTACCAAAGCTGCTGCTCCCAGATAGACCACCCACCTTTTTCAGGCCACTTTAAGCACTGTTTCAGGAGCCATGTTTGTGAAGGAAGCTACCAGGTGTAAATGTGTCCTGAGCTTATACTGGTTAGACCCAGAACAAATACAAAATGCACTGCAGTCAATTGGATGGGCTGCCCACTTTTTCTGCGGGAAGTTAGGGAAAATAGGAAGGCTCATCAGCAGCTTCCTTTGCTGAGGCACTAGGCTACTCTGTGAGCCTAGGGACTCAATTTATTAGCCTCCCCTGGGCAAGAAGAGATGAGCGGGCTTTATACAGAACCAGAATGGTGCCTTGCTGTATCTTACCTGTTATCTACGCTGTTTTAGTTTCTATAGTGCTAAGATCTTTAGATCTTTAAGCTTTATCATTCATAAAGTTCAGATCAGCAATTAATGATGGTGCGTTACAGCTATAGCTCAATATAAGGCATTTCACACACATTTTTGTATAATAAGATTCCATAGAATATCAGGGTTGGAAGGGACCTCAGGAGGTCATCTAGTCCAATCCCCTGCTCAAAGCAGGACCAATCCCCAACTAAATCATCCCAGCCAGGGCTTTGTCCAGCTTGACCTTAAAAACGTCAAAGGAAGGAGATTCCACCACCTCCCCAGGTAACGCATTCCACCCTCCTAGTGAAAAAGTTTTTCCTAATATCCAATCTAAACCTCCCCCACTGCAACTTGAGACCATTACTCCTTGTTCTGTCATCTGCTACCACTGAGAACAGTCTAGATCCATCCTCTTTGGAACCCCCTTTCAGGTAATTGAAAGCAGCTATCAAATCCCCCCTCATTTTTCTACCGCCCCGGGCCCTTTAAATCGCCGCCTTAGCCCCGCCACCGCTACCCCAGGGCTCCGGCAGCGGTGCTTGGAGCCACAGGCCCTTTAAATTGCGCCTGGGGAAGCTGATCCACCCCGGTATGGCACACCGGCTCTTGCTGGTGTGCCGTACCAGGGTGTACCGGCTTACTTTCACCTTTGATTGAAGTCTCCCATGAGAACCAGGGCCTGCGATCTAGTAACGTCTGTTAGTTGCCGGAAGAAAGCCTCATCCATCTCATCCTCCTGGTCCGGTGGTCTATAGCTGACTCCCACCACAACATCACTCTTGTTGCTCACATTTCTAAACTTAATCCAGAGATTCTCAGGTTTTTCTGCAGTTTCATATCGGAGCTCTGAGCAGTCATACTGCTCTCTTACATACAATGCAACTCCCCCACCTTTTCTGTCCTGCCTGTCCTTCCTGAACAGTTTATATCCATCCATGACAGTACTCCAGTCAAGTGAGTTATCCCCCAAGTCTCTGTTATTCCAATCACATCATGATTCCTTGACTGTGCCAGGACTTCCAGTTCTCCTTGCTTGTTTCCCAGGTTTCTTGCATTTGTGTATAGGCACTTGAGATAACTCGCTGCTTGTCCCTCTTTCTCAGTATGAGGCAGGAGCCCTCCCATCTCGCGCTCTCTGCTCGTGTTTTCTCCCGGTATCCCACGTCCCTGCTTACCTCAGGGCTTTAGTCTCCTTCCTCTGGTGAACCTAGTTTAAAGCCCTCCTCACTAGGTTAGCCAGCCTGCTTGCAAAGATGCTCTTTCCTCTCTCCTTGTCACTCTGTGTGTCACTCCGAAGCATAGAAGATCTGTTGAATCAGTTTTCACAGTAGTCTGTATCTGCAAAAAGAACAGGAGTACTTGTGGCACCTTAGAGACTAACAAATTTATTAGAGCATAAGCTTTCGTGGGCTACGGCCCACTTCATCGGATGCATAGAATGGATCATATAGTAAGAAGATTGAAATTGTAATTGAAATCAATATATTTGAAAATGTAGAAAAACATCCAAAAATATTCATGTGTGAGTTGAGTTGTTCTGGGAGAGTTGTGTGGATGGTGAAGGAGAGCTGTGTGTTGCAATGAGTTGTGTGTGTTTGGAGTTATTGTGTGTGCTTGTTGTGTTGTTGTGTGGGTGGTTGTGAAGGACAGTGACAGTTGGGCCAAGTAATCCACCAACTATGCAGTGTCCCTCATACAACCAATGATAGTGTTTCATGCACATTTGCTGTAGAGTAAGGGTGGTGACTGTTTGAATTATCTATGATATTACAGTAGTGTAGGACTCTTGTTATGGCACAGATACATGACTTACTGGAGCTGAAAGCCAGGATTGTCTCATGGGTGTAATTCATAAGGTCAAAATGACTGAAAATTAAAAAAAAACTATATAGTAACAAAGCACAAAACTCATTGATGATTGAGCCTGGTGATAGTCTAAACAAAAAGAGCTCTCACTCATTCTTGTAATTGTTTCCATCACTTCACAGTGATTCAACAAAAAGAATGAGGAGTACTTGTGGCACCTTAGAGACTAACAAATTTATTAGAGCATAAGCTTTCGTAGGCTACAGCCCACTTCATCGGATGCATAGAATGGAACATATAGTATGAAGAGATATATATATATATATATATATATGTACATACATAGAGAGAAGGTGGAAGTTGCCTAACAAACTGTAAGAGGCTAATTAATTAAGATAAGCTATTATCTGCAGGAGAAAAAAACTTTTGTAGTGATAATCAAGATGGCCCATTTGGACAGTTGATAAGAAGGTGTGAAAATACTTAACATGATAATTAGCCTCTTACAGTTTGTATGGTAACTTCTCTGTATGTATATAAAACATATATAACACAGTATACAAAGTTGACAGTGCTCACTCTGTAGTATTATTTTTTATTACAAATATTTGCACTGTAAAAATGGCAAACAAAAATAGTATTTTTCAGTTCACCTCATACAAGTACTATAGTGCAATCTCTTTATCGTGTAAGTGCATCTTACAAATGTAGATTTTTGTTGTTGTTACATAACTGCACTCAAAACCAAAACAATGTAAAGCTTTACAGCTTACAAGTCCACTCAGTCTTACTTCTTGTTCAGCCAATTGCTAAGACAAATAAGTTTGTTTTCATTTACGGGAGATAATGCTGCCCACTTCTGATTTACAATGTCACCAGAAAGTGAGAACAGGCGTTCGCATGGCACTTTTGTAACTGGCATTGTAAGGTATTTACGTGCCAACAATGCTAAACATTAGTATGCTCCTTCATGCTTCGGCCATCATTCCAGAGGACATGCTTCCATGCTGATGATGCTCTTTAAAAAAATGCATTAATTAAATTTGTGACTGAACTCCTTGGGGGAGAATTGTATGTCTCCTACTCTGTTTTACCCGCATTGTATTTCATGTCATAGCAGTCTTGGATGATGACGTAGTACATGTTGTACATTTTAAGAACACTTTCACTGCAGATTTGACAAAACAAAAAGAAGGTACCAATGTGAGATTTCTAAAGATAGCTACAGCAGTCGACCCAAGATTTAAGAATCTGAAGTGCCTTCCAAAATCTGAGAGGGATGAGGTGTGGAGTATGCTTTCAGAAGTCTTAAAAGAGGAACACTCCGATGCAGAAACCACAGAATCTGAACAGCCAAAAAAGAAAATCAACCTTCTGCTTCAGCATCAGACTCAGATGATGAAAATGAACTTGCTTCAGTCTGCACTGCTTTGGATGGTTATGAGCAGAACCCGTTATCAGCATGGATACATGTCCTCTGGAATGGCGGTGGAAGCATGAAGGGACATATGACTCTTTAGTGCATCTGGCACATAAATATCTTGCGACGCTGGCTACAACAATGACAAATGAACGCCTAGTCTCACTTTCAGGTGACATTGTGAACAAGAAGAGGGCAGCATTATCTCCTGCAAATGTAAACAAACTTGTTTGTCTGAGCGATTGGCTGAACAAGAAGTAGGACTGATTGGATTTGTAGGCTCTAAAGTTTTACATTGTTTTATTTTTGAATGTAGTTATTTTTTGCACATAATTCTACATTTGTAAATTCAACTTGCACAATAAAGAAATTGCACTACAGTACTTGTACTAGGTGAATTGAAAAACACTATTTCTTCTGTTTCTTTTTTACAGTGCAAATATTTATAATAAAAAATAATATAAAGTGAGCACTGTACACTTTGTATTCTGTGTTGTAATTGAAATCAATATATTTGAAGATGTAGAAAACATACAAAAATATTTAAATGAATGGTATTCTATTATTGTTTAATCGTGCGATTAAACGCGATTAGTTTTTTTAATTGCTTGACAGCCCTAGTTTTTCCAAACACGTGACTTTATGAATTACACCCATGGGACAGCTACTAGTACTATGTATAATGGCATGTATGTTATTAATAGTGTATGCTCGTGTAATTCATTTCTTTGGCTATTTTTGAAAAGCAAACAATTGTTTTAAAGGCCACTTAAGGTTGCTAAGTGACGGCCAAGATGCTGACCAATGCTATCAATTACAAACCCCAAACACTTAAAAGCAAGGAAATAAATAGGCAAGATAAACTTTATATTGGCCACATAACAAACATGTTGGGTCAAATTCATGATAATTTTGCCATGGACTTTGGTGGAACCAGGCTTTCACCCATGGTTTGTTCAGGATTT
The DNA here is from genome assembly GCF_009764565.3 of Dermochelys coriacea. NCBI lineage: Eukaryota > Metazoa > Chordata > Testudines > Dermochelyidae > Dermochelys > Dermochelys coriacea. The sequence goes on from NC_050069.1 coordinate 25,707,737, forward strand.
TATGTATTTATTATTATTGCTATCTTAATTTTGGTAGCTAAGTATTTTCTTTCAAAGGATACATTTAAGTGGGAAATATCAATATATCTATGAATTGACAGAAGGTTTGGTAAAATAATTATAAATCTTTTTTCTTGAGGATAACATAAATAATTGAAAAAATTAGTAACATTATTAATGTACGGTAAAATTATTATATATATATATATATATATATATATATATATATATATATATAAATTAATATATATGTATATATGTATCTCATTAATATTTAGTTGAAATGCCTTCCTGGCATAGAGTTTTTGTCCTTGTCTAGGCTATCAAAGGTACATAGTTCAACTCCTGCCTCTGCTGTGTCCAGCATGGGGAGACAGGGCGAGAGAACAAACTATAAGTCCATCAGTGGCTATTAGCCAGGGTGGGGAGGGATGGTGTCCCTAGCCTCTGTTTGCCAGAAGCTGGGAATGAGCGACAGGGGATGGATCACTTGATGATTACCTGTTCGGTTCATTCCCTCTGGGGCACCTGGCAATGGCCACTGTCGGAAGACAGGACACTTTGGTCTGTCCCAAGAGAGCAATTCTTATGTTCTTATGTACATATGATAGATGTTAATCATGTTGCTTAACACATTTCTGAAAGTCGCTCAGTTGATATGGTGGTGAACCCAGTATAGGAATCTATGTAGAATAGAATACATATAATTTTTACAAAATGTTGCATGTAAGAATAAAAGATAACCATAGATGTTTCTCTAATTGCCATACCATTTCTAATGATCCTGGGATGTGACATTACATTCCCAATCTCCACTAATGGCTTCTCTTTGTCTCTGCCCAGCCCATCTTATTAACATATCAATAAGAACTTTAGGTCTCGCTCTTGCCCTTATTATGATTAGTTTGTATTTTTTTAATGTATTCATGGTTCTACTTACGAGCTGACTGAAGTTCTTCACATGCCCTAACATTTTACTCCAGTCTATCAAGTATATAGGTCATATTATTATATAATTAGCTGTATTTATATTCTACAGCATTATCCTTCTGAGCTGAAAAAGTGTAAAGTCCTCTCTATCCACAACCTGCAACAGCTCTTATGCACCATTCCTGTATGACCTGTTAGGACATAGCCTCCCTTTGTAAATTCCTGAAGCTTATGCAGGTATGAAAACGAGCCGCTCCATGGATCCTGGTGTATTACCTGCTAGCGGACTGCTCACCACAGACTAAAGCCAAACCCCCTCATGCATCCTGCACTCTGCCCTCAGGCCTTATCTCTCCTTCACATGCTGGGAGAATACTAAGTGGTTCAAAGAAACTAAAAATTACAGTGTGCTCCTCAACTGCTGCAAAATGGCCAGCACCAATTGTACTGGCAGTTTGACCCACCAATGGACATTTATTCAGAGAGGTGTGAGGCTCTACTTGTAAAGAAACTATAAGAAATCATGATATATGTTATCTGGGCAACACTTGGCATTTGCTGCCATTCAGCTGCTGGGCATGCTGTGTGTGCCTTTGTAGTGTTGTGTAGGAGGAGCTGGGATCCTGCTCTTACCACTGGAAGACCTTATGGGCTTCTTACCACTGGAGGATCTTAGGGGTAGAAGATAATGCAAATCAAAGCTTGAATCTCTTATTTACTTGGAAGGTGAATGGGCCTGGTCTACTGCAGTAGTTTTCCTGCCTCTGTAGACTTAGCTAAAACACACCCTGCACGGATGAGGACAGCTGTAATGTAAACTGGTGATGGGCAAAGCAACTCTTTCCACATACCCACATACTTACCTGTGACTCACTATTGTAGCCAGCTATTCATGGATCTAAGTATGTTTTTGCATACTAGGAAACTTTCTAACTTCAGAACCATTTGTCGATCAAGATTAATTTGGCTGACATGAAAATGAAAGGAAGTGTGCCTAATTTGGTAGATTACCTCTAAGCATTAACTGATTGATTCTCACATATATATGGAATCCTTTAAATCTTCACTATGTGGAACTTTTTGGGCTAAAGTTGTACAAAGGAAGCTAGCTGTATTTAATTTCTGATGGCTAATATATTAATTCTTACCTCTCACCAGTGTCAGTTTTTTAAAAACATAGGTGAATTCCAGTACGCTTTAAAGATAAATTCTATGCAATGACTACTAGTCAAAATAATTTTAAAATCACAAGCATGTAACTTTGATCTTCTCAAATTCAGAGATCCAATCTTCCAAACTTTAGTGTTTTAAAATAAAGCTGGCTTTTCGGGAGCACTACTGTTTTATAATTAATTTTCATTTTTTTCTGTGAATAGCTGTTTTATGTGTTGAGTGAACTGTGATATTGTAGATCTTAAATTAGTTTCGAAATAATGTAGCCATATAGAGTAGCAAAATAGTATGTGAAAGTGATCTCAATTGTAAATAGTAAACCTGATTAAATAAAATCTGTCTATCCTCCCTCAAAAAACAAACAACAAAACAAAACAAAAAAACCCACTGCAAACTTCCACCCCGTTCACTACTTTGCCTGCTCACATCCACCTTCTGCCTCCACTCTCTCATTCCAGCCAATTTCTGCCAAACCCTTGGCTTGCTTACACCCCAGCCACCACCTGTTTCTAGTCATCTCACCATCCTCTTCTTCTAGATCTGATACTGTCACAACCACTTCCCCAACTACCTCCCTAATATTAGATGGAGAGAGAAAGAAATGGACTCTGTGGGCCTCTGGCTTATTCAGGTGTTATCCAAGGTTTTGATTGTGATGAATGAAGCCCTGTAAATATGGTTAGGGTCCTGGCTACCCAAGAATCTGCTTTTCTTGCTGTATGTTACCTCTTCAGTTTTATTGTTTTGCTAACATTACCTACATTTGGTTAGCTGAGGAATGGAACAGGGTGTTTTTAATGAGGTGCCCTTATCTCTGGATTTTGCTTTCGTAACTGGTCCGTCAGAGCTTGGAACTGGTGACCTTCTGAATATATTAGTTGGCTCACTTGAAAGATCACTCAAGGATATTGAGGGGAAGTGAAATGGAGTACTGATCTAATTTTGGGACTGAGTTTATGTAGTTTGTCAATAAGGGCTGATTTCTCGTGTATGCATCTAGTATTTTGGATGATCACATCTGTCACAGTTCCTAGTGAGCGCTGCTTCCTGTCCATCTTCTAGGATTGGTGTGAGGCACTGGGGAGGCTTCTCTGGATGTCCAGGAAGGGTAGACAGTTTGCTCCCTGCTCCAGGCCATTGAGTCTGACCATGGTGGATTTGCACCCGAGCCCTCTGGGTTTAATCCTGTTACATCATTACAGAAAATAACACATCAAGAAAAATAACTTCCCACATTCAGAGTCCCAGAAACTTCTTTGGTGTCCACGTTGACTCAGGCTACAAGCAGGGCAACGGGATTCATCATACCCACATTTGTTAGCCTGTTATACCAATAAAATAAAAACCAGCAGGATCTAATTAAGGAAAAGGCAAAATGCCACATTTATTGTGCATACAGAAAGAATTATAGTAAGCAGTTAGTTATAGCTATAACATTCTATTCAATTTCATATTTATTCACACATTCATTCATACACACACACACACAGGTTCTGCAAGGTTGTTATTATAGTTATCCGTCTTAGAGTTGCTCATGCCAAGCCACTGGCCAGGTGGTCTGGACTTGAAGAGGGAGCAGGGCCTTGTCAGATGCTCATCTGATGCTCCTGGAAGTTGGTTTGCGGAATCAGACCCCAAAGTTCTCACTTTCTAGAGTCCATTTTTATAGGAATTTCTTCCGATGCCAGTCTATGGGAATTGCCATCAGCAGATGGCACATTCCTGATGGCTCTGTGCTGTCAGATGTTATCTTGTTCTTTGGTTCTCCCATCCTTGAGGCTGTTGGGTGGATTCCAGTCTGCCCTCCGTGGGTCCTCTGGTTATTTCCACTTGACGCCTTCTTCAGCCGATGGACACTGGATTCTTAGGCTGGCACCTCCCTGATCATTCAGTTATTATCCACACCAAGCATCCATCCACATATATCCTCTATCTCTATTTTAATCACAATTGTTAACAAAGCGAGATGAATACAACAAAAGGGCAGGGAGTCTCTGGGTGCTGTTTCTGTTGTTACAGAGTATTACTTTGAGTCTCTCTCTGTGTGAGTAGTTGTTGTTACAAAGAATTGCTTTGAGAACAGACTCTGTCTTAGAATGTACTAACACAATTAGCAGCTTGCAAGTTTCACACAGAGAGGGAGAGAAACAGTACCAAAAACCAAGATACCTCTTAATTAGTAATACCCTGGAACTTAAACTATGGGGAATCAAACTCATTTGTGATTTTAATTCAGAACTTCTTTAATATGATCCAACAAGCCTGCTAGCTCATTGTCAGGCACATCCTTATGAACTTCCTCCCCAGTCCCATGGAAATGAGTTGACCCGCTTCTCCTGTTCAAGGCAGATGCATTTGTCTTGGTCACCAAGCTTCTGTTTTGTCGCTCCAGTTTTGCTGCTCATTTCAACATCTGGCCTCCAGCTTCATCTGTCTCTTCTTCACAACCAGCTTTTCCACACCAACCTCCACAGCTCTAGACCTCTCACCATCACCACTACCTCTACTTGATTGTTGGTGGGACAGCTGCATGCCTGTAGGAGAAAAAGGGACCCCTTCCGGCCCCTGGTTTGGAGCAGGTGCCTCAGCCTATCTCATAGCATATGCGTGCAATGTCTCCAATTTCTTCTGATTAGCAGCTCACAGACCTTGCTGTGCACACAGGCTCAGAACTGCTCTTTTATGAGCTGTTTGTAATTCATTTTTGCCCACCAGCTTTTTCCCAAACCAAACTAATAGATCTGCTCCTGGCTTTCAGTTTAAAGAGCGAAAGCATAAACGCTTGCTAAAGTGATTTTGCAAGCTTCACATATTACCACATAGATCCCACCATTGCCACCATATATGTAATGGTTTCAGGGCCACTGCTCCAGTATTCTCACCCTGACACTGTCATAACAATTTATTAAAACACAAAATAAAACACATTTAGAGATGCTGTCCCTCTTTTTTTATTTAAGATACCGGCAACTGTTACTCTGTGACTCAGAGCAAACTTTCCTAGTTTCACAGGATTTTCTCCTGTCATTAAGATATGGTATTTATTAATAATGTGTCTTATACAAGTTCTTATATATTGCATCTCTTATGGGAATACTATTGAATGGTAGAAAAGAAATCCTAGTCATTCTGCTGGATTATTACAGTGTTAATGTTTTATTTAAGGTGCCACCTAGGAGATTGTGACAGTTGTCACCCCTGGGGTGCAGTCTGGGAGCTGTACACAACTGAGTTGGGGACACAATCAGCCTCACCCAACATGACAGCAGGTGGCACCACTCATCCAAATGGGCAGAGTGTAAACAGCAGACCCCAGCCAGTTTCCCCACTCCCCAAGCATGCACTCCCCTCTGGAGTATAAACCCAAAATTATATCATCTTGCACTGCAGAGGATCTGTATAGTGTAAGCTCATTAATATAGCCATCCCTTCCTCCATGTGGAGAGGAATATGCGCGCTTGTGGTAACCAAGCTGAGATTTCCCCCCAGACACTTCACTTGAAGGCACACTGGTTTAGGTTAGAATACAAACAAGTTTATTAACTACAAAAAAGATAGATTTTAAATGATTGTAAGTGATAGCAAACAGATCAAAGAAGATTACCTAGTAAATAAACAAAAACACAAATTAAGTTTACCATACTACAAGGACAGGATTTGAATTAACAATCTCTCACCCTGACTGATGATACAAGCAGTCTCAGATTCTCAGGGCACAAGCTGCATTTGCTTTGCAGCTTGGGATCCCCTGGTTTCCATACACAGGCTAGAAATCCCTTTAGCTTGGGTCCAGCACTTTCCCCAGTTCAGTCTTTGTTCCTTACGTGTTTCCAGGAGTTCTCTTGTATGGGGAGTGAAGAACAACAGATGATGTCACCCCCTGCCTTATATAGCTTTAGCATATGGCGGAAATCCTTTGTTCCAAAAACAGTTCCCAGCCCAGTTTGTGGAAAAATACAAGTCCCCAAAATGAAGTCCAGAGTCGTGTGGGTTGGTTACATGCCCTTGCAGAGTCATAGCAGCCATTACTTACAGTGTGGCCGAAACGTCCACAGGAAGGCTCACTAGATGGGGGATAAGCTTCTCCTAAGGCCTATTGTTTTCCCTAATGGCCCATTACCCTGAATGGGCCCTTCTCAACCAGCTATTTAGACTGGAAGGGTGTCACCCAGGTTGGATTACATTTGAAATACAGATACCTAGTCAAGATTCATAACCTCAGATACAAAAATTATACATGCATACACATAGGATAATCATATTCAGGAAATCATAACTTTTCCCATGACACCTTACATGACCCATCTTTTAGAAAATGCATCATAATTATGCCATAATCGTATCATAATAACATCACTATGAAGAATATGGGGTGCCGCGTCATGGAGCTAATTTAATACTTTGCATTCTGGGAGTAATACATTAAGCAGTAACATGGCTGTATGTTAAACAGCAGAAAAAGCTAAGCGCCCAATCCCGCAAACACTGAAGCATGTGAGTAAGTTTACTCGTACGAGTAGAACTCAATGGGACTAGATGTATGAGTACAGTTACTCATGTGCTTAAGTGTCCTAAATTCTTGAAATTTATCTTCTGCATGTTTCTTATTCAGCTACATCTGACCTTATATTTCAACCTCAAATACACAATAAGAGGATCTTATAAATGCAATATTAATTCCTGTGGATTCTTCTGCACCTCATTTGAAGTGTATTTCATTTTAATTGTGAGACTTTCATTGGACCTCTGCACTGTATTTTTCTTTCCATTAGATAATGCTAGTCATACACAATAACTTATTCGTACATTACTTATGCCTTTTTTCTTTCTTTAAATAATAAAATGTGTATTTTTTGACTGGTGGAGTCATTCTTCTGTTTCCATAGAATGATAATTAATTACTGGAGACCCCTGCAGTGAGGTTCTGCTTAAATAAGGATTAGTAGTTTTGTTCACGTTAATGAATTCCTCCTGTGTTACTAGGATGCTTTCAGGCAGAATTTTCAATACAGGAAAAGTGATTGTCAGATTGTCAGTGTGAATGTTTGTTCAGTTCAGAGCTACTAGAAAACATCTATCAAATATCACAGAAGAAATATAATCAATGATAAAATTAGCACTTTTAGAGTTTCTTCTAGGGGAATTCTGCGACAAAAAAATTAAAAATTCTGCACACAGAATTATTTTAAAATTCTGAAAATTTTATTTGTCAAAATAACACTTGCTCATCACACCAGTTTCAATTATTTTGGTAATTTATTTCAAAGTACCTGTCAGCAAGTATGTCAGCAACAATACAGACACACAAAAAATTTCCCTCAGGAGTAGAGAGTTAAAGAAACCCCTATGAAAACTCAGTTCCTGTTTCTCTGCTCCCTCCCTCCCCCGCATCAGAGCCCAGATGGGGGGCCAGACACCCACAACTCCTCCCCCTTAGAGCCCAGCCACGATGCCCCCCCAGCCAATACATCCCAAACATTAATTTCTGCAAAATTCTGCATTGCGCAGTGGCACATAATTCCCCCAGGAGTAAACAGTGCTTATCACCCATAGATCTTAAAGGACATGATGAAGGATGGTAAATATCATTATACCCACATTACAAACTAGGAAACATAAGCCCAGATCCTCATCTAGTGTAAATCAGTGCAGCTCCATTGATTTCAGTGGAACTATGCTAATTTATACCAGTTCAGTTCAGTTGTGTCCATAAGACACAAAGTTTCAAATTCCCCAATGTCCCCCCCAATCCAATATTTAAAATTGTGGTCACTGATTTTTGATACTTCAGTTTTCTGGGTCTCCAGTTTTAAGACATATTGGAGCTGATTTTCAGAAGTACTGAGCCATCTACAACTTCAGCAGAAGTCAATGGTAGCTGCAGGTGTTCAGCACCTTGGAAAATCAGGCCAAAGGTGTCTCAATTTGGGCTCTCATAATCAGAAACTGGTTTCAGAGTAGCAGCCGTGTTAGTCTCTATCTGCAAAAAGAACAGCAGTACTTGTGGCACCTTAGAGACTAACAAATTTATTTGAGAATAAGCTTTCGTTGGCTACGGCCCACTCCATCGGATGCATGCAGTGGAAAATACAGTAGGACGATTTTATGTACACAGAGAACATGAAACAATGGGTGTTACCATACACACTGTAACAAGAGTGATCAGGTAAGGTGAGCTATTAACAGCAGGAGAGAAAAAAAACCTTTTGTAGTGATAATCAAGATGGTCCATTTCCAGCAGTTGACAAGAACGTGTGAGGAACAGTAGGGGGAAAAAATAAACATGGGGAAATAGTTTTACTTTGTGTAATGACCCATCCACTCCCAGTCTTTATTCAAGCCTAATTTAATGGTGTCCAGTTTGCAAATTAATTCCAATTCAGCAGTCTCTCCTTGGAGTCTGTTTTTGAAGTTTTTTTGTTGAAGAATTGCCACTCTTAGGTTTGTAATCGAGTGACCAGAGAGATTGAAGTGTTCTCCGACTGGTTTTGGAATGTTATAATTCTTGACGTCTGATTGTGACTTACCCAATGAGTCAGTGGCAGAGATGGTAATGGAAATCAGGAATCCCAGTCCCATGCCCTGGCCACTGGACCAAGGACTTCATTAACTTTAACATTCGACCCTGATATTTGACATACAGTGTCTGTTACAAATGTGCTCTGTGATGACTTTGGCTTTCTCTTATAATTTTTATGATACTTGCTATTGTTACACAGCAAAATATGTTCATGGATGGCATTGTACAACAGGGTTTAGAAGTGCCAAGTATGGCACTTTTTGTATGATCCACTTTGTAAAATTTGTGTCATGGTCAAACTGCAACAGGAGCTAAAGATGTTAAATGAGGGAAGCACCTCTGAAAATGCCTGCTATGTGGTGAATAGATTAAAGGACTAGCTGTTTTTCTTCCTTCAGTTATGGGTTTAGATTCTGAAATTAAGTGCAGTAAGTTAGCTACCTTAAAATCTGTAAACACTCACACGTGAGTACTGGCTTCAGCTCTTGCAGTTGTTTATGCAGCTATGTCAGGAACTATGTGTCGCTATCAACAAAGAAAATGAAGGAATACAACAGATAATCTACGGGTGTCCCTGGTTAAGAGCTCCCTGTTAAAATAGCGCTACTAAATTGGTGTGATTTCTAGTGTCCCAATTTAGCTCACTCTCTCTCGGTTAATTGCTAAATCACACCAGCCAGAGATGTCTTTTAACCCGGGTGCTCAGAAAATACCTCCAAAGAGCACATATTTGCAACAGATTGCATCAAATGGTAGCGTGGTTTCTTTAAAGGACACCTTGCAAGTATCTAGGTCTTCACCCCCCACCCCTCTCACTCTCAGTTCCAGTTACACAAACTGAACACCGTGGCTAGTTCTCTCAACCACTTAGTATATATTTGCAGGAACAAAATAGAAACATTTCCGCTGAAGCGCAGCTTCAAACACGTTGCTTTGCCAGGCGGGGATGCCCCCCCGTTTGGTTCGGAGAAAGCCTTTTCGTTTCAATGGGGAGGAAGAAAATGAACAAAAGGAGTCCTTCCCCCACTGCTCTGTGTGAGCGAGCGCATGCACATGACACAACTTTCGCGCACCCCGGCTTTATCGCCGGCTACGGGCAAGCTCTGGCGTGGGAGCCCCTTGTTAAAATGTCGCCAAGCCCCGGGTTGCAGGGATCCCTGCAAGCCTGGGTGGAGAAGTGGACTTCAGCACGCGGTGCAGGCTGCAATCCGACCAGCCCTGTCATTTTCAACCCAGCCAAACTGGGGCAGGGTAAAATACGGCCTCGCCTCTTGACCTATCTACTCAGCGACCCTATTGCAAGCAAGAGCCCCTCTGGTAGCCCGCACGCTCCGGTTTGTTTAGCACTGGCTGCGGAGGAAATCGGGCTTGTCTTTTTTTTTTTTTTTTTTTTTTTTCCTTCCCCCCTCCTCACCTCCCCCCCACCCCTCCAATCGCCTGCAGAATGTCATTGAGAGCAGGAGCCGCTTTGGCTGTCGCTCCCCGTGATGACGCCCCCCTGTGGTTTGCGCGGCGAAGACACAGCTGCGCCGGGAGGCCGCTTTCTGGTCCCACCCGCGGGACAAAAGAAGCGAGGGCGGCTTCTGTGCGATAAGGCGGGGCTAGTAAAGCAGGGTGGGTGCCGGCCCTGCCTGGCAAGGTGAGGCCACGAAGCGAGAGCGGGTATTGCTCAAATCAATGCGTTAGTCCCTAAGGTGCCACAAGTCCCCCTTTTCTTTTTGCGACGACAGACTAACCCGGCGGCTGCTCTGAAACCTGTCATTATGCAAGGCACTGAGTGTAGCCGTATAGAGTGGAAATCTATCATGCATCCGAGGAAGCGAGCTGTAGCTCACTTCAAGCTTATGCACTAATAAATGTGTTAGTCTCTAAGGTGCCACAAGTCCCCCTTTTCTTTTTGCGACGACAGACTAACCCGGCGGCTGCTCTGAAACCTGTCATTATGCAAGGCACTGAGTGTAGCCGTATAGAGTGGAAATCTATCATGCATCCGAGGAAGCGAGCTGTAGCTCACTTCAAGCTTATGCACTAATAAATGTGTTAGTCTTTAAGGTGCCACAAGTCCCCCTTTTCTTTTTGCGACGACAGACTAACCCGGCGGCTGCTCTGAAACCTGTCATTATGCAAGGCACTGAGTGTAGCCGTATAGAGTGGAAATCTATCATGCATCCGAGGAAGCGAGCTGTAGCTCACTTCAAGCTTATGCACTAATAAATGTGTTAGTCTCTAAGGTGCCACAAGTCCCCCTTTTCTTTTTGCGACGACAGACTAACCCGGCGGCTGCTCTGAAACCTGTCATTATGCAAGGCACTGAGTGTAGCCGTATAGAGTGGAAATCTATCATGCATCCGAGGAAGCGAGCTGTAGCTCACTTCAAGCTCATGCACTAATAAATGTGTTAGTCTTTAAGGTGCCACAAGTCCCCCTTTTCTTTTTGCGACGACAGACTAACCCGGCGGCTGCTCTGACATCTCTCCAGGATTGCTTGAGCGCGGCTTAGGCGTTTCCACTGGGTTTCCACAAAAAGTCTTACCGGACTCCTCCGTGCCCTCTCATATGTGATGGCTCTCCGGGAAGCTAGGGAAGTCCGGCGTTAGGCTGACCAATTTTGACCCTGCCCCTTTCAGTGTAGTTGTTAGTAAACCGTTCAGTGAAAGACGCTTTGAGCAGATTTAAAAAAAAAAAAAAAAGTGGTGAAGTAACTTGGTAAACAATTTGCCTTAGCAAATAAACGTTTAAACCAGCAGCGTGAACCATAATTCTGTGCACCGTTATCGTCCCCTTTGCAGAGCGAGCTGCTGATCAGCCTCTGAAGGGTGTGATTTTTTTTTTAAAGGCAAATAAGGAAGCGGCAGCCGGGGGGGGGGCTGAAATTTCACGTCCTTTTAGCTGTGCTGGGGGGGTTTCCGACAGGCGTGGACGCAAGTGCGAGCAGTTGCCTAGATCCTCCGTGGAGCAATGCAAGGGATCCCAAGGCTGGGAAAGGAAGCTGAGACTTGGTTACAGTGCTGGGCAAAAAGAAAAGGAGGACTTGTGGCACCTTAGAGACTAACACATTTATTAGAGCATAAGCTTTCGTGAGCTACAGCTCACTTCATCGGATGCATTTGGTGGAAAAAGCAGAGGAGAGATTTATATACACACACACACAGAGAACATGAAACTGCTGGGCAGTGTGCCCTGGGGAGACTTTAGCCGTAGTTCCCAAGCCTGAGACCCGTGCCTGAGTGTATCAGGCCAGTTTTTTTTTTAAAAAAAAAACCCCAAAGAAACACACCTTGCGGCTCTTCCGCAAAATCAGCGAAGCTGGGGGGGGGGGGCCGCGGGGGCGCGTTGTTTTATTCTCTAAACGTTTACACGGGAATCCTCACTTGCAAGTTTTCTCATGTTTGAAGATGGCAACAGAGCTTGTCGTTCCCTAGCCCAAGAGGGGCTTTCAGTCCCAGCAAGATGAAAACGCATTGGTTTCTCTTTTACCCGTCTTACTTTTGCGAGGAGGCTAAAACGAACATGAACTGGTATTGGCCCCAGCGACATGAGAAACCCCTGCCTGGGCAGAGGAAACCACATAAAAGCGCGTGTGTGCATTTTGTGGGGGAGGGGGAGAGAGAAGGATGATGCCTGAAGCTTCTTGCACTCAGAGCTGCGATTTGTGAGTGAAACATGATGAAATCACCCCTGGACAAATCAAATGAGCCTGTCAACCTCACCAGGTGGGATTAGTTGTAGCTAATAGACTGAACTCCCGGAGCAAACAACACTGCACTCAATATAAAGAAAAAGAGAGCAGCTTGGGGAGGCTTTTCAAGAATTCTCTAGTATGGCTAAGACAAGCTGTTTCCAGTTACATCAGGTAGGGAAGGAAAGGAAAAGAACATGTTTGTTTTGAAAGGAGGAATAACCAGTGTCTCCTGAAAAAGTGCCTACAAAAAGAAACATTTGAGCTTTTAAATGAGATGTTTTATTCATAATTCCCCTTTCTGGTTTTAATTACTCTAAGATTGTGACTGTCATTTACTGTTCCAGTAATAGGAACTGTAGTGACTAGCAACTCAAATATATCTGGTCCCTCCTTTTTTTTTTTTTTTTTTTTTTTTTTTAAATCACAATACTCTTAAATTTGGATTCTTGTTTTACTTAGTTTGATCATTTTGCTCTCTTACTTTTGCAGGTAATATCCTTATTTGCGTTTGCCTTTGGGGTTAACGTCTGTGTAGGATTTACAGCAAATCGGTTCAGAAGATCTGAAGACTGGGATGAGGGCACAATCTCAGGTACAGTAAATGACATAAACTGTACATCTCACTAACCTTATGTTATATACCATGGTTAGAAACCACTCCCACTCTGTTCCTTTTAGTTCTGGGATATAGTGAAGAATATGTTAACAAGCCTGAGTGTGTTGACCTTTGGGACCCACCTATAGGTTACCTGTTTACTTAAACTTTTGCTCTGTGTGCATGTGACCGGAGAATTAGGCTTATTTTAGAGTTGTTAACTTAGTCTGATATTGCAATTGATTGTTGTACGCTGTGCCTGACTTTTTGTTCAGTGAGCCTACTGAATAGGTTAGTAAATTAAAATAAATGTAACTTGATCAGGTACTTCCCAAGCGCACAACTTTCATTCAACTAGCTAGAGAAGAAATTTCTGCAGTACTTGTTTGGTCAGGGTCATTTCAAGTCTAGAGTCACTGAGAATAGCTTTTTAGATTTCTGTATCGGCTAGTCATTCTGATTTGTGAACAGTAGACAGCAGACAACTAACTGGAGGAGGGAAGGGGTGAGATCAGCAGGTGTTAATGTTGAGAACTGCATGAAGCAGATGTGCTGTCAGTCATGTATGTATTTTTTTTTTTCTCTTCAGTTTCACATCCTTCTCTTCTGGGTGGAGAAGAGAAAGGACATACCACAACACAGACCTTTGTTTATATTTTGTTGAGAAACATAGGATTTTGTCTCCTGAGGCATTCCCCAAGTGGAAAAATGTATACAATAGAAAAGGAGTCTTTTTTTTTTTTTTTTTTTTTTGAAGGGGGGGGAAAGGAGTTTTGACTTGTGTCTCTGTTACTTCCTTTGGCATGAAAAAGGAAGTTTGTGGTAATTGACTTTGACTTGGTTAATATAACTGAAATGAAAGGGATTCATTTACAATACCCAACTATAATGATAGCTTGAGAACTTTCATAAAGAAATTGCTTGTTTACAGTGACTTGAGTAAGTTGTGTTCCCAGTAAGGAGTTTTAGGTTCCCCCTCACCTTCCCCAGAATTGCTGTCTACTCAACGCATTTATCAGTGTGGCTGACTGAGTAAGGACATTTAGGTAACTGAGAAGGATGTTGCTTCTGGATTTTTCCTGCGTAAAGAAGAGCACCTCCTACTTTGCTGCAAAAACATAAATGGCTCCTATTACTTTCCTCTTAACATATCTCTCCACAGATGTTAAGGTAGTATGCCTGATATGTTTGTAGCAGTAATAGTAACACCTGTGTTTCATGGTTTCCACATACAGATTGTCACTTGTTTTGGTTTGACCAGTACAAGGAAAGCCAATTGTCTGGAATTTAGCAATAAGAGACAGCAAGTGAGGGTTTCCTCTCTTGTTTTTTATGTCAACCAAGTTACTTCCAATATATCAAAGTTAATTTTATAATGGAAACAGGATGTAAAATCTGAGATAATAGAATCTATGTACAAATGTAATAAATGGAACTGTTCAGTGGCCCTCTATGAGGGGAAACTACCCTGCACAAGAGTAAACTTGTTTTAACTGGTAACAAATTTTAAATGCTCTGATCAAAGGAGTCTACTTATGTCTTTGAAATTATCAATCATATGACTGCCATTAATAGTAATGAAAACTGCGTATGGAAATAGTCTGCTTAGAAACCCAATGCAATTGAAATACCAAGCTAGCTAAAAGATTACTGCAGGTTCTCTTTCAACTTCACTGAGTTTTGGCATATATATTTACATGTACCTTGATGTTTGCATCCTAATCTTATAGGATTGACATTGCTGTTGGAAAAACCAAGATGGAAAAAAAATGTTTTCACCATTCATTGTTATACATGAGTGGTGTCTTGTCTTAACAAGGTGGATACTATGGCACTTTCAAATTCCAAACCTTGTCATTCTAGTACTGCTTTATGAATCCAGACTATCATGACTTTAACTCAATTACATACTAATGACAAAGTAGAGTAAGTGCTAAAGAATTCATCTAGATGTTAAACTGAACTTTTTTATATTTAATAAGCTGTCAGTATTTGTACACAACAAATAGCTGAATTAAAATAACATCTAAGGACCTAAGTCCCCCAAAACAAGGGAAATTAATAACTGATTCTGCCATTTCTTAACTTGACCTATTAAGTTTAGGTAGAGTACAGGTCTTCTAGACCTGTTGTTAAGTAGCTTCAGAATGTGTAGCCTTGGTATAATATCCTCTTGAACCATATTACTTAAGCCCAACAGGACGGTCTTATTGTCAGGATGGGAGCTAAAATCTGTTTCCTAGATCTGTGAATGTGGGAGCCTGGATACTAATCACATGTGCATTTTTAAGCATACAACTAATCATGGAATTGTACTTGTACCAGAACAATTATGATGCATTTTAAATGGTCTTGCATTGAAATCTTGTCCATTTCAATGGCGCTTTGCAAAATATAGTATAAATAATATGCAGTGACACTGCTGCTGCTCCAAAACTCTTCAAATAACTGTTTTTCTTGCTAAGTATATGTAGCCATTGCCTAGTTCTTACCATGCAGTGTGTCTCCTAAGGATTATGCAAACATGCCTGAGTAGTTGCCATAGGATGGAAGTCCTACTGGAAGTCTGCCTATTGCAAATAGTCTGCATTTTGACCACATAATCCAATATAGTCAAACCAGCCAATTTGATATGGAACTCTTCTAGATGGATATAGCATTTCCAGGCTCTGTTATCATCATTTATGATAATGAACAAAAGGCAACATGCCTCCATAGGATTTCTTCCCTTATTCGTGGTATACCACTTCACCCAGAGCTCTCCTTTTAAAGAACAACAATAGTTTGAGCTTAACTGGCAAAGACTGAAGTTCCAAAAAAAGGTATAAGCAGCTCTAGTGTTAAAGGGGAAAAACTCCTGAAGTTCAAAGGTAGCCACAGTCCTCTCTTTCTCCAGCAGGATCCAGACTTGATGGCTTAGAAGTTCCTGCCAATCTAGGAATTTTCAGAAAAGTTCATAACTTCATATTCAATCCAGGAGCATCTGACAACTCAAACCTGCTACTTAGTTAGCAGCAGTGCAACTCCTATAAAGCTGACAATACTTGTTCAAACAGTGCTGCACACATCGGTACCCTGGCCACAGCTGGGTGTATGACCTGCAAGTTTGTGGTTCAGCTTCAGAAGCAAGGTCAGCTGTCGCAGACCATTGAACAGTCTTGATATCCAGTGGCTACAGGTGTTAAAATAAGTCCTCTTAGTGATATGATGTAAAGTGTGTTACAGTAACTCAACCCATGGGTATAACCAATGCGTTAACAGTAGATTGATATAATGTCTGAGTTAAGTTGTGATCTAGTTTGTCACATGAGTAGTAAAGGCATGTACCGTAGTTGTCAGATGCATGGAAAATAACAAAAGATCTATAGCTGAATGATTTCCTACCTGGAAGATAATGGAAACTATTCTTCCCCACAGCTAACACTAAGTCATTGAGATACTACTTCAAACACTGCTGACAGACAATTGCTTATATAACATGCAGTAAGACTCACCAAATTATCCTTTGTAAATACACATTGGCATGTGGTTTTCAACAGTGTGAGGGAGTAGTCTCCCTACTATGCAAAGACCCCATTGAAAGTAACTGAAATGAATAGGGCAATGGTGGTAATATGAAACGTTCTGAAATAACATCTTTGATTCTCACACTCAAACTTGCCATATCTGGGGCTTGGGTCTTAAAACCAGAGATACGACATGCAAGATAAAGAAGCAAGAGAGGTTAAGTGTCCAGCACTCCTTTTCAGAAGTGCTCAGCAGCTGGTGTTGAGAATAATGGGACTGGAAGCAGCAGACTATTTCTGAAAATCTGTCCATTCTCAGTACCTAAAAGAGTGCTGGACTTTTCAGAAAATCAGGCCCTTAATATTCATTGAAACGAATCTTCATGTGTTAAATTTTACAGCAATCTCAAAAGTCCTCCCATAAATTTGGAGTGCTTTGAATATACAAGAAAGGGAGAGAGGCAATTCTGTGCAGAGTGGTCATAAATTTTGAGTTTGGAAGTAGGTGTCCCTTCTAAAGTGTAGTTGTCCTACTGGAATAAAGGATTAGTGCAGTAATGACACTTTTTAAAACTTTTTACAGCTTCAAAGAGGTTCCAGTGTCCTGCATGTGTCGGAAACTTCAGTTGACATGCATACTCTGGTTTAAAACAGATGGATCTGATTGTTTTTCATAAGCCCAGGGCAGCCACAGCCTCTGCTGACGTCAGTGAGAAAAACTGTTGCTTGGCACTTCTGCAGATCGGGCACAAATGATTTAAAAAAGGACACCAGGATTAACTGGGAATCGCATATGCTCTACATATCAGTGCCTATTGTGGAGTTATAAGGCTTTAATATTTCATTTGTGGCTTTGATTGGAACAATACAGAAGCTTCCATGTTGTTTAAAGCTGAAAAATAAGGGTTGATTCAAAACATTCATTTTTCTGGACACCAGAAGCAATTAGTCACTCTCTCAGTTAGTAAACTCCTGGTAAAACTACAGCTTTCAAAATTCATCTGGTTTTGTACTAAGGATTATGGGAAGAAAAAACAAATGTAAAGCATAGGGTTTTCGTTTTGGTTCTGGCCACTGGCGAAACAAACGAGGACTGATTTCAATAACTGAAGGAAAAGCTCATGCATCTGTGTGCTGGCCACATGTATACAAAGTTTTAGCCCTATGATATTTTAAATGGCCAAAATATTTAAAATTTTAAAATCCCTTCATCAAGGGAATGCTGAGGGAGTTCCTAACTGAAGGGATACTCCCACGCTCTTACATAGAGTATTACACACACACACACAGTACTTACTTGACTCAAAAACTACAATAGCAAAGAAAAATATTAAGCATCTAATGTTACTTTCTGCCCCACATATGTGCACATACTTTACATTACCATACCCCACAACTGTAACTCTGTCCCTTAGCTTCACCAGTCTTCCCACATTGCCTTTACCAAGCAACTCATCCAAAATCCATTAGAGTACCTTCCATCCTTCCTACCTTCAGGGGCATTGGAACAATTTGTATAGTGGCGGGAGAGGGGAGTGCTGAGATGCATTGAACCAAACTGTAAACTTTGTATATAATGGAAATCGCTTCAAGCCAGGGGTGCACCAGCACCCCTAGTTCCAGCACCTATGCCTACCATATGCTCCGACAACTGAGTGTTGGGATGATGATTTTTTTGTTGGGCGGAGATTATTCTTCCCCCATTCTGCTGACGGATAAATTTTTAGCTATGTAGAACAGCAGCAGAAAATGGCCATAATCCAAAATATTTTCTAAAAGTACCTGTTAAGTAGATCCGATTTAAGATTTATGCCTTACTAACAGTCTGATCGCTGCTGACAAACTTCGACCCCTAACTGGTTTCAAATACTTCCTAGTTAAAAATTCAAGAAAAGAAATCAGAAGTTTCAAAACATACTGTGAAATTTCACACTGAAAACTCCTACTTAGGAGGAAGAACTCGAATATATGCCCCATTTTTAGCCCATGTCATAAAACATCCTTAACCATGGAGTCACAAACAGCCTCCCCATAATATATTTTGGTGTCTTTGGGGATACTCCTAGTGGGAAGAGTATAGCTTTTGTCCCACTTGGGAGTAGTCTCCTTTCCACTCCCTGCCCCCCAAATGGATCATGCTAATGTCTAATGCTTGCTTTATTAATGGACTCAGTTTCTTGCTTTATGAATGGTCTACAGTTTCTGAATCAGTGTTATTGCTGAAAGTTTTTTTTATAGTTTAATGCTCTACAGAAGCCCACCAAAAAAGCATTTCCTCACTTTATTGGTCACTAATTCAATTGGTTGAGTATCATAAAGTTTCCTTTCACTGTGGTGTTGATCTGGCACCTTATAGTACAGTAAACAGAATCCTGCTGACTGTCATGTAGACTAATTGCGGTTCCTTTCCATGCTAACTGCCCAGTTGAGCATGACCATGTCATGCAGTTTCTAACTGCAAGGGCCTGTTTTTGGGAAAGATTTTGAAGCTCCCATAACTAGGCCTCTAAGACTTTATTTCTGCTAATGATTGCTTGATTGTTATGGACTTAAAGCCAGGTGCAGTTCTTTGCAGGACATTATCACAGCATGCTGCTTACCTTCTTCCCCTCCCCCCCAAAGAGGAACTTTTTTTTTTAATTAGATTTTTGCTTCTGCAAACACCAAGGGTGCTTCTCCTTTTCCTTTCCCTTCACCTCCCTCTCCTGTAACAGGGCAGCTGAAGTTTCATGACTCAGAGTAGCACTAGTTTGAGCAACCACTCGCCAGTCATTGATGGCCTGACAAATGTTGCCCTGTTTCTTATTCCACGCAGTCCTGTCAGATTCCCCCTGGATCAGTACTTCTGGGTCCTGCAAAAGCAGATGCTTTGAACTTCAAGAAGCTGAGCCCCCGGGCTGCCGTTGTGACAACCTGTGCAAGAGCTACAACAGTTGCTGCTCTGACTTTGATGAACTATGTTTAAAGACAGGTATGAGAACTGTACTCCCCTGTATCTATACACCCTGCTTACAGCTGGCTATGGACTAATGACAACTGTCGGGGCATGCTGTACTCATCCCGTCTTCGAACACCTTCAGCCTTTCTCAATGTGCAGTCCTTGCTTACTTACAAGGACCTGTAAGCAAATTAATGCGTCTTCCCCAGTTACTGTATTTCCTTTGCCTCTGCCTTGGTTTCCAGGAAGCATCCTGCACCTCTATTTACGTCAGATCCCACCTAAAAAGTAAATCCTATTACTGCAGTTCCCCACATAAAAACATGAACAGTGACGCACATTGAGATACTAAAGTCTTCTCCTCTAGTGAGAACAGGAAATAACTGTGGTAACTGAGATGTTGTCTTTCTCCCAAATAATGGTAAATACTTATGGAATTAATGTTCATTCACGCACTGTGGGTTTCACACCTGTGCGGTTGTCCACGCAGGTTAAAACGCTGGTTAAATCCCACTGATGCTCTTCAGGCTTAACTGGTGCATAGATGTTGTGCAGGTCCTCTAAAGTGAGTGAATTGCAGGCGAAGGAGTGTGCTGGTTGCTATTGCTTCAGATGCCTGTTTCCAGATGTCGTGGCACACACAATCCACTGATGGAACCTTTCAAGTTCATTTAATTGGACACTAGGGGGTTGAAAATATGGCACTGTTCATGTTGGCTTTTTTGTCAACTGATACATGGGTGTGGAAACTTTTAGAGAGGCTGTCTCTCTACTAACGCCTTTTGGAAATTACACTTCCTTATGGCAGAGCATAAAGCTACTGTTTTTTTCCCTAAAATATTGTGTATTTATTTCAGTTATTCACTGTATCAAAAAACATGTAGCTGGATTAGTACAGTGATTAGGTTGACATAGGTGCCTAGTCTTCCTGCCTTTGAAATCCTTCTTGTTACTCTAGTCTTTGGTGAAAAATCACATTTATTAGAGCAGCTAAAAGAGATGACTAGTGTTTCAAATGGAATAAGGAATATCCCCAATTTTCAGCACAAATTATCATGCCCTCCCCACCAGTTTATTTCATTTATATGAAAATGACACTTCCATACAGCTCTGAGCCAGGTCTGAACATTTTGACCTACCCAGACTTCCATAGGTCACAGTAGAACTTCACCTGCTTAGTATCCAGGAAAGAGTGAGTTGATATGGTCTGGAAAATTGAGCATAGTTCTGGGGGCCAGGAACCCAGTGTTGGCCTTGGGCTGTTCATGGTGGGCAGGAGGCCCTGATTCACAGGGCCTGCCAGTGGGTGGGAGGTGCTGGGGTGGGGTGGGGGGAGCTCATAAGGGGGTTGCTGGTGGGTGCTCAGCACCCACCATATTTCCCCATGGGTGCTCCAGCCTTAGAGCACCCATGGAATCGGCGCCTATGCTGCCCAACTTGGACATGCCTTCAGGACTGTCAGTTATGTGGATGGCCTCTCCAGGATTGGAAGGGTTGCTTATAAACCACCTTGCTCTGGGCAGCAGGTTTTATGCTCTGTCTCTTCAGGGGCAGCACAGACTCTCACCCAATTAGCTTTGCTAAATGGGCTCCTTCCATCTTTGTATCTTGTGTGTTGAGGAGCTTGGCATGAGTAAAACCCCCAATTGAATGCCATGTTGCTCCCTTTTACATCCCTCCATCTACGTAACGGTCACTGAATATAGTGGATTCCTAAAGCTACTAGTGTGTGTTTGTGTGTGTGTTTGGGGCGGGGGGGGGGGGCGTTAACGTGCTAATATTTGTAACTTGTGCTCCAGACCCCTCAACATATCCCTTATTCGAGGGTTAGTGGGGAAGGGGAGAGAAATTCCTTAACAATATTTTAGTGATACTTTTGCTGGTATTATGTTTGGAAAGTGGCTTAAATGACAGGATCACAGAGTAATAAAACTCCCTGCTTGTGAATGGGGAAGCGCACAAAACTTCACACCCCTCTATGGCTCACGTCGTCTTTTGTTTATAGTCAACCTATTGATTTCAAACACTGTGCAGATCGCAGACTTCCAAAGCCGACTGTAATGATTGGGCTAACTTCACTGGGATGTTCAACTGAGTGCTGGGGACCCTTTTTAAAAATATCATCTTTAACATTTACACTTACCGTGTGAATATTTTAGCTCGAGGCTGGGAATGTACCAAAGATCGCTGTGGAGAGGCAAGGAATGAAGAGAATGCCTGTCATTGCTCTGAAGACTGCTTGACCAGAGGAGACTGTTGTACTAATTATCAAGCTGTATGCAAAGGTACATATTTCTGTCCCTTTATCTAGCCTGAACTGATAGAGGCCAGCCCTGTGGGTAATGCCAAGTATTTTTTTTTTTTTTTTTTTTTTGTGAGAGCCTCCATCCTGCCCCTCCCCCACATCATACACATTTTATTTTCTGTTCTTTTGCGAGTGTGGGGGACAGGTCTAGTTTCCTGTGTCCATGGCTCACAGGTGCTGTCAATTCTGCAGAAGCAGTGTGTTTCGGATTTGGTGATGGTGGGAATGCTTTGTGTCAGTTGGAAGTGATACTGACAGGCTGAGTGGAGAAGGAAAGGATTCTGCATGCTGAGATAGATTTGAAAACACCTTTGTAGTGTGTTGTAAAGCAAAAAAAATAGTTTAGATATGCTCGATTGTATTACAGTGAATATAGTACTGTTTCATGGTCTCAATAAGGACCAGGGCTTAGCTTTGCTGCTGTTCCGTTTAAAACAAAACCCAAACCATAAGAGTCTCTGTCCTAAAGCACTTATATTTTGATGCAAGACAAGATGCAACAAGTGATGCAACAGACACATGGTGGGAGGGCAAGGGAAGGGTGACACATAGTTACATAGAGTAGGTATGTGCAGGATTAGATCTTTGTGTTCTCTCTAATTAGAGCGAATTCCTTTTTTTTTTTTTTTTTTTTAATGGAAATAGCTTCAATAATCATTATCATGTGGAAATAGCTTCATAATCATGTATCACTGTTTCATTTCCATAGTAACCTTGATCCTATTGGAACATGTCCTGCCATGTGTAGGTGCACCTCCTCTATCTGACAGGTTTCCAAGTGTTAACTGTTAGTCTTTATCAGCAAAAACAACGAGGAGTCCTTGTAGCACCTTAGAGACTAACAAATTTATTTGGGCATAAGCTTTCGTGGGCTAGAACCCACTTCATCAGATGCATGGAGTGGAAAATACAGTAGCAAATATAAATACACAGCACATGAAAAGATGGGAGTTGCCTTACCAAGTGGGAGGTCAGTCTGAGACAATTCAATTAACAGTAGGATATCAAGGGAGGAAAAATCACTTTTGTAGTGGTAATGAGAGTGGCCTGTTTCAAACAGTTGACAAGAAGGTGTGACTAGCAGTAGGGGAAATTTAGGTTTTGTAAGACCCAACAACTCCCACTCTTTATTCGAGCCTAATTTGATGATGTCCAGTTAGCAAATTAATTCTAGTGGTGCAGTTTCACGTTGGAGTCTGTTTTTGAAGTTTTTGTTGAAGAATTGTCTCTTTTAGGCCTGTTGTTGAGTGATCAAGGAGATTGAAGTGTTTTACTGGTTTTTGAATGTTATAATTCTTGATGTCAGATTTGTGTCCATTTATTCTTTTGCTTAGAGACTGTCCAGTTTGGCTAATGTACATGATGGCATATATCACATTGGTAGATGTGCAGGTGAATGAGCCAACGTGAACATGGTCTTCTGGCTATTTGACCTTGCTTCAATACACTTCTCCATGATTCAATAGGATTTACCCAGAGATCAGTCTCACTTTATTGTTAGCCTCCCCAACGACTTGCTTTCAGAAAAGGCTTTTCTTTGGAATCTTCATTTTCTTCCCCTCTTCCTTTCTGCCAAGCAACTGCATACGCTCAAGGGGGGAGGGATCGCTCAGTGGTTTGAGCTTTGGCCTGCTAAACCCAGGGTTGTGAGTTCAATCCTTGAAGGGGCCATTTAGGGCAAAAATTGGGGATTGGTCCTGCTCTGAGCAGGGGGTTGGACTAGATGACCTCCTGAGGTCCCTTCCAACCCTGATATTCTATGATTTTGTTTAGAAGGTGAGGAGAATAGTCCAGATACACACCAGCGTAACTGAGTGCAGACTCTACTCCCTCATCTCCCGTTCTGCAGTGGGGAAGGAAAACTAAATATACCTCCTCCAGCAAGTTTTAGCAGATTGCATTCTTCCCAGCTCTGAAGAAACCCTTGCAGATTAATTGTGGTTAAATGCTAGGTGTAGTTTCCAGTTCCTGCTTTTTGAGGTTTCTTTCCCTAGAAAGATAGGAGAGAACAAGTACAGTAGTTAAAGCCATCCCTTGTTTTAATGTAAATAGAACACAGTCCTCATTTAGCCAGCCAATAACAAAAGATCACTGTAACCCGGGCACCATTACAGGAATGATCTTTATATAAGAACAGCATCTCCATATTATTGGTTACAAATTTACTTTTCTTTTCATATTAAATGTGACACTCTAATTCCTGTTCCATTCAAACAAATACTTCACATCTCTTGCCTATGCCAAGATCTTCTCCTTGAGTCCCTCTGTCTCTCTTGCTCTCCCTTATCAGGGCCAACTGGGATTGCTGCTGTTCAAAATTGTATGCTATGCATCTGCCCTTTAAATTGAGGAAGTACAATTCCTTTTAATAACACCAATGTCATAAAGCAAGCAGCAGTGTCTGATCTGACTTTTTTCTGTCCTATGAAAGTACAAAGTATGTCCCAAGTCTGAGCGTGCAGTGGGAACAGTAGCAAAAAACGTAGTGGAAAATAATTGACTACACAACCTAATACTATAGTAACACAAAAAGAGAAGGAGTACTTGTGGCACCTTAGAGACTAACAAATTTATTTGAGCATAAGCTTTCGTGAGCTACAGCTCACTTCATCGGATGCATCGGAGCTGTAGCTCATGAGAGCTTATGCTCAAATAAATTCGTTAGTCTCTAAGGTGCCACAAGTAGTCCTTTTCTTTTTGCGAATACAGACTAACACGGCTGCTACTCTGAAACCTATAGTAACAGTGTCTGAAAGGGGTTCAGTTCCATCTAGGCTATGAAATTAACAATTTGTGAGCATGATACTTTCATACTAGTTGCTGCTTTTGTGCTCTTTCTAATGTTCAAACCATGTGAAAACTTGCACACAAGATCAAGAGGAAATCCCTTTACTCAGCTTTGAAGTAGTGCTTTAAACAGGTGCTAATTTGTACTTGTTGAACAATGGCAGGTAATCAGCAGGTTCATACTGCTGCCTAGGAGAGCAATGGGTGTAAAAACATGTTGCTCATGAAGTATGACAGTATGACCTGTTGTGTGGGTGTTTTTTTGTAGTCTGGTACAATTGGTAACCGTATTGAGTTTTTCTAAAAAATGATGACATTCCTTTCCATGTAGGAGAGACTCACTGGGTGGATGATGACTGTGAAGAGATAAAATCTCCTGAATGCCCAGCTGGGTAAGTGCATTTTATTTTGAAGTTGTGCAGAAGACATTTGTTAAAAGAGCTGACTAAATCATAGCCACTGGCCATAGGTTGATAAACTTGCCCATTTCACTGACTTATGCATGCACCTGAACAAATACCCTATTAATTTAGTGGAAGTCTTTCCTTTGACTTCAATAAGTATTAGATCAGACCTGATGTGAGCAGCCTTCAGGCCAATTTTCTTTAAACATTGCATCCAAATGTACCTGTCTTTTACAGTATTTAAAAACAAATAAGGTTCAGTGGCACTGGAACACTTTATAGTGAGGGTGCTGAAAGCCAGGGTAACTGTAAAGCTGTGGTCCCCAAACGTTTTACCTCATCACGCCATCCCTGTCTGGTCTGCACCCCCCCATCCCCACCACCAGAGCTGGGGCCAGGAGCAGGGCTGTGGCTCTGGGAGGGGGGACTTGAAGAGCGGTCAGGGGGCTGAGGATGGGGCTATCAGCCAGGACCCCAGGCGCGGGGCCTTGTGTAAAACCTGCAGCACCCCCTGCACCCCTAGTTCCTGCGGATGTTTAGATTCTGAAACTTAACTGATTTAGCCCATGATTCAGCAAGACATTTTAAGCATGTGAATAACTTTAAGCATGTATGTAGTCTCATTGAACCCAGTGGGACTGTTTCAGGAGCGATGGAAAGTCCCTAAAAGTGTGGGGGGCCATCAGCACCTGAACTGTGGCCCTGCCCCCATGCCGTCCCTTCTCCCTGAGGCTCTACCCTCTCCTTCTGTCACTCGCCCCATGGCCAGTAAAAGTGGGAGGGTCATGGACCCCTGACCTTCCTGTTCTGGCACTCCTGGACTTTTCACATGTTAAAGCATGTGCTTAGGTAACTTGCTGAATCAAGGCCTAAATCTAAATTTAGATATCTAAATAAGGGGACTCTTTCACAGAAATACTGAGCATCCACAGCTCCTATTGACTTGCGTGGGCGCTGTGGGTACTTAAGACTTTAGGTGCCTAAGAATAAGTTCACTGTGGATACCTATTGGGCACCCACGTTTGAAGAAATTGCTTTCCCTGCCTCTGCATGAGCTTTGGGAAACTTCTACATTCTGGCTGTGTTTGTATCTCAAGAGGAGCAATGTGGCTCTTGCTCTATAAAGAGTAACAAATGAGTACTCCTCTTCTTTACTGTGTTAGAGCAGCTAGTCTCTCTCACATACTGTGTGTGGACATTAAACTTCCTATGACCCTTTTTCACAAAAACAGAAAAGATTTGTGCTTGTGGAATTTTTTTTTTTTTTTTTTTTAAATTGCAATTATTATGTGTAAATGTATGTTACTTGTATTCCTCTTACAGCCCTTTGTACATCATTACACTTCCTAGATTTATAATACTCTTTGGACAAGGGATATGTCTTTGTATTGGTCTTTATAACAACAGCACAATAAGATTGTGATCCTGATCTGGGCTTCTGGGTGTTCCTGAAATATAAATATTACTAAACTGTACTGATCTACTAACTTTAAAATTTATAGACTTCTACTGTTGTAGTAGTATAAACTCTCATTAGTCTGACTGAGCATACAAAATAGTTTTCAAAATACTCCTTTCAACCCTGGATACGTTAACATAGCCTTTTGTTTCAGTTTTGTTCGCCCACCTTTGATCATCTTCTCTGTCGATGGCTTTCGTGCATCATACATGAAGAAAGGGAGTAAGGTCATGCCCAACATTGAAAAACTAAGTAAGTAAATCTGTTTTATTAGAACAAACAGCTACGGCAATCTCTTGTTCTCATATTGTTTTCATTGTTTGTATAGCACCATAAACCAACAAGGTACTATGTAGTAGAAGAGCTGCATCAAACACAGCTGGCTTTCTGGCCCAAAGGCCTAACAATCTAAAGGCCTGTTCTTGTTCCCAATGAAGTCAAATGGCAAAAGTCCCATTGGCTTAAATGATAATTTGATTAGGCCTGAAAGACACAGGCTGGAGCAGTGCAGAACAATAACATAAGAATGGCAGAAGTGCATTGGTGTGTGTTTTTTTTTTTTTTTTTTTTGGGAGAGCCTCCCAGAACAAGTGCAGTCTTTTGTTTGTTTGCTAAACAAACCTAATCTTGAATTCAACATAGTGTAGCAGCAACTGTGTGCACTACTGTACGCAAATGGGAAGTCTGGTGAAAATTACCCTGTGACAACTCTGGAATTATAGTTTCAGACTGATTAATACAGGTGTTTGTCACCTGAAATTAGCATGAATTTTCTGGAGTTATTTTACTGCTAATATGGGCAAACTTGTAGTGAAAATGATCTGAAGTACTAATTAAAAAGGAAGCATTTTTTTCTTTTCAATCTACCTCGTTTTATACATCTATTGCCAAATTATTTCTCCATCCTTTTTGTACGAGGGAAAGTGTTGTCATATTTTAGGCCATGCATGTCTATTTAATACGTGTGCTTTAGCAGTGTTGGCCTCTATGCTTAAGCAGTAGAGTCGTGTTTGTTTAATTCGGTTCAAACATGTTTCTTGGTATTTGTTAATTAAGCAAAGGTCTTCCTATCTTTCTGCCTTCAGTGTATGATAGTCCCATTTTTTTTAACACTTGTATTTCCTGTTGTACTTTCAGGATCTTGTGGAACACATTCTCCCTATATGAGACCTGTATATCCTACAAAAACCTTCCCTAACTTGTACACCCTGGCTACTGTAAGTCTTTGAGGGGGATTTCTTGAAAATAATTAAAGGAACTTGCAAATCACTTACAAACTTGGGAATTGTGAGGGAGGAATTTTTAAATGAAAACTGGTTAAAGTGGTCAATCACTTTTTATACTTAAGTTGTGGGTTTTTTTTTTTTCCAAACTGCATGGGGGAAGCGTCAAAGTACTTTGAGATTCTTGGATAAAAGGGTGCAGTATAAATGCAAAGCATTTATTATAGCCTGCTGCTTTTTTTTACCCTTCCTGCTCCTGTAATGAAGTGATTCATACTCCTATTCTGTAACTACAGCTTACAGTTCTTATGGAAATAAATTTGAAGTCACAAGAACAGACCCTCAGTTGATGTAAATCTGTGTTTTGGTTTTTTTTCCCATTGAAATTAAGTCAGTGGAACTATGCAAATTTACACCAGCTTATTATGTTGCCCACATATTCGATATTAGCCCTGGTGTGAGTGCAGGGCTGTGAATCAGGAACTACTGTGTGCTAATGACAACTTTGACATTAATTCCCACTGTGGCTTTGAATGCAAGTCACTTAGTTGACTTGCCTCAGTTCCTCCTTTTTTTTATGCTAGGATAATATTTACTCATCTCTCAGGTGCTCAGGATTAAGTTACGCTTGTGAAGCAATATGAAGATAAAACAAGATAAAATGTAAATGCTAGCTACATTTTTATTTTATTTTTTTTATTGTCACCAAAGAATCATTTACTGTTGTCAGAATATTTTACAAAGATGTACTACTTTAAAAGAACTTTCTGTCACTTTAAAGTAGCTAACTGCTGAAGTAGCTATGCTTTAAGACAAGATCAGGGTATGCAAATGATCTCGTATTGCTTTAATGAATATCTAAAGTACTAAACATTTTTTTATCTTAAAACTAAAATCTCTAATTCGGGTGAAGTTTACAGGCATACCCAGTTTTCCATTCTTAAAGAATTTAGTGGTATTTGTGGATAACTGTGCAGAACTGCATTTTAACATGTACTAAAGGTTCACTAATTTAATCTACTTCTGCACAAAGGGACTCTATCCTGAATCACATGGAATTGTTGGCAATTCAATGTATGACCCTGTATTTGATGCCAGCTTCAGTCTTCGAGGGCGAGAGAAATTCAATCACAGATGGTGGGGAGGTCAACCAGTAAGTTTCAGACATTTTTTTTCTCCTGTGCTTTGGAATACAGCCAATAATAGTAGCAATAAAAATACATCTGTGAACAATTTGAACCTAATCTCCTGACATCTGGCCCAGTTTGTCATTTTAATGTAACTTTTGAGTTGGCTCTCGCTTTTCAGAATAGTAAAACCATTGATTATGCAACATGGCTCTTGTTGGTAAGTGTGAACTAGATGTAGTTAGAAATATCTTGTTTTAGGCAGCACAGTTTAACTCAAATCAGTATATTTTCAGTGTGTGGCATATGTCCAAAGTATATGTATTCTGCCTCAGTGGAGGGGAATGGACTAAAACAGTGATACTCAGACTGAGGCTTGCAAGCCACATGTGGCTTTTTAATGTGTCTCCTATGGCTCTTTGCAGCACGTGATATTCAAACGCTGTGTGATTTTAATTATTCACCAATCAGGGTATTATGTTTCAAAATAATACTTGGTCAGTAATGTGTGTGTGTGTGTGTGTGTGTGTGTGTGTGTGAAATAGTAAATGAAACAATGAATTCACACTATTGTGACTCTTTTGGGAATGTTGATTGCTAATTTTTGCTCCTGAACCTCTGAGATCAGAGTATCCCTGGACTGGAAGATCTCTTGATGTCCTCTCTAGCCATACAGTTCTAAGATTCTATAGCGTTTCCCTTTAATTTGCACATTACAGGTTTGTCAGGTTTTAGTTCTGTTCTAAACATACACACACAGAATTAGATAAAAACATATACTCTTGCAGGAAGGTTGTGTTGCTTTTATTTCTTAGAATTCAGAACAATAATACACAAGACCCCAGAATCAGAGAGGGTGGGTGAACAGCCAGCTTCCTAAGGCAGTGAGACAAAACTCATCTTGCTTAGCTTTAAATGGACTTTTATTTCAGACTGGCTTTGCTTTCACACTTTTCTACAGAGCCCTCTGGTCTGTGAGCAGGACCAGGAAACTCCCTCCTTCCCCCTGCAACTTCTGGTACTGTGTGCGTGAGATACTAGTGGAACATATTAACACACCAGATTTGTAACATGACACAACTTTCATAGGTTTTTATTTTATTTTTTTTAAGACCAAAGGGACAATTATGATCACCACCTACTCTGACCTCCTGCATAACACAAGCCATAACACTTCCCTGAATTAATTCATGCTCTAGTTGAACAAGAGCGTATCTTCCAAGAAAAACATCTGATCTTGAATTTTAAACTAGCTTTGGACCTTTACTCTGGGCCATTAGTTCTTCAGCTATAAGGCTGTAGTTTTCAAAGGGACCTCAAAGCAGTTATTTTGCATTGAAATTCAATGAGAATTAGGTGCAATCTAAATATTTGCCACCACTTTTTTTCATTCCAAATGGGAAGAATGTAAAAGACAGGGCCTGGCTTCATACAGTGTTTGAATATGAAAGACCACTTAAGTGCTGAAGATTGACTTAGCGCTGTAGATGCCACATCACCTACTGTGTTGAGTGGGATGTAGACCAGCTAGTTCTTGCAAATGTGTTCCAGAATACTGTCACTGGCAATCAAAAGTGCCTGAAGACTCTAAACAAAGGGCCATGAGAAATGGTGATGACATGATTATGGGGGAGTTATGGAACAACTAATGTCCTGACGGTGTTAAACTCTCAGATCGTACTGGTTGGAGTTGCAAACACTATTGAGGATACTGAAATGTGATTGGTCTAGAGAATTTTAAGGGGCAAAAAGCATTACTAAAATAAAAAATTAAAAGCCTACCTGGAAAAATGCAAGTTAATACCTAAGGGAGGAAAAACCCCAAACCGCAGATACTCAATGAGGGAGGAGAGGCTTGTGAAAGCAGTAACCCTGACAGAGACCAAGTGATGGAGAGGGTGGAAAATAAGATGGCCAAAAAAACCCAAATGGCTCTTAAACTACACGTTCATAACCAGGGTGGAAGGGACTCTTTCTGTCTGCTACTGGTGAGGTCACAAGAATATCAAATACAGTTTTGGATACCTCAGAGTTTAATCTTTTTAGCAAACTCAAGGAAATTTGGAGAGCAACCAGCAAAATACAAATGACGAAAGGTGTTGCTGAGGAAAGCTATTCTACAACTCTGTATGAGTAAAAAGTATTCTATAGCTTAGTCCTGCTCCTGCCCAGAGTCAGCCTATTGCTTTATCTAACTATCTGGTTGATGTAAAACTCAACGAGGGAGCTGAATTGTTCAAGATGACACAGTGAAATTGGGAATAAGATAAAGTAGTGTGTGTGTGTGTGTGTGTGTGTCAGGGCAAGCTTCCTGAGGGTTACATGCTTTACAGTATGGCGTTATGGGGCAGGGTGTGAATTGAATTGTGTGTGGTGGTTCAGAAATATCCTATCCTG
This sequence comes from Dermochelys coriacea, assembly GCF_009764565.3. Lineage (NCBI taxonomy): Eukaryota > Metazoa > Chordata > Testudines > Dermochelyidae > Dermochelys > Dermochelys coriacea. Next base: position 25,738,783 of record NC_050069.1, read on the forward strand.
GGTGGAAAGGTAGGGTAGAGAATTGGTTCAATGCAGGCTTTGGATGATTGTGTAATAATTATAATTAAAAAGTTCACTTTGGTGATCAGCATCTCATAGGAACACACAGAGATCACCATGTGAAATTGGTGGGATTTGGCAGAAAACTTGTATTTTATTTCCAAGGGAGTATTTATCAGAAGGTAACTTGAGGGCATGTAAAAAAAAAAAAACCCCATGGCTAGTTTTTGTAAATACTTCAGGGTGCAGTAAGTAGCATTTAAAACCTGATCATGTGAATTCAACAACCTAATTCTCAGAGTACTGAAAACAAGATTTTACTATTTATTTATTTAAAAAAGTGGCACATGGTACCATCCATGTGCAAATAAAATGTTTTATCCCTAGCTGATATCCATAGAGATAATAGGCATCTGGGCCAGTGGTCTCAAAGGAGGAACTAAAAAACTGTTTCTTGATGCTCGCGGTTCCCTTCTCAGTGTTTGACCTCTATTCTAACCATAGAACAAATCTAAAGGTCTCCAGTTATCAAAGCCATATTCATTTTTGAAAATACTGATCAGATGGTGTATTTTTCTTCTGTAGAATAGTTTATATGCTCTATGAACCATGGAAATCACACTTAGCCTTATCAGTAGACCAACCCCTTTCTTCCCTCCTCAACCAATGCTCCTACTATAGGAATAAGTTGCTTAAAAAATCAAATAGAAATGGGTAATAAAAATGCAAAGTGTGTTGGATCTCCAGGACCTATGGCAGGGTTTTATAGTGTCCCAGAGAAATTTCCCAGTTTTGGAGCCTCTCTTAGGAGAGGATAAACCCTTCTGGATGACTTATACTCTGAAAAGCTTTATTTTCAGTGTACAGCACTGATCTTTTTTTTAATGAAGCTCAAAATCTTCATTCAATGCCAAATCAGATTTGTAGAAATTTTTAAGCTTCCTGTTTTTCAGGAATAAACTCAAATGGGTGAATGCCACTTATCCTACAGTGAAGGAATCAGTAGGCCCACACTTTCTTCCAAAAAAGGCCTTGTACTTTTCCAGCTTTTTTTGTCCACTGACTTTTAAATCATGGCTGTATAAAAACCACAGTACAATGCATATGCTTTTTTGTAGCATTTCTGGTCATTAGCCTGGATTTGTCTCCTGTGTCATGGCTGGCTGGCTTTTTCTGAAGTTTTACTTTCACTTTAAATTGAGACTGGAAGCATTTAACAATTCTTGGAGGTGTGGTGGGTTTTTTGACCTTGAAGTAAGAGTTCAGAAGGGCCTAGTGAGAAGCACTGAACTGTGCTGCTGGCCAGCTGAGGCTCCAAAAAGGAACATCATGTTCCTAAACCACCTCCTTACTTGTAGCTGCTGTATATTAATGAGTCACTGGAATACATGTTGTGTCTCAATGCTGTGTTTATAGTCTCTAGACATTAGGTCCAAGTACTACTTAGATTAGAAATATGTCAGTTTCAGGGGGAAAAACAAGTCCTACATCTAAGCAATCTCTATTTTTGAAACCAATCAGATTTGCCTCTGTTTAACAGGAATATGTTGCATTGGCTATCAAAGGATCAAGCTCAGGCTAGCAGGGACTGGCAGCATGGAGGCAGCTGGAATATTTCCTGAGGGAATAAGGAACTTCATAGTTGACTCAAATAGTCTCTTTCAACCAACATAGGAATAGTATTGATAAAATGGTGAGATTAAAAGGAGAGATGGGGCTCTGCAGGAAGCTACATCCAGCCTTTCTATTGTAAAAGACCTATCAATAGTTTAAAATGATATTTTCCTGATCCTTCATGGTCAATAGGGAGAAAATGGATATCCATAAGAATTTCATTCCATAAGCAACTTTTTTGGCCTTAAATTGGCAAATCCACCCTGTTTGTCTGACCCTATCTCAGCCAATTACTAGGTAATAGCTTTCTGACACCAAAAATGTCTGACTGTGCCGGAGGGCAATTGTGCTAAACTACTTAGTCACATAATTATCTCAGTCAGATAAAAGGTGCATGGTAGGGAAGAGGTTACTGTATATTTTTTACCTTTTGGTAGTATATACACACAAAACAGCTCTGGTTTTAATTCTACATAGTTGTACCAAATTTGAATGCATTGATTTACCTCAGAAACCCTGTAAATTACTGTGCAATTCCCCTCTCCCCTCTTCCCCCCCCTGCCCATTTCTTAATGAGAAAGGGATTTCCCACCCAGGCATTGCCTCTCCTCAACCACAGATGGTGTATACAGAACCTCTGCTTCTGACCAGAATTTCCCTCCTTGGCCAGCTTGCAGAAGAAGTGTTTGTACAGTGATCCCACAAGAGCCAAAATGCAGTGCATTTACTTTATATTGGCCTTGGCCTAGGATGTGCTTTTGCCCGTACTTTTCATAATGCAACAAATACTGGGAAAGCTTTATGAAGTGATTTGGAACTTATTTTTCCACAAAAGATTAAAAATAGATAGATGTTGCACTTTGCTGGCTTTCACAATCTAGTCCAAGAGCCATTTCAATTGATTTTCCTTATAGTAATGTACATACACAAAGGCAGTATTGTCTAGCAGTTTGACCAGCAGATTGGGGGTTCTGAGGACTCAGAGGTTCTGTTCCTAGGCGCTGCCACTTATGTCCTGTGTAACGTTGAACAAGTTGCTTAACTTCTTTGTGTCTACCTATTAATAAAAGGAATAGAGTAATACTATAATTCAGAGGTGTTTAAAGGCATTAATATGACGCTGTAAACATGCAAAATAGTTCATCTTCTAAGATGGATTTAAGTACTGGCTTTTGCACTAGAGCTGAATCTTTGGGTCCTTAATACAACAGACTTTTCTGCGCTGGAGAAATTAAACATACTCTAATTTTTGTGATACACAGTAATAGGGAATGCTGGATAATGTTTGAAATGTTATCCTCTCCCCTTTGTGCTAGTAGGGTACTATAATAATATAGACCTACTATAGCTTGCGATACTGGGTGTGGTGTGATGTTATATAAGGTACATGCATGTTACATGATATAGTTTCCACTAGCAGCTAAAACTGATTTATTTACATATAGCAAATAAATGACTTAAACTCACAAATGGTGCTGACCTTGCAAAACCAAACACAGCAAACTTTGGGATAACTGACCTGAACAAACATGCTAGCCAGAGAGGATTGTAAAATACATTTAAATTTATAGGTACAGTACAGGGACTTTGAGGCTTATATAACTTTAAAGTTGTGACTCAAACCAGTGAGGGAGGACGTTCAAAGATAACCCCCATGCTTTATTCTCAACTCTTGCTGTTCTGGAGGGAGGGATAGGATGTCAGCCTTATTTTTGTTGTCTACAATTGGCATTTAGGCTAAAATCATTTGTAGTATTCATTTTAATTATATTATGTTATCCATTGGGAGGAGTAGGGGCATGGGACAACTATATCCTGCTCTTTTAGGACACTAAATTCAATCTAATATGTCTGCTGTAATTCTAAACTTGGTTTGGTGTTTAATATTAAAACTGTGCATCTATATGTTACATCTGAATGACCATGCAGTCTCCTCGTCAGATGCCCCGAAAAATTGCTTCCAATTTTTTGTTGTTGTTGTGGATCTGGGCATGAAAATTGCATTACAGCAAACTTTTTTCCTTTTAGTTCTACAACAATAAACCAAAGTAGCTTTTCAAATGATCCTGTAGTATCTTATTGTCCGTGTAGCATAGAGCTAAATTTATCATGATGGTAGTCTGCCAAGGATAAGAAACTGATTTAGACACCCTCTTCCCTTTCTATAAGGCATCAGTTCAAATATCGACTGTATGAGTAGTTAGTCTTTTATGACTTCTGAGTGCTCATTGTTTGAGGAGGAGTTGGACTAATTTCAGGTCTACTGAGTCCATGTTCCAATACCAATATAATTGCAGTCTCACCAATGTTAGGTAGGCATGGAGGAAGAACTACTTTCTCAGTGATAGGATAGGTTGCTCGAGTACAGTGTCGGGAAGCTTGTACTGGTACTGCCACTGCCCATGCTACCCTTGTATCTATTCACAGAACAGTTTATAATGTAGAGGATTTAACTCTACTGGGCTGTCTCTTGTCACATCTTAAACTCAGTCCTGTAAGGCTGTTATATGTAGAAGTTTTCATGGACTTCAGTGGGCGTCTCACACACAGAGGGCTTTCAGACGCAGGCTTCATGTGAGCAGAACGTTGAAAAGTAGACAGGTCTTACACATGGAGACTCGTATTCCAAGCAAAACTGTGGTGTTCACAGAACATGCCCTGATCTGTGTGTGCCTTTCAGCAGGACTTTTGTAAAGAGTCTGGGCAGAGGATCAGAATTAAAACCAACTATCAACCTCTCAGCTGATATGCAGGATGCCTTGGCAAAGTGTGCCAGTCCTAATCATTAGTCTGTCAAAGCTACTTCCGTTTTACTAGCTTGGTCAGAAGGAGGGTGTCTCTTGGTGCATGTGCTTAGAATCACTACCTAGAAATAGACGTGGTCATGGTTAGTTTCAGTAGTAATCCTAATTAGGATGGATACATAGCTTTAGCTACTGTTGGAGGACTTGACTGATCTTTATTTTCTAGCCAACAACTGTAAGCAGACAGTAAAACAAAAAAAAATGTGAAATAAGGTTTGGAGGCATTGAGGGTGCAGAGATCAACTATGGAGCTTTTCAAGGGGAGAAAAGTAGATTGAAAGGAGGAGTGAAGGTGCTTATTAATATCGTTGTGTAATGAGAACAATGTACCTAGGTTAAATGTTTATTAACAGTAGTCTCAAATATAAAAATCTCCGTTTTCATAGCACTTCAACACTTCATTAAATTAGTTCAGTTAAGACTAAAATAAGATGTGTGCAGAAAACTCGGGATGTGGCTGTGAAATTCATGCACAGGCAACCATCTATAAGATGATGATGAACATATATGACACAAAGTTCCGAGTTGAGAGGTATTTTCTGATACGTGGCCATTGGAAATATTTATTTCTTGTTAAGCCAAAGTGTGTGGAGTTTTTTTGTTGAAAATCTTCCAGGCATGTCGTCTTTTCTTTTTGTCAAAAATTTGTTACTCAAACTAGGAGTACTTGTGGCACCTTAGAGACTAACAAATTTATTTGAGCATAAGCTTTCATGAGCTACAGCCCAAGTAGCTGTAGCTCATGAAAGCTTATGCTCAAATAGAAAAAGGAGTACTTGTGGCACCTTAGACTAAAATTTATTTGAGCATAAGCTTTCATGAGCTACAGCTTACTTTGGGCTGTAGCTCATGAAAGCTTATGCTCAAATAAATTTTAGTCTCTAAGGTGCCACAAGTACTCCTTTTTTCTTTTTGCGGATACAGACTAATACGGCTGCTACTCTGATATTTTTGACAGTTGTTTGCTAAATTGGTGTTCTCCCAGTTTTGATCAGATAGAGGCCAAAATGGGATATTGCTGTCCTTTGATGGCTACAATGGCTAGAAGTGCCTCATGTAGGCCACGCACCTACATCACTTTCTGTTAGAATAATAATGGAGATTTAAGGTGAAATGGAAGAAAAGTGTAAAATGACCCTCCACATGGCTGCAGGACAAGGTGGGTGAGGTAATATCTTTTATTGGACCAACTTCTGTTGGTGAGGGAGACGAGCTTTTGAGCTTGCATAGAGCTCTTCTTCTTAATTCCCAGACCTGAAGAGGCGCTGTTCAGTGTAAACTGAAGTGTAAGCTCAAAAGCCACCCCCCCCAACAGAAGTTGGTCCAATAAAAAATATTACCTTACTAATTCTCCCTCTCTCTCGTATCCTGGGACCACTTGGCTACAACACTGCATACCTCAGCATGGCTGACTAAGCAATAACTCACTTCCCAAAATCTGTATAGAACAGCATGTCTTCTTACAAATGCTCAAATTTGAGATGGGATTCTAAAGGCTATACTTTACTTTCTTGTTTATGGTAGGAAAACATGTTTTGAAAATTTGCTTTAATTTTCTTTTTTAAATCAAGACTTGAGTACTATTATAATCCTTTTATATTTTCCTCATTAGATATGGATTACTGCTACCAAGCAAGGGGTGAAAGCTGGGACATTCTTCTGGTCTGTGTAAGTGACCTTTATTTCTGGAGACCTTTAGCAAATAATTCAGACTTAATTTGGTGTAAGTTTAATGTTCATTAGTTTCCCTGGCTCTAATCATTCAATAGCTTCCCAGTCAAAGAAAGCTTAGCTTTTTTTTTTTTTTAAACCCCACCCCATTTCCCACCCCCCACTGTGGTTTCTTTATAATTTGTTAAATAATGTATTATAATGTGACATTTACCTTGGTCCAGAGCCTGAAGACCTCTTTGTGGAGGGCTCCTGAGTGAAAAATAAGTGTGGTTATGTTAATTGTATTGCTCAACTTTAGCTGAATGTTATCTGGCAGCTTAGTCTCAGGCCATGTCTAGACTATGGGTGCTACGGTGGCACAGCTACGGCACTGTAGTTATATCTCTGTAAATGCCTGTTGTGTAGTGGTTGGTTTTGTTTTGTTTCTCCTCCTGTTGCTGTAGGAATTCCAGTTTCCCATAACTAGGTCAAGGGAAGTAGTCTTGTCAATCTCGCTGCGTCTACACCAGGTGTTTAAGTTGGCAAAGCTACAGGGCTCAGCTGGGTATATCTTTCAGACCCCTGAATGCCATAGCTATGTCAACCTAACTTTTAAGTGTAGACCAGGCCTTATCAGCAACATATTCTTTTAACCCTTGGATGCAGAAGAGAAGAGTGAGGGGGGATTTGATAGCAGCCTTCAACTACCTGAAGGGGGGTTCCAAAGAGGATGGAGCTCGTCTGTTCTCAGTGGTGGCAGATGACAGAACAAGAAGCAATGGGATCAAGTTGCAGTGGGGGAGCTCTAGGTTGGCTATTAGGAAACACTATTTCACTAGGAGGGTGGTGAAGCACTGGAATGGGTTACCTATGGAGGTGGTGGACTCTCCATCCTTAGAGGTTTTTAAGGCCTGGCTTGACACAGCCCTGGCTGGGATGATTTAGTTGGGGATTGGCCCTGCTCTGAGCAGGGGGTTGGACTAGATGACCTCCTGAGGTCTCTTCCAACCCTGATATTCTGTGTGATGGGTGTTTATAGGAGCCTCTTCTGCCCTCCTGCCACTTACAGCATTTGGCATGATGAAAATGTGCTAGCGCTACAGCCTAATGAATTCAGAAATTTCCCCCTCAAATGAAACAATTTGTCTTTTAAAAACAATTGTTCATGTTTTGGATAAAATACCCTCTTCTCCTTGCTCCAATCCAGAAGACAATTCTGAGGATCCCTGCTGCTGTTCTCCTTTACTGCCTAATCCCACACTCAGCCGGCCATCTATCTATCTGAAAATGGCTGGATTTGTATCATTTCTGAGCTCTGAAAGATTACTAAAGTGAAGTGAGATCCCATCTTCTTCCTTCTGACAAACTTTGGCAGCAGAGGTCCTGTTGTGGAACTCCTTGCTGGAAGAGAGCAGAGTATGTTTGGCTCGAAGTATTAAATGAATCTTTCCCATTTTTTTGATAAAGCCTTCCACCAGAATTATGCTCTTGAATATCATAATGATATGTGCTATTGTGGTGATATGGGAATTTTCTGTAATCTTTTTTTATGAATCCTGTGTGTGCTTCAGTTTCCCCCTGTACTTTGCATTTCTACCCAGTGGGGGCTAACGGGTTAAATCTGCTTTTGGGGCAATGCAGGAGGCATGAAGTGTGTGTGCTGCCTAGATGTCTGGGGTGGACTTACTGGGTCATTAAAGGATTGGCTGAGGCTAACCGATGTCAATGGAAAATCTAGGAAGACCATGGAAGCTCCTGGTGGACAGTACATTGACACCTAGCAATCAATCAACCAAGAGGAAGGAGGCTTTCTCCCCACCTCTCAGCAGGAGGGCTGAGTAGAGGCCAGCTCGAGAACAAAGGTCTGAGAGGTGACGGGCAGGAGATAGTTGACATTTGGGAAAGGCTGGACTGCTGTCCCTTTGGACAGACAAAGGGACACAGACATTGAAATGGAGTCCATAGCAGCGTGGCTAGCAGATTGCTCTGGTGTCACTGGGTGGACTCTGCTTCTCTGTGCTGAGGACTTCCAAAGCTGTGTTCCAGTTGACTCTCAAACCCTGCTTTGTTTTGGAAAGGCTGTCTGATGCAACTGCAAATACTTGCTGAGGTGCCTGTGTCCCTGAAGAGAGTAAAAGTTTCTGACTAGGGGTATGTCTTCACTACCAACATTAAAGCGCTGCCGTACATGGCTGTGTAGTTGGAGCACCAGCACTGGGAGAGAGCTCTCCCAGTGCTTTTAAAAAAAAAAAAACACCCCCACGAGGAGAGTAGCAACCAGCGCTGGGAGCACTGTCTACACTGCCACTTCAGAGCGCTGAAACTTGCATCGCTCATGGGGGGGGGGGTGTTTTTTCACACCCCTGAGTGAGCGTTTTTAGCACTGTAAAGTGGCAGTGTAGACAAGGCCTAGGAGTCTTTCAGGTGGTGTTGGGCAGAGCTCATGATGTGAAGCAGGAGTGATGAAGCTTAGAGATTCAGCCTCTGAGATGAGTCTGCAGAGCCTACTCTTAAGAAAGAATGAGCTCCCTTGGTCCAAGAGACTGTGTAAAAGCTAGGGCGTACCACAGATCCTGTGGATCTGTGACCGCTATGAAAATGTCTGATAGACAGAAGCTCCCACTGCCATACCCCCACTCCTAATCTGCATGACTTCTAACCTTCAGGTAGTTGAAGGATGCTGTTAGGAAAATATGCTACCACTATCTAGTCATGCTGGGCATGGTGACTAATGGTTTTAAGTAATTCACATTATTTAGAATCTATTATGTGGTTTCATAGTTAAATGCGAACTTGAAATAATTCTGTAAGTAGGGATTCAGCTGCTGTATGTCTGAAGAGTGTGTATACTCCCCAGAATTATAGCACGTGCACTTTGGGCCCAGAATTAACGTTGTTTTTTGTTTGAGAATTTGTAAGTTGTCCCTTAAGAAATTTAGCAAACCCTTTATTATTACCAAATGACTTGTGTAATGGAGTGATGCAGACTCTTCAAACTTACCATATAGTTAAACTCACTATGTTTTGAGGAATAATTTTTTTAGGATTAATGGTAATTTTTTTTTCTTCTCCATTCTTCGTAACTGGAATTTACTTGTACAGGAGAATCTGGTGAATGTTGTACTACAGAGAATTCCATGATTAAGTGCCCACTTTCAAAATGGCTTCCATCATCTATGGTGGACTTTGACAGCATAGGGGGACAGCCATGTAGTGAAACCATGAGCCAAAAAGAGAAATGCTGCTTTAACAAAAAGAAAAGGAGGACTTGTGGCACCTTAGAGACTAACAAATTTATTAGAGCATAAGCTTTCGTGAGCTACAGCTCACTTCATCGGATGCATTTGGTGGAAAAAACAGAGGAGAGATTTATATACACACACACACACACAGAGAGAACATGAAACAATGGGTTTATCATACACACTGTAAGGAGAGTGATCACTTAAGATAAGCCATCACCAGCAGCAGGGGGGGGGAAAGGAGGAAAACCTTTCATGGTGGCAAGCAAGGTAGGCTAATTCCAGCAGTTAACAAGAATATCAGAGGAACAGTGGGGGTGGGATGGGGGGAGAAATACCATGGGGAAATAGTTTTACTTTGTGTACACACAGGAATCTTTCCCCAACAAATCCCTCTTCTGCCGCTCTCTGCAAAGCCACATAGAGCGACAACCTCCCCACTTAACTAGCTAACAGCCTCCCTCTTTATTCCCAATGCAAGGTCACAAGCCCCAGTACTCACCACCCCATGCAGCTCTGGGCAGCAGTGATACTGAGTCCAGCTCCGCTTTGTCCTTCTCGGCCGATTCCTCCCTGGCACAGTGCTCCTCCTGGCTCTGGTCCTGGGGTGTCCCCGACCGGCCGCTCTTTCCTTCCCAGGCTTCACACAAGTCCTTGGCTGCTTCCCTCTGTGAGGGCCTGCTTGCTGCAGCCCTTCTGTCCAGTGCTCCACACCCACACCCACACCCACACCCACACACTCCCTCCCTGCTCCCAACAGCACTTCCTCCTTCTGGAACAATCAGCACTTCCGTCTCAGGAAAAAGATTTAAAGGGCCATGCTCTCTGAACCCCAAGGGGGTTTCCTATCTGTGTGAGAGGAACTGGTTTAATACCAATTTAAGACCTGATTCAGTTCCCACCAAAGTCCATGTGAGCCTTTCTAATAACTTCATAAGAATGGCCACGCTGGGTCAGACCAAAGGTCCATCTAGCCCAGTATACAGTCTTCCAACAGTGGCTAATGCCATGTGACCGAGAGGGAATGAACAGAGCAGGTAATCACCAAGTGATCCATCCTCTGTCGCCCATTCCCAGCTTCTGGCAAACAGAGGCTAGGGACACCATCCCTCCCCATCCTGGCTAATAGCCATTAATGGCCCTATCCTCCATGAACTTATCTAGTTCTTTTTTGAACCCTGTTATAGTCTTGGCCTTCACAACATCCTCTGTCAAGGAGTTCCACAGGCTTACTGTGCGTTGTGTGAAGAAATACTTCTGTTTTTTTTTTTTTTTTTTTTTTAAAACCCGCTGCCTATTAATTTCATTTGGTGACCCCTAGTTCTTGTGTTCTGGAGAAGGAGTAAATAACACTTCCTTATTGACTTTCTCCATACCAGTCATGATTTTATAATATCCCCTTTAGTCATCTCTTTTCCAAGCTGAAAAGTCCCAGTAGTAGTGGGAGCAGATCATGCAAATGCTACTAATGTGAGTAGTCCTTACTTAGGCTGGCAGTACTGTTGACTTCAGTAAAACTACTGTTATGAGCAAGGACTACTCACATGAATAAAAATTTACAGGAATGGGTCCTTATCCACTACTACATAGGATAGTAGAAAAATGAACTATTTCCTTGAGCGTGGTGGCTCAAATGAGAGAGATTAATCGGACTATCTTTTTAGTATAACACATAGAGTTGCAGGAGATGAGCAATAACTTGAGCTGCAAAATGGGAATGAAATTTGAACTCTAAGAGCAGAAAAAGATTGGCTTGTCCATGATAGGTCCAGATCATAGGATACCTAATGATTATCTTTTCTGTATACAACAATAACTAAACCTATTTTTATTTTGTGGTCTAGTGTCATCCCCCATGAACGCAGAATATTAACAATACTGCAGTGGCTAACCCTACCAGACAATGAAAGGTAATTCATGTAGTGTTCCTTTTTTGTAAACTTCCAACTTATCTTCTCTTTAAAAGTAGCTGGAGCTGCAGAAACAGCTGGAATGTTAGTGTTAAAAATTATTCTTGCCAGCATTCAGTATTACTATTTGTTGTTGCTCTTAGCTTTTAACCAGTAGTGTTTCAATCCTCCTCAAAAAACCTCTGATGCAAATGTTCTTTGATTATTGGGGAACATTTTAATTACATGGATTAATGTTGGCCGTTTTATGCTACTTAATCTAATGTGGCTTAATAAACTTCTAGGCAGTGGTAAATGCAGAAGCTGCACCCTGAAGCTTGAGAAAATGTCAAGATCTTAATTGTTTTTTTTATTATATAAGTTCTCACATGCTGCAGGCTGCATAGCCCATGTGAGCTGGTATCATGATCTCTCCTTCATATGGAACAAAGGGAGAGTGAGTGTCCTCAGACTGTGTGCTCTGTTATCTAATGAAGTTTTCCAAAGTATGATCAAGCAATTAGTTGCTCCAGAACATCTGACTGAGCACCAATTTTTTACATATGGCAAACAATAGTTGATAGGCTGACCTGGCAATTTCTTCTTCTTCTTGTGGTTGAAAGCAGACTATTCTGAACAAAATCTTTCTTTCAGGCCTTATGTTTATGCTTTCTACTCTGAACAACCAGATGCTGCTGGTCACAGATATGGTCCTTTTGGCTCTGAGGTTAGTATAGTTTTTTCCTGTATAAAAGTTACACATCTCAAGGATCAACCGTGACCTATCGAATATGTGCTAACCCTTTACTCCTGAGTTGAGGTGTCTTTATTATCTCTAAGTGCTCTTCCTATCTGTCAGAAAGGGAAGACAATTGGCTAAAATAAACAAGAACTTATGACCAAGGGTCATTTGACATTGAGAACTGTACCTCTGGTCTAGAAGCCCCCTCTCTGTGTGATATGAATAGTGAAATGTGTAAAGTTCACATTAAGCATGTAGGTATTTGCCTGGAAAAGGTTTCAGATGTGAAATTAGCTGGTATAACAGCACAATTTAGTGCTCCTTAATCAATTTATCCTTCTTAAAAATATATACACACTCTATATGAGAGGCAGAAAAGGATCTTTGTTTCTCTGGTATGTTTCCTTGGGGGGAAAGGAGAGGGTGAATATTTTTTTTTTCCAAAATTGACAATCTGAAGGAGCCTGAATAATACTCTTTTCTAGAGTTGGAAAACCGTGGTTTTCAATATTTGGTCTATGAACAAGCGGTTGGGTTAGCCCTGCTAGTACTGTTCCCTCAGAAATGGACATAGGAGTCCTAACAGCATGAGATAGGGAGTTTAAAATCCATCACTTCCCAGAGGTGCTTAAAGCACCCTCCTCTGTTTTGTCCACCAGTGTGGGCTCAGGAGTGTGACGGTGTTCAGAACTCGCATGAATTGCACTGGTTACTTGCCAAATTACTACATTTTTCAAGAACACCCAAAAGCTTATACAGGAGCGTGTTATCTTGGGGATGTGGAGAGGCAGTACTCATTCTACACCTAAATATTTGGCAGTTCCTCTTGGACACTTTACTCAGGCAAAACTCTCACTGAATTCAGTGTAAATTGTGGAAGCGAAGATCAAACTCTTAAAATTAAGACTAAACGTATACACTTCCTTTTAAAGGAAGCAACATTTATAAAAGCAATAGCACTTAAAATTTTGGAGCTATTTCAGATACCTGCACTTCTTAGGGCTACCAACAAAGTACTTTCAGCAACTTGTGTCTCACAATGCACTCAAGGGGTGCATATGTCCAGTATAATCTCTCAACCTGTTTGCATAAAATCCTTGTATCTATTCCTGTTAGAGATGGGAGCACTCAAACTAGCCTTTACAACACTTTAGAATGTCCAGGGTTCCATTTCACCTTACATGTTAACCTCTTCTCATTTATTCATTCAGTAATTTTCCATAAAAATCTCTAAACTCTCAGAAAAATTTCTCCGTGTTCCCTTCCCTAATATCAGTCATGCCTTTAGATGAAGGCAATATTTCTGCTGTAACAGTTGGATACAGATTCATAAGCAATAATATATGCATGTGATTAAAAGTAATTGTCAGCCATTATTAATAAATCACTATGCACCAGCAATGTCATCAGTGCTGTGCCAGGCAGAATAAAGACTCTCTGGTCCAAATAACTTACCGTCTAAAATCTATAAGCCAAATACTTGCTAAAAAGGGAGGAGTTCTGTTTGACTGTCTGTATCTGTCTTCTCATGGTTGGCATTAATGGGCGAATGGGAGTCTGACCTCCAGTCAAGTGACGTAGCTGTACTATTTGGAATACTAGGATTAAGTCTTGGCAGGCTCTGAAATAATTCAAGCCTGGTTCTTATACCTGTGAACTGCCATTGATGCTTTATAGTACCTCTGCCTATAATAAATTGTGTAATTACACACAATATAGGACTGACAAATCTTGTGCCTCAAACTAAAAGAAAATGGTAACTTTAGAGTGAGGCTTTCTACATAAGAGACGCTTCCTCGTATCTTTTCACTGAGGTAAAGTGAAATTTGAAGGTGAAATTGCATATGTTCTTCAAATTTTGAGCTCTAAATAGGCTCTTTGGAAAAGCTGTTTTAGGGTCTAATGCTATGAGGTGCTTAGCTCGGTCACTGGGAGTTGAGATTTTCAGTACCTTGTGAGATTAAGATGTTTCCCAGAGGTTGAGTTTCTAGCTAACCCTTACTTTGTGCAATGTAGGACATTAATTGGGTCTTTTTAGAAAATGGGGGGGAAAAATAATCTTGGAATTCTTCTGGATAGCTATCTAAAGTCTCTAGCCTGGAATTATGACAAACAAAAAAAAACAAAACAAAACCCCCTCTTAAATCACCTTGCTTTAAATAGCTTCACACCAAATTGACTTTCATTGAATGGAGAACAGGCTGTTTAATGGATGAACATATTTCAGTTCCCAAATTTACAATGATAAGACGTGATTTTGTAAATGTGGATTTAAAAACAAACGTGCAGCAGTCTAAGACTTGCTAGGGGCATGATTTCTGGAGGGAGGAGCTAGAAAGTATTATGTTTATCTTGATGCTCCCCCCGTTTCTGGGAGCTGTGAAGGTCTCATAAATCAGCTGGGAAGGAAGCCCTCAATGGGACCTCTCTAAGCTGCTTCCTTAGAAATGGGAGCTTGACATCATTTTTCTTTGTACAGGACTGGCAGCACTTAGACTTGGAATGGTTCTAACCAGTTTTTCCTCTGTGGCAGTTGAGCAACACACTGAAGCTTGGAAGCAAGCTCTTGAAAATTGTCTAGTATATTTAAGAGGTGGTTTTTGTTTACTTTTTTTTAAGTGAAAATCTCCTTGTATTAAACTCTTCTTGCCTCATACTCCCTAAGTTGAGAAGCAGCTTTGCTGCTGACTTCTCTAGATGGAGAGAGGGGGTGGGGAATTCAACACAATTCTTGCAATGTCGAGTGGATGTTTAGCATAATTTACTAACTCACTAGCTATAAAATTGTGATTTAAAAAAAAAAAAAACTTGATCCTGCCTGGTGCTGATCATTTTCAACTCCCAGGGACTTCAGTTGACGCTCAAACCTTGCAGGAAGTGCTCAACATTCTATACATTGAGGGCACAGTACATTAAAATTTAGGAATAAAAAGAAGTACTCAAAAATTTATGGGTGAAATTTTGGTTCCATTGATTGAAGCTAACAGAACCAGGATTTTGCCCAATAAGTTGACTACAATAACTTGCAGTATAAGTGAAGTGCATTACACTAGAAATGTAACATTGTTGTTTTTAATGAGACCTTCACAAACAGCTCTTTTGAACTAGGAAGATTGTTATAAAGCTTCACTTTATTTTCAGACTGTATTGATGAGAAATTTTAAAATGTGTGCCTGCCCTTGGTTATTTCCGCAATTCTGTTTTTTCTTTTCCCTTCTGTGCTTCTGCAGTGACACTGATGGGTTGTCCTTCTGGGTCGAGAGGCAGAGCTTTGGCTGGCTAGTTCTCACCTTTTATGTCCATGTCTAGAAAGGGGGGATGGATTTGTTCATCTTCCCGAGGGACCCCTTACTCCCCAAAAGAGAAATAACCCTATTCTGAATCTTTTCAAGTGAGGCTAAGATTTGGCTGGTTAACAAGAACTTGGCTTTTCTTCCTGGCTAACTTTGAAAGAAAAAAATATATTAAAGTATATAAATATACATACTACTGTAAGTGCTCTAAATAGATCAAAACCTGTCATGCCTAAACTCTGTTCCTGCTGCTCCTCTAACATGCCGTCTTGAGACGGCTCTTCTAAGTGTTCAAAATATCTAGGTTTCTTGCACTGGCCAGTGTGTCTCTGGCACTGTCAAGCTCTGGCTGAGTTTATTCAGGGACAGTGTAAAATGAGAATCCTTCCTTTCCCTGCTGCTCCTCTCATCAGGACTGCACAAAGCTTGAAACATTTTAAAAAGAAAACTCTGGTGCTGCTTTATTAAAATGCCTTTCTGGAGAGAGACGAATGAGACTGGACTCCTTTCCAGCTGCTTGCCTTGGAAGCAATGAAACAGCATGGCGGATGGTAACGCTTTTTTGTTTTTTTTTCTTTCCCCTCCATTCATACAGCTCTGTGACTGAACAACAGAGAAACTGGCTAAGTAGATGGAAGTAAATATGATTATAAATCACTGACTTTCCTCAAGCCCATTTAGCAGGTTCCATTTTCTCCTACCTGCTGACTTAGCTGTATAATCTCCCAGTAAGTGTCATCTCACACTGTTCACAGATGGTCCTAAGCAGTGATGAGAATCCACAACTCCCATGAAAATTAATGGAAGGTGTTGGTGCTTAGCATCTCTCAGGTACAGAACAAGCCAAAATTGAGAGCTGTGCTTGGCAACCCTGCGTATCTTTAAAGTGGGGCTTATTGGAAAAAGGAACACTGGGCCATACCAGTCTCTTCTTCTGTAGCATTCATACACAAAAATGAATAAACCCATTTCAAGTGACTTATTTTAATAGATAATGTATTGCTCACAAAAGGTGCCATATTGACAGCTCTGGAGACTGATGTCCTCAATTTTTCCGTACAACTGGTACAAGACAGTCAGCAACAATGCAGTTTTCTCTCACTGCCCTTAATAAATTATTAGATTATTCAAAAGGTGCAGTCTCCATGTTGGTTCAACCCTGCACTCTTTTCCAAGATTGTCAGTGTGGTGACTTTGTAGTAAACAGATGCTTCCAGCAGAAGTGGTAACCAGCAAGTCAAATGTTCTATGTTTCATTAAGATTCCCCACACACAAGAACTTGCGCGCACCAAAAAAAAAAAAATTTATACCACTAAAAATGTGAAGCTGATACTGTTACATATTTTGTATATTTGTATATTTTGTGAAGTGATTTATACTTGAAGAGAAATACTCATAACACTACAGTACATATTCATAAAAATTGGCCTGATTGACAGTCTCCTGAAATACCAATTTCATTTGCTCTTATATTAGTTGCTTGAGTAACTACTATCCCACTTTCAAGTACAATTTAGTGAGTTCCTCTGTAGAGAGAGACCTCTAAATTGTCCCTTTCCAACTCCTATATTATTGAAGAAGCATTGATCTTCATGCTCCTCAATTTGATGATGCAGGTCACTGTAGTATCCGATGCTAGCTGAGTCAGGATTTCTGAGTCCAGACATCTCTCTCCGCCAGTACAGGAGAGTAGTTATGGCTCACCTCTTACTCCGCCTAAGAGACCTAAGAGAAAGATTACTCCTAAGAGGAGACAGGAAAGACGAGTTGCATCTCCAAAGAAAAGAAGAAAAGTACATAGAGTGGATCAGTATTCTGCGGAATCCCGTCGGAACAAAGTAAGTTTACCTGTGTTCCAAAACTTTGTGACAGAAGTGTCAGTTTGAGGCTCTTACGTAGCTTAATTTTTGCAACTTGGACTCCCTTCCATACTTCAGTTTGGGAATTCCGAGACAGACTTTCTATAACTGTATTGAAATATCATTGCTGGCAAAGCAGCCAGGATATATTGAGTCTTTTGGGAACTATGTTCTTCCTATTTTATACTCTGTTCAGTGTAGGGAAAGCCTCTTTAGGACCTTTTAAAAATCCATCAAACAAAGGGAGCATGAGACAAATCTCTGGGAAGATCTTATCAGCGTCGCCAAGCCATAAGACTTTATCATGAATCTCACAATATTGGGTGTCCTTTAAGTCCCATTTCCTGGTATCAAGTGATTATGTGAGAATCTCCGCTTTCTTTTCTTTTTTCTTTTCTTTTTTTAAATAAAACCAAGTTTCTGTCTTCATGGCACTGGAGATAAGTTGAAAATTGACCTGAGTGTAACCTTAACACTCAAAAACCAAATGGTGCACACAAAAATACCTCATTGGCTAAAAAATCTTGAGACTTTTGGGGGGAGTGGAGACGGGAGGAAGAGCATGCAAATCATGATTTTTTTTTTTTTTGAACCCATGATTTTGGATCTGGCAATAATGCCTTATGATGGTACTTAAGTCTCTGCCTTCAAAAAGGTCAAAGTTGGAGGTTCCTTCCCCAGGAAAAGATTCAGAGAAAGGATGATCCTTAATAAATGAAATCTCTCCACTTGCCACTAATTGACAAATTGGGAGGGGCTGTGGATCACTTCAGCATCCCTTCCATTCAGGGATTTTAGAGTAATTGTAACCCAGTTCATGGGGCCTAAAAATATCTCCTGTGGGATCCAAGCAAAAATCTGGACAGTCTATTTTCAAATAAGAGCAATAGAAACTCTCTTCCCAGTAGCTTTCAATTCCTGATTTACAAAAGATATATAGTTCTGAAATTAATCAGGCATTCTGAGACTCATCCTGGAATTGGGGGGAGGAGGGGAAAATCAGTCATCAAGTGTAAGAAACTGCCATTTTGCACAATACCTTGATCATTGATAATCAGCCTTCCTCTTGAGTAGACTATCTGCTTACATGAATGATGTCCCCTTCAACAAACTATACAGGGGTTCCCCTTTCAGAGTAGTTTTGCCAGTCCAAGGTCCTACCCTTTTTGGCATAAAATATGTTCTAGGTGGCCTAATAGTGGGAGTACATGAATCCTCTCTCTCTTTCTCTCCCCCCCCCCCCCCAAGCGTCTGGGCTTCTCTTCTCTGGATGAATATTTCATCCAAAGCTTTTCCATCCATGCAAATCTTCATGGAAACCCAGTTGTGGATTTCTCACTAAACCTTCAAAAATCTCAGATTATTGTAGCACAAATTATCCACATCAGTGCAAATTAACCCTTTTAGTGCCAGCATTTGTTTATGCTCATTGACCGCAATGGGATGCACCACAAGACTAGGAGTTAAATCGTTTCCTCTCTCCATCCGTCAGCATCAGGTTACAATAGGTTCTAGCATGAGTTTTCCTTCTGAAAAAGAACTATCTAGTAACACTGGTCTGCATTTCTCAGTTTCATACCTGATCCTCTTATAATAATGTCAACTGTTTCTTTCGGTGGCATCTTGGATAGCCACACCTGTCTTGGAAAATAGAGCTTTCCACACAACTTTACAAAGATCTGAGGTAGTGGAGGTCAGCATGTGATCTGAGCAAAGGTACACATAAGACTTATTATTTCACTGAAACTCCTAGGAGGCTGCATCTGGACAAGAACATGGGTCTCAGGGCAGTCCCACATCCATGTAGAGTATCCTCACATAAACGTATTAATGACATTCAGTATAGATCTTCCTCTGTTTCAGAAGTAAATAGAACTTTTTAAATGAGAACCCAGTGAGAATAATGGGGGTTAAGGAAATAAATTGAGGTTCCCTGGCTCTGCTCATGTGAAATAGTGTGGGATTTGTGTGTGTGTGTGGGGGGGGGGTTGTTTGCTTTGCTTTGTTTTGTTTTTTTGTTTAAAACCCAATTAGTTTGTTTTCATGATATCAAAAACATCTTTGCAAATTCCCAGCTGAAATTTGGTGGATATAGAACTTCAGAAAAGTACTGTGATTTGTGGTTCCTTATCACATATGGAAATACTATTGCTCTATTTTAAGAACAGCATAAACCTGTTTCACAACAAAATCCTCATGTGAAATCCAGGAGGATTTGTAGTTCCCAGCTTTCCTAACTGCAGAGTTACCATTTAGAGGCTGAAAGAAAAGTCTTAATTTCCTTACATGTGATGCATGAGATACAATTAGAGCTAACTGAAAAATGGACTTTCCAATCCATGGGGAAAATCTGAGATTTTAACAGTGGGCTTTTGTCCCAGTTTGGGACAAAGTCAAAATAGTGAAATTTTTCATGGAACGAAAAGTTTTGTAAAATGTTCATTCAGAATGTTTCATCATTTTTTTTTTTTGACTGAAACTAAATGTTCATATTTTCCTGAATAGGAGCATTTAGTTTCAGAATCTTTTCTCTCTCCCTGAGCTGCTACAATGTCTCATGGGAATTGTAGTTCCACAGCTGGATTCTATCTCCTGTGATTCACAGCGGTTTCTCCCTGTGGCAGAGTCACTATTGTGCCTTGTATGAGTTGTAATTTCCTGTCTTACCTGGATTATTTTCAGAATCTACAACTCCACGAGGTGGGTGGCAGAAGTGGAGCTTGCAAAACATTTAGATTAGGGTCAGGTTGACTTTTGTAAGCAGAAATTCCCTTGGGAAATTGTTGAAATCTACCTTTCTGAGTCAAGATTTTGACAAAATTCTGTTTTCCGATAGGAGAATTATTTTTTGTTCCAAATTTTAACTGATCCAGTTAAGTATGCACATACGAGAAATTCAGCATATTGTGAGAAACAGAAATGTTGGTCTCTCTCTCTCCTTTATTTAAAAAAAACAAAAACAAAAACTGTCCTTTATCTAAAATGTATGGAAATTTCAAAGTATTTATCTTCTAATAAAAAAAGTTGCACTCACTTCTGTTCCTGCTCAGAATTGTAACTTGTCTGCATGTTATAATTTTGCCTTTTTATAAAATAAAAAATAATATATTTATACCATTTTAGCTCTGGGCATCCTTTTTCAAAATCTTGCCAGAATTGTCACTTGATCCTTTAGAGACCTTGGATATTCAGCTGAAGTTGCCTTTCTTCCTGCTACTTATAATGGAAGACTGAGGGCAGCCATTCTAGCACCAGATACTTCCTGGAGCACCCTGCACAATGGCGTGGGATTTTCACATGAACACTGAGATTGAAGCTATGTACCATGACTACGTAGTTGGTGTTCAGGGAAAAACTGAAAAGCTAAAGTCCATTTGAAGAACAGCATTTAAATGAGTTCTTTCCTCCCCATCTCCCCCAATCATATGCATTTTTCTAATTTAGTAAATCTTTGCATTTACCATATGTTTAGGGGTTCTGTTGGAGGGGTAGGAATAGGATCAATGATCTCTTGCAGTCATCCAACATCCCACTAGAAGACTTTATTTGTATCTTTCCCTCGAGGAAATCAAACCAAGCTCATAGGAAAGGAGATGACCATTAGGTCAGGGTGATAACTACTCAGCCAAGGATCTGCCTTTTGATCTGGAAAGTTAACCTACAAGAATTTTGCTGAGGAAACTCCACCTGTAGTGAAAGAGAGAGCATTGCAATGGTGATTAACTTCCTTTCTTTCTGCAAACTTTGTATAGATGATAAATCCCCTAAGGGATATTGACAAGACTTTAGGACAATTAATGGATGGACTGAAGCAGCTGAAACTACATCGATGTGTCAATGTTATCTTTGTTGGAGACCATGGTAAAAACTCTTACTTGTCCTTTCTTAGTATGTAAATATGGATAGAAACTGATGATTGAGCAATTTCCAGAGCTTCACTGTGCTTAAAGTTATACACATGGCAAATACTTTAGTGGATCAGAGCCTAAATGAACATCCTATTTTAAAAATTCTTTTTTAAAGTAAAAATATTTATTCACAGGACACTGACAATATAAGCCCAATTTTTAATTTGCCTGATTACCTTGTGGAGGAATTCCTTCTTACTTTAACTATTTGGTTAACTATTTGCACATTCATTCAGAATTAAGCCTGTTTTTGGGGTGAGACCCACAAATAATGTACAATCTCTCCTACATGCTCCCTAGCAAGCATGAACAGCTGCAGTCTGTCCCCATGTCTTTTTTTTTTAATTTTATTTTATTTAAAGTAGGTTAACTGGAAAGGAAATGGTGTAGAAGCCTCATCCCCTTTTTAATGACTGTAGCAGTAGAATTTTGGAACAGTAAGTTTCCATGGCAATTAGGAGGACAGCTGGTCACATACAGAGGAACAAAGTTGGGATAATTATGAGGGACTGGGCCCAGCTTTGAAGAGTTATGGAGGAAGGAGAAATTCTCTCCCTGATCCAATATCTCTTGTGGGCATAAGTGGCAAAAATGGGCAGAACGATGATAAAAAATGGAAAATCATGACTTGAAAGGTCTGTCATTTGGAAATTAGGGAAAACTTCACAATAAGAATTCATAGTAAAGATAGAGAAACTCCAGTGAAAATACTATAGGCGAAAGAAGGAAAATAGAGATGAAATTTGGGTATGTTTTTGAGGTAGAACTGTTCTTGGCATAACATTTCAGAGGGGTTACTAAAGGTCTCTAAAGTAATAGTGCACTAAATGAGTCATGATTTGCTATGGGATACCGTGCTATTCAGATAAGATTTTTGTGTGCGAGTGAAGTGCCAGATTAACAGGCCTGGGCAGTAAAGTTCACTCTCTGTCCACAAAACAGGTACAGCACTGTGCTACAGGTTTCTCTACCAGTTATGTCGCCTCCTTGATGTTAAGGGGATGACTGCTGGGGTTCTGGGGAGAATTTATTTTCCGAACATAGTCACTCCTTGTCCAGAGGCTTTTTAGCTTTACTCACTAAAAATTAGATTGAGACCACCATACAACTCTCAGACGGTAACAACTTTTCACTCTACCTACAGTTGGTTTAGAATACACCACCAAGATACAATACCTTAGTGTGTTTGTGTCTCCTCTCTTTAAATTGTATTTTAAAGATAACTTTGAAACTAGGAGCTGATCTTAGTGCTTCTGGGAGTTAAAACGGGATGTATAACAAGTGTATGCTCCCTGGATGTAGTGACTGGCATTGCTGCTCTGACACTGGCATTTCTGTTGTGCACATAGGTGCAAGCACCTGCCACAATTCTGTTCTTAAACAATATCTAATGTTGGTGATTATCAGTGCTGCCATCGAGAAGACATTAGCTAAAAGAGCTTGATGTTGGTGAAAGCTGAAAACAAACAAAGGTGTCCATGTGTCTGACAGTTCCTTGGCAGGTGGAATAGTTCCAGTGACCACTCTCGATGACTAATTCATGACAGTATAGTCTTTCCATAAACTTGAGGTTAGGTTACCAGCTAGGAAGAGAGGAATAGGGTGGGTATATGAAGAAGGAATATTTGTTTTTGAACCGTTGCTCTGAAGCCAGAGATTGATTCCTCTGTTTTAGGAAATAAGCTTGTTTCAAGATGTAGTTCTCTACTAAAGGAGGCTTATTTCCCTTCCGCAGGAATGGAGGACACCACTTGTGAAAGAACTGAATTTTTGAGTAATTATCTGACTAATGTAGAAGATATCGTATTGGTGCCTGGGTCTTTAGGACGCATTCGCCCTCGATCTAATAATAATCTGAAATGTAAGTTGATTTTACAAGTATCATACTATACTGAAGCCAAGATTCTGCAACTCTAACTCAGGTAGAGTAGCACATATCCAGACAAGTTGTCCCATTATCAATGATAGTGAGACTTGAAGGAGTACATCACCTTGCAGAACTGGATGCTAATGTTGTTTTTAAAAAAAAAAATTATTAAATATAGTCTATTGACTAGGGCCTATTGACTGGTCACATGGTAGTATTAATTATGAATCCATTCATTTTCCCATTCTTGTGGCCAAAAAACTGTTAGATATTTGGCTGCCATGTAAAGCTAATGTAGAGTGTGGGTAAGAGAACTGTGAAGTGTGAATTTGAGCAAATGGGGCTCAGTGATAGTACATGAAAAATCTGAGGTTTTTTGCAACATGCTTTTTAAGAAGTTGCTTGGAGTTCTAAGTTAGCCCTACATGAGACCATTTGAAACAGTCTGGGGATAATTTGCTTGAAGATGTATCTGGTTGTGCAAAGACCAGATTGAGATATTTCAAGATTAAAAAATACAAAAGGACATCAGAGACTATGGGTACATGTTAAAATCAATATCTAGATTCAAGGTTTAACTATGAACAAATGTATTCTGATGTTTGTCTAAGGGACATGGGTAAAGATCTGTTTTCAAATACCAGTGTTTCACTGATGTGTATCTTACGTTTTTTCAGAGCATAAAAATGAATTTATTCATGTCATAGGCTAAAAGTATTTCACTGTTTTATTTTTGAATGTACTATGTTGTGATTTTGGCGGGCTACCATAAAGACTAAATTCTTTCTTCGCAGATTCTACCAAAACTACTAGTAAACTTCCAGTTATAATTTTTTTAAAGATCTTCCAATGCCTATTATCTCCTATGAGTGAATATTTTTGTGCATCTTTCACTGAAAACTTTTAAAAAAGCCTCCATTGTCCTTTTTGTTGACTCCAGTGAATTTTGCTGCAGTTTTCAGTCGGAGTAGGATCAGGCACTACCATATGAAACTTCTACAGATAATTAGATGCACCATATTTTACTGTTATGCAAAGAGGAGTGAAATAGCATGGGAAAAATCATTCATTCTTTCAGTTTCCCTGATATTGAGCAAGTTCTTTTCCTTTGATTGGGGCATGGTGAGAACTTCCAAAGAGAAGTTGTCCTCGCTAATCCCTGGCACAATGCCTCTGGGTTTTGTTTTTTCACCCCCATTTGCATACATTCATCTCCTCTGTGGGTCTCTTTCTATCCTCTTCTCCCCACACGTTTGTAACTGCTTATAAATGAACAATTCAAACACAGAATAAATAGGCACATTCCCGGGATTTGGAACAGGACATTAAATGGCAAATTACCCAACTACTTTCTCCCTCCTCCACTATTTCATGCCTTAACACTACCTTCATTCTTACATCTTTGAAATATATGTGCCTGTGAATTGTACCTGAAACTGAATGTGACTCATTTCAAAGCCAATCAATATCATGCCTTAAGCAGCCAAAATAATATGGTTGAGAGACAAGGTACTTCATTTTCTTCCAACTCTGTTTTCTCCTCCGGGGCCTGAGAAATGCTGTTTGCTGGCCCTGGAAGAAGTGAGACTGAGAATTTAATGTGGGTTGTCCAAGTGGTAGTACAGCTTGCATAGAGTAAAGTCCCATGGCTTGCCCAGAATGTTTTTTCAGTTACTTCATTTAGTCACTTATTCAGCTGTGTGTAATGCTAAAGCAGCCAAAAGAACCACAGCTTTCTTATTAATTATTGCTTATAAAGATGCTTATTCTTGCACTTAAATACTCTTACAGAAAACTTTTTGCAAATTCTCAGATATGACTACTTACTTGTTAGATTAGATAGATGCTTTTCAAGACGTTAGTTTAAAATTTTTTTCTATGAGTATTTAGTTTCAGGTCCAAAGTGTAAAACACTGACTAATGCAGCTATAAAAAATTTGGGTTATTAAGGAAAAACACATTAAAGGTGTACTATATTGCACATCATCTAACACATTTTGCTAAGAGAGGATAGCTTTTAAAAGAAGCCTGGACTCCTGAAAAGAGTGCTTACTTTGTAACTCCAATAAACAGATGACTTGTTTTATGTCTTTTTGTGTCTCTTTTAACAGATGACCCTAAAGTAATTGTTGCCAACCTCACAGTAAGTATTCAGCACTGAAATATTATATCTGTCTACAGTATATTGTTCATTTCACATGTTAATTTGGGGCTTTATTCATCATTCCATGCTCAGTCATTAGGCTGAAGGTAGAGTGGTAAATAGGGCCCTTCATGGGTAGGGATTAATGTTTGTCATGAGATCCACTGTTTGCTGCTGTAGTAGCTTTTATAACCCTTTTGGGTAATACACAGCCAGAATCTCCCTGATGGTCTTGAGTCCCTGAATTGAGCCGATTTATTCTTCCTTCAGAAATGGAAAGTAACCTTTTTATGACTAAACATTTTAGTAGTACTCGGAAGATGCAGAAAAAATCCATTTGATATCCTTCAACTTTAACCTTGTTTTTATGAAATTCCCATTAAATATATACTGATTTATGAAATGTAGAAGCCAAACTGCTTTACGTATATTTCTGGAAAGGCTGTCTATTCAGTATTCCAGGAGTCTTCTGAAATTAAGCTTTGGTCAGATATGAACCTTTTTGCATATCACTGAAGAAAATGTGGTGGAGTTTCGCAAATTGCTTTGAAGAACACTCTGTAGCGAGAAAAAGGTGGCAGATGTGCATAAACATAATTCAAAACTCAATTGTCCTTAGGGAAGTGGTGTTGTATAAATAGTGCACTGATGCAAATATGGTCCTGTAGAGTGTTTGTGCAAGATCTGGGATATATGTCTACTATACATAACCTTGAACTCCTGAAATCAAGCAGATTGTATGGTTGAAGCCACACTAGTGGTGATGACTTGAAACAATATAGCTTCTTACAATTGTGTTTCAGTGTAGAAAGCCAGATCAGCACTTTAAACCTTATTTGAAACAACACCTTCCCAAGCGTTTGCACTATGCTTACAACAGAAGAATTGAGGATATTCACTTATTGGTGGACAGAAGATGGCATGTGGCAAGGTAAACTGTGGTGGGTGTGTGTGTGTGTGGTGCGTTTTTTTTCCCTTCTGCCTTCTCTAGCTTAGTTACTGGCAGTTTTGAATATTCTTAAGATATTTAGCAATTAGCCAGGCAAAAAATTAATCCTATTTAGAGAGGCAGGCAGTTTATACCATTACTTTGCTTTTAAAGACAATAGAAAAGGAGGAATCTACTGTTAACATCCTCTTGTGTTTAAAATATCATCTTGTTTGTTCCTTTGATCTGTTGATAAAATGTTATATTAAATCGAGTACAGCCAGTCCTTTATTCATAAAGCTGTGTCAGTGTATTTTTGGTAGAGAACAGGACAGATTTATATTCTTGTCACCTCTTGTGAGGGACTTTAAGAATTGGTAGTTCTCTTTTGAATATATTGCTGCCAGTCAGTGTGTCATAAGTGTCTTTGCACGCAGTATAGTTGCAGCTGTGTCGGTCCCAGGATACCCACCATGAATGTCTAATAAGTGTCTTTGAAACTTGTGCTTATCTTCCTGTATTTATGCAAAGATCTTTCTACTAAAGCAGTGAATGGGAAATCCCAATTGCTTTTTCAGACTGGATGCAACTCCAGTAGGCAAGGTCACAAGTCGTCTTTCTACAATTTCTGATGATGGTTCTCAAATTTCAGAGAGTTAAATTCTGGTTTTAGGCCTACTATCTTAAGTTTTTATTGGTACATGTAGAGCTAGACAGGAAGCAGTTTTCTGTTCTGCAAAACTTGGAGTATAGAATTTTTCTTATTTCACATTAGGATGAACCCATGACCTCCTTTCCAGGTTTTTCATGATTCAGACTAGGGACTTGAACCAGGGTCTTCCATGTCCCAGTTGAGTGCCATAACCACTAGGCTCTTGGCTATTCTGGGGTCAATGTGTCTCTCTGGTTTTGACCTGTGAAACCTTTCCCAATAAAAGTTTTGTCAAAACTGGTATGTTACCACAAAAATTTTTGGTTTATACCAATCATCATTTTCTGACATTTCCTCCAACTCCCCCCCCCCCCCAAATAGTTGCAAGATTCCGAAACAGCTCTAGATACAGGATGGGGAGGAGAGGTAATAGGAATATTTTACTAAAGATTTTTTTTCCCCTTCTATCTCAGTTCAAACTTCCTTTTGGCAGCATTATTTGCCACTGCTCTTAAGAGCTACCTTTTTAATGAGTGCATCCCTCTCTTCTGTTAATGTAACTGTAATTCATGTAATAGACGTAGCCAGAAAAAGACTTTCTGTAATAGTTACAGGTCTGATTACTTCACTTCCAGTTTTGAGGACAAAAGCCAAATCTCTGAGAGAACATAATCTAACGGGTGTACAAATTGACTTTTAGGATGGCAGCCCACTGGTCTGCTAGGCAGCCCCTGTGATAGTGCTGATAAATCTTAGTGTGTAACAAAGCTAGTCATTATATTTCTGATTACCACTTATATTCTTTGTATGTTTCTCTTCCCTCTGAGTTTCTCCCATTTTTCTCTCCAGGTTTCTCCTTTAGTCTTTCATCTTGTGGTAGGCAAGAAGGTGAAAAGGACTCAATAGCATTGTAATTTATTACAAAGGTGCTTTCTGACTTTCTAAGAAGCATCTGTTAGAATGCTACTGATTTAGGGCAACATGATCCTAAACAGCTTCAATCTATGGGAGTCCCCAGTGGAGAAGGGCTTCTACCTGGGAATGGCAAGTTATCCAGGGCTAACAATAGATGATGCTAGTTATTCATATGCATTGCTGTCTTTTCAAGTACATCTCAGGAAGGTGATGTCACAAGTTTTTCATTCTCTTAAATAATGGTATAGTATTAAGTTATATTGCACCATCCGTTTAAGCAGAAATGCTTATAGTTGTCAATGGGGATTTCTGATAAGAACTGATGTCACAATACACCTATTAAAATACTGAGCAAAATTCAGTTTTAAGACTTTGAGAGTAATGGGAGGACTCATGTGCTTGTCCAAATCCATCGCTTCCTTGGTAGAATATATTTAATGCTAATGGAGCATCACTGGGAAAGAGAAATGAACTCCCATTTAACATTTTAATACATTTCAAAATTATAACCCCTTTTGTCCTCTTTGGAGAACTGCCTACCTAACTTTCCCCCTAGAGTTTCATTTGAGTATGGTATTCACTTCTTGTCCCAAGTAGTGTGTACTGCTGGTGCATCAGAGTGGTGCATTCACTCTGGTGTGGGGATGATTGTAGGTTGTGAACTGCTCTGGGATAGTTTAGGGCAAAGCTTCTGTATAAATGAGACGTCACTGTTTTTGTGTTTTTTAAGACTGGAATTTTTAAAGGAACCTGTAGAAGTTAGGTGCCAAATCCCCATGACATTGAAAGGGAATTAGGCTCTACCTCCCTTCAACTCCTTTTGAAAATCGCAGCCTAAATTTTTTAAACTTCTGAAACTACATTGTCAGGTCAGCAATAATTCTTATGATTTTACATTTCAATGTAGGAAATCCATGGATGTTTATAAGAAACTATCAGGAAAATGCTTCTTCCATGGTGATCACGGATATGACAACAAGATCAATAGTATGCAGGTATAAGCAGCAAACTAACCCTTTTTGGGAGGGTAATTGGGTGTGTGTATGTGTGTGTGTTGGAGAGAGAAACTTGAAATTTTTTTTAAGAGTAAAAGCAAACTACTTCTTTTACCATGTTTCTCTCTTCTTTGAAGACTGTCTTTGTAGGCTATGGTCCCACATTCAAGCACAAGACCAAAGTACCTCCATTTGAAAATATTGAACTTTACAACATTATGTGTGGTAAGCTACTCCATTTCTAAACTACTTTTCCCAACAAAGTTTTCAGAGGTTGGTGTAGGCACAGCTTATGCTTGTGTTCTGGGCCACTACTTTCTCCCCTAGCACTGCACTGTCGCTTGCCCTTTGGATGGAAGGACAGACTGCACGGAGGCCTATCTTTGTTCTTCTCCAACAGTTGGCCAGTAAAGTGCATTCACGTGCATTTCTGCTGGCAGCTCCTCAGATATCAAATATAGAGGGCTACAATCTAGTCTGTCCATTCTCCATTAGCCCTGGAAGCGAGACTTGTGTCTAGAGAGAGCTGCTGCCCCCACATCTAATGCGTGGCAGCTCAGACATTTATTTTGCCACTACTGTGCCTTTTGTTGGTGATATTTGTTTTCAGAACTCTTATTGCAGCAATGAAGTAGAGAAGTTAGATATGGCAATGCATGAATATAATTTTTATGATCCTGTCTTTAATGTACTTTTACAATAAAACTTTCCAAAAAAAGCTGCACATATTCATTTATAAACATGAAACACACCTGTGTTAATATATAATTATTCCCATTTATAGATGGGGAGGCTAATGTGTCTCCCTTAAGTAATTGGTCTTGAGGTCTCAAGTCAATAGCAGAGGTGGAAATAAAACCAAGATAACTTTTTACTTTCTCTTCTTGGGCAGTGGGGGGGGGGGGTTCAGGGAGCAGTTTCTCATCCCTGAATTGGAGTATTAACTGTCCTAGTATCCCAGAGAAGAGGAGTGGAGAGGGAGGGACCTGAGCCTGCCCTCTACTCTGGGTCCCAGCCCAGCAGCCCTTGGGATAGCAGTACACCACTTGAATTAGTGATTCCTTCCCCTGGGCTACTTCCCTCTCCGGCCCTTCAGCTTGTGGTGCTTCCTGCCCTCTCTTTCTGCTTGGGCCAGGCTTCTCCCAACCCCTTGTCTGTGGAGTCCCTCTGCTCTGCACAAGCCGTGTTTCCCTTTACCTAGGGTCTTGGTCTTCTGGCCCACCACAGCACTTCTCCAAACTCTCCTCTGCTTCCCTCCACGCTGCTCTCTGCTCCAACACCAAACCACTCTGCTTCAACTGTCTGAGGCAGGGGGGTTTTATGAATTTATAGCAACCTCTCTTCCCTCTACAGGGAATAAGGCTCTCATCATCCTGGGGCTTGCATATCTCCCCTCGATCACCCTCCTGTTGCCCTCTGGCCATGCAGCATCACCGTATTTTAAGACTGATAGCACCATCAGGTTTTAACTAAGCATGCTGCAGGTTTGACCTCTAAGGCATTGATCCTGATTGGAGCCTCTAGGGGTACATCTACTCTGCAACCCCCAATACCCCCCACCCCACGGCAGCACGTCTCAGAGCTCAGGTCTGCTTGCAGGGCTGGCACTATGGGGCTAAATATAGCAATGTAGCTTTTCCTGCTTGGGCTCTGACTCCTCCCACCTCCCCAGGTGAGTGTTCTTAGCCCTTTAGTGTGGGCCCTGCAAGCCTGAGTCAGTTGACCTGAGCTCCGAGACTCGCTGCTGCAGGTGTTTTCCCTGCCCCCCATGTAAACGTGCCCTAGGAGTTACGGTAATAAAAATGTTGTGGTGTAGTAGTAGTAGTTTCTCCACCTAGCTATAATACTAAATCTTATTGTTCCTATCATGGGAATTTCCAACACCAATGGCAAGGCAGGCTTCTCTGATGTGGACCAAGGCTTTGTATTGTTCTTTGATTAAGTTAAAAGTAACTCTCTCAACTTCATGGATGTAAAATAGTTGGTGTCTTGTTTCTAGCCATGTAGGAAATGGCACTGTGTACTGATGTATACACTGTAGTATCTTTACAGTTTTAGAACTCTACTTCTGTGTTTGATGTCTTGTCAGATCTGCTTGGATTAAAGCCTGCTCCTAATAATGGAACCCATGGAAGTTTAAATCACTTGTTGAGGAACAATGCATATAAACCGACCATGCCAGATGAAGTTGCAAGGCCACTCTATCCTGTAGCTGCATTTTCTGCATCTGAATTTGATTTGGGCTGTACATGTGATGACAAGGTAGACTCATGGATTTATTCATACTGGTATCATTAAGGATAATTCTTGTACTGCAGGTTAGGGATATATTGCATGTTCCCACTTTAAGAGAAGGCTCTAATGTTTAAGTATCGTTTTGATCCTTCCTGCTGTTAAGGATCTTTCATACCCTTTGGAATATTTAGCATAATGTGTCCTTCACAATCAGAGTGTTAGAGTGCTAGTATTACTTTGCTAAATAAATGATGAACATGAGATGTCAGAGAATGCTCTTATGGTTCAGCTGTTAATCATTTTTTCACTTAATTTTTTTTTATAAAGAGCAAGTTGGATGAACTCAATAAGCGCTTTCATGTCAAAGGAACAGAAGGTAAGGACGTAGTTAATAAAATATATATTTTTTCTTCATTTTCAGTGACTGTTTACTAAATTTAAAATCAACATTCAAACTAAATATACGAATGTTTGTTTTTTTAATATATATTTGTATTGGTGCTTTAATGGAAAAATAATATTTTGGTTTAATTACGCTACATTGGACAGTAAACCAACTTTTCTTACAACTCTACCAAAAAGCACATGACTTTACCTCAGATATAAGCCTGCGGGCTAGATTCTTTCTCGATGGTGCAGAGAGGTGCCCGCTGCCCCCCAGGGGCAAGGTGGATGGCTGCCATCTGATTTTTCCCTTAGCATTTCCCCCAGGACAAGGCAGCTTTACCTTCTGCTAAAAGCTCTGTATGAGCCAAGCAACAGAGGCTGCCATTGGGATGTACTAAACCAATGCATCCTTGGTCACATCCACCTTTTGGATTGTTCTGTTCCTCTGGGAAGGAGGCTGTGGCTACTCTTTGCCATTGCAATCTCCCTCTGTACCAAGTTTGCTAAGATAAACCCTGACCTTACTTAATATTTACTTATATAAGGATCCCATGGGCCTACTTGCATGTTTAAACTTAAGCACGTGCTTTGCTGGATCAAGGCCACAGGGCTTTATTTTGTCACCCTTACAAATGTTTTTTAAATGGGAATTCTTTGAGGAGTACGATACTAATCAATGTGAAAGAGGGTGAGAGAATCTGGCCCTATGTAGCTAATGGGAATTTATAAAATACAGTAAACTCGTGCACTTGTAGTGTCTGTGTAGATTTTTAGAAGCATAGTCTGGCAGTTACGAAATCAGACCTAAAGTCCATTAGCCCAGCATTCTGTTTCTGATAGCGGTCAGAAGAAGATGCAAGAAACTCCATGTTAGACAGATGTAGGATAATTGCATCCTAATCCTTAATATAGATTGGCTCAATTTGAAGCATATTGTTTTGCCTTCCTTGCCAAAAATTGTTTTAGCATTAAACTAAGCTCTGAATATTCTTATCAATATAAATGTCCAATTTCCTTTTAGAATCTTGCTAAATTCCATTAGCCATTGTGTGTTAGCTTGAGCTGGACCAAGCTTTGTAAATTTTCCCTGGTACTTTAGCAAATCTTGTGGTTTTTTGGAATTGGATCCTGAGCTACTTCCAGTCAGGCATTTACGGTGACTTTTTTGGGGGGGTGTATAGCTTTCACAAATCTTCCAGTTTTCTTAATTCTAGTAATACAAACAGGTAAAATTATTATTCCTTGCTTCTGCAAGTTTTTAATTGCTTTTCTACAGGTTATCATAAAGCACCAGATGAAATTTAGGTCTAGCATTTTTAACTACCTATAATTCTTCTGCTGTTCCTATCACTAAACCAATGTCCACATCAAAAACAGAATTAAATTTTTCTTTTCACTATGGAATCTAACTGTAGAGCATGGGAGGCATGCTACTACAACTTTGTCTTAAACCAATTTCTGCTAATTAGTGAAGGAATACTTCATTCTGTACCAATTAATGGTAACAGCAAACAAGTACCACTGTACTTGCAGGCATCCTGAAACCTTGATCTTGCTTTGGTTAGAACTTTTTTTTCAACATTTTTATCAGTTTTTCTTGGTCAACTAAGAATACATTTGTTCTTGTACATGTCTTCAGAAATTTAGCTACTGTAGCCCCTGTGTCAATTTCAATCATATTTAAGTTGTCTGTATTCGCAAAAAGAAAAGGGAGTATTTGTGGCACCTTAGAGACTAACAAATTTATTTGAGCATAAGCTTTCGTGAGCTACAACTCACTTCATCGGAATGCATCCGATGCAGTGAGCTGTAGCTCACGAAAGCTTATGCTCAAATAAATTTGTTAGTCTCTAAGGTGCCACAAATACTCCCTTTTCTTTTTGCGAATACAGACTAACACGGCTGCTACTCTGAAACTTGTCTATATTTGTGAATCCAACATGGAACACTTGAATCGCACTTGTTCTAAGGTGGAACTGGCCAAAACTAGGGATTTCTGGTTTGCAGGACATGATGACGTTTCTTAATTTGGTTTCATTCTAAATCAGAACAAAACCAAGATTTTTGTAATTTCTCACAAACTGCAAATCCACCTCCCTCTTCTTTAAAAAAAATCACTTCAGAAACACTGGCACTGGTTGTTTCCAAAAAGAAATGGGCTCCCTGGACTCATAGCTGCTGGCTGAAATTGACATTCTTGTCAAGTTTCACCACTGCTATTTGGAGGGGACATGGTTCTCTACGCAGGGGAGACCTGCTTCTTGAGGGCTGCTTGCATGTGAGCAGACCAGAATGGAGCTGCAGGTCTGGTGGTTCCTCTTCTGAGGCACCCATCCCAAGGCTATTCTGTATCTGAGCAGTTCCACTGCCATTCTGTGTTTGGGGGATGGATGGGATGAGATGGAAGAATTTCTCTTAAGTCTAAACTACTGTATTTCTGTAGCAGTCATCTCAGTTATTTAGACTGGGAGCTACACAGCAGATTTGCCTTTTAAATGGGCATGTGTTGGACACATTGATTCTGGCTGGGATTTTCTTCTTAGGTATTACATATAAGTTAATGTAACTTCCTTCAATTTCTAGAGAAACACCTCCTGTACGGACGTCCTGCAGTACTTTATCGTACCAAATACAATATCTTACATCACCAAGACTTTGAAAGTGGTTACAGTGAAATATTCCTGATGCCTCTCTGGACATCGTACACTATTTCAAAACAGGTCAGATTTATCTTTGCTTTTGAAAAATGGCATACAAGATTACTACTACCTGTTTTCCTGGAGTCTTAAACTTCTCTTTCCTTCAGCAAATTTCCTGCTTGGAATAACATAATTTCCATTATAAAGAGCACTTCCACTCTCCATGAAAAGTGGAATTTTAATGACCATATACTGCTTTTTTTATTGGTTAAAAAAAACCCAACACTTAACCCAGGATTTGTTTTTCTGCAACAGAATGTCTAGTTTAATCCTCTAGTTTATCAAGTTGTTTCCAATGGGAATTCCTACTACTAGATTGCTGAAGTAGACTCTGTCTCATGGAACAGGTTTTTACTATAAAGGTTGATGGATATATTTTATATTCTAGAGGATCCTTCATCTTACCTGTTGACTATTTGAAATCATTATGCTTCACATAACATTCTTTATTGATGTTAGGTCTAAACAAGTCACACTCTCTTGTTTCTGACTTCTTTTCCTGGAATGATATTTACAGTTGATTCCATGTATGCCTTTCAATGCAGGCAGAGGTATCTGGTGTCCCTGAGCATCTCTCTAACTGTGTGAGGCCTGATCTGCGCATTTCTCCAGGAAACAGTCAGAACTGTTTAGCCTACAGAGCAGATAAACAAATGACTTATGGATTCCTTTTTCCTCCTCGTAAGTTTAAATAGGATACTCTGTATGCAGTTACTTTTGGTTCCATAGAGATTTTTGAGCTTCCTCTTATCAGTTAGAGAAACTTTTTCCTGGGAAAAAGAAGGCACAAGATCTGTAGGGGTTGAGGGTTTAAGTGTCACAGAACAGATATTTGATAGCCTCGGTATTAACAACTATTTCTTGTGGAGAGATCGTAGTAACCCAATGGAACTGTTATCAGCTAAATGTAACTCCGTTTTAATTGTACATGATTTTGACTACTGTATGATTTCAGTTCTCTCTCTGCTTCTGAAAAGTTCAGTAACTCAAATATCCATTCAGCTGTCAGCCTTCTTTTTGATAATAAAGAGATTGATTAAGAGGTGACTTGATCAGTCCAGAACTACTTGCATGGGAAGAAGATACCTGGAAATAGAGAAGGTCTCTTTTGTCTAGCAAACAAAGACAAAACAAGACCTCAGTGGTTGAAAGTTAAATTTGAAACTGGACCAATTCAAAACTGGAAACAAGATATAAATATTTAACAATGAGAGTAATTAACCATTAGAACAGCTTACCAATATGGTAGATTTTTCCATCTTTCTCAATCTTCAAGTCTGGATGTCTTACTTTTACATAAGCTACAGCATTTCTTAGAAACTGAGCTGCTTGTAGAAATTACAGGCTGAAATTCTATAAGCTGACCTTATGCATAACCCAGGCCATAGATCAGTGATCCCTTCTGGACTTAAAATCCATGGATATGAAATAAGATGATCACGAGTCATTTTGTGCCATCAAATACTGGCTGAATAGTTTGAAATCTGGTATTTATTGTGTATCCAGTAATGATGAAGGGAGAGTCTCAGCTTGCAAAAGTTGGCTTTACTTCTCTTTAAGTCAATGTACCTACGCCAGTATACACCAGCAGAGCATCTGGCCAGCAGTATTCAAGTCAAAATCCTAGAGAAACACAGCTAGTGTCTGAATTTCTTTGTCATAAGCTTTAATAAACTATTACTACATCACAACCAAAATTGTTTAGTCTGAAAACTTAATGAGAATGGATTTCTGTCTGTAAAGAGAGATCAAGAATTTTTCATGCATTTTGTACAAATGATTCTCTTAGGCTCTGCTGGTTGACTTTGGTGAATGGATGGATATGCCAGTCAGAATTAATGTCTGAGCAGATGGTTGCAGCCTTGGGGGACGACTTCATCCCCTCTGATTTATTAAAGGAAGGGTTGAAATGTTTTTTAAAAGGAATATTTTTATGTAACAAAACATAAGGCAGTAGGGAGATGGATCATTTCTTGATTTTTCTGAACATACTCTATTCTGCCTTGGAAGTGTGAGCTTTTTAAAAAAAGTTGCAAAACAATACAGCACAATTATCACACCTCGTGAGACTGTGCAAAAATAGAAACAAATTTAGCTGGTGGAAGATTGAAACATGGACAAAAACCTCTGTTCTGAGTCCACCTGTCATGTAAAGTAATAAGAAATTGTGTTTTAATTTAGAAAGATGATCTTTCTTTTGATTACTGCCTGGAATTGTTTGTTTGTTTTATTTTTCTTGAGTCTCCGAGATTTTCACTAGGAACTTCCATGTTAACACGTCTTGTTCTATGACTTTCAGAACTAAGTTCCTCTGCAGAAGCTAAATATGATGCCTTTCTAATAACAAATATCATTCCAATGTATCCTGCCTTCAAAAGTAAGTATGACACTCTTGTGGGTTACAGCTGATTCCATGCACCACTTAGCTAAGTGTTATAGATATCTTTCAAAAATGGGGTGGCTGCTGAACTATGGAATGACCTGATTTAAAGGTTTAGTGAATAACTTTCACCTGGCCTCTCTGAATACATGTATAGGAATACAGGTGGACCAAATGGATTTATCACAGATGGGGCTAAATGCATCTAAACAAAAAGTGAACTGACCTAAATCTAACTGAAACCCATTAACTTTTCTTTTTTTTGTGTGCTGCTTTGCTTCCTAGTTTTGGTGGGAGGCAGCAAACTATCAGACTATTCTGTTGGCATTTCTGGCTTGGCTGGAAGCAAAGTCTTGGAAGAGGCTCAAGAAACAGCTCTTGTGAGATTTCCAATCCAAATTCTAGACCAGAGAGGTTTGGCTAAACCTCAAAACTCTGGGATGCTTTTCAAACCAAAGAGGAATTTAGCACGCCTGTGGGTAGAAACAAGTGGTGATCTACATAAGGAGCTTGAGCAAAGGTGGCAGAATGACAGTTACCTGACCAAACAGTGGAAAATCGTTACTGATTACCCACTCTGAAGTCATGATTTATAAAAATGCTATTTCCAGGAACATAATCATAGGACCAAACAACCATAAATTGCTCATATTGTGGTGTCATTCTTTTTAATTATAACTTGGTGTTGGAGTCCCCAACAACTCACAGGGTTCACCAATGGAGGGGTTGATGATACTCCTGATTTCTGTAGTATTTGAAGTATGCATGTGCTGTACAGAGGGAGAAGGTCCCCATACAGAGGATTTTAAAATGTATAACAGGGGAAAATGGAGGATGTCTGAGAAGCTCTGTGCATGTCCCATCTTTTATAAATGAAGATGCTTATAGGTTAAGGGAGGAAGTGTATTATTATCTTGTGCGATATGACAATCTATGTACGTCCTTCAGAAGACACAGCTCTTCCATAATATGTTACAATATAACAGTCATTGCAGAGTCCACCTAATTCCAGAAATTAGACAATTAATATCTGAGGGAACCTCACTGAAAGGAATGTGCTTTTTATGCTGTTTTAGATTTGACCTTCTTTAGAGATTAGAGGTTTTGCTATTCAATTAATCATAGCAGCACTGAGACTTTGTGCTTACGAAGCCAAGGACATTGAAAGTGTGTGTGTGAATACTCAGTTCTACTGCTAGAGAAGGAACGGCAAACTCTCTGTAGAAGATCTATTGCAATGTCAGCCTTAGAATGGTACTGTGCATTTCCTTTATCACTCATTAGAAAAAAATTAATAAAGCACAGAGAAATCTAGCAGGCTTCATCTAGAGCAGTGATACTCGGATTCAGTGGTTTGGGAGCCAAATTAGTGATCAGCGTTACCCAAAAGAGCCACCGTGTTTTTATCAACTACGATTGGTTAACAACATAGTGAAAGCATCCTGATTGGTTAATAACTTGTATTGGTTAATAGTTAAATCGCACAGTGTTGTAATATCATGTGCTGCAAAGAGCTGCAGGAGACACATTAAGGAGCCACTTGCAGCTCACGAGCCTCAGTCTGAGTGTCACTGATCTAGCGAAACTGAGGCTGTCTACACTGGCAATTGAACAACAAAAATTTTCGTCTTTCAGAGGTGTTAATCCCTCTCCACCCTCAATAAGTTTTTTGCTGTGACAAGTGCCAGTGTAAATAACGCATTGTCGGCAGGAGCGCTCTCCTGACGACAACACAAACGCCGCTTGATGGGAGTGGAAGTTTTTGCTCAGCAGGAGAGCTGACAACCAGCAGCTACACAGCACGACGGCTTTAGTGGCATGGCTGTGGTAACCCAGCCATGTTGCTAAAAGCTGTGTAGTGTAGACAAAGCCTCAGTGAAGCTACAATAAATCTTTAGTAAGACTTTTGAAACTGTCTCACATGACTTTCTGATAAATAAACTAGGGAAATGAAACCTAGATTGACCTACTATAAGATGGGTGCATAACTGGTGGGAAAACTGTTCCCAGAGAATAATTATTGGTGGTTCACAGTCAAGCTGGAAGGGGGGCATATCAAGTGGGGTGCTGCAGGGATCAGTTCTGGTTCCAGTTCTGTTCAATATTTTCATCAATGATTTAGATAATGACATAAGGAATACACTTATAGTGTCTGCAAAAAGAAAAGGAGTACTTGTGGCACCTTAGAGACTAACAAATTTATTAGAGCATAAGCTTTCGTGAGCTACAGCTCATCCGATGAAGTGAGCTGTAGCTCACGAAAGCTTATGCTCTAATAAATTTGTTAGTCTCTAAGGTGCCACAAGTACTCCTTTTCTTTTTGCGAATACAGACTAACACGGCTGCTACTCTGAAACTTATAGTGTCTGTGGATGATACCAAGCTGGGAGGGGTTGCAAGTGCTTGGGAGGATAGGATTAAAATTCAAAATGATTTGCACAAACTGGAGAAATGGGCTGAAGTAAATAGGATGAAATTCAATAGGGACAAATGCGAGATACTCCACATAGGAAGGAAAAAATCAGTTTCACATATACAAAATGGGAAATGACTGCCGAGGAAGGAGTACTGCGGAAAGGGATCTGGAGGTCATAGTGGATCACAAGCTAAATATGTGTGAACAGTGTAAAACCATTGCAAAAAAAGCAAACCTCATTCTGGGATGTATTAGAGGAATGTTGTAAGTAAGACGTGAGAAGTAATTCTTCCACTCTACTCCACGCTGATTAGACCTCAACTAAAGTAATGCATCCAGTTCTGGGTGTTTCAGGAAGATGTGGACAATTGGAGAAAGTCCAGAGAAGAGGGGAAAAAAATGATTAAGGTCTAGAATACATGACCTATGAGGGAAGATTGGAAAAAATAGGTTTGTTTAGTCTGGAGAAGAGAAGATTGAGAGGGGACATAAAATGTCACAAGTAGGAGGAGGGGAAATTGTTCTCCTTAACCTCTGAGGATAGAACTAGAAGCAATGGCTTAAACTGCAGGAAGGGTGGTCAAAGTCCAAATTTTTTGGTCAAGGTATAATCAAGGTCCAGATTTCTGAGAAAATAATAATAAATTAACCATAATGATGATACAAAGTAAATAAAAAGATTTTTGGGGTCCATTTAAAAGCATCTGGTGGTTTGGATTTGGCTCCAGTCCACTATTGACTACCTCTGGTCTAAATAATACTTGGTTCTGCCATGTGTGCAGGGGAGAGCACTATATGACCTCTCGAGGTCTCTTCCAGTCCTACGATTCTATGATTCTACAATAATGTCTCTGTTAATAACGTCTCATGCATAATATGAATGAACTATTTGGATTTTTATCCTTGCACATAAAGCATATCTAGAAACTCCTATCTAAGCATTGTTTTGGTCACTAAAGGCAATTTTGTGTCTTTGCACAGAGGTATGGAATTATTTTCAAAGGGTTTTGGTGAAGAGGTATGCAACTGAACGAAATGGAGTAAATGTCATAAGTGGACCAATCTTCGATTATGATTATGATGGTTTACATGACACACCAGAAAAGATAAAACAGTAAGAGTTTATATTTAAATGCATTAACTGTTCTTAATGGCTATCTAAAAATACAGTATTTCCCAATTAGTTGGTATTTGGGCTTGAGGCACAAGGTGATAACTTGTAAAGCCAAGAATCAAGTTCTTTGAAGTCAATAAAACTGCTGGTTAGTTTATGATCTGGTAAGCATAAGTTTCTTGACTCTGGCATATCTTGTTAAAGGAAGGATTCTCAGGACTAAATGCCCTTATGGGTGGGGATAAAAAAGCAATTCGTTCCGTTCTAGAGAAAAACAATGGAACTACCGATCACCAGAGAATTCCCTATCTTGACCTTGATCTTGACCTTGTAGTGTTCATTCATCCTTCCTATGATGGCAACTTTGATGGGAACCTCACTAACTGCAATATTTTCCAATACTTTTACTTGTAAGTGTGGGGCACGTTCTGCTTACATAGATTGCAATGCAGTGCTAAGGATAATAGGGCTATGGAGTTAAATACTCAAGTCTTTTGTTAATTCATGCTGAACAATGTTTTCCTACCAATCTTGAAATCCCTCATCAGAAGGTATATTCTAGAATCTTTACATTGTCTTATAATATCTGTGGTGCTCTAACTGTACAGTAACTACTTGGTTCATTTTATGATGGTGACTACATCAAGAAAGCCTGTCAACTTCTAAAGCCACAGTCTGAGCTGCACTAGTTTCAGGTGAAGAAAGAGAGAAAGTTCAAGTGAGCTGTTTTGCCATTTTTGTAGACCTTAGATTTTTGGGACCTTTTGTGAACCACTCCAGTTCCCACTCTAAATTAGAGCAACCTAAAAACTTGGATATTTTTCTAAGAGGGATAATCTAATTCATTCAGATACCATTGGAATTCATATAGGAATTAATGAGTGAAATTTTATGGTCTCTTATGTAGAAGCAGGGATAGAGTAATGCATAGCCATTATAGGCCCATGTCTAAAGCCCCAGCTCCTGGAGTCATGTTATTACATTAGAATCTCAGCATTCATTTTTAAAAAAGTTTGTAGAGCCCTCAAAGTTTCAAAGAAAATCTTGTAAATGTGTAGCCTGTCTGCTTGCCTGAATCTGCAGATAGTCAGAAACAATAGCTCCAAACTGATCCTCCAAATTGATTGAATGTCAGAGATGAAACCTCTCTGTGGGCCCTGTCACAAGCACTTCTGGCAATAAAATCTATGAATAACTTATCAATGGCTGACAACTCCAGTGGGGCCATTCCAGGAACAACCATTCCAGGGGCCATTCCAGAGTGTAGAGGCATTCTAGCCACACCCATCATCCCAGGGCCTGAGGAAAGAAGGGGAAATGGACGTAAAGCTGCTATGCTGACTTGAAGATTTCCTATATGCTGAAAGAATTCTCCTGCCTGAGGCAAGAATCCAGATTCTGGACCCCAATGTTATTTGCTTGGTTTCTGGTCTGTAATGAAGCCCTGTAAATAGGGTTAGTGGGCAACAGGAATTAATTTTAGAATGTTTCAACTGTATTTAATTTTACAAAAAGAAAAGGAGTACTTGTGGCACTTTAGAGACTAACAAATTTATGTGAGCATAAGCTTTCATGAGCTACAGCTCACTCCATCGGATGCATTTGGTGGAAAATACAGTGGGGAGATTTATACACACACACAGAAAACATGAAACAATGGGTTTTATCATACACACTGTAAGGAGAGTGATCACTTAAGATGAGCCATAACCAGAAATGGGGGGCGGGGGAGGAGGAGGAGGAAAACCTTTCATAGTGACAAGCAAGGCAGGCCATTTCCAGCAGTTAACAAGAACATCTGAGGAACAGTGGGGGTTGGGGTGGGGGGGAGAAATACCATGGGGAAATAGTTTTACTTTGTGTAATGACTCATCCATTCCCAGTCTCTATTCAAGCCAAAGTTAATTGTATCCAGTTTGCAAATTAATTCCAATTCAGCAGTCTCTCGTTGGAGTCTGGTTTTGAAGCTTCTTTGTTGAAGGATAGCCACTCTCTGGTCTGTAATCGAGTGACCAGAGAGATTGAAGTGTTCTCCAACTGGTTTTTGAATGTTATAATTCTTGACGTCTGATTTGTGTCCATTCATTCTTTTACGTAGAGACTGTCCAGTTTAACCAATGTACATGGCAGAGGGGCATTGCTGGCACATGATGGCATATATCACATTGGTAGATGCGCAGGTGAAGGAGCCTCTGATAGTGTGGCTGATGTGATTAGGCCCTATGATGGTATCCCCTGAATAGATATGTGGACAGAGTTGGCAACAGGCTTTGTTGCAAGTATAGGTTCCTGGGTTAGTGGTTCTGTTGTATGGTTGCTGGTGAGTATTTGCTTCAGGTTGGGGGGCTGTCTGTAAGCAAGGACTGGCCTGTCTCCCAAGATCTGTGAGTGTGATGGGTCGTCCTTCAGGATAGGTTGTAGGTCCTTGATGATGCATGGAGAGGTTTTAGTTGGGGGCTGAAGGTGATGGCTAGTGGCGTTATTTTCTTTGTTGGGCCTGTCCTGTAGTAGGTGACTTCTGGGTACTCTTCTGGCTCTGTCAATCTGTTTCTTCACTTCAGCAGGTGGGTATTGTAGTTGTAAGAACACTTGATAGAGATCTTGTAGGTGTTTGTCTCTGGAGGGATTGGAGCAAATGCGGTTATATCGTAGAGCTTGGCTCTAGACAATGAATCGTGTGGTGTGATCTGGATGAAAGCTAGAGGCATGTAGCTGGAATAGCGGTCAGTAGGTTTCCGCTATAGGGTGGTGGTTGTGACAATCGCGTATTAGCACCGTAGTCGTCAGGAACAGTATCCCCGATAATGTCACGGCTAACCTGGTGGCTGAACTTTGTGACTTTGTCCTCACCCATAACTATTTCACATTTGGGGACAATGTATACCTTCAAATCAGCGGCACTGCGATGGGTACCCGCATGGCCCCACAGTATGCCAACATTTTTATGGCTGACTTAGAGCAACGCTTCCTCAGCTCTCATCCCCTAATGCCCCTACTCTACTTGCGCTACATTGATGACATCTTCATCATCTGGACCCATGGAAAAGAAGCTCTTGAGGAATTCCACCATGATTTCAACAATTTCCATCCCACCATCAACCTCAGCCTGGACCAGTCCATGCAAGAGATCTACTTCCTGGACACTACGGTGCTAATATGCGATGGTCACATAAACACCACCCTAGATCGGAAACCTACTGACCGCTATTCCTACCTACATGCCTCTAGCTTTCATCCAGATCATACCACACGATCCATTGTCTATAGCCAAGCTCTACGATATAACTGCATTTGCTCCAACCCCTCAGACAGAGACAAACACCTACAAGATCTCTATCATGCATTCCTACAACTACAGTACCCACCTGCTGAAGTGAAGAAACAGATTGACAGAGCCAGAAGAGTACCCAGAATTCACCTACTACAGGACAGGCCCAACAAAGAAAACAACAGAACGCCACTAGCCATCACCTTCAGCCCCCAACTAAAACCTCTCCATGCATCATCAAGGATCTACAACCTATCCTGAAGGACGACCCATCACTCTCACAGATCTTGGGAGACAGGCTAGTTCTTGCTTACAGACAGCCCCCCAACCTGAAGCAAATACTCACCAGCAACCACACAACAGAACCACTAAGGGACCTATCCTTGCACTAAAGCCCGTTGTCAACTCTGCCCACATATCTATTCAGGGGACAGCATCCTAGGGCCTAATCACATCAGCCACACTATCAGAGGCTCGTTCACCTGCGCATCTACCAATGTGATATATGCCATCATGTGCCAGCAATGCCCCTCTGCCATGTACATTGGTCAAACTGGACAGTCTCTACGTAAAATAATAAATGGACACAAATCGGACGTCAAGAATTATAACATTCAAAAACCAGTTGGAGAACACTTTAATCTCTCCGGTCACTCGATTACAGACCGGAGAGTGGCTATCCTTCAACAAAAAAAACTTCAAAAACAGACTCAGAGAGACTGCTGAACTGGGAATTAATTTGCAAACTGGATACAATTAACTTAGGCTTGAATAGAGACTGGGAATGGATGAATCATTACACAAAGTAAAACTATTTCCCCATGTTGTTTTTCTCCCTCTCTCCCCCCCCCCCCCACTGTTCCTCAGATGTTCTTGTTAACTGCTGGAAATAGCCTACCTTGCTTGTCACCATGAAAAGCTTTTTCCTCCTCTTCCCCCCTCCCCCCCCCGCTGCTGGTGATGGCTCATCTTAAGTGATTGCTCTCCTTGCAGTGTGTATGATAAAACCCATTGTTTCATGGTTTGTTTGTGTGTGTGTGTGTGTGTGTGTGTGTGTGTGTGTGTATCAATCTCCCCACTGTATTTTCCACCAAATGCATCCGATGAAGTGAGCTGTAGCTCATGAAAGCTTATGCTCAAATAAATTTTGGTCTCTAAAGGGCCACAAATACTCCTTTTCTTTTTGCGAATACAGACTAACACGGTTGCTACTCTGAAACCATTTAATTTTAGAATGTTTCAAGTTGGAGCCTCCAATGACCTCTATACCTACATTTACTCACATTCTAACTGAAGAGGAC
Source organism: Dermochelys coriacea (assembly GCF_009764565.3). Taxonomy (NCBI): domain Eukaryota; kingdom Metazoa; phylum Chordata; order Testudines; family Dermochelyidae; genus Dermochelys; species Dermochelys coriacea. Next base: position 25,783,088 of record NC_050069.1, read on the forward strand.
ACCTGTCTGAGAGTGGATATGAGTACTCTGACAACACTATGTACAAATAGCACTTCACAAGGAATCTCTTATCTAGGAATTCATCTGACAGATTTTGCTAAATGTTTGTTTGCATTTTCCTCCTAGGTATGTGGAAGGCAGTTCAGTTCCAGTTCCAACTCATTACTACAGTATCATTACTAGCTGTTTAGATTTCACTCAGCCTGCTGATAAATGCGATGGGCCACTATCCGTCCTTTCATACATACTTCCCCACCGGCCTGAAAATGATGAGAGCTGCAATGTAAGTTCAAATAGGCTCTGCTATGTTAGTTTCCATAACTAGTATGTATTAGACATAGCCATGGGTAAAATCCCATTTAGTGACTTTAAAAAAAAAAAAAAAAGATTATTGAACACTTATGAGAACTTAAACCAAAATGTCTTGCCTGTAGTCAAACAAGGAATTGATGGCAGAGCTGGAACAGAACTCAGGACTACTGCCTCTAGTCTGAGACCTCATTCTAATCATTGGGCTATATTGATCCTCCCCCATGACATAGCAAAAGAAGGTGTGGAACTATTACCGCTCACTATCTTTAAGAAAAAATAACCCCTAAAATATGTTTTGTTACTCCATGTAACCATTTTCACATGTTTATGGAGATGCAATGATTTGGCAGCAGAGTAAATAACTTCTAGGGTCATAATACATGGCAGAACTCCTAATGAAGTCACCATGGAGCAGTGCAGCAGGAAAAGTTCAATATGCAGGCCAGAATGGGTTACATGGTGGCAGACAGCTGAATGTTTTCGTGGTTGGGGGGAGGGATCCATTGTGAGATGCAGCTAGAGCTGAATCTTTGCATCTTTATAGTGTCTGCCTGCCTTGTACAACTTTAAAAATAAACACAAAACCCCCAATGGTGTTCTGTCTGGGATTGCAGAAGCAAAGAGATGCTCTACCTGTTCTGTTCCTGCATTTTCTTGGGGCCAAAAGACTCGTGCTCTTTTAGATCAGCGGTAAGACTGTTCATAGTTGCAGAAGTTTGGTAAAGTGCAATGGACCCAGTTCGTATAGGGCTTTTAAATTTTAACATCTGAATGTGTTTTTATACATGCTCCAAATATCAGAAGAGCGAGTGCGTAAAACAAAGCAATGGACTACTGCATTCTGTGTTAACTGCAAGTAGACTAGACAACTGTTTTTGGACTTTTGCCTGAACTTCCTCTGTCTCTGAGAAATCTTTCCTCGTGGGCAATTCTCTGAAGGTTGCCAGGAGTCTGTTTCCTGAATCAAAATGTTTATAGAATCATAGAAGATTAGGGTTGGAAGAGACCTCAGGAGGTCATCTAGTCCAACCCCCTACTCAAAGCAGGACCAATCTCAACTTAATCATCCTAGCCAAGGCTTTGTCAAGCCGGGCCTTAAAAACCTCAAAGATGGAGTTTCCGCCACCTCCCTAGGTAACCCATTCCAGTGCTTCACCACCCTCCTAGTGAAATAGTTTTTTTCCTAATATTCAATCTAGACCTCCCCCACTGCAACTTGAGACCATTGCTTTTTGTTCTGTCATCTGCCACCACTGAGAACAGCCGAGCTCCATCCTCTTTGGAACCTCCCCTTCAGGTAGTTGAAGGGTGCTATCAAATCCCCCCTCATTCTTCTCTTCTGCAGACTAAATAAGCTCAGTTCCTTCAGCCTCTCCTCATAAGTCATGTGCCCCAGCCCCCTAATCATTTTTGTTACCTTCTGCTTGACTCTGTCAATTTGTCCACATCCTTTCAGTAGTGGGGGACCCAAAACTGGATGCAATAATCCAGATGTGGCCTCCTCAATGCCGATAGAGGGGAATAATTACTTTCCTCAATCTGCTGGCAACGTTCCTACTAATGCAGCCCAATATGCCGTTAGCCTTCTTGGCAACAAGGGCACACTGCTGACTCATATCCAGCTTCTCATGCACTGTAATCCCCAGGTCCTTTTCTGCAGAACTGCCGCTTAGCCAGTCGGTTCCCAGCCTGTGGCAGTACATGGGATTCTTCCATCCTAAGTGCAGGACTCTGCCCTTGTCCTTGTTGAACCTCATCAGATTCCTTTTGGCCCAATCCTCCAATTTGTCTAGGTCACTTTGGACCCTGTCCCTACCCTCCAGCATATCTACCTCTCTTTCCTCCCCCCGCCACCCCTCCCCAATTTAGTGTCATCCGCGAACTTGCTGAGGGTGCAATCCATCCCACCATCCAGATCATTAATGAAGATGTTGAACAAAACTGGCCCCAGGACCGACCCCTGGGGCTCTCTACTTGATACCAGCTGCCAACTAGACATCGAGCCATTGATCACTACCCGTTGAGCCCGACGATCTAGACCGCTTTCTATCCACCTTATAGTCCATTCAGTCAATCCATTCTTTCTGTCAAGAATACTGTAGGAGACCAAATCAAAAGCTTTGCTAAAGTCAAGGTATATCATGTCCACTGGTTTCCCCTCATCCAGAGCTATGTTGTGTTTGTTGTTTTTAGTATTGGTGCACAAAGCTAGAGCTCCTGGTCCAGCTACAAGTAGGAGTAAACATTCCAAGTCTACCCACAATACGCATGGAACACTGTTCCTCTTATCCATCAAGCACCTTTTCTCTTCTCCTTCAATTCCTTCCTTGAAACCCCAAATCTCTGAGCAGTCTTCTCCCTATCGCTAATTCCCATGTTCTCTTTCTTGAACTTATTGCTTTATTTTTAGACAGTAAACTTTTTGGGACGGGAATGTCTTATCAATATTTAAATGCAGTGCGCTTTTTGGAGTAGGTATAAACTTATGATGCTGAGTTTATTTTATATATCACCTTCCTCTCTGAATCTCTCTGTTGGCTATCTCTTTCCTGAATCAAGCTCCAGCTTCTAACCTTCAAAAGTCCTATAACTTCACTGCTTCCTAAATCTCTGCCCTGATTTCCTCCTGCACCCACTCCTGCTTGGACACTCTGTTCAAATCTTTGTTCTAAGCCATGCTGTAGGCCTTTTTGCTAATATAATCATTGCTTTCACTCCTCTGTCAGGAAAGTTGGTCCTTCTTATTCATGAAATGTTCAAACTAATGGCCACACCCTATTCTGTTTTGTCTTGTTTATCTTCACATATGCCTTTAGAGTATAAATTCATCAGCCTTCATATCTGCTGTGCACCATTTGCTCCCTATGCTTACAGTGCTGTGTATATTTACAGTTGTGTGCATGTACAACACTATGTAAATTGACTGACTGTTTGCCATCTTTACGTGGCAAAAAAAACTTGATAAACTAGAGAAAAATGTAATTGGACAAAATGGCGCTGATCCTGATATCACCATATCAGCTCTGTTCTTGTCCCATGGTATTCCATCTGATTCAAATGAGTGTCTGTGTGTCTAACCTCCAGTTCTGTAAGGATGGGTGAACTGTGTGGGGTAAAAGAACTATCCTTAACCTCTCCAAAACTTTTTTCTGAGATTTAAAAAATGGTGCTTTTTTTCCCATTGCTCGTTCCTTTTTTTCACATCTCTCTGTGTTCCTGGGTTCTAGCTGGGACTTGCAAAAATTTAATTAATTAAACCTCACAGCAGCCATGTAGAATACAGTAGTAGTATTCCCATTTCACCAATGGAGAAACTGAGAGGCAGACACAGGCGCTGACTTTCCAAAGTGCCAGGGGATGCTTGACCCCTGGCTCTGTCCCAGGCCCTGCTCCCATTCCACCCCGTCCCCCAAGGCCCTAGATCTTGATTTGTCTTACAGACTTCTTGTTTTGGCTAGTTTCCTATTGGCATGTAGAGCTAAAGGTGAAATAGTTTTGTCTCCGAGAAATACAGCAGATCAAAACAGACTGGCACTGGGTCACAGAGATGTATTTTAGATCCACACTCTAACTTATTATTCAGTGCTTTATTCCCACGCTGTGCAAACAATCTCTTCCCTCACTTACTGTCTGTCAGAGTGACCCACAAACCTCATCTATTGCATCTCTGATATTTTTTTTGGTTATGTCTAACTCTATTTCCTGGGGAGAGTAGATGTTAGTTTTTAATGGCATAGGTTTGTTTTTACTTGGACTTTAAGTTAATGAGGAAGAGATTAGTCTGGGGACCAAAACCAGAAGAATGGCTGTCACTATTCTTCTTACAGTGAGGATTTATGGAAGATTAAAATATTAGTGAGGCATTGTTATTAGATGAGGCAAGGACATGCTGGTCAGATCAGAATGAGGATGTGGCTCAAGTTTGAGATAAAGCTTCAAAGCCTAACCAGGGCTAGAACTTATTTACATAATATCATGCCAAAGTTGCAAGCTGCTTTTTGTGAGATTTTGATACAAAATGGCAGAAATATTGAGTGAGCAACAGATTTTTCCAATAGCGTCATCTGGTCCCACCAGGAGATCTACAACTATCCTTGCAAGACTCCTGATGTATTGGGCCATTCTCAGGTAACTTCAACTCTAAGAAGTTTGGCAACGTTTGAATCCAAATCCTAAAATTTAAGACATGACCCAAAACTATACCTCCGTGCATTCTTTATTTACCATTAATTGACTTTGAATGGAAGAGCATGTGAAGATCATGTGTCTGATTGGAGCTAAATAATTAGGAAAGGTGCAATACCCTTTCAAAGATAGGACAGATTCTGCACTAAAACTAAATCCAGTTGTTTTCATTTCAGAGCTCAGAGGAAGAATCCAAGTGGGTTGAAGATCTCCTGAAGATGCACACCGCACGAGTGCGTGATATTGAACAAATTACAAGCTTGGACTTCTTCCGAAAGACCAGCCGAAGCTACACAGAAATTCTCTCCCTAAAGACATACCTGCATACATTTGAAAGTGAAATTTAACTTTCTAATTTTACTTGGTGCATCCTTCTATCAACTGGTGTATATTTTTATATTTTTATATTTATTAATTTGAAACCAGGACATTAAAAATATTAGTATTTTAATCCTGTATCAAATCTTAAATATTAAGCCCTTGTGTCAGTTGTTTTGTTTCTCTAATGTTTAATGTAGGCATGGGGTTTTTAGTGTGCTTGTAATACTGCAGCTTGCATCCTTAATCACAGTGTTTAAGTGGTGCTGTAGAATCGATACTTGCATTGAGGAAATATTAATTTTCCAGTGTTCCTTTGCCACGTTTGTAGTCCTGTACTGTATATCAAAATACTGAACATGTAAAATTACATTAATTTACTGTTAACTGTGACAGAAGTATTTAAACCCTTTAGACAAAAAGAATCTTAAATATAATAAAGCACACATTCAGTTTTTTAATGTCTGTCTTTGCTTTCCTTTCAGAGGATATTTGCGTCACTGGAAGCTGAATGCTTCAAGCTTTCTTACAAAGCTTGAGCCAATTTGTCATGCTTGCAAGTGTGGTTCTGCTGTCTGAAGTTACTGTCAATCTAGGGCCCCTTTCTGATTCTAAGGGCATGTTTACACTTGCCTCCAGAGCAATCGATCCTGCGGGGGTCGATTTATTGCGACTTTACTGCCGAGCGCTCTCCCGTTGACTCCAGTACTCCACTGGAGCAAGAAGAGTAGGTGGAGTCCGATGGGGGAGCATCAGCAGTTGACCTACCGCAGTGAAGACTCCGCGGTAAGTAGATCTAAGTACATCAACTTCAGCTATCAGAGTAGCAGCCGTGTTAGTCTGTATTCCCAAAAAGAAAAGCAGTACTTGTGGCGCCTTAGAGACTAACAAATTTATTAGAGCATAAGCTTTCGTGAGCTACAGCTCACTTCATCGGATGCATTTGGTGGAAAATACAGAGGGGAGATTGATATATATATACACACACACACACACACACACACACACACACACACACACACACACACACACACACACAGAACATGAAACAATGGGTTTATCATACACACTGTAAGGAGAGTGATCACTTAAGATAAGCCATCACCAGCAGCGGGGGGGGGGGGGGGGGGGAAAGGAGGAAAACCTTTCATGGTGACAAGCAAGTTAGGCTAACTCCAGCAGTTAACAAGAATATCAGAGGAACAGTGGCGGGTGGGGTGGGGGGGAGAAATAACATGGGAAAATAGTTTTACTTTGTGTAATGACTCATCCATTCCCAGTCTCTATTCAAGCCTAAGTTAATTGTATCCAGTTTGCAAATTAATTCCAATTCAGCAGTCTCTCGTTGGAGTCTGTTTTTGAAGCTTTTTTGTTGAAGGATAGCCACTCTTAGGTCTGTGATCGAGTGACCAGAGAGATTGAAGTGTTCTCCAACTGGTTTTTGAATGTTATAATTCTTGACGTCTGATTTGTGTCCATTCATTCTTTTACGTAGAGACTGTCCAGTTTGGCCAATGTACATGGCAGAGGGGCATTGCTGGCACATGATGGCATATATCACATTGGTAGATGCGCAGGTGAACGAGCCTCTGATAGTGTGGCTGATGTGATTAGGCCCTATGATGGTATCCCCTGAATAGATATGTGGACAGAGTTGGCAACGGGCTTTGTTGCAAGGATATGTTCCTGGGTTAGTGGTTCTGTTGTGTGGTGTGTGGTTGCTGATGAGTATTTGCTTCAGATTGGGGGGCTGTCTGTAAGCAAGGACTGGCCTGTCTCCCAAGATCTGTGAGAGTGATGGGTCGTCCTTCAGGATGGTTGTAGGTCCTTGATGATGCATTGGAGAGGTTTTAGTTGGGGGCTGAAGGTGATGGCTAGTGGCGTTCTGTTGTTTTCTTTGTTGGGCCTGTCCTGTAGTAGGTGACTTCTGGGTATACCATCATAGGGCCTAATCACATCAGCCACACTATCAGAGGCTTGTTCACCTGCACATCTACCAATGTGATGTATGCCATCATGTGCCAGCAATGCCCCTCTGCCATGTACATTGGCCAAACTGGATAGTCTCTACGTAAAAGAATGAATGGACATAAATCAGACGTCAAGAATTATAACATTCAAAAACCAGTTGGAGAACACTTCAATCTCTCTGGTCACTCGATCACAGACCTAAGAGTGGCTATCCTTCAACAAAAAAGCTTCAAAAACAGACTCCAACGAGAGACTGCTGAATTGGAATTAATTTGCAAACTGGATACAATTAACTTAGGCTTGAATAGAGACTGGGAATGGATGAGTCATTACACAAAGTAAAACTATTTCCCCATGGTATTTCTCCCTCCCACCCCACCCCCCACTGTTCCTCTGATATTCTTGTTAACTGCTGGAATTAGCCTACCTTGCTTGTCACCATGAAAGGTTTTCCTCCTTTCCCCCCCTGCTGCTGGTGATGGCTTAACTTAAATGATCACTCTCCTTACAGTGTGTATGATAAACCCATTGTTTCATGTTCTCTGTGTGTGTGTATATCAATCTCCCCTCTGTTTTTTCCACGAAATGCATCCGATGAAGTGAGCTGTAGCTCACGAAAGCTTATGCTCTAATAAATTTGTTAGTCTCTAAGGTGCCACAAGTACTGCTTTTCTTTTGACTTCAGCTATGTTATCCATGTAGCTGAAGTTGTGTAATTTAAATCCCACTCACCTCCCTTGCTAGTGTAGACCAGGCCTAAGTGCGTAGGACACAATATGTAGTAGGCCAGGCAGTCAATACTGGCCAGTAAGCATTTCTGACTCCGTGGCTAGAGCACTCCTGGTGCAACACCTCAGCAAGTGGAATAATGTTTAGTGCGCCCCCGCTTGAGCGCCGTGGAGCCAGTGTAGACGCCCTGGTCTGTTAGTGTGCTCTGATTGGCCTCCAGAAGTGTCCCACAGTGACTGTTCTAGCCACTCTGGTCATCGCTTTGAACTCCACTGCCCTGCTGTCAGGTGACGAACTGTCAGATCCACCCGTTAAACTCTCTGGGAATTTTTGAAAATCCCCTTCCTGTTTGCTCAGCCAGGCGTGGCATGCTCTCAGCAAATCTTTCCAGGTGACCATGCCTCCATGCGGCAGGTGATCCCCAGTATGGAGCAATGGCGAGGTGCTGGACCTCATCAGTGTTTGGGGGGAGGACACTGTCCAGTCCCAGCTGCTCTCCAGCCACAGGAATTATGATACCTTCAGGCAGATATCAAGGGCCATGCTGGAAAGGGGCCATGACCGGCTGCACTGCAGTGCAGGGTTAAAGTGAAGGAGCTGCAGAATGCCTACCACAAAGCCCGAGAGGCAAACAGCCGCTCCGGTGCTGCCCCCGCGACCTGCTGTTTCTCCAAAGAGCTGGACGCGATACTTGGGGGCAACCCCATCTCCATTCCGAGGACACTTCAGAGCCCAGTGCAACAAGGCAGGAGGAGGAGCAGCAAAGCGGGAGGGAGGGTGCTGAGGTGGAGAAAGACACCCTGGAATCCCTAGATGGATGCAGCCAGGAGCTGTTCTCAAGCCAGGAGGAAGGTAGCCAGTTGCAGCGGCCGGTGCTTGGGGAAGGATAAACACCAGAGGAGGTTCCCGGTAAGGGGCTTTTATTTTGGGAAGGAAGTTATTCAGTGCGGGCTCTTGGGGTGAGGAGGGTTAGGGTTGCATGCATGCCTAGATGCGGAAGAGAGCGTTGATGTGCTCTCTCACATCACGGTAAACGTCCTCGGTGATCTCTTCAAAGGTCTCATCCAGAACTTGGGCAATGTGCTTGTGTAGGTTTTTCGGGAGAGCCACTTTTGTCCTCATCCCAGTAAGGCTAACTTGTCTGCGCCACTGTGCTGTGAGGAGCAGGGGGACCACTGCTGCACATAGGCAAGCTGCGTATGGGCCAGGGCGGAAGCCGCATTGCAGTAGAAGACCCTCTCTTGCTTCCTTGGTCACTCTCAGCAGTGAGAATTTCTAGGATGAACTCCTGTGGAAAATGTGGGGACAGTGTTCAGTATAGGGGCCCCCTGCAGCTGTTGGCTCTCCCCAAGGCACAGAAACCCAGAGGACAGTACAGCCGTGAAACAGTCACACTTGACCCTGTGCTTGCTCACCATTTTGGGGCTCCTGTGGGTTGTGCGCTCGCTTTGGGACAGGCAGATTATGCTGTTGTGTTGACTGTGCTTGCCCTTAAGTATGGTGGAATCATTGCTCTGTTTGGTGTGAACAATGCTGCCACTGTTAAGTGTTGCATTTTGCCTTTACAGATGCAACCTTGAGATCTCAGCTGTTATCAACGGCCGAGAGGCTGCAAAGAATCAGGGAGAGGCCACGTAAAAGCAAAGAGGACATGCTGCATGAAGTAATGCAGCTTTCAACTAATGAAAATCAAAAAGTGTAGGAGTGGCGGGACAGTGAAAGGAGGATCCATCGGCCGAATGAGGAGCGCCGGCACAAAAGCGCGGTGCTCCGGCAGCAAAGCACGGATCGGCGGATAAGAATCATGGAGCACCAAGCGGACTCGATCCAGGTGTTCGTAGCCATGCAGGCGGAGCACTGCCACGCCTGTCCCCTGCTGCAGCCCTTGTCCCAAAACTTTCCCTTGTGCCCCCATGTCACCTCCAACCCACTTTCCCCAACATCTGGGTTCTTACCGCCACCAGCTGCCTCCAACACTTGAAGCTTCACCACCCAGCCCTGAACACTACAACCCTTACCCACTGCACTCAACCCCCATTGCCATGCAGTATAGCCATCCTGAAGTGCAGCACGCATTGCACAGCACACCAGACAGGACATACGCAAATCTGTGATTGGACTGTTTCCCCCCCCCCCCTTGCCCTTTGTGTTTCCCAAGCAGTTGTATTGTTTCTTTTCAATAAATTGATTTATTGGATTTGAAAACATTCTTTTATTGCATAACCTTAGCCCAGGAAAGCAACAGGCACTGCAAGTCTGTGTATCATACATAGGAAACACAGATTCCTACCACGCTTCACTCCCATGCAGGGCACCACACCAGACATTACTGTTGGCTTTCAGCCTCAAATTACTCCCTCAAGGCATCCCTCTAATAGCCCTGCTCTCTGGCTGTTCAAATTCAGCCTCCAGGTGTTGAACTTTTGAGTTCCATGCCTGAGTGAATTTTTCACCCTTCCCTTCACAAATGTTATGGGAGGGTACAGCACATGGATATAACCATGGGGATGCTGTTATCAGCCAGGTCCAGCTTCCCATACAGAGAGCACTAGCAACTCTTTGAACGTTCAAAAGCACACTCCACAGTCATTCTGCACCGACTCAGCCTATTGTTGAACTGCTCCTTGCTGCTGTCAAGGCTCCCTGTGTAAGGCTTCATGAGCCACAACATCAAAGGGTAAGCGGGGTTTCCAAGGATCACAGTGGGCATTTCGATTTCCCCTATGGTGATCTTCCGGTATGGGAAAGTCCTGGCTTTCAGCTTTCTGAACAGGCCAGTGTTCTGAAAGACGCATGTGTCATGCACCTTTCCGGTCCAGCCTGTGTTAATGTCAACAAAATGCCCACGGTGATCCACAAGCGCCTGGAGAACCATAGAGAAATACCTCTTCCGATTAACATACTTGGAGGCTAGGTGGGCTGGTGCCAGAATTCAAATGTGTGTGCCATCTATCGCCCCTCTGCAGTTAGGCATTTGTGCAAATGGCTATACTGCCATTTGTGCAAAGCCATCCACAATGTCATGCACATTACCTAGAGTCACGATTCTTCTGAGTGGGCTATTAATGGCCCTGCAAACTTGCATCAGCATGATGTCCAGTGGTCGACTTCCCCACTCCAAACTGGTTACTGACCAATCGGTAGCTGTCTGGAGTTGCCAGCTTCCAGATTGCAATAGCCACCCACTTCTCCACCATCAGGGCAGCTCTTAATCTCGTGTCCTTGCACGACAGGTTGGGGGCGAGCTCCTCACACAGCCCCATGAAAGTGGCTTTTCTCATCTGAAAGTTCTGCATCCACTGCTCGTCATCCCAGACTTGCATGACGCTGTGATTCCACCACTCAATGCTTGTTTTCCGAGCCCAAAAGTGGCTTTCTGTGGTGGTGAGCATGTTGGTGTACGCCACAAGCAAACTCATGTCGTTTGGGTTACTTGAGTCAATATCACCATCTGAGTCCTCACTGTCACTTTGGATCTTAAGGAATAACTCAACTGCCAAATGTGATGCGCTAGCGAGACTCGTCAGCATATTCCTCAGCAGTTTGGGCTCCATTCCCGCAGACCAAAAGGGAAGACAGAGCGTGCAGTACAAAAAATGTTGAAAGATGGTGCCAAATGTGGACAGAAGCAAAGGGAATGCTGGGATGCAAACAGATGCATCCCAAGGCATTGGGACAGGATCCAGAATGCCCCGCACTTCCTGCCCCCTTGTCACAAGCCACAGTGCCAGAATGGGAAGAGGTGCTCTGTGGGATAGCTGCCAACAATGCACCGATCCCAAAGCCACTGCAAGTGCTGCAAACGTGGTCACACCAGTGCACTTGCAGCAGTCCGTGTGGACAGACTGCAGCGCTTTCCCTACTGCGCTCTCCGAAGGTGGGTTTAACTCACAGCACTCTGTCTGCAAGTGTAGCCATGCCCACAGGGGGGTGGTTTGAGCAAAGTTGATCTGGAGTTTAATGGTAAACAATGCAAACTGAATCTTATGCTGCAGTTCTTAGAAAGCTGTCTTCAGGGCAGAGTGGGACTTCAGGCTCGATGGAGGTTTGCAATATTTCTCTTGGTGGTGATCAGGTTTTTTATGACCTCATTGTAGCAATCTGCACCTTGGGATACAAGTGTGGGGATAAACCAAAACTGTTGTTTTTCAAACAACCTACGGTTAATACAGATATTTCCATTGATTTTTTTAATGAAGATAATACTTGCAGTATTTTTGAATAATCAAACAATTAGGTTTGGTATTCTAATACAAATGCCAAAGTCAGCTTAATTTATCACAACACAACATTAGCATTTTAATAGGAGAGACTTTCAGATGAAGTACTAATGATTGTAAGGAAATAAGTTCACATAGCATTGTTTGAGAAATGTTCTAGTCTTGCAACATAAAAGTTGTCTCTTGTGGTTGTCTGGTAACATTGGAAGTATTTTATTTTTCTGTAGGCTGCAGACAGGGCTTTCTGCCACCACAAACTTTAATTTCTTACACATCCTACAAAGGGTATTTCCTTTAGATTTGAAAACCGGTTTCCAGTTAAAATGTCCCTGTGAACTCTCATAAACTGAATCTAAGACCACCAATGCTGTGTGTTTTGATCTTCAGGTCAATTTTTAATGACATAATCTCTCTCCATTTCCTCCAAATGAAAAATACACTGAGATATAACCATGAAGTATTAGATCTCTTAAACACTCTGCTTTAGGCACCAGTTAAAGAAATGACTGTCTGGGTCCCTGCTCTAGTATTTTAATTTCATTGAACAATAGTAGCTTAAAGATCAGTGTGTAGAGAAAAATGTGAAATTTAACTCCATTTCATATTGTCAAAGTATGCAGTGTTTTAGCTTTCATTGTGTCGACAGCAGGAATGGATATTCATACCTTGCGCTAAATTGTTGTATAACTGTTAAATGTTTTCTGCATTTGAGTAATGGGTGTGGTGACTTCTGAATATAAAATACTCCTTTTGTGATGAAAGGTGCTATGTCAGGGGTTCTCAAACTGGGGGTCGGGACCCCTCGGGGTCATGAGTTGTCAGCCTCCACCCCAAACCCCGCTTTGCCTCCAGCATTTATAATGGTGTTAAATATGTTTTAAAGTGTTCAATTAATAAGGGGGGTCACACTCAGAGGCTTGCTAAGTGAAAGGGTTCACCAGTACAAAAGGTTGAGAACTACTGCACTATGGGAATGTAAGACTTTTAGTACAGAATTGAAGCTTTGAAAAGCTCCTCCAAATCTCTAAGGTAACACAATCCCACTGGAGGAAGACTGAACATTTTAAAGCTAACTTTTAATTTCCCTATTGCTTCTTTTATGAAAAGCAGCCAATTTATTACGACCCAGTGGAAAGCCCTCCTGCTTTCCATTCCCTTTGGGCCATTTTGAAAACATGCATTAAAATACCTTGTGTGTCTTGCGCTTCCCTTTCCACCACAAATGCAGAGTTGTTACTTTCAAACTTCTGATACTACCATGGCTTTTGTTGTGAACAGAGTGGTCACTATCTGAAAAATGAATGTTGAATTTGCCACATTTGCATAAAATGTCCTGTGTGGTGGTAGAGCTGGTCAGTTCTGCAAGAAATTCTCATTTTTCCATTCAAAAGCCAAAATTTCCTGCAAAATGAAAATTCTGAGATTTCAGTTTGGGATGGTCAAAATGTGTTGCTTCATTAAGTTAAACTCTTTTGCTTTGACTTTAAAATTTTGACTTTTTTCAGTTAGACTCGTATAATATAAATCAAAGTGGTAAAGTTAGTACAAAACATTTTACCTTATTGAAATGACATGTTCTGATTTCTCTCCACCCCCTCCCTCCCGGGTGAAATTTTCAGTCAGCATTTTCCTGGGAAAAAGAAAAGGAGTACTTGTGGCACCTTTAGAGACTAACAAATTTATTAGAGCATAAGCTTTCGTGAGCTACAGCTCACTTCATCGGATGCATTTTCCTGGGGAAACTGCTAAACTGGTCCCGCATTTCACCCCAGTGCTGGCTATATTTCAGTAATGGGAGAACAGTTTCCTATATTATATGCAAAAGGAAAAGGAGTACATTTGGCACCTTAAAGACTAACAAATTTATTTGAGCATAAGCTTTCATGAGTTACAGCTCACTTCATCGGATGCATTCAGTCCTTTTCTTTTTGCGAATACCGACTAACACGGCTGCTACTCTGAAACCTGTCATATGGGAGAAAGGGACTATTGAAATGTTATCAGTAGCTCCACACCATATAATGGGTCTACTCCAAAGAGTGAAGTTGCATGCATAAATGTTTGCATACTTGTTGTTTGGCTGCAGGCAATTACAGAACAATCCCCTTATAGTCCCCAACCTCTCAATGATTTATTTAGAAAGGAATGGGCCAGCGTATCTTTTAGAAGGAATGCAGCTTTTGACATGTAAAATCCTTCAAAAAGCACGTGATTTCATATCTTGCCGCCATCAGCTGTTTCAGGATAAGCACAGACTCTTGCCGCCATCAGCTGTTTCAGGATAAGCACAGAATTCAGGAGTTGGCAGGATCTGTACTGTAAGGAAAGGGGAGGAAGGCCTGACTCGTGAGTGATCTTGGTTTAGAACAGCTGGATTTGTGGTGTTCGTGTGCACCTGTATTATGTAACTTTGAACTGTTATATTTTAAATTAGCTTTGAATTTACCTTTTTTTTTTTTTTTTAAAAAAGCATTGCCATCTTCTCTTAAGATACCACCTAGCTCAGGTGGACCATTCCCTGTTGGAGGATGCTACTTTGGCCCTGGATATATTGCTCACCACTCTGAGACTGAATGGGAAACCCCCTTTCTCTTTCTTGAAGAACTTTGCATAGACCCTGTCTATTCTAGCCATTCCTAGAGAGTTGAGCTGCTGCACATTTTTCTACATTTTGGGTGACTACTAGAGAATTTTAATGCTCCAAGAAGTAGTTTGTGGCAGGTACTGCATCTGCTAAAGTACCTCCGATCTACAAAAGTCTGGTAATGTTTTCACTTAGAACAGTGTGTTTCATCTAGGGATCTTGTGTTGCTTTTACAGTCATGAATTAACTTTCACCCTATTCCTGCAAAGTAGCTATTCTCTGTAGTACAGATGGGGAAACTGAGGCACAAAGAGGTTGTCATTTGTTCAGTTGTGCATTCAACACAGCAGCAGTAATCTGTGAATAGTTCTATGCAGGACACTAGAATACCACTCTCCTGTTTTCATGCCCAGATCATCACAATCCTAAACCTCTCCAGGGCAGAGTTGCCAAGGTGGAGAAAATCATGTAGTAGTAATTCTACAAAGTGGAAAGCTGAGAGCAGAAAATATATTCCTCGTGCGACTTGGATCAAATTGAAATGCTGGATTCCAGAGGCAAAAGCTTAGTACATTGAGTACAGTAAATTAGTGCTGGATTAAGCCTCAGTAGGGCCCGTATCCAATCCAACCAAACAACAAATCAAAGCGTTAGTGACAATCCTTGCTCCCTGCCAATGCTCTCTCCAGGCTTCAGCTTGGATGCCAGCATTTTGTAGTGGTGTGGTCCTCTGGGTATCTTTAGATGCAAACTCTGTAGATCTGTAGCCTCCAGCCCAGCCGAGATCCATGGATTTTACTTTGGTCTGCCCCTGGATGGAATGCCATACAGCTAATGCACCCTTTCTGATGTATGGAATATGTGCTGATAAGAAAAGTATATATTGTGAGAATAAAGCTTGCAGCAAATGGATGATGATCTATTAACTGGGCAGCTTCAAATTGGGGCCATATGTGTTTGGTGTGTTTAAAGTTCAGCCCTCATTCAAGACAGGAGAAAAGGTATTTTAAACACTGGAAAAAACCTAATCTAGTTTCTTCTTTGCACTTGTTGTGTAAATACAAGATAAGAACAGTATTCCCAAGGTTACTGCAAACAGCCGATCACTACAGAGTACAAGCTAACATTTACCAAATGTATATTGACATAAAAAGCAGCATTGCTGCAGTAAACTGTGGTAAACAAAACCACTTGTTTCTTTGCATTTACAAGTCAAAAGTTTTAACCAATGAGATGTAAACTGTTTAAATATTTTACTGAATCTCAGTGCACAAAGAACAGTCTCTTTAAAGTTTTCCTCTTGCATAATGTAGTGTTCATAACTAATGCATGCATTAGTTATTTTTAGGGCTGTCAAGCAATTCAAAAAATTAATTAATCGCCGTTTTAATTGCACTGTTAAATAGTAGAATACCATTTATTTAAAAATTCTGGTGGTTTTCTATATTTTCAAATATAGGCTTGGGGCTGGGGGCTCCAGACTTCGGCCCCAGTTGGGGTGCGGGGCTGGGGGCGCTGGGCTTCAGCCACAGTTGGGGTGCCGGGCGCCGGGCTTCAGCCGCTCTCCCCTTTTGAGGTTTCAGGGCATCTCCCCCACCGCCGATACCTCTGGGCAGGGAGGGAGGCACGTGATTAATGCATTAAAATTACCCAATTTTTTTTTTCAGTTTAATCCCAGGCGTTAACTGTGATTAATTGACAGCCCTAGTTATTTTGAAGAAGGACATTGTTGTTTTCTGATCTGCTGGTCAAAAGGTCATTGGGATTTGTTGTGCACATTTCGCCATGGGAATTTAGCAGGTGAAGAAATCAGACTAATATTAATAGTAGATTTGCAAAATGTAATTGATTGACCCTGCAAATGGAACTTGCTAGAGAATGTTGGAAGCCTTGACCAAAATGGGGAATGTTCTTCATGAGAATTTATCTTGGAACTGTTTGTCGGAAGCTGGGAATGGGCAACAGGGGATGGATCACTTGATGGTTACCTGTTCTGTTCATTCCCTCTTCGGTGCCTGGCATTGGCCGCTGTCAGAAGTCAGGCTACTGAGCTAGATGGAGCTTTGGTCTGATCACATATGGCCATTCTTATGTTTTTGGGCCAGCTGTAAAATGTAATGAACAGTTCTGTTTGCTGCACAAGGAGAGAGACTCTAGCTCTGACGGATTGATTGACACGGGGTAGGTGGAGGGGAGAAAATTGGAATGAAAGGGAGAGGAGAGACATGGGCAGTGTGTGAACCCCCCATTCGGGAAGACTAGCCCCAGGTCCCTCCCCTTCCACTTTAGCCTGCTTCTGAGCCCTTCCCTGATAGATTGCTAGCTCCCATTTTCTACCCAACAGATCTGACTCCTAGGACAGGGCTATGCAGCCAGGATCATGGCTGCTTAAGGGAGAAAGAGAAAATCGGGTTTAAAAAAAAAAAACCTTAATTTTTTTCCTAAGGGAAAACATATTTTGTCTAGAAACTACCCACATTTGAAAAGTGAAATTAGGGTTAACAATTGGCCTACTTGTAGCGTTTCTCAAATGTGGGCACCCTGGCCACATGCAGCCACCAGAGGCTCTTCTTGTGGCCACAGCCTCCTGGGCTGTGATGGGCCCCCTGCTTCCTGTTGCTCCTGGTTGCCCTGCCCCGCTCTAGAGACGTCTGGGGCACAATGTGGGAGGACCAGGCACCAGTGAGTTCTCCGCCTTCCCAGGGATGGTGGGGCCCTGGCATGGCAGCAGGCTCTGGCTGTGGGGCTTCAGGCTCCAGCCTCAGAGTCCACCCATGCAGCTTTGAGCTCTGTCCCTGGGCCCTGGCTACAAGGCTTCAGGTTCTGGCTCCTTGCTACTTGCCCCAGCCACCCACCGCCTCCCCTGACACCCCATCCATGGCTTTTTAATTTGTCCCCAGGCTTGCCAGAGCTGAGTAAGTCTGCTGTGAAAAGTGATACCTGTATGTTTGTAAATATTGTTTTTCACAACAGACTTACTAGCTAGCAATAAATTACAATTATTTGGATGTGTATATGTACATATTTATTTGTTTTTCCTAAAGCTAATAAAGTGTTTTAGGAAAAAGTGAGAGCTGCCAGCAGCAAGATTTGGTGGCCACACTCTGAGGCCACCAAATAATTTGTCCTGAGAACCCCTAAGGTTTTAAATATGTAAAAGTGATGAGAAACATGTAGCTATAAAGAAAAGTGTAAAAGTCAGGAGACTGAGAGTTAAGGTTTTGCAAGCAGCCTTAGCTCTGTCCCTTTTTTTGCCCATATAATGGGCTTTATTGGTGTGTTGTAAAGATTGCACCAATTACTGGAGCTTTTCACTGTATCAACAACAAATGACAATGCAATGCATGCTCCTTTCATGCTACTGCATGTTTCAATGTGGTAGCCTGGCCTCTTTGCTATTTTGTGTGGCATTAATGAGGTAAAGGGGCAAATCAAGCCCGTTTCTGGAGTGAGGAAGGAACAGAGCCATATATTCAGTAGAGGTTCTTCATAGCTCTATGCAGGGTGGAGGAAGTAGATTGGACTCTAGCTCATTGTAAGATGGCAGCTAGAGGGAGATGGGGTTTGTGTCAGTCGCAGAAATATGAGAGAGGCACTTGGGCAGCCAGCAAGAGAGGTCCATGACTTCTTAGCAACATCTTAATGAGCATTTTTCACTTCAGTGAGCTCTCTGTTTATATTTTTAAGGATATGGTTGTACTCTAAAGAGCTCGACATGGGTTTAAAAATAAAAATATAGATGACCATAAACAGCTAAAGGGTTAACAGGGTTCACCATCTAAGGGCCTGATCCTGGTACTCCTTGCAGTAATGTATCAGGAATAACTCCACTGGGTTACATGGGGTTACACCGCGGTTACATGGGAGTAAGTCAGAGTGGAATTTGGCCCTGAGACTGTAAGCTCTGATGGAGAAGTCAAGGTTTCAGTGTCCTATAACAAACAGTTGTATTGTACTGGTTTAGAGAGGATGATTGTACAGTAGTTACTGAGGGCAACGTAACAATAAGACCCTCCAAACCAAATTCTTGGAATAGACTGTTACTGTAGACCATGCCCTAATTGAGAGATGATGATAGCAAGGTGTGAGAGCTCTCAATTGTCAAACCCTTGACATCTGATCTGGTTAACCTCAGACTTTCCATACCAAAAAAGCCGCCTGCTCTGGCTAGAGAATTACATATGAAATTTAGGTAGGAAACAGCTTTCTGGAAGAGGTTTCAACTGAAGAGGGCAGGGAGATAGGAAGGAGTTCCCATTGGTCCTGTAACAGACAGCTAGTTCCAACCTTAACTACAGTGTAATGTCACTATTGTGGATCAGCTGTAATCAAACTTTACAAAGTGTGTGGGGAAGCCATGTGTGTGAAAGACAACCCAAATTAAAATTGTAATATACTTTAGCATTTACACTGGGTAGCGTAAAACTCCCAACAGTGCATAACTATGCCTATTGACCCACCTCAAATGAGACTCTGCCTCAATTTCCATTAAAAGTCCTGCCCTTCAACCTCTCAGAACTATGACCTTACAATTAGGGCACAGGACTGGGACTGAGGAGATCTTGGTTCTTCTCTCCACTCTAACCCAGTCTTCCTAGGTGACCTGGTGCATGTCAAGTAAATAGCTCTGTGCCTTTGTTTCTCCATGTGTAGAAATGGGGAGGATAATACTGAGCTAACTCACAGGGATGTTGTGGGGTTTAAATCACTGATAGCTGTGAAGTGCTCTATGATGATCGACATGGGAATAGCTACAAAGGAATAACAAAATAATTCTACAAAAAGTCAAGTTTCAGGGCTCACCTATATCTTGCAGCTTTAAGACCTTTTTAAAATTTAGAAGTTGTCTGTTTTGGCTTGTTTTAGAATGATACTGTGCAAATACTGAATCTAACGCTAGCTTTTCTCTCGGGGGTATTACTCATGAACTCTAATCTGCTTTTGATGCCTTCCAACAAACTACTTTTTGTAAATTATAATTTATTAAGACATTTTAAAAAAAAGACACCCGTTTTGATTTCCACCCCATGAACACAGGACCAGTTTTTATAAATGAAAAATTTCATAAGAGTCTGTAACATGTTGAAATCTACTTCGTGTGGTTGGTGTCTGCCTGGAACCACTTAAAGTCATCCAGTCTATTAGGTCAATGATCTATAGTATGAAATGGAAATTCTCAGTGCAGGCCTTGACCTGTTAGACCAGGTTAACACAAACTCTTGGGTAAATACAGATTTAACATAACTCCTCAATAGAATAAATTGAGTATTACCTCCCCTGTGACTCAAAGCCAAGTAAGAAAAAGAGCATGATCAATTCTATCTATACAGGACTGGAATTGATAGGGGAAGCCAGCCTTCCTCTCAAATACTGAAACTTGGACCCACTGCAACTTTCATTGAGGCTGTGGGGGAGTCTTTCCATTGACTTCAATGGGAGCAGAGTTGGACCTCTAAAATTCACCCCTGGAGAATGAGATAACAAAAAGCCTATGGAGCTCTTGCGTGCTCTGTTGAGGGCATGTGTCAAGAAGTTGTGGTGGTCCCCAGGAGAACATTCAAGCTAACATTTCAGTAGGTGCCCCTTTTATGGAGACATAATAAAAACAAAAGTTGCAGGGAAACATTTGTTCTTTTCTTTCTTGGTGTTTTGTTGAAGAAAGTGTTTATATATAATGTTTCTAATTTATGTAACTTCTTGGCTGCATGCAGACTTCAGCCTGAACTAAAGGATGCACTTTGTTTCAACTCTATCACCCTAGTCTTTCCTTTGTCATAAATTATTCTCACTATTTTCAATGGGTTTCCAGGTGCATTCATGAAACATGGGAGCCCTCCTGTGGTCAAAATAATTATTAAACATTCCTGTAGCTGTTACCCCAAGTCCTGTCTAGCCTAAACACGTAGAGAAAACCCAGCCTAAATTGACTGAGGTCAGTGGGAGATATGAGTGCATAAGAGCAGCAGAGTTGGAGTTTTAATCTAGTTTTAAATCTACCCATATACTATTAATTAAGGAGAGGTTCAGTCAGCCCTGAAAAAGAGCCACATGCTTTTTGGCAGGTTTTGTGAAGGTTTGGAGATTACCCCATCTGATTTTCTCCTCCTCATTATAGCTTTCCTTTCCCATTTTGTCATCTTATGGCTAGACAACCCCCAGACCACCTTTCACCATTTCTGCACCTTTCCATCTCACTCAATGCAGTCTTCTTTTCATGAAGCTGGTTGGGGTGCTCCCGCCTCTTTAGCTTTTGAAAGCATCTTAGGACCTTGTGACTGTGCAATTCTTCTTGAATATTTTGTGAGTTGGGTTCGAACTTGGCAGTGATCTTGAGGTGTTACCGCAATATAAATGTTTGATCTGCAGAGGGTAAGTACGAGAGCTAGGTACCACTTAAGCTCTCAAAATAGGCTTGACTGTCAATTAAATGTTGCTTAGGTCTTGGAAAGAGCAGTCCAGGCTAGACAGGGATGGTAGAGCCTTGTTTGTTCCCTAGGTGATGTGCAGGAAGGATTCAGATAGGTCTTGCCTGGCCTTGGGGTGAATTTTACCCTGAAAACATTTGCAAATTGATTCAAATCGCAAAAAGAAAATTTTGCACATTTATTCCCAGAAAAGAATTGAAACTTTTTATTTCTGTATTTGGATTTATGAATAGTCCCATTTTATGCTCTGAGCACCTTTCCATAAATTTAGTTATAAAGAAAGGTGTCATACAGTAGCCTGTATTTCCCATTCTATTAAAAACAAAACAGCAAATAAAGTGGGAATCAAAAAAAAAAATCCCTCTAGCAGCTACTCCATCCCCAAATATGTCAGGGTAAATTCTTTCCTAAGGCCGTGTCTACTTTTCTTACCATTGTCACCAAAGTGTCAGGTGCCACCAGCAGAAGGTTGATTTTCCTTTTTGGTGGTTCAGGTTCTGTAGTTTCCACATCTGAGTGTTGCTCTTTTAAGACTTATGAAAGCATGCTCCACACCCTGTCCCTATCAGATTTTGGAAGGCACTTCAAATTCTTAAATCTTGGGTCAAATGTTGTACTTATCTTTAGAAATCTCACACTGGTACCTTCTTTGCATTTTGTCAAATCTGCAGTGAAGGTGTTCTTAAAATGAACATGCTGGGTCATCATCCGAGACTGCTATAACATGAAATGTATGGTGGAATGCAGGTAAAACACTGAGCAGGAGACATACAATTCTCCCCCAAGGGGTTCAGTCACAAATATAATTAACACTTTAAATTTTTTTTTTTTAACAAGCATCATCAGTATGGAAGCATGCCCTCTGGAATGGTGGTCAGAGCATGAAGGGGCATACGAATTTTTTTTAGCAGATCTGGCATGTAAATGCCTTGCAATGCCAGCTACAAAAGTGCCATGTGAACATTGGATCTCCCTTTCAGATGACATTGTAAATAATAAGTGGGCAGCATTATCTTGGGAAAGTGTAAACAAACTTATTTGTCTGAGTGATTGGCTGAACAAGAAGTAGGACTGAGTGGACTTGTAGGCTCTAAAGTTTTACATTGTTTTGTTTTTGAATGCAGTCATGTAACAAAAAAAAATCTACATTTGTGTTGTGCTTTTATGATAGAAATTACACTACAGTACTTGTATGAGGTGAACTGAAAAATACTGTTTTTTACAGTGCAAATTTGCAATAAAATATAAAATGAGCACTTTAAACTTTGTATTTTGTGTTATAATTGAAATCAATATACAGTATTTGAAAATGTAGGAAAAAATCCAAAAATATTTAATACATTTCAATTGGTAGTCTATTGTTTAACAGTGCGATTTTAAACTGCAATGAATCAGGATTAATTTTTTTAATTGCGATTAATTTTTTTGAGTTAATTGCATGTGTTAGGGCAATCGATAAATCACAATTAATTTAAGCATATGCTTAACTTTAGGACCATGTTTAATTGCTACTGACTTAAATGGGACTTGAGAATATGTTTACATTTAAGGATGTATTTAAGTGCTTTGCTAAATATGGATTTAGGCACCTAACTTCATCAGTTTGAATATTTGACCATAGAGATGCCACTGTTGCTACCATTAGTAACTAGTGCCATCTTTGGCTACCACCTGCTATAGCAATAGACCTTTTCGGTGAAGGATGAAAATACTTTCCTTCAAGCAGACTCAGAACATTTTGTTGACTCAACAGTGGTCAAGAAAACAAATGATGCAAAAGAAAAGATGTATGCTATGTTTCATACTTATAGCAGCTATAGACCAGGTTGTGTTTTTTGCATATATTTGGAATATAAACTATTATTCTGGAAGACCACAACAAAGCACAGGAAAGAGAAGTGGGTTTGGCATCGTACAGTTTCAGTCTAATTTAGTATTTTCCATCAATTTCTGGTACTATGAATTAGGTCATGTCCCTTCTTCAGCTAACATTCCCTACAGTATTTTCTTGCTTAATTTTAAAGGAAACAAGTGATGGACTTTGACAATGGGAATGGTGAAATCTCATTCCACATCCTAAAAAATTTCATTGTCAGGAATTTTTTTTCCTGCCATGCACCCAAAATTTTCCTTTGCTCATTTTCATCCAGTTACTCCCAATTATAACCCCTGACTCAAACCTAGCCAACCACTTTTGTCCCATCATCTATTTTTCTGCTTGCTTTTCATCTTTTAAAATATCAATACTTGTTTTCCTGAATTTTTCTAGAGATGTTCTTCAAGGATCAAAAGAACTTGAGTAAGAGCTTTTATATCACTTAGTGGAAGGGGTTAAAATAGGGGATCTTTAAGTGAAAAATCTTTCTCCTAGCTGTGCATTAGGCATTTGAGTTATACCTCTCTTTGTATTATCTTATCTACCTATGCATACCTAGGCTCCAATATGAAAAGCAATATTTCTTTTTTGAAAGTACTATAATCTTTTCTTTCCCTCCACCCCTTGTTTGAAACTGCACTCTTAAACCTTGACCCTCTGCTTGTCCTTTCTTTTTCAGAGAAACATTGCCAGGTCATTGAGAAACCATATAATTGAGGGAACAGCAAGATTGGTCTTACCTTTGGCCCCAAAAGCGGCAAGACTTGGGTTTGTCCTGGTTATGTAATCTGTCCAAATCTAGTAAACTCATCAATGTAATATTCAAGTTACACTGCAGATAAATAATTAAATAGACATTGGAGCACATATGTGAACTAGGGTCACCTCTGTGCCAGTGAAATACTTTAACCACCAGTCTAGAGAGTTGTTGTTTTTTTGCTTTCTCTTTCAAGGCCTAATGACTATTCAAATATTTTATATAAAGTGAAACAGTTTCAACAGAAGAGACTGGAGAGACTTCAGATAGGGTACTCTGATTTGATGTGAGACACCTGAGTTCAGTTCCCTGGCCTCCCCCTCTACCTCATGTAGAGCAGGGATTTGAATTGCAGTGCGGAAAACTGAAGTTCAGCTCTGTGCTGTACATCAGGGAGGGGGTGTCATCACTGCTTCCTTCAGTGGCTGGTTTAGGAATGACACCCTTCCCCCTCCCCGCCCAAAAAATTAATAAAAAAAGGGTTTTGGTGAAAACTTTTCAGTGACTTTGTCAGATTTGAGAAAATAGTTTTGGGCTGACCAAAACTGCATTTTTTGGCTATTCACTAAAAGTTTCACCCAGTTCAGTGGCGGTTATGATATAATTAGGCAGGTATCCTCAAAATTTGTGTGCATTCTGTTTTACAGGCTGTAGTATAAATATTTTCAGATTAATTTTAGGATTTCAGAGGCAACTCAGTGTCTTAAAATTTAAGATGACCTGGATAATCTCTATTAAAGGATAACTCCTGTTAACCTGATAATAATAGGCTGCTCTATATTAAAACGTGTTTTCTCATAAAATGTATTAGAAGCCCAAGTCCTCTATGTAGTGATGCCAGCTGTGACTATGATATACTTTTCCTTTGGAAAGAAATCACAGTTTCCAGTTTTCCAAGTCTCTCTGTCTAACCATGTTCTTGGCAAATAATTCAATCATTGCTCACAGTTCCTAACATCTACTAAAAATAATGTAGATTGATTTTCCAGAAATGGTAATATACCCTTTGAAAACAACCTTTGATCTTTATAAATAGGTTATATTTCTGTCAGCTACACAATATACATACATTTGTCTTTTGTGTTTCTGTACATAATTTCTGCATGCTGGAAAAGTAATTGTGTGTTACTATGGTTTGGCCTTGTACCATGCTGCATGTTTTGTTGTCTAATTGTCTGGTGGTAAAGCCTTGTATTTATTGAAAGTACAGAAGGAAATGGGATAATTATGGACTTGTGAGTGGGTCTGAAAAATAGCAGTGAATATGGAATGATTACTCTCAAATTGATCATCAGCTAAAGGGCTTTTCATAAATATCTTCCCATTCTGATAAAATAGAGCCTTTTAGCAACTGATAAGGGATGTTTGATATTGTAGACTGTGGAGCAGTGGTCAGTGAAACCCTGTAATTTCAGAATGACCTGAAGATTGCTTAATTTTATTCTAAAAGTCAAGAAAAATGTTTCTGCGCAGTTTGAAGAAAATTAGTGAAACTGGTTTTGTTATAGGTCATTTTAAATATTTCACTGATTTGAAATTTGACTAATATGTCTCTTGGTTCCCCCTAGCTAACAAACAGATAGCTACCATGTCTTCAAACTTAACTCTCCTTGAAAATTCATAGCAGTCTATAGAGCACAACCTAAAAATGCATTATAATTAAGCAAAAGTTATTTATAACTTCACACATAGCAATTATAGTTTGATATATCAGTTATCAGGCTCAAGGATTTTGTGAAAGGGTGTGGAGCTACTTTGCTGAATCACCAAAGTAGCCAGATCAGGTGGGTCTCATTACAATCAACTCAACCCCCGCAAGTGTATAAAAGAGCCTTTTAAAACATCATAAGCATGTTCCCTTCTTTTTTGCATAAGGTTCTGTTAATCTAAACTGAATGGTGTGTGTAATTTTTCACTCTAATTTTTCCTCCTTGAGGACATCATTGATCAGTATCAGTGCTTGAGTCACCACAACAAATCTCAAGCACTGCTTTTTTTCTTCCAAAAAGCACTAGCTTTGCTTTGTTTACCAATTGTTAGTAATCCCTGGGGATTAGATTTTTTTTTTTTTTCAAATCCTATGATGAAAGTTTCAGTTTGCTGGTGTAAGAAGTCCACGATGGCCATTTATCCTACATTGCAATGGTGAATTTGGAGTTTATAAATATTACTTAGTTCATTGTAGTAACAGTTGCTTGCCAATCTTTTTTATAACTCTTGTTCTGACTCACAACTTTGGGTAAATTCTTCTTTGAAGCTGAAATTTTTTATATTTGGTCTCAGCCTAAGATTTAAATGAGATTTAGAAAGTTTGAGTAGAATATCTTTAACTATTTGAATGTTTTCTCCTTCAGAGATAATATACAAACAGCTAAAACAGCCAAGCATCAAATCTTCAGCTTCCTTTATGGCTGGACCTTTTTGGTTTGGTGACTGAAACAAAAACACCAACAAACAATCATAGTTTATCAAAGAAAACAAGTTACCTCCAGAAATTTTCACCCAGCTCGGTTTGCTAGGCTTGGCTAGCTCTAATCTACATATGCTGAAATAGTTTATCCAAAACATGTTGAACCTGTTCCAATAAATAAAACTGTCTGAAATCACAAACAGCAGAAGACTGGGAGCTGTGGAGTGTGTGTGTGTGTGTGTGTGTGTGTGTGAGAGAGAGAGATTATAGGTTAGCATGTAGGCAAGATAAATAAGGTTATAGAAATAAAAATTAGAGAACGCTAATTTGAAAGCCTTCAATATTTGTTAAAGTACGTCTAGAATTGGTAGCTGCTCAATGGATGGCTGAGATAAGCCAAGTGGAATCATAAAGTTAATAACAAAAAGGGGCTTGATGGCCTACGGAACTAGCAAATTTCACATCTAAGTTCTTGTCTATGCTGTGGATTTTATCTAGTTTCAGCCTTTCTTGCCCAGCCACCAGTGCAAACTCCTAGTGTAGGTGGGCAAAGCTTCCATTAACTGTGATTTACATTAGTGCAATTCATACTGATTTCAAGCAGAGATGACCTGCACCCAGGCAAATTGTAGTTTATAGTGGCTTTGCCTATTTACCCTAGAAGTTTGCACTGTTGCAGTGGCAGTGGTGACACTGGTGGCTGATCACTGAAATCCCCAGCATAAACCAGCCCTAAATCACTGGATTGCATACGACTCTAGCAGGGATTGACCAAAGGTTGCTGCTATTTGAAAATTACATTGTTTGTTGACAGTTGTCATTTTTCATAAGGGTAAGCTTTTGGCCAACATTTTCCCTTGCCAACCTCCTATGCCATGCCTTACCTAATTCCCACCCTTCTCTCCAGAGACTGCTCTTTCAGTTGTGCTGTGTGTATAAATGTGTGAAGTTTTTGGGTTCCTTCACGTGCTGCTATGTATAAATATAAAACTAGAGAGGGCCTAAATTTTTCCAACAGAACATTTGCCCCTTGAAAAATAGCATTTAATCAAAATCAAACCATTCCTTGGAAACGTGTCAAATTCATTCGAAAAATTGAAACAAACATTTTGACATGATCAGACATTCTGATTTGTATTTTATACTAGCACTGCGCCAAATAATCAACCATCTGGGCAGCCTACCTCATACAACCAATGAAGTTGTTACATGCAAATTAGCTGCAGAGTAATGGTAATCATTGTTTGAGTCACCTGTGATATCATAATGATCTAGGACTCTTGACATGGTATAAATCAGTGGTTCTCAAACTTATTTTGTTACCCGCTCCCCCACCTTTTATGTATTGTAGTAGTTTACAAACCCCACACGGCCAGCAGCCACCACTCTCTGGCTGCCCAGCTTTGAATGTGCACAATAAATTTTCTTTCCCTAAAGCTTCTCATGTCCCCCAGAATACATTGTGCCCCCCTGGGGGGCATCCCCCCAGTTTGAGAATCATAGAATATCAGAGTTGGAAGGGACCTCAGGGACCAATCCCCAATTTTTGCCCGAGATCCCTAAATGGCCCCCTCAAGGATTGAACTCACAACCCTGGCCAATGCTCAAACCACTGAGCTATTCCTCCCCCCCAAACCTCTGGTATAGATCGGGGTAGTCAATAGGCTGATTGCATGCCAAATCTGGACTGCCAGATGCTTTTGAACAGATTCCAAAATCTTTTTATTTACTACTTTTTTTATTATTATTATTTTCTTTGGAGTCTGAATCTTGACTGATTGATTGACCTTGATAAAAAATAGGTTTCAGAGTAGCAGCCGTGTTAGTCTGTATTCGCAAAAAGAAAAGGAGGACTTGTGGCACCTTAGAGACTAACAAATTTATTAGAGCATAAGCTTTCGTGAGCTACAGCTCACTTCATCGGATGCATTTGGTGGAAAAAACAGAGGAGAGATTTATATACACACACACAGAGAACATGAAACAATGGGTTTATCATACACACTGTAAGGAGAGTGATCACTTAGGATAAGCCATCACCAGCAGCAGGGGGGGAAAGGAGGAAAACCTTTCATGGTGACAAGCAAGGTAGGCTAATTCCAGCAGTAGGAATTCCAGCAGGAGAAATACCATGGGGAAATAGAAAAGGAGTGGCACCTTAGAGACTAATGGCTTATCTTAAGTGATCACTCTCCTTACAGTGTGTATGATAAACCCATTGTTTCATGTTCTGTGTGTGTGTGTGTGTGTGTGTGTGTGTGTGTATGTATATATATATATATATATATGTATATATATATATATAAAAATCTCTCCTCTGCTTTTTCCACCAAATGCATCCGATGAAGTGAGCTGTAGCTCACGAAAGCTTATGCTCTAATAAATGTGTTAGTCTCTAAGGTGCCACAAGTACTCCTTTTCTTTTTGACAAAAAATAGACTCCCTTTGGTATAAATACATGTTTGACTGTAGCTGCATACCAACTGGGCATAATTCATAAAGTCAAAATGGGTGAACTTAAAAATTGGACAGTAACAGACCTTAAAACCCAGTGGTGATTGAATCTGGTGGTGGTCTAAACAAAAAAGAACTCTCAACCATGCTTATAGCTGTTTCTATTGCTTTATACCGGTGGTGGGCAACCTGCAGGCCATCAGGGTAATCCGCTTTTGGGCCGCCAGACAGTTTTACATTGGCATGGCCACCCGCAGCTCCCGGTGGCTGCAGTTCGCTGTTTCCAGCCAATGGGAGCTGCGGGAAGTGGCGGGCAGCATGTCCCTGCGGCCCGCACCGCTTCCTGCAGTTTCCATTGGCCGGGAACAGAGAACCGCAGACAATGGGAGCTGTGGGCGTCTGTGCCTGCGGCCAGTCAGTGTAAACAAACTGTCTCATGGCCTGCCAGCTGAAACCCTGATGGGCTGCAGGTTGCCCACCACTGCTTTATACTGACTCAAGAGCCTTTATAGGCTTTGGAGTGACAGACGGTGACAATCCTGGAATCTTATATAATGTTTATATTATACATTATAAAACAAAGGCAAAATCAGAATGAAACATTTGGATTTTATTGAAATGGAATATTTTGATTATCCCAAAATGATTTTTTCCTAAAAAGGTATGGAGGGAAGCATGTGGCGTCCCACTCGCTTGTTAATTCAGTTCCTGGAAAGAGAGAGTGGAGGTGCAAGCATCTCTGAGGTGATATTAAAAAAAAAAATTTGAAATATTGTGATAGGGAAAAAGGAATACATTTTTCACATCAATATTTTTGAAACATTCTCATTTTCTGACCAGTTAACTTAACTTGCACACATATGATATTTCAAAGTATTAATACTGAGAGTTCAGATAAGCCCATTAAATGCATTGGAACACCTCTCCATAACATAAAAAGACTAATTACATAGGTGTCCACTGATAATGTACATGGCAGAGAAGATGAAAACAACCGTATCAATTGCTTCCTATCTGCAGCTCAAGAGAGAGATTTTCTCAAATCATGCTTCAAGTTATACTAAATAGAAGAAAATGCACATTTCACGAACAATATGGTTAAAAGCTTAGCCTTAATTTTTGAACAATTCAACATATAGGTATATCCAAGAGTGCAAATAAACAGGGATGTATGTGCACTTTGGGGAACCTCCTGGCCCCACCCCTTCTGCCACCCCACATGCTGGAGCCCTGAAACCCCACTCCCACCCTGTAAAAGGAGAAGCCCTGACTCTGAGGGGCCCCCAAGACTGGAGGAGTCCCGGCCCACCCCAGCCACATCAGGCGGAGCCACTGCTGCTGGCCACCCTGAGCGCCAGGATGAGTTGCTAGCCCCCCTCACCCTTGACGGCCCCTGTACCCAGAATCGGGCTGAGCTGCTGGCCTCCCTGAACACTGGACAAGGTTGAGCTGCCGGCCTCCCCAAGTGCCGGCCTCCCCCAGTGCCAGGTGGAGCAGCTGGTCTTCCAGCGTTTTCTATCAGATGAGAGATATTTATCCAGCCATTTGTTTACTGAGCATTGTCTTGTTCACAATGGACTTCCTATCACCAGTCTGAGCTGAATGCAAATGAAGGATTGTCAGAACTTCAGAAAGAAATAGGAAGAGAGAGACAGTGGGAGAGAGAACTTTATGTTCAGAGCTATTACTAGTTATTTTAGTGCCCGGGGCAAGCACGCAGTGCATGGGGGGAGGCATGGGAGTTTCATGTGCTCCCCTCCCCCAGATTTCTGCCTTCCAATTATCACAGAGGTAAAATGCACCTCATAGTTTGAAAACTGCCACCTCCTGCCTGGAGCTGGTGGATCGGAAATTGGTGGCAGCTGCTCAGGCCCCTGCCTCTCCATGCTGTAAGAGCCAGGGCATTGGCTGGCTGCCTGGCAGCCCTCCCTGCCCTGCTCCCCAAGCAGGCCTGCCTCTGCATGACTGGGTGCTCGGTACAGGTACAAGCTCTGCCCGATGCACTCTTGCCTCTCCTCCAAAGGAGCCAGGCACTGGTTGGTGCAGCCCTCCGGATCCGTCCCTTGCCTGTGGAGCCCGGATGCCATGAGATACTTGCCGGGCAAGCACACATTTCTTTGTTTAGGACAGACCTGTTTTCCAACTTCTGCTCATGCAGGGCTGTAGGGTATGGAACATGTGTTAATAACATCATGCAGGGAAATCTTATAACTTCACGTACAATGTTGCCATATATATTTTAACAGGACAATACTGACCAGCTAATTTTAAGTTTTCAAATGATGCCTTCCTTACAAGGCATACCTTGTGCATAGATTATTATAATAGTAAAAAGAAAAGGAGTACTTGTGGCACCTTAGAGACTAATAAATTTATTAGAGCATAAGCTTTCATGAGCTGTAGCTCACGAAAGCTTATGCTCTAATAAATTTATTAGTCTCTAAGGTGCCACAGGTATTCCTTTTCTTTTTGCGAATACAGACTAACACGGCTGCTACTCTGAAACCTATTATAATAGTGTGTTGGATGTGAATACAGGGGTGTATTCTGTCACAGGCCTAGGTGACCATGCTAAATTTTTCAGGACAAGGTACAATTTAGCCCAATTTCTCACCTTGTAAAAGTGCAGCCCTTCTATTTGTTTATTCACTAGTCACCTTTCCTTAAATCCATTTCTCCGTCATGGAGAACGAGATCCTGTACTAATGGTATGAGAGCACCATGTAACAGTGTTAGCTGGCAGTATGGGCAAGGACAAGTGTTAACGTCAGTAGTTCACTGAGGATAGAAAACCTTTGGCTTTCAGTGTGTTTGTGTAAGTCAAGGAAGTTTACATAACTCAGGGAGGATTAGTTTGTATAAAAAATAAACTTCTATGACTCCGCCGTCTCATGTCAATACTTACTAGCTCTCTTCCCTCTCCCATAGTGTCCTTTCAGAAATGTTGTAATGCTCAAAATAGGACAGAAATAGAATCTTGCCTTATTATGGTCTGTTAAAACCAGACAAAAATGGATCGGATTTCGTGGGTCAAGACCATCTCTCAAGGAACTCTATTTGACTCTTTTGGAGCTGCATAAGGGATGAATTTGTCTCCATGTGCTTGGATGGGGACAATTTCTGTAGTCTGTCTTTAACCAATAACTTTTAGTAAGTGATATGCGGTGTCTTCCTTTCTGTAATCTTTTTTCCAGATATTTTTCTCTTTCCTTTTTCATGCTCCCTCCCTCTTCTGTGTGGGCACATGTGAAAGAGTGTACTACACATACAAGGAGTAGAGCCTGGTGTGTGGAGGAAAGGACTTAGACTTGTAAATTCTGTTTCTGGCTATGCCACTGATTCACTGCGTGACCCTTGGGCAAGTCACTTAATTGTTCCATGTGTATGTTGGTAAAAGAGTTATCGCTTCCAAAACAGAAAGAAATACTCAAAGAAAAGCACTACTAAGCCCAACTCAGGCAGTGTCAAACAATGTGAAAATTAAATGTCATATAAAATGTATTTATTGTTTAACCCTTAAATATGTTCCATTTGGGCTAAGTGTGTTAAGGACAGAGATGAGTGGTTTTTGCATTATCTGAACAGGTTCATTCATCCCTTTTAATCACTTCCAGTTCTTTCTATGTGTCTGCTTGCACTGATCATATTGTAATAAATGCATGGACACTTAGGCACTTCAGAGTTGTAACTATGCTGCACACCATGCTTATTGACAGCTTCACAATGGCAGTGGGCTAGACCTCAGATTATCCAGCTCCAAAGGATCCACTGAAGCTGAAGGAGAATCTGCTGGCAGTAAAGGGCAGATGACACTTAGTTGAGGAGTTCTGCTTCCAGGGTACTCAGTATTTGTATGTGGGTGCGCATGCACCGGTTCAGTATATTACAGCAGGTTTAAAAAATTATTTGTTATACAAAGACTCATATCTTTTAATAGGTGGATAGACTGAAAGCATTATCTGAGAATTCAAGTGACTCTGAAAAGGTGCAAAAGAAATGAATGGGACACCACTCAACATAGGTATTTGTGGATAAAGATCTCTGGGTTGGACTGTTCCACCGTTTTTGTGTTAGCAGGAGAAATGGACCTGAGCCAAAACCATGGATCCACAACAGCCCTGAACTTTGGAGAAGCAGCTCAAAGCCATAACTAGTTAAAGTAGCGGGCAAAATGAAGAAGCCCCGTGGAAGTATTTTATTAGAACTAGGAGAATCACTGGTTGTGAAATTTACTGCTAACCCCCCGGCATTTCCTCACTGCCCTATGAGATATAATTGTGTCTTAATTTTAGTTACCGGCCGTAGCAGAAAGCTCATATGTAAACAAGTCCCAAGACATGTTGAAGGAAAATACACTGTATGGGAGGTATGAGCAAGACAATCAGGAGCTGGAATCACAATCCCACATGAAAAGCTCCATTGTCGTATGGAGAGCTCTGTGCTTGTATGGTTAGCTATTTGTAATGTCTTTGTAAGAAACATTTGTTCATTTGCTATTCTTGGTTTTTCTGGCACATCCAAGGTCTTAAGTCACTTGGTCAATAATACAGACCTATCATCCCCTAAAATAAGTGAGGGGGTGTTATTCTCATTGCATGTTGAGGGAGTCCTCTAAATATATCAGTACACTGAGATCACTTAAATAGCCACCATCAGATTTTATACTGGATATATTTAACCCCTATCATGCCTCACAGATAGATAGAATGCTGTGATACAGACATCCGTTGGCACTACATTGACATTCTGGGCACTATCCTACAGTCCAGTTTGTTTGGAATCAGGGAAAAACAGTGCAGTGAGATAAGACTCTGCTGTGTACATAAACACGTTATTTGTACTGCTAAGTGTAAGCAATGCATTTCTTCTTGGCAAATTTAATCAGTGCTTTTTTTTTTTTTTTTTTTTTTGGTCTTTGCTGCCAGGATCTCTCTCCTGGTCTGCTGACATAATATTAATATTTGTATAGTGTCTTTCATTTGAGGTTGACACTTTCAAAGAAGATGCTCACTTAGGCTCCTTTGAAAATCTCAGCCTAAGATGTTTATTTAGCTTTACAAGTCCACTAAGAGGTAGGTAATTATCATTTTGATAGGGAAATTGAGACACGGAGAAGTTAAGCAACCATCACACACAGGTTCATTAGTAGGCCTGGAAATATAATTCAGGACTACTGACTACCAGTCCCAGGCTTTAGCCACTGTGCAACACCCCCTCTCTCCCATCATTAATCCATGGGTATTGTGATGCTTTCCTCAGAACACCCAAAACTGTAAGCCACTGTGTTACTGCTCTGCCTCAGGAAGGGAGTGCTTTGCTAGGGCCTAAACTATGTGTCAGCTCCCTGCCACACCAGTCTGTCCGCCTCACCAGCAAACGCTTAGAGCCTCTACCAATCTAAACCTTGCCTTCAAGGTAACGTTCAGTGAATCTGAGTTCCCCAAAGATGTCTCTTTGCAGCGTCCAGTCCATCTTGTTGTGACACTCACAGAAATTAAGTTTGCTGCCTATAAAGAGACAGTGCACACACCAGCCTGTTAGGTTAGCAGATGACTCCCTATTCACTTCAATATGAACTGAGATAGTATTGTAAAACTAAGAACAAATTTGTTGTTAAAAACCAGAGATTTAAGTGATACTAAGCAAGAGAAAAAAAGACAGGTATGGTTACAAACAAAACAAAAATAACATACTTTCTAGTGCCTAAAACTTAATTCTAGCAAGCTTTATCTTGGCCTAAACAGTTTTCTCACTTACAGAATCTGGACAGGGAGGGATAGGTCAGTGATTTGAGCATTGGCCTGCTAAACCCAGGGTTGTGAGTTCAATCCTGGAAGGGGCCATTTAGGGATCTGGGCCAGAAATTGGGGATTGGTCCTGCTTTGAGCAGGGGGACTAGATGACCTTCTGAGGTCCCTCCAACCCTAAGAGTCTATGATTTTTTTCCCCTATGATTCTAAGCCCTTCCTGGTAGGAGAGTCCAACATACACAGAATGAGAGGGTTCTCTTCGTCCCCAGTGATGGATAACTAGAATGTCTTTTTGCTCCCCTTATATTTCCCAAAGCCCATTGTCTTTGCCTCTGGATCCAGGAAGACTTCCTGGGGAATGTAGACTCTGTCCCCCGGTGAGCTCACTAAGCTGTTTCCTCCATCACTTGTTAGCTTGATGGCTTTGTTTAGCTTGTATGTAAATATACTTTCATTGTCCTCTGTCTGTAATCAAGTCAGGCAGACGGATAAATACACATTCCTTTGTCTAGGGCAGGCTTGATTTATGCTCTGCCTCCCAAATGCATGTAAAGAACATATTTCCTGCACTCATACATAACCCTTTATATGCAGCTCACACATACATCACATCTATTCCTGATCAGCACATTACCAGTTTACATACAATACCTTATAAGATACTTTTTGGACACATATTATGACAAAAGTGTGTTGGGGACAATGAATGTTGTAGGCCTGAAACAAGTTACAGTACAGTGGGCCCTCTGCCAGTGGGCATTGAGGGGCTCTCGGGGTAACAGGTATGTCTACACTGCAGCTGGGAGGTGTGATTCCTTGCATGGGTAGGCAGACTCACACTAGTACTGCTCAAGCTAGTATGTTAAAAATAGCAGTGTGGATGTTATGCACTGGCACAGTTCAAGCTAGTCACCCAAGTCCAAGTCTACCCAAACCCCTGAGTGTGAGTGTGGGTAGCTAGCATGAATCACTGCCCATGCGCGATGTCCATACTGCTATTTTGTAGTGCACTTGTTCAAACAGCGTGAGTACGAGCCTGTCTAACTGTGCTAGGAATCTCACCTTCCTGCTGCAGTGTAGACATACCCCACATGCTTCCATCAAAGGCTGCTGGTGTCTTAAGAATAAGGATATAATTGGAATGGTGGAAACCAGTCTAAAGCACAATTAATATTTGCCTTATTTTCGATATGACCCTTTTTAATAAATGTGGATTTTGCTGGGCCTGTTCTGTTTTGTTCTGAGATTTACTGAAAGTTGTAACCACAGCATCATTTTTCTTGACAGCCAATGTATTTAGCATGTTGTTTTACTTGAATTACCACAATTCGCTTTACCTGTGAATTTAAAAAATAAAAATATAACGGAATAATAGCAAATACTACTCAGGGGTTAGGGGCCTGTCTTTTCAGTCTGTAAAGGGGGTAATCAAAAGGAGAGCTCCTAATACAAGATGTGGGAGCTTAGAGGAGAATATTTTCTCTATCCATCTTTATGAAATGGTAACTGGACAGGCCTGCAAGACTAGAGAGTAGGGGATGAGCTGGTGCAACAGAGGTGATCTGGATCAGGGCTTTCTCAGAGCCCATGCTGGAGTGACAATTACTGCAGCATAGGAAAGAGGGAGATTAGACTGAAAAGGGTCAAGAATAAAGAAGTAAGAATAACTGTGTTGTCTTTGGGAAACTGAATTGTTCTCTTGAGTATAGTTAAGGTAAATACTATGCTAGGGAAATTATCTTAAAGAGGAGGACTTCTTGGGTAAGGCAGGCTAAAGAGTATGAATATTAAAGTGCATTTGTTTTGTATAAACTTGGGTTAAAGGTTAGAAACAAACCAAACAATATAAAACCCTTTAATAAACAAATCAACCAACAGCACAGACCAAAAAAATGTACTCCAAAGTGTATGTTTACCTCAGAATGGGAGAAGAGTCAGAGACTCCATGAAGCTCACTAGGGCCTTAAAACTATTGCTATTGATTTTTACATGGAAGGCGCTTTGAAATTACAGTGATTGGCAGTAGTATAAAACCCAAAGACAGGGTGCATCATATGAGAAGAGCATTTTTGCCCTCTTCTACAGCTTTTTCTAGGAATAAATTCTCCTGGGTACCATAACAGAATGCCCGGGAGTGGTCCAGTCCTTCGGAACCACATTCTTATGTAGAAATCCATATGAGGATGCATTGCATTAGTTAGTTGTAGGACAGATATGACACAGAGCCCAGACTTGTGTCATGAGGTAAAAATCATCAAATGAGCAGAAGACTCTGCATTCCAGCAGCTCTCTGACTAAAGGCCCAGAAGCACTACGCGTACCTTGACGTCAGACTCTCCTGTTGTTCCAGAAGAGTGATGTGCCCTGACCGTTGTTATTTCAGACAGCAGATCAGGGCAGGCTTCTAGAAGTGTAGTAACTCTTCATTTGTATGCTCTGGACAGTATCTTTGTGTGCAGAACCATGGCCAGCTTTAAACTGGCCCAAACTAGAATTTACATTAGTTAGCTGACGGATCGGTCTTGGTGAAATCAAAGTATTTTTGTTAAAGTATCTAGGCTTGCTTGGCCATGGTGGTGCGTGCCTGTAATCCCAGCTACTTGGTAGGCTGAGGCTGGCAAATCACTCAGGAGCTCTGGACTGTAGTGCGCTATGCCAATTGAGTGTCCGGTGCCACTGGCAGCCTGTCCACCAGGTGGCTGAATGACTGGCTAGAACAACATGAATGATGTGTTGTGATCGGTGCTCCTTCTGGGAGGGCTGATGGACCGATTGATCAAGGTGTTCTAGGATTGCTTTGTATCTTCCAAATTCCTAAAACTCTGGATAAGAAACTAGCCTGATAGTTTCAGTAACCCTTGACTCATCTAAAGTGTGCCACACATTCCCCTTTCCTCCATTATGGGAATTTTTCTATATATTTGAGTGAAATTGTTTATCAGGTTTGATTTTTATTATTAGTTTATTTATAATTAACTATATTATTTATTCTCTCTATTGCAGTGATGCTAGAAGCACAAGTGCCAGCATGATAGGCAATATACAAACATATAAGAAAGACCTGGTTCTTGCCCTGAAGAGCTGACAATGCCAGTATAAGATATACAGCTCTAGGAAGTTTGTTCAAAGACTTTCAGGTATGTATTATCCAGAAATTATTAATCTTTCAGGCAGAATTCCAGGTCGGCGCTTATTTTATATGCATCATCTGACACTACTTATGCTAGAAATGGCCCAAAGCAAAAAATTTGGAACTGAATCCAGATCCAAACTTCTCTTCAGTTCAGAAATGTTCAGAACTATAATCTAAGTTTTGGGCTCCTTGCTAGTTTCAATTACATGACAATTACATTTCCCTGTCTGTTAAATTCTGTAAGATTGAGCCAAAATGAAGGCCCACTGATATAGCTTAAAATAAGTTAATTTTTAAACCCTGCTTTTATTTAAAGAGATCAAAGAGTTTTGTTCTCCTTGCTGCCATCATAATGCTAACATAGCCTTGTCTATGAAAAAGTTCCATGTCTATACAATTGACTTTTAGGGCTTGTCTATGTAGAGAGAATGTGAGGCAAGACAGATTGTGAATCTACAGTATTTTAGCCTGCTGTGTGTACCAGCTGGCTGTGTCACACCTGCCACCATGTGCTTTGTGTACTGCAGTTTTTAAATAGCAGTAGGTCAAAGCAGACTAAGCGACTTTTAGTGTATAGTAGCACGGTCCACATGACTAGTTAGTGGGCGGCACACTAGAGTTCTGCAGATGTTCACCCCAGTTTGCTACCCATTAATTCTCTGTATAGATGAGCCCTTTGACCTGGAACTTTTAAGGCATTACAGAACTTCAAAGAACAATGCAAAACAGTGAGCGGGGTGGGGAAAGAACTTAATATACAGTGACAAGGACTGGGATACAGACTGCACTTCTATAGGGCAGTACTTGTGAATTTGGAATCAACTGATTGAGGAGCTCATACTGAACAGCAGAGAAGCTTTATAAATTAGGCCTTAGGGCTCCAACTTGTGCTGCAGATGATCTCCCATGTCTGCGCTGTCTTGTGATTTATGAATTTGGGGGACGAGGGGAGAGGACTTTTTTTTTTTTTTTTAAGAATAGAACACAGTATTTTAAAGTGCACTGGGACATAAAACCCCCAGTTTGTTTATTTGGACATACATAAACTTATCCAAGTTCTAAAAACATAAAATAAAATGAAATTAGGCCTTTTCATGGCACACAAGAAAGAGAAATCCTGAGGCTGGAAAGGCAATTCGCCACCATCTGTTTCTCTGCTGAACCTGGCACTTACAGCAAGTGTCCCATATGAAAATTGATACAGAACAGAAGATAATGAATATTTTATGGTG
This sequence comes from Dermochelys coriacea, assembly GCF_009764565.3. Classification (NCBI taxonomy): domain Eukaryota; kingdom Metazoa; phylum Chordata; order Testudines; family Dermochelyidae; genus Dermochelys; species Dermochelys coriacea. The sequence goes on from NC_050069.1 coordinate 25,821,444, forward strand.
TTTGAGATCCCTTCCTAACTGATATTGAGCCAAAAATGTTCTTCTAAGTAAATATATACCCCTCACATCTATTTTCCCAGCCTCCTACTCTTGACTTAACCCTTCTTGCTTATTCTTTTATTTCTATCTCAATTTCGTTTTTAAAGGTCAAAATATAAGTGTAAGTGACCTTTTTATCTATATTAAAGTAGTTTTAGCAGTCTCAAATGAAATAAAAGCCCCGTTATGCTAGGCATAATATTTACTCAAGGGCAGGTACAGTCCCTTTCTTGAAGAGCTTACATCCAAAACAGGCAAGACAGACAAAGGGTGGTGGAGGTAACTGAGGTGCAGAGACCTAACCAATGTCACATGGCAGAGGCAAGAATAGAACTGAATTCTCCCAGGTCACAGCACCAGGCTCAAACCATTGGATTACACTGCCTGTCTATAAGACCACATTCTATTTTTATAACTGATCTTCAGCCTTTAATGGTGCATGTTTTTTGGATTCACTAAAACCTTCCAGGGAGTGGTTCTGCTTTTTTGGATTATTAATTGATTTAATTTCTTTTAATGTTATTTTTTATAGGGATGAATCCTAGACCTAGTTTGTGCATCCTTAAGGGAAACAGAAGCTGCAAAGCTGCATGAACTGGATGCACATTGGGACAACAGACCCAGGGGTGGCCAGTCTGGTCTACGTGTGGGAACTGGGAAGGAATCTGCATTGGTGAAGTGTTGGGGACGAGGGGAAGAGTCATGCAAGTAAGGGCTTGTCTACACTTAAAACGAAGCAGTGGCTCAGCTGTAGTGCTTTAGTGAAGCTAATGGGAGGCCTTCTCCCTGAGAGGCAATAGCTAGGTTCCCCTGACAGAATTCTCCTGTCAACCTAGCGTTGTCTACACCAGGGGTTCAGTTGGTTTAATTGTGTCACTTGGGAGGAGAGGGGGATTTTTCACACCTTTGAATGACATAGTTATACTAGGTTTCAGAGTAGCAGCCGTGTTAGTCTGTATTCGCAAAAAGAAAAGGAGTACTTGTGGCACCTTAGAGACTAACAAATTTATTAGAGCATAAGCTTTCGTGAGCTACAGCTCACTTCATCGGATGCACGAAAGCTTATGCTCCAATAAATTTGTTAGTCTCTAAGGTGCCACAAGTACTCCTTTTCTTTTTGATAGTTATACTAATCTAATTTCCTAGTAGTAGTAGTAGATCAGGCCTGAGTTTCTCAGTCCCATTTAGCAGTGCTGTGCCAGTCCTGCTCCTCCCTAATATGATCAAGGAGGTGAAAGTAGCCCTTGGACCAAGTGTGGAATTGGCTTAGGGATAGCACAAGGAGAGGGACCAGGTTAGACAAGCAATCTTAATTCTGGCATTTCCAAATTTTGGAAAGCTTGATCTTGTTACCTTAGTAATAGTCTTTTTAATGTAGTTTTTTGTGTGTAATAGAGATATTTAGGGTCTGAATCTCTGATCTCCCCTACACTAGGGAAGCTCTGTTGACTTCACTGGAATTACTCCTAGTCTACTCTGGAGTAAAATTCAGTCAGAATCAGATCCTTGGGCATGTGTGGACCCTGTGCCCCAAGCAAATCCTTAGCCCAAGGTTCCTGCACCCCTTCTATATATCTTTACTACTGTTCAAAATACTTCCTTCCCTCCAAGTTACCTGCAAGTTCTTTTTTAGGTTATGTATGCCTGGATCAGAAACTGGTTTGGATGTAGGATCTTCATTCTGGAAATACATTAAACTATTGCTTCAAATGGGCTAGTATTTTCCAAGTAACACATCTACACTAATGGTAAGAACATAAGAACATCCATACTGGGTCAGACCAAGGTCCATCTAGCCCGTAGCCTGACTTCTGACAGTGGCCAATGCCAGGTGCCCCAGAGGAAATGAACAGAACAGGTAATCACCAAGTGATCCATTTCCTGTTGCCCATTCCCAGCTTCTGGCAAACAGAGGCTAGGGACACCATCTCTGTCCATCCTGGCTAATAACCATTGATGGCCCTATCCTCCATGAACTTATCTAGTTCTTTTTTGAATCCTGTTATAGTCTTGGCCTTTACAACATCCTCTGGCAAGGAGTTGCACAGATTGACTGTGCATTGTGTGGAAAAAAATACTTAGATTTGTTTTAAACCTGCTGCCTATTAATTTCATTTGGTGACCCCTAGTTCTTGTGTTATGAGAAGGAGTAAATAACACTTCCTTATTGACTTTCTCCACACCAGTCATGATTTTATAGACCTCCATCGTATCCCCCTAGTTGTGTTTTTCCAAGCTGAAAAGTCCCAATACTTATTTCTCTCTCCTCATACGGCAGCCATTTCACACCTCCAATCATTTTTGTTGCCCTTTTCTGAACATTTTCTAATTCCAATATATCTTTTTTGAGATGGGGCAACCACATCTGCACATAGTATTCAAGATGTGGGCGTACCATGGATTTATATAGAAGCAATATGATATTTTCTGTATTATTATCTATCCCTTTCTTAATGATTCCCAACATTTTGTTCATTTTTTTGACTGCCGCTGCACATTGAGTGGATGTTTTCGGAGAACTATCCAAGATGACTCCAAGATCTCTTTCTTGAGTGGTAACAGCCAATTAGACCCCATCATTTTGTATTTATTTGAGCATAAGCTTTCATGAGCTACAGCTCACTTCATCGGGTGAGCTGTAGCTCATGAAAGCTTATGCTCAAATAAATTTGTTAGTCTCTAAGGTGCCACAAGTACTCCTTTTCTTTTTGCGGATACAGACTAACACGGCTGCTACTCTGAAACCTGTCATTATTTTGTATGTATAGTTGGGATTATGTTTTCCAATGTGCATTACTTTGCATTTATCAACATTGAATTTCTGAGAATTTCTGCCAAGATTTGTTTTCTGTGAAGTTGGGTTTACTCTAGGTCATTAGACACCATCTGTAAACTGCACTGATCACAAGGGCATAAGTGTGCATTGTTTGGTATTGCCTTTATTGAATAAGTAGGGTGTCACTGTTGTTAAGTTATCTTTCTAATAGTAACAAATTACAAAGGATATAGTTGCTCTAGTTCTCGGTTGCCATGTGATGTAGTTCTGATTCCTGGTGGTACCTCGGGCTGTCCTTTCCTTGTGCGGTCCACTGCTGCTGTAACAACTCATGGCCACAGAGTATTAAGTGGAAAACACAAACATTGGGCCCCTGCTCATGCTGCTTTCCACACACATTGAACACTGCAATATTTGTCATGTGCAGTAATGTAATTCACTGACCCCTGAGTGGAGCTTTTCTGGAAAGTCATTCATTTTCAAGAACCCCTATCAAGCAAGAAAATAATGTTATGGAAAAATCTAGATAAAACCAGTGGATTGCACTTCTCTAGTGCCTTCCACCCTGTTCTACCAACAAGGTGTCTAACAAGCAGGAATGGCATTTAAGAGTTTGTAGCACCACTGTGCTAAGTAAATGCCATATTCTCCTCATTTTTACAAAGGGGAGACTGAAGCGAAGAAAGACTGAGTGATTAGCCCAGTGCTACACAGCAAGTCTGTGGCAGGGCTTGGTGCAGAGCCCAGACTTCCTGACTCCCAGTCAGTGTGCTCTGACGTGGCACCACAGCTTAATTTGGTTTCTATGTGCTCTGTAAACTGGGGAGGGAGCAGACCTTTGGCTACCCATAGGCATGTTATTGAGAGTTTTGCTGTTAATTCCCCTTTACGAGGCCCATCTTGTTATGGTTGGAGTTGCTCTCGGTTTCTGTTTGTTTTGTCTGTTTTTTTGCATGTGGGGCTTGTATATTTTATTAAGCTCTTGGCTAGTATCTTGTGGCTATTTAAGATTATTCTTCTTATGAAGGGCTCTTTAGAAGTTATTCATTAGGGCTTTCAAAGGTGGCCTGTTATGTGGCCTTGCCATTGAATGACAGTGTTTTGCGGGTTTGTGTCTTACAGAGGGGAAATGTCTGGTTTTTATGTGTCCCTAATTATGACTTCCCAAAAGCTAGTTCAATTGACTTGGTATTTTGTCCCTTAACTGCTAAAATTGCTTGCTAAAATTTCAGGTACTGTATGTAGGGCCACAAACGCTTATTTTTGTCACTGAAGTAACCAAATATGAATCTAAGTGCCCATCAAGTGCAGACTAAAAAATGGTATAATTTAGTGGCTAGGGCACTGGACTGGGACTTGGGAGATCTAGATTCTGTTCTGGCTCTGCTATTGACCTGCTGTATGACTTTGGGCAAGTTACTCAACACTCTGCCTCTGTTTCCCTTCCCACCCTTTGGCTGTGTCTACACTACACACCAGTTTCAGCAACCTGTAGGGTATATGTAGCTACACACCGCACTGAAAAGCAGGCGGCGTCTGCACTGCAGCATGTAGCTATGAGTATTAATGAAAGGCTCTGGTAGGGGGAAGGCAGTGGGGAAAGGCTTCCATGAGTCCCCATTGCTGAAGCCTTTCATTGGGTGAGGAAAGGCTCAGACTTTCCTGCCTGCCACACCCTGCCAGAGTCATTCCCTGCTGCCCAGGGTAAGTGGTAAGTGAAGCAACCCGGCCCCAGCCTGTTTTGCTCCCCTGGCTCCCAACCGTGCTGCCAGCGAGTACTGGGGGCTGGTTCCCCCCTGTCCCCCAAGGCTGGGAGCCAGGGGAGCAGAGCGGAGCAGGCTGGGGTCAGGGGTGGTTTCCCTCTGCCCTCTCGCGGAGGCCTGGGGCCAGCTTCTCCCCCCCCCCCCACGGATGGGCTGTGTAGGGCACCAAAATGGCTAGGGACGGCCCTGGCTGAAGATGCTGTGCCTAGGGGCACCTAAGTTGTAAATCTAGCCCTACTGCTGCAGGAGTCTCCCCCTCTGGCAGGGAAAGGCTCTAGCAGCAGGGAGCTGGCAGAGCCTCTCTCTCCTGCTGGAGACTTTCCTGCCATGGGAAAAACCTTTAGCAGTGAGGAGCTGGCAGAGCCTTTCCCAGCTGCCTCCTTGCTGCCAGAGTCCTTTCCTGCAGCGGGGAAGGGCTCCAGCAGCTGGGAGGCAACGTGACACTACATGGCTAAAACTAGCAGTGTAGACAGGGAGGCCAGTACACAGCTACATAGGATATGTACTTGGGTACGTATTCACACCCTTCAGGCATGTCTGTATTCTACTAGCCAAGCCATGTCTCGCCATCTACACTTCTATTAATCCCGTGCTGGGGGACTACCTGAGAATGTACGCTACACAATGCCAAAAGAAGTGTGCGGTATAGATTAGCCTTTGTCTGCCTTGTCTGTGGAGGCTCCGACTGAGTTATGTAGGCAATGAATGTATGATTTATGATGTCCTTAGCTATTGTTGAGTTCTTTGCTTTCACATTGTAGGGCTTTGTAAATTATGTCAAATAGGTACATTGTAGTCACTTGATAATTGTAACTGGTGTGGGAAACAGAGAATTTTGGTTCCGGAATAGTACATCATTTTATAGAGTGTAGCTCTGGTTTTAACTGGATGCACACGTTTTGGATTCAATATACAGCACAAGCAAACAATATGGAGCAGTGTATTATTCTTTGAGCTGTTTGCAGGTAAGTATGGAGGTGCATTTGCCATTTGATTTATATGTAGGGTAGACTATTGTTGTCATTCCACAACGTGTGGTATACAAGCTGGTGTATAGCTTCACATATCTGATCTCCTTTTCTTGCCTGATTTCAGAGTTTATTATAAAGCTATACAATGTGTATTTATTAGGACTTTAAAAAATCTTCCTCAAGAAAAGGGCACCAATAAGAATGAAAAGCTGTGAAAAGGTTAATATTTTCTACTAAACTCATGAGGACAGACTATACTAACCTCCTTTTGTATGTGGCCCAGGTTTGTTTTTCCCAAAAAGCAAAGGAAATTTTAAATTTATTTTCTGATACATTTTCAGTTGGCTCCCTCTTGTGGTAAATTGTGAAAACATCTTTACATTCAAATTTGTTAAGGGACTGAGGTTAATGGCACTACTTTGTACCTCTATAACATTTCTGGGCTGAGGACTTCAAAGTGATTGATTAAATTTATTAGCCTAAAATCTTCCTTTTAAGGCAGGGAAATATGGTAATCTCCATTTTATAGATTGGGAACAGAAACTCAGAACAAATAGGTATCAAAGCTGGAACTAGAATCCCTGTCCTCAAACTCCCACTTATGGGCTTTGGCCAAAAGCATTGTAATATCTTAATCCGAGATGGACTCCTAGGTTATGCCTACATTTAGGGTGGTATGTAGAGTACCTATGCTGCATGCCCCCTAGCATGGGTGTAAATAGTAGTGCAAAGACTGCTTAGGGGAGCAGAGTAAAGACACACCAGAACCTTAGGGTATATACCCTACAAAACTGTACATCTGCAGCCTCCCCACTGCCAAAGCCTTTCACTGCCATGTGCAGCTACACACACCACAATGGGGATGCAGCTTGCTGTTAATTGTGACATGTAGTTACACATACCCTACATCCCACCACCAGTGTAGACAAGGCTTTAGGGTGAAAGGTGGGATGATCCAATAACTAGGGTGGTAGGCTGGGCTTTGGTAGATCTGTATTCAGTTCCCTGCCTGGGCTTCCTGAGTGACCTTGGGCTCTGTTTGGACCCACTGCCTGTGCCTCAGTTCTGTAAAATGGGGAAAATAGCACTTTCCTCCTTGACAGAGGTGTTGGGAGGATAACTAAATTTAGAACTGTGAGGTGCTCAGATACCACACTATTGGCAGCCACATGAGATGTCTTAGACAGTTGGAGAATCCTACCTATTGTCCAAGAACAAATAATTCCTCTCCATTTAATTTTTCAGTTCCTTTCTGTTTAAGTGTCATGAATATACTAATTACAATTAAATAATTAAATCTAATTGTAAACCTTTTTAAAGTTCTTAAATCAATCAATATTTATTTAAAAGAATCCTAATTTTCTCCCTTTAAAATGTGATGAATAGAAACACAGAAGTTAAAAATGTAGATAATATCATATGCAAAAGGCTTATAAAATGTAATAGAGATAAAGCCAATAGTTATTCCAAAAACCAATAGAAATAACTGACTAGGGTGTTGGGTTTTTTTTTTTAAAACCATTCTGCTTTTGTTTAAGTGTGGTATTAATCTTTGGTTGAGCCTTAGAGTTTTACGGCTTTTTGTTCTGAAACAGGTGGTTTAATTCTCAAGACAACCTGCATGGAAATGATGAGTCAAATTATCTGACTAGTGTTTAGCACAAGTGGGAAGTGATTAGTCTTCTCCAAAACATCCCGAATGAGATGTACAAAATAAGATTTCTCCTGCACAAGCTGAAAACGTGCATGCGGTAATGTAGTTTATTATCAAATGGGACAGGACTCTTGCATTAGTGTATGTAAGGCAACCAGATATTACAGTCATTCCTTGGAGGATGTGGTCATGTAGGAAAGTATGTATTTGGCTCTGTTTATTCTGAGTTGTTTGGAGTGTTGTTGTAGCTGTGTTGGTCCCAGGATACTAGAGAGACAAGCTGGATGAGATAATATCTTCTATTGGTCAGGAGTCTGTATTTTTATTTAAATTCTAGTCATCTATAGGAATAGGGAAGCATCCCTTTAATTAGTTTGTTAGCCCTCTAGTGGTGCTCACTGTGTTTTATGTTTTAGAAGCAGCAGCAGTGTTTGAATTGTAGACCTGCTTGAGAACTTTCTGTTGAAATGATTTGTGACTGAAAAATGCAGTTTCTGCAAAATTGAAATTTTCTGCTGGAAAATTTTAATTTTGCTGGAATATTTCATTCTGGGTTGGAAAACCTTTTGATTTGAGTCAGCCTGACATTAAATTGCATCTGCCTAAAGCATCATGGTGCCTCATGAGAGTTGTAGTTTGTGTACTTCATGCTCCCATTCTCCTCCGTGGGCTGGGCTCCTTGGACATACTACATCTTCCATGATGCATTGTGGTCTTCCTCTGACCAAGACACTATGTGCATCATGGGAGTCCCATAAGATGTAGCCTGGCCAGGACATTGGGCTCCCAACCTATAACACCCATGAGGCACCATGGCAGCACAGAGACATTAAAATGCATGTTGATACTACTCAAAACATTTTGATTTGGTTCCACAAACTGAAACAGGAATGTTGAAAGTTAAATGAGTCATTTTGATCAAAATTTTCCAGAATATTTCATTCCATGAGAGATTTTGATATTTCAACTTTTCATTTCAATTCAGGACAAAAACAAATGTCACAAATCAGGATTTCCAGGGGACATAATTTGCCTAGCTCTAGTATGTATTGTGCCCACGTGATTTATTCATATTATTGTTGCTGTGTAAGGAGCAAAACACACAATAAATCTTAATAAATCCCTCCTTTCATCTTGCTTCCTGCAAGCACACTGAGGAAATCCACTTGCAGCCACCCAATGTTTTATGTACATTGGGACAAATTCTGTACTATAGCTCCTGAGAGAGGCAACACAGAAGATACAGCTTAAGAGGACAAAGGTGGTTTTAGGCCATCTTTGTGCTGTCAAGATATCAGACTGGTGTAAGGACCAGACAGCCCCCAATGTAAGTTACAGCAGCTCTGAGAGCTAATTTGTGGCAGCTTTTCTTAGCCTGCCTTTGGGCTTCACTGCAGCTCAAAATCTCTGTACTGGCATATAAGGGTCATAATTGGCCCTGTTGACTGCATTGCTTAAATGCCAGAGTGATTGGTGCTATATAAAATCTTAAAATACTTAACAAAACATTTGCAGCATGCTTGTAGGAAAGAGAAAATTTTGCAACTGAGATATTGCTAACCCATGGCTAGTGCTTCCAAGAGCAGTTCTCCTTTCCCTCTTGTTCTTTGTTGCCTCCTCCATATCCTCTTCCATCATAGTTTGTTTTTTTGTGATTAAGACTGTAAACTTCTCTGAGCCAAGGATCTTGTGGTCTGATGTGTCTATAAAGCGCCTGATACCTCTATGGTGTTACGTAAAGAGAGAATATTGTTCCACTTCCCCTTGGAGCAGGAATCATTTGAAGAAAAGGATGGAGGATAAAATGAAAGATAAGACAGGAAGGATGGCCCTACATTGTGTCTCAAGAGGCCTGAATACACTTTCTGACTGTTGGCCTCTCTATGTGACAGGGAAAAATCCTTCCTTTCTCCCATTCTTTACCTGTCTTGTCTTTTGAGATTTTAAGCTCCTCTGGGGGCAGGGACTGTCTCTCACTATGTGTATCTAAAACACCCACCACAATGAGGCCTCTAGTCTTGGTTGAGGTCTCCTGGTGCTACCATCATGTTAATAATAATTTGAAATACTTAAAGAATAAGACAGCTGTCAGGGCATCTTTTGCCCTTACAGCCTTGGTAATGCCATTCCAACATATGAAGATGAAATTACTATCAATCAAATTGTCTATAGACCTAATCCTGCCAGATGTTGAGCACCCTTTACTTCCAGGATCAGACCCACACTAAGTAAATGTAATTTCCACATAAATTTATTTATTACCACTAGATGTCTCTCTCTTCTCTATAGTTTGCTATACAATCTGGCCAGTCTATTAAAATCCATATAATGAAGTTTAAATATAAAGCCCACTTCATCAGATGCATGGAGTGGAACATACAGTAGGGAGGTATAAATACACAGCATATGAAAAGATGGGAGTTGCCTTACCAAGTGGGGGGCCAGTGCTAATGAGTCAATTCAATTTAAGTTGGAAGTAGGCAATTCTGAACAGTTGACAAGAAGGAGTGGAAATCACTTTTGTAGTGTTAATGAGGCCAATGCAAACAAGATGGCCCATTTCAAACAGTTGACAAGAAGGTGTGAGTATTTAGCAAGGGGAAATTAGTTGTTGTAAAAACAATGAGGAGTACTTGTGGCACCTTAAAGACTAACACATTGATTTAGTTAATGAAGTGCAATGCTAGTAGAGCAGTGGCTATCAACCTTTCCAGCTACTGTACCCCTTTCAGGAGTTTGATTTGTCTTGCATACCCCCAAGTTACACTTCACTTTAAAACGACTTGCTTACAAAATCAGACATAAAAATACAAAAGCTTTAGACCATGCTATTAATGAAAAATTGGTTACTTTGTCATTTTTACTATATAATTTTAAAATAAATCAACTGGTATATAAATATTGTACTTACATTTCAATGTATAGTACATAGAGCAGTATAAACAAGTCATTGTCCATATAAAATTTTAGTTTGTACTGATTTCACTAGTCCTTTTTATGTAGCCTGTCATAAAACTAGGCAAATATCAAGATGAGTTGATTCACCCCCTCTGCTTATGCCCAAGGGTACATGTGCCCCCAGTTGAGAACCACTGCCTTAGAATCACTGGGGACATTGGGGTTTGTGCTTTTAGTTTTCCTTTTTCCTCTTTCCCTCCCTCCTTTCTCTTGCTTCTTTTCCCCCCTTTTCCTTGCTTCCCTCCCTCCACAAAGCAGGTTTGTGTTGGGAGAGGCCCTCACAAAGAGGTGGGGCTAGAATAGTGCTCTGAGAATGATCCCCTCCGGTGGAGACCTGGGCCATCCTTTGGGACATCTGGAGAGACCCCTCAGCCTCCCACCTCTAAGAGTCTCAATGCTGATTGGCCAACCAGGGGGCTATTGACAGGGAGGACTCAGGTCCTTTTGTTCTCTTTTAAGACTCTTTTTTATTCTATGATTCTAAGAGCAAGCAAATAAGTCGTAGCCTACCATGTATTTGATTGATCTTGCTGCTTCTTTCCAATAATTGTCTCTGAGCAGGTTTCAGAGTAGCAGCCGTGTTAGTCTGTATTCTCAAAAAGAAAAGGAGTACTTGTGGCACCTTAGAGACTAACAAATTTATTAGAGCATAAGCTTTCGTGAGCTATAAAAAAAAAAGCTATAAAAAGTGCTGGGTGCTGAGCAACCCCCCTATCAGCTCCTCTCTTCCCGCAGTGCCTCCCGCCCACCAGTGAGCCCCTCTGATCAGTGATTCTCCCTCTCTCCCTGCGCCTCCCGCCTGCCGCGATGAGCTGTTTTGCGGCGTGCAGGAGGCTCTGGGGTGGGAAGGAGGACCGAGGGTGTGGCGTGAGAGGGCAGGGGGGGAACAGGGCTGCTGGGCTGGCCACTGTGTTCATATGCCTGACACTCACCTCCGAAGCAAGTATTCTTCTCACAGTTAAGTTCTTCTCTCAGGGAAGAAGGGCTCACGGAGGGCAGCGGAAGCACTTCAAAGACATACTAAAAGTACACTTTAGAAAGGGAGGCATCAACCCAACAAATTGGAAGGACTTGGCATGGAACGGAACACAGTAGCGCCACACCATACACCAGGGGTGGGCAAAATTTTTGGCCTGAAGGCCACATCTGGGTATAAAAATTATATGGCAGGCCATGAACGCTCATGAAATTGGGGGTTCAGGTGCAGGAGGGGGTGAGGGCTCCGGCTGGGGGTGCGGGCTCTGGGGTGGGGCCAAAAATGAGGAGTTCAGGGTGTTGGAGGGGGCTCCGGGCTGGGGTAGGGTTGCGGGGTGTATGTGTGTGAGGGCTCTGGCTGGGGGTGTGGGCTCTGGGGTGGGCTGGAGATGAGGGGTTTCAGGTGCAAGAGGGTGCTCCAGGCTAGGACTGAGGGGTTTAGAGGGCAGAAGGGGGCTCTGGGCTGAGGCAGGGAGTTGGAGTGCTGGGTGTGCGTGAGGGCTCTGACTGGGGGTGTGGGCTCTGGGGTGGGGCTGGGGTTGTGGAATTTGGGGTGAAGGAGGGTGCTCTGGGCTGGGACCGAGGGGCTTGGAGGGCGGAAGGGGGATCAGGGCTGGGGCAGGGGGTTGGAGTGCGGGTGGGGGGCAGCTCAGGGGTCCACACATCAGGTGGCGCTTACCTGAAGCAGCTACCAAAAGTAGCAGCATGTCCCCACTCTGGCTTCTACATGGAGGCGTGGCACCCACCATGTGACTCTGCGCACTGCCCCGTCCACAGGCACTGCACCTGCAGCTCCCATTGGCTGCGGTTCCCAGCCAATGGGAGCTGCAGATGGTGGGGCTTGGGGTGGGGGCAGTGTGCAGAGAGCCCCCTGGCTGCCCCTACGTGTAGGAGCTGGAGAGGGGACATACCGCTGCTTCCGGGAACTGCGTGGCAAGCCTCTGACCCCGCTTCCTGGTGGGAGCACGAGGCCCGGATTAAAAGGTCTTGTTTGCTCATCTCTGCCATACAGCAAGCCACAGCTCACTTTGAGGAGAACAGGTGTTTTCATGAGACAGAGAAGTGACAAAGGAGGAAAGAAAGGGCATAACACTCCAGCCAGCAACTATGTCTCTTCCAATATTACAACTGTCACTTCTGTGGGAAAATCTGCAGGACACAAATTGGGCTCCTCTGCCACTTAAAAACTCACCAATGAACCCTCTTGGCAGACATCATCCTCGCACTCAGGGATAGCGGAAGAGAATCCCACACTGGACCAGGAGGAATTAGAGAGCAGTCCTGGGCTGCTGTGATCCTGCCGCACAACACCTGCAGAACTTGCTCAAGTTCGAGGAGATGTTTAAAAAGGAGCCTGTCATGGGGTGTATGTAGTCCTGCGCTAGCCCAGCAACCAATGGGTTAATACAGACACTGCCAGCCACGGCTGACTGACAGACTAACAGCAGCTGGAAGGATAAAAGGGCTGGGAGCAAAAGGGCAGGGAAGCTAAAGAGGAGTGAGCAGGCAGGACAAAGTAAACCCTGTCAGCAGACTGCTAGAGAGCTGCCCAGGGACATCACCCCAGAAAGGGGTGAACAGACCAACAGATTGATGAGCTTACAGAGGCCTGAGGGAAGGTAGGAAGGAGCGGAGGGCACTGTCAGAGTCGGCAAACCCTATTCTGCTTGTCTAGCTTGAGGACCCAGGTCTGGAGCCTGGTGGAGGGAGCAGGCCTGGGTTGTCCTACCAACCCCTGTGATGAACCTGAGAACATAGAGGATGTCTAGATTACTGGACGCCAGGAGTGGACTGACAACCCTGTTGAGCTGAGTGAACTGGAGCCACACACACCATCCCATTTGGATAGAGCAGGCACCTTTGCACTGATGCACCACCTCACACAGCCAGACAGCTGAGAACAGGGAGAAACAGCAGAGAATGAGAGACTTACCTCAGGAGATCCTGAACAAGAGTGCAGCAGGAGTCTGGGCTGCAGGAGAGATTTTGCTAGCAGCAGCTACCCCAGGCCTGAGAGGAGGGGCGAGCCTTTCCCTAAGACTAGAACCCTTTGATCTAACTTCTGGAGGATCATGGGTGACGCATTTGACCACATGCCCAGTGGAGAGGGAAGGCCCAGGCTCCAGTACTGACCACCCATTTTGTGGATGAGACATAGACCCCTTTTCCCTCTCTTGGAGAGCAAGAGAGGATAGAGACATTATAAACAGTGAGGCAAAGGTGTGCCACTCACAGGCAACCAAAGGTGGGTTGAAGACACTTTCTTTTGTGGGGACGTTGGACTGTATACATTTTGTTGGACTCTATTAACCGAGAACTTAATTGGTGAACCGGCCAGAGGACCAAGGCCTCAGATCCCCATCACTGAGCCTGGTTGATCCCATGCCTCCCATTATCCCCTTTTGAGCTCCTATATAGGAGGCAGCTCTACAGGATCATAGCTCTCCTCCACAAGGCATGGGAGGAGCCAGACTCAGGAACAATCAACATGGTACAATTCGTGTTCTGTTTCAGGGGAAACTTGGAGACACGTCAGGGTTTCTTGAAGGAGAACCTGCTGAAATCTCAGTAGAACCAGGAATGGGCCTAGAATAATGGGGCCAGGAAGTGAACATTTAAGCCCAGTGCTAGGGTTTGTTGTTGCTGCTAACCTTAAAGTCAAAACTCCTGGCCAAGTGGCAAGGATCTTTCAAGTTGTAAAAAGAGCAAGGGCAGTTTATTATGAAATCCGCCATCCAGGGAAGAGAAAAGAGACATAGGTGTACCATATGAACCTACTGAAGGCTTGAAAGGACCAAGAGGTCCTTTTTCACCAGAACCTGAGCTCAGCCAAAAAGTGCCCTTAATCCATTATTCTGGCCTGAACAGAAACAGCAACTACAATGGCTAATTGAAAACTTCTCCTTGGTGTTCTTAAAACAAACCCATCTAGCTTACCATCAAGTGGATGCCAACCCGGAGAAAAAGGTCCTTGAGAATCTGACCCTTTAGGCTAGGGGTTCCCAGGCTTGGTTCGCAGCTTGCTCAGGTAAGCCTCTGGCGGGCTACAAGACGCTTTGTTTACCTTAGCGTCTGCAGGTACAGCTGCTTGCAGCTCCTAGTGGCTGCAGTTTGCTGTTCCCAGCCAATGGGACCTGTGGGAAGTAGTGGCCCAGCCCACATTGGGGAATCATCCCCTAGTGCAGCCTTTCTCAAACTGGGGATCCCAACCCAAAAGTATATCACAAGATAGTGTAGGGGGGGTCGCAAGTAAGGTCACCATACATCCAGATATTCCTGGAGATGACCTCTTTTTTGGTCCTCTAATCTCCCTCTGTGCAGAGTTTGGAAATATGAAAAAATGTCTATGACTTTCCTTTGCATTCAAAGCTGGGCAGCAGGAGAGCAGCAGTCACTAGTCAGGCATCCAGCTTGGATGCCAGCACCACCACCAGCAACAGCGCAGATGGTAGGGTGGCATGGTATGGTAGTGCCTTCCTTCTGCGCCACTGTTGGTGGCAGAACTGCCTTCTGAGCTGGGCAGCTGCAGAGCAAGTGGCTGTTAGCTGGGTGCCCAGCATAGATGGCAGTACCACTGCCAACAGTAGCGCAGAAGGAAGGATGGCATGGTGTGGTATTGCCACCCTTCTTTCTGTGCCACTGCTGGTGGTGGCACTGCCTTTTGAACTGGGCAGCAGAGAGTAGCTGCTACTCTATAGTCGCTTAGTTCTGAAGACAAGGAAAAATCATGGACTTTTTTTTATATTTCCAAAATCTTCCAGGACAGAGATCAGAGGACTAAAGAAGTTGGCCCAGGAAAACCCGGATGAATGGTGACTCTACTTGTGACCCTCCTGCACTAGCCTTGTCATCCCATTTTGGATTGGGACCCCTAGTTTGAGAAACGCTGCATGAGGGGATTCCCCTACAACACTGAGGTCCAACACAACTAGTAGTTCTTGGTGGACTGTGTCCCACATCTTCTATGGAAGTGGTCGTAGATTCTCAGGAAATCTTTTCATTCTTCAAATATCCACCCGGATGGAGATCGGAGGATCAAAAAAAATGTCATGTCCAGGAAAACCCAGAAGTATGGTACTCCTATCAAAATATCAGCACTCCTCGTTTTAAGTGTCCAAATACTTGTTTGTATATAGTTGTGTATAAAGCCACAATCCTTGGACAATATTATGATTATTACAAGCTCCCCAAACTGTATCCTGTTGTCTATTTTTCCCCCAGAAAACATGTTTCTTAAATGTCCACCTATTTATTCCTGCAGGCTGTTGCTTTGCACTTTTTGAGAGGCTTCAGAGCCTTTGACTGCATAGATAATGATTACATGCTTCATTTAATGCCCCTATAATATGTATAGTAATTTGCTATCACTTTTTTGGGGGAGGAGAGAGGAGTCCATCACAGCCTGAAAATTTTCAAAGGGGGGGCAGCAAAAAAAAGTGGGATACTAGCTGGGGAGGGCTCTGAGTTACTACAGAGAATTCCTTCCCTGGTGTCTGGCTGCTGGGTCTTGATGAAATGTTCAAAGGTCTACCTGATTGCCATATTGGATCAGGAAGGAACTTTCCCCTGGGGCAGATTGGCAGAATACCCTGGGGGCTTTTGGCTTTCCTCTGCAGCTTGGAGCATGGGTCACTTGCTGGCTTAAACTAATGTAAATGGTGGCTCTCTGTAACTTGAAGTCTTTAAATCATGATTTGAGGATTTCAGTAAGTAAGCCAGATGTTCTGGGTCTATTACAGGAGTGGGTGGATGAGGTTCTGTGGCTTGCAATGTGCAGGAGGTCAGACTAGATGATCATGATGAGCCCTTTTGGCGTTAAAGTCTATGCGGCAACAGGACCTCTGGCTCCAGTCAAGTTTCCCGATCACCCCGGAGAAGCTTGTGGGCTCGCATGTCCTGCTTAGCCTTCTTTCAGGCAACTCCCCAGAGATGGAACTCTCCACCTCCTCTCCTCTAGGTCTCTGCAGTTGGGCTCACCCAGCTCTTTATGGGAAAAAAAAACCCAGCTCCCTCTCCAACTGGACTTTATCGCTAAGTAGGCCCGGTCCACCCTCCAGGTGCATTCAAACTGGTTAATTGGCTTCTCAGGCCCATACTAACAGTTTCATGGTATTTGTGGGGTAAACACCCCACCATACATACAGCAGTTAGAGCTTTGTCTCCAAGAGTTCTCTCTCAGGGTCCAGATGTAGCTATGGTACTTCCTTACAAGCACATGGGATAGATGTAAGTGATTGGAAAAGAATGAGGAAGAGAGAGTAGTGTGTTTATATTCCACTGAGAATGTACTGGAGAAGAAAAAAAGTACCCTTGTTGGATGTTTGCTCTTATTGAAAATATGGACAGTTTGATAATGGCAGTGTATGAGGGCATCCCTGTTTTGGTGATTTTAGGGCAAAACTAGGATTTTTTTTCTCACTTCCTAAATCAGCAAGGAAAGAATTGCTTAAAAGTGTCCTCTGTGGATCAGTGCAATTTTGTAGCCGTGTTGGTCCCAGAATATTAGAGACACAAGGTGGTTGAGACCTTTTTCTTCAAGAGCTCTGTGTAGCTCAAAAGCTTGTCTCTTTCACCAACAGAAGTTGGTCCAATAAAAGACCATTATCTCACCCACCTTATCTCTTTGTGGCTCAGGCAGCTGGAGTTAGGCTGTCACCACCCACATTTTCTGGCTGCTGGCTTGAAATCTGCACTGCCACCTTGGTTGAGACTGCAGCATTTGATGGGTTAGGACACAGAAGTATGGTGACAAGCTCCCACTATTGAGGAAATGTGTGTGCCCAGTATAAGATTTCCATTACGGCGTTAGTATTTGGGCACTCCTGTGGTTGGAGAGGATGAGGTTACTGGTCAGTTAGAGGCAGCCTGCTTCTATTCTATA
This sequence comes from Dermochelys coriacea, assembly GCF_009764565.3. Classification (NCBI taxonomy): domain Eukaryota; kingdom Metazoa; phylum Chordata; order Testudines; family Dermochelyidae; genus Dermochelys; species Dermochelys coriacea. Next base: position 25,838,461 of record NC_050069.1, read on the forward strand.
CAATGTATCTTTAGACAACATATGGCCACAACATCAGGCCATCTTAGCAGGTCAGGCACAAGATTAGTAGAGAAACAGTGCACGCTCCTGCTGCTCCACTGAAATCCCCTGGATGAGATGGTCTCTTTGTTTAATGTCTTGTTTTATGTACATACCATGTCAGATAGCCTGTTGCTCTATTAACATCATGTGTCCAGCTGCACCATAGCCTTCCTATTACCATTTTTAATGGTAAAAGCAACCAATTTTAGAAGTTTGTAATTAGGCGAGCAATTGGATATAGGGGCAGCAACTATGAAGAGTTAAGTACCAAAATTCAAATATGGCAGCTCTGGTGAGGCAGTGGAGGAGGGGGCACCCAGAATTCCATTGGCTTGAATCACCACTGTGTTGCTCCAATTTCACACCAGTGAAACCGAGCCACAAATTCTCCACTGTGGAATATCAGACCTAATTTTGATTCCATTAGGAGACTAGTTACAGTCAGCTGAGCTGAATTCGCTTTGGGCTAATGGTGCACCAGCACTGAGGCTCCCCTACTACAAGCTGAAATCACAAAAGAGCTAAACTTACTAAGAGCTGAAATCACCGAGTATTGTGTTAAGTAGTGGGGGAGCCTGAAGATATATTGTGGAGCAGTTTGTTGGATGCCTGGAGCAGGTCCCCATGGAAAGGTGGGGCAATCAGCTTTGAACCATGTAAGGTGCACCTTAACCCCCCTCCCAAAATCTCCACTCAGGTTGGGAGATAAAACTCTGCAGATAAACTTTTGAACTCTGGGGCTCACCTGACCAGGGACAGAGACTTTTGGGTTGTTGGACTTTTGGGACTTTGGGGTGTGTCCTTTCCCTTTGGTTCTCAAGTCCAGCAACCTAATTTGCTTGGGGTGGGTTTTTTGCTCATGGGTGTGTTATGAATCCAGATGGTGGTGTTTCCCCAATATAATGTTGCATTGTTTCTCTCTGTTATTAAAAGGCTTTTTGCTGCACTCAGACTCTGCTTGCACGAGGGGAAGTATTGCCTCTTGGAGGCGCCCAGTGGGAGTGGTATATATTTGTCCCAGGTCACTGGGTGGGGGCTCGAGCCAGTTTTGCATTGTGTTATTGAAATGGAACCCCTAGATACTGAACCCGGCCCTTGTTGCTGCCAACTCCGACGGGCAGAGGGGTTACATTTGAATACTTTAATTTGATTGTTTGGGTAGCTCCAAGAAATAGGGTAATGAGGATTTGGCCTATTGGACTTGTCTCCACAAACACACATTGCACTGGTTTAACTAAATCAATTTCTGTATAGTTAAATTGGTACACTTTCCCCCCCCCCTACCCCGGGCAGACAGATTCAGACTAAACAATGCCAACTACTAAACTGCCAACTTTCATTCCTGAGTGTCCCATTCTTTGCTTGCAAGATCTGGCAGAATAGGCTCAAACCACAAGGAAGTATTTGTTAGAAGGAACAAACTAATGAAGAGTGAAGGGAAAGCAAATTCAGGGAGGAATGATGCCTCGAGAAAAAACAAACAAAAACACACACCATGTCCAAATAATAAAATTTTATTCAAAAGTGAGAGGGAAAAAACTTTCTGTTAAACTGCAGAAATCAAATGAAGGAGTTTTCATAAAAATCTCCTGTTAGGATATAGATATTCAGGTCTGCCTGTAAAGGCCTAGACTCTAAGAATTTATGTATATGTTTCTGCTAGTTATAGAGGTATAAAAGAAAGAATCAAAATCACGGTCTGACTGTATAGGGCCTTTTCTCATTGTGACATTCTGAGGCCCTCTTCTTAGCAGCAGAGGCAGCCATGAGCTAGGAAGCAAATGGTCACACCCTTACATTCCAGACTAGTCACATTGAAATCAGGTGCTATTGGGCTGTTAGGAATACAATCCTGTCCTGATAATGCCTATCACCTCCAGAGAAAGGGAAGAGCCTAGAAGATTTAAAGAAAACTTAGTTTGATAGCATCCTGTCTGTCAAGAACTCAGTTATCAATAGCAGGGGTGTGAAATCCTCATTTCTTTGTTGTTCTATCACTGTAGTCTCTATTTACCTATTGTTTATTTGCATGGTCTCTGTCTGGTTCTGTGATTGTTTCTGTCTGCTGTATAATTAATTTTGTTGGGTGTAAACCAATTAAGGTGGTAGGATATAATTGGTTAAATAATCATGTTACATGTTAGGATTGGTTAGTTAAATTTCAGTAAAATGATTGGTGAAGCTGTAGCTAAGCAGAACTCAAGGTTTACCATATAGTCTGCAGTCAATCAGGAAATAAGGGGGGAAATGGGAAAAGGGAATGGGGGTGGAAAAATTGGAATCATGTTTTGCTAAAGGGGGGGGAATGGGAACAGGGACACAGGCAAGGCTCTGTGGTGAGAGAGCTCGGAAAGGGACATTAAGGAAGGAAATTGGAATCATTGCTTGCTGCAAGTTCACCCCAATAAACATTGAATTGTTTGCACCTTCGCACATTGTTGCTCTCTGTTCATGCGAGGACCACCAGGGAAGTAAGATGGTGAAGGAATAAGCCCTCCAACACCTCCCTGCTCAAAAATTACCATTGGATCAGGATTACCTATACTAAGGTGTTGAAGTACACCCTGCTGGCTGACACCCTGAGAGACCAAGACTACAGGGTCCAGCTCCAGGCCTGGTTGTGGGAGCCCTGGGTGCATGGGATCCCCACAATAAGCCGGTACTGAGAGCATGCAGAGTTAGTCAACGCTGTGCCTGGCTGATGAGACAGCTCATGGTGTCTGACACCATCAGGTGGTCCAGAGACATCTACACGGAATACATCACAGGACACCACCAATACCAGGTTCAGTAACCCAGAACGCCAACCAGGGAAATAACCCACTTCCTTTCCTGACGAACTGAGGGATGCAGCCCACCCATGTACTTATTCTCTACACCATGGGTGGCATACCTGAGCCCATTTATCCACTGATGCTTTAAGAACTCCCACACTCCAAGCTGGAACTATGCTGGTTATGTATGTACCTTGTGACCTTTGTAACCGATACTTGCAGTCCCCCATAATCCAAGCCAGACCCTAGGTGTACAGTATCTTCCCTCTTAGCTTGTGTAAATTTGATTTTAAACTTTAATTCTAACTTGTTAAAACACACCTGGGCAACTGCACTATTTTGCTACCTAGTACTTGGCTTGTCTGCTGCAAATTAACAGATAAAAATAATAATTCGCAGGAAGTTTAAGAAATATGTTAACTTACATAATGCTAAAAGCATACTAGGGTCTTAATAAACAAGCCTAAACACAAGGGGCCAGGCAGACACAGGGAAAGCTTTGCTTAATCTACCTTCGTCCTTCCAGATTGTAGGTTACTCAAGGAGCTACACCACTAGAGAAAGAATGAGTAGACTGGTCTGCTGTAACTTGGAGCAGCCATGCAAGGCTGCTCCATACAACTGAATAGCTGGAGCACAAACTGTTCTGCCCTCTCCCCATCTTGGCACACCTCTGTGCTAGGGGCTTAGAGGAAGGAATCATAGTATTTCCTACACAAACTCTGCTGCAGGAATTCATCAGGGGCACGTTACAGCCTCTTTAAGCCACATAAGCAGTGTAGAGTGGCTAGAATATGGAGTTCTTTAGGGAGCTACATTCTCAGTCATTAAGACTGAAGCCACAAAATGTAGATTTGTTGAGCTGATTCCACACATAGCACTTTATTATATTTACATGAGAACATTTCCTGCTTTAGTAATGAATGACAAATTATATCTTGTAAAATTTTAAGAGCTATAGTGAAACATTTCAATAAGCTTCTTTGTGATCATTGTTTTCATTAGTAGGTTGTCACTAGTACATTCAGTCATGTAGGCCATGAGTAAACAACCAAATCCCCCTGGCTTCAGTTAAATGAAGATGGGGTCCTGCAACAAGGTCCTCAAGGTGACCTGGATGATAGATCTTTATAAGATAAGGCATCTATGCAGATGGTTAGCTTTACTCATTGAAGTAGTCCGATAATGATGGGGCTGTTTAGTCAATTGAGTAGCTGAACATGGAACAGTGCGTTGATATGGAGTTTATATCCTCCACATTGTAAAGCTTGCCTGACCTAAGACCACATGCAACACAATGTATACAAAATAATGCAAATGCATATTAATGCAGTCCTGCATTGCAAGTTCCTTGGGGGACGTTTGTACAATACCCTGCACTGTGGGGTCCTGGTCTATGTTTTGGTTCCATACGTGATACCATTGCAGTCTATTTATACAGTGGTTACTATTACAAGACAACACTTCCCCAGTGGAAGAGTTATTTCCTAATTATAGGAGAAAACTGTAGCATCTTACAACTGTGTGCCACAGTAAGTGCTGGAAATTAGCTTGTTATACAATAGTCACAGATTAAGAAAAGTCACTCAAACCCGTATGACACCGTATATCTAACCCCATCACTTCTTTGCTACACAGTCCCTTCCCAATGTCAGTTAACTGCTCAGAAAGGTGGATCTGTCAGGTGGGTACAGTCTAAACCTACCCCCTTACTGGTTCCTAGACCAGATGGAGAATTTGTATCACCTCACTGACAGACAATAGAGACTTAAGATTTAGAGGTGTAACAAGCACCTCACAAGAATGGGGTCCGATTTTAACTGCAACTTTTAGCATTTTCCTTTTTTGAAAGTTTGGTAGTAACAAAAGTAACTTTAAGAAAAAGTTTCAGCTCACAGTTTTATTTACTCAGTGCTTAGACATTTACAGAGATACATTACAATATATACAGTTTCTATTTACATATATTGTGTTCCATTTTATAGAAAGAGTAACAATACTTATAAGTAATTTACAAACCTTTTACTTTTGTAGACTAACATTGTAATAACACTTGGGAGGCAGTGTTGCCTAATGGCTAGAGAACTGGATAGTGATTTAGACATGATCATATTCCTGGCTTGAGCACTAGGTGACCTTGGGCAAGTCACTTCACTGCCCTGTGCCTCAGTTTCCCCATCTGTAAACAGGGATAAGAATACCAATCCTCCTTTGAAGATTGCTGTAAGAACTAGGTATTATTAGATGGTCAACTTCAACAGGATTTGGATTTGGCTCCTTATGAAGCCATTAAATATCTGGAGATTAGTGAAGTTTCTCTCATCTGCCTTGTGTCTTATACCTCTTCTCTAGCATTTTTGGGGTCACATGTGTCCCCTGATTCTCAGTATAATGAACTGTTATGTAGAAAAAGAGAGTTAGTACATTATGAAATTGAGAGGATGAGAACATGCAAGTTTTACATAAAGTAACAGGAAGAGGATTTTTTAATAAATGCATGATAAAGGGCACTGATCCTGTTGCTAGTGAGGTCAAGGGCAAAATTTCCCAAGGAGGAGAGAAATTGACCATTTGCTTACGCATTTTTACATTAAAGATGAAACTATATTCCATAACACTGAACTTTCTTCGTTATTTTTCCTCCCCTGAAGTATAGCATGAGTTATTTGACTACAGGAAGAAGTGATGAGTTTAGAAAGACTGGATATATTAACCCATGATCAGATGAATGCAAGTTTCATATAAACTGTTCAAACATTAAGTTTTTTAAAAAGTAACCTGGTTTAAGTGTTTCATATCTTTACCCCATTGAACATTGGCTCTAACAGCTGGAAGAAAACATTGTCCTGGGGACAGTTGTTATGACAGACACAGGTAGTGATCAGCATCATTGGCTTTTTGAGGACTTTGCTCTGGGGACACTGGAATTCAACCTGGATTGTTTTGGTGTTGTGTGGTGTGCAGCATCGTCCATCAGTGCAGAACCCACAATAGCGGGGTTTATATGTCTGTATACTAGTGCAGTTCTTGTACTCAAAGTGAACAGCTTTCAATGACTTCTTTGTTCGGACACACTTTTTCCCCTTCTAAGAAAAAGATGAAGTGTCATTAAATGCATGTCATACAGGCAGTTTAGTATACTAACAACTGACTGAAAAACAGAAGAAAGTTAGAAACATGCAGGTTTACCATGGGGTTTGGAAACCTTGGGCCTGTTTCTTGTCTCTTCGCTTTTGCTATAGCAGTCAGACTCCAGTTACTTCAATGGACATATATTACTATCAGAGGCAGATTAGTGTTTTGTGGGACCCTGGGCCAGAGCAAATGGGGGCCCATCCCCACTCCTTCCACCTGTAGTCCCCCCCAGCCACTCCTGCTGGGGAGTGGGGTCGGGGCATGGGGGCTTGACCCACTTGCTCAGCAGGAGCACTGGGTGGGCGGAGCAGGGGTGCCCATTTTTCCAGGGCCCCCTAATTGGCCAGAATTACTATTCTCACTATTCTGTGAAATTTGATCCAGGCCCCTTAATTCATGTATTGCACAAGTCTCTGGTAAGCCATCTCTACTTACTCTGTGGTAAGGCCCATTGTTGACAATTAAGTGTACCAAGAAAAAAAATCCAAAACCCTTGGCCAAATTAAACCTTTGTGTAACACCTCTGAAGTCAGTAAAGTGGCACCAGGAAGTTTAGAGACTAAAACAGTTACTAATTATAATAAATCCTATGAAACATACAGATGCCAGAACATAGTTGACTGACAGCACCTCCCTACAAATAAAACTTCTGTAATGCATTAGAAAAAGCAAACTGTTGCTTGTTCGTGTGTCTGTTTAATGCACTTGAAATGCCAGCATTATATTTTGTATTTGAAAAGATGGAGAAGTTAGGGCAACAAAGAACTCACTCTAGCAAGTGCTTGGGATCATACCTTATCAATCAGCTGTTCGCTCGCACAAGGTCGCACCATGCAGAGTCGTGTCTGCTTCACTATCTCACACTGAGGATTCCTGTTTGTAATGCGTGTGGAAAAGCCCATTCCACAGCTTTTGGAACATGAACTCCATTCTGTTGTCTGCTCAATACAGTTGGAACTTGAGTCAGAGACACCAATTCCAAGAGTCGATTTTTTTCTATACACTATAAATAAAAAACCCCAAATACTCCATTACAATAAAAATAATGGATTCCTGTAAGAGTCCATTTGAACACCACCTAGTTCATTAATAGTGAACAATCAGACAAAAATAAATTCTCTAAACTTATGACTTTGAAATAGGATTTAACAATTTTAAAGCGGATTACTGGAGTGCTTTTTAGTACTAGAGATTTGTTATTTAGGTGTTTGAATGGTGCTCACTTGACAGCCCTGGAGACTGAAGTCCTCTGTTTATCAACAAAATGGATACTGCTTAGTGCAGTCAGGAGTACAGAAATGTAGGTACACTAGCCCTTTCCATGCATCCCAACCTAAACTGGAGGGGAGAGTCATTCAGTCTCCATGCCCAGTCTAACAACTTTCCCATCACTGCTAGTTGTGATGAGGATTTTATTGCTGATTTGCAAGTCATGTGTGAATTACTATGTTTTCCAAGAGGTTTATCTTTTAATTTTTGTCAGACTAGTCACCAAAAATTTAGGTATGAAATATAATTTCAAAACAATCCTTACATCTTATTGAACTGTAGTAAACAGCAGTGAAAGTAAGTTAGATGATTTTATGGTTATGGTTATAAAGCCAACTTGTCAATTATTAAAAAAAGAGTGATGTCAGTCAAAGTACTTACAAAGACTGATGATATGACACTGTACTATCATGTATTAAGCTATAAAACAAGTATTAACAGCTTTATGGTTACACGGTGAAAGAATATTCTTTTATCATAGGAGAGAACCAGAGCGAGTCCAAGTGACCTTGGAACACTCATTTTCTGAGCCAGTCAAGAGGGCTTGGCTTGGTTCCCACGGAAAACCTACAGGCTACATCATTGCTACAACTCTTGCTAGAAGTTATTCCACTATCCTCTTGCAAAGTAAGGCTCCAAAAAACTGGAGATGTTCCAAGTGATATCTCCAGTTGCAAAATGGCAAGGGGGCAAGGGGAGAAAGAGGCCAGGACCAATACTGACAATGTCCAGGAGTCAACCGGTCATCAACAAAAAGCAAATGATGAGTAATAGTAGGATGAGGGTGGCAATATTTTGTATTTACATCATGCAGTACCTTTCAGATATTTGAGAGCATGTTCTAAACTGTAACTAGAGCTCAACATTCCTGCCAGGCAAGAACCAGTAAATATGGTTTCCTTTTTCAAATGTGTGAGCTGATGTTCAGCAGTGTTAAGTGACTGGATCAAGGCCACACTGAAAAGCAGTATGCAGTGGCCCCAACTCCTACCTTTTACCACTAGATTTGCAGGTTTACTTTACAAAGAAGTGATAAGCTTAACTACAGTTTTAAAAAGGAAAAACATTCATAATTCCAGAAAGAGTGCTGGTGGTGGTTGGGGGGGGGGGGGGAAGGTGGGGGGAGGGGATGTTACATAGCTGCTGCTTTTTTTTTTTTTTTAAATCCAACTAATACTTGATTTTTCTAAAAAAGGCTCCTCAGGTTCCCGGAGAACTGAGCTGAAGACTTCCCTCGTTTCCCTGCCAGGCTAAGTGACAACAAGAGGCATGGGATGATTCTTTCAGATCCTGACTGACTGACTTTATCTGCACTAGTAGTTTCCCCTAATGTTGTCTGCTGTTGTTAACAGCTGTAGCTATGGGAGCTCAAACATACACAGGTGCTGGAAGCTGGTGCCATTTTAACTACCATGTCTATACCACATCTTCCACCATTGTTACCACTAGCAATGGACAGAAGTTTTAGGAAGAGCATCTAGTATAGACAAGGTGATTTCTGTAGTATCTGATGTTACTTAGTCTTCTAGAGAAACCAGCAAGACTGTAGATCTGGGAGCAGTAGGACTGATGACATGGCTACACTGGAAAATTAAAAGTGCTGCCACGGGAATGCTCCCGCAGCAGCACTTTGAAGTGCGAGTGTGGTCATGCGGGAGAGAGCTCTCCCAGTGTTCCTGGTAATCCACCTCCATGAGGGGATTAGCTCCGAACACTGGGAGTGCAGCTCCCAGTGCTCGCAGCCTGTCTACACTAGCGCTTTAAAGAGCTCAGACTTGCTGCGCTCAGGGGGGTGATTTTTCACACCCCTGAGCCAGCAAGTTGGAGCGCTATAAAACATAAGTGTAGACAAGCCCACAGGTGGTTGGTTCCCCCTCCCTGTGGCCTTGGGAGAAGACTGTAGAGAGAAAGCCATCCAAAGTCTCCTGCAAGTAGGAGTGGATACGGTCAAAGCAGAGACCTTTGGTTCTCGGAGACCTTTCTGGAGGTTTGACCAGACTTTCTCTACCCTCTACTGACTGGTTGTTTGCGTCAACCCTTTCCCTCCCAGTCTCTACACCTTAGCTTCACTCCACAGCTACTCTACATCCCCCTTCCTTTCAGGATATCACTTCCTAGCTAACCCCCACCCCAAAAGAATCAGAACTCACATGTTTGCCACCATCCCATCATTCTCTATGCTTGTGTTCTAGTCTTTCCCCCCACCCTCTTCTGCCATGTCTATTTAGATAGCAAGCTTGTCAGGACAGGGGCCATTTGCTACTCTTTGCACAGTGAGAGTCCCTCTTGGTTGGCCCTTAGGCACTACCATAATAAAATCATTTCTCAGGCTGGCCCCACCTCTGCACACACTACCAGGTGTAGTGCTTACGGGACTAGTGATTGGGCACTGCTGTTCCTGGTAGGTAGCGTTTGCAGGATCTGGCCCTGGTTTTGTTTTAAGAGGCTAATTACAGTTTAAAATGGCTATGCATTTGTTTCCTTTGGGGGTGTTTTAAGTGCCTTTTGCAATTCCACTTTTATTCCTATTTTCCGTATAGTCACTAGTGACTCTGGATGGCTTTAATGAATGTTCTATATGCATTTCTTATAGAAGAACTGGAAGTGGAGGTCTAGTTTTGATAACCAAGTGGGCATTTCCAATACACAATCGTTACCGAGTTAATTTGACTGCAAAAGCTAGTCTGAATAGCTCACCAGCCATAGCAAAACTGCGCAAAGTCACTTCCTCTTTAGGGTCACAAGTCCACTTCTCACAGCACTCTCCTGGGACTTCAGTTTTCCTTGGGAAAGGGCAATCAGGACCAGGGAGCAGTAGGTCAAGGTTACAGCGGGGCACACAGCCAATCTGACCATCTCTGCAGGCACACTGGTATTTACAGCTGGGCTGGAACGTCTCCCCACTCTGATAAATAACCCCGTCAAATACACAGTTGTCTCCTTCAAGCACTGGTATAAAGAGGGAAAAGTGCAGAAGTTACATGTAAAACCAAGACTACACGCAGGTGGCCACTATTTGCTCCACTTCATTAAAAGAACAACATACTCTATTATAGCAGAGCACAGTGATGGTATGAGATGCGGCCGTTCTGAGGGGAAAGATTTCTCCTCATTTACACGTTAGAGGAGCTCACTTTGTCTGCCACACCCGCTACCCCAGCGCTTTGGTGGTGAAATCCCTAGGAGAGGCCAGGAAGAGGAAGCCCTGAGGAAGAGGTTTCAGAGTAGCCGCCGTGTTAGTCTGTATTCGCAAAAAAAGAAAAAAGGAGGACTTGTGGCACCTTCGAGACTAACCAATTTATTTGAGCATAAGCCTTCGTGAGCTACAGCTCCCTTCATCGGATGCCTGAGGAAGAGGTGTCCAAGCGGGGATCTAAAGTAGGCAGTACCATGGTAGCGCATAGGGTTAGCAAACAGGAATGCAAGTCACAGAGAGAGAGAGAGAGAGAGACATGGGGGTGGAGGAAGGGAGCAACATTTCCGTAGCTCAGGTGGAAGCCCAACAGATTTCCTGGCTGCCTGAGCATCCCCATGGCCTTTCGCCCTGTGACGTACTCCAGGTTAGGGCCCCCCCCCCTCCATCTGTGTGTGGGGAACCGAGCCGCGTGACAGGCTCTGCCCCCATGGGGTACCCCAAGGCGCTGCCGCCCCTCGCTCCTTCTCCTAGCCCCGAAGCATCCCGGCCGAGCACCGCCCAGCCCGGCGCCGGGAGCAGCCGCTCCGGGTGCGATGCTCTCAGGCGGGCCCCGCTGCAGCTGCCCCAAGACCCGGTCTCAGGCTCCGCAGCCGCACTTACCCATGCAGGTGCCCCGCGCGGCCCCGGCGCTGCGGGCGCAGTGGAGGCCGCTGCCCTGGTCGCAGGGCTGCCGCTCGGAGCAGCTCTCCCCGCGCTGCCGGGCGCACACCAGGCAGCAGGCGCAGCCGTCCAGCACGGCGGGCACTCCCGGGGCGCAGCGGGGCGGCGCTGCCGGGCACTGGCGGCCCTCGCACTGCGCGGGGCACGGCGGCGGCTGGGCACTCACCTGCGGGGCAGACAGACGGACCAAGTCAGCGGGCACCCTGCGGCCCCCCGCAGCTCCGGCCCCCGCACACCCTGCCTTGCCCTTGCCCTTGCCTTGCACAGCAGCAGCAGCAGCAGCCGCCCCAGGCTGGGCAGGCGCCGCCTCCGGTCGCAGCCACGCGTCAGCCTCATCCCGCGGCAAGTCTCTCTCTCTCTCTCTCCCCCCCCTTCAGCCCCCGGCTCCGCTTACCTCCCTGCGTGCTGCCCGTCGGAGCCGCTTATATAGAGCGCCTCTGAAACCCCGCCCTCCCATTGGGTAGCCCGGGGCCGGGGCGCGACCAGGGAACCAATCCCAGGCGCACGGGCCGGTTCCGGTCCCCTCTCTCTGTCTCTCTCGCCCTATCAGACTCGGGCGCGCGGCCGTTCCAGCCCGCGGCGCGGCACGCGCGAGCTGAGCGGGTGCGGGGACAGCGGTGGGAGCTGCCGCCGGGAGTGCGCTGCCTGAGCTGGATGGGTAGGGATGGGACAGAGGTGCAGAAAGGAAGGAGGGAGGGAGGGAGAACGTATATGGGAGAGAGGGAAGTGGTTTAGGAAGGCAGGGAGAGAGACTGGTGCTCCCCCTGGACCCTCTACCTGCACTCTGCCGCCTGTCTAGGGGTTAACGCTCTGGAGCGGCCAAATGCCCAGATAATAAGCAAAGAAGTAGGTGCCTGCTAGCCAGACCCGGGATTTAAGGACTACCTGCCTGCCCCCCTCAGCCCTGTCAGAAGTCAGTCTGTTGTTGAAGGGAATAATTGTCCAGCCACCAGTTTCAGGAAGCGAAGGGAAACAAAAAAATGCTAATTGCCCTGGCAAGTGCAGAGCTGGGGCATGAAGCAGATGGAGGGGGGAAGATGGTGGCACAAAGCACAGAAGTCCCTCCAGGAGCATCCTCACCTTTTTGCACTTTGTGTGTGCACACATTACATCTGTACTTGGGTGCCTCTAGAGTTCTCAGTAAGGAGTAAGCAATTTGCTAAGATTAGCCCAAAAGGTTAATGGCTGGGTCCTTTGAGAGGATCAGCGCTATTGTTTCCCTGAGCTTGGACTATTTTCTGCAGTAGCACTGAGAGCATCAGTGCAGGAGTTAATATTAGGTGGCACTTTTGGCCCACAGTATCCGCCAACCCCAAATGTTCAAAAATCATGAGTCAGGATTACCAAAAAACTCATGATTGGCTTTAAAATAATGAGATTATGTAAAAAATAATAGATTTGGTGATTTTTTTTATTTGCCTTCTCCTTTTTGAGCCATGAGGGTGCACTGGGTCACATTTTGAAGTTTTCTTTCTAGCCACCAGAGCTAGAAAGTTTTTTTCTTTAAGAATGAAGGCTGAAATCATCACATATCCACTTGATTCCAGGAGCTGGGGTTTTAAGCAAAACAATTATTATGAGACTCATGACAAAATCATGAGAGTTGGCAACAGCAGTGCTCCTTGGATCAGTCTGGGAAAGCCCCATGAGATCTGTGAGAAGCCCAATGTTTATCCATTTATCAAATGAAAGTTACTTTGTTGCTTATCTGGACTCAGCATTTTCTGTTGGGAATCTGGACTCCTCTCTGTTTTCTGTTCTGTTTTAGCCGATATACTACTCCCATCACCATGGTATCTAAGCACTTTCCCATAGTGCATTCAGCAACATGACTAGCATGTGACACAAGCTGTTCTTTCTTCCTCCCTTCAGGCAAACTGCAGAGGACTAAAAAAAATATAAATAAAAAATTATGAGGGTTAATGAAGGAAAGAAGTGCCCCAGGAGAAAGTGATGAGCTTTATGCTAATTCTGAGATCTTGCAGGAGTTTTTCCCAAGAATGGGCCTTTGACCCTTTACAAGGCCTCAAGTTGCTACTCTAATAGGTATAATAATTAGAGGGGAGAGACTTTTGAAAGTTTGACAATTTTTTGGTGAAATTCTGTTTTTCATTTACCTCTAAGTATTACATGTGCTTCATCAATATAAATAACACTGAATATGCACTAATGGGAGAGGGAGTGTCAGTCACCAGCTAGCTATACAGTTTCCCAGTTTCAGTCAGAGTTCATTCAGCATATGCAAGCAGGTATATTTACAGCAGTAGTTTGTTTTAATGGAAACTCTACTCACCCTCACACTGCTTAACGAAGAGCCCCTGTGATGTCTTGAAAAGATCACAGTCCTCTCTATGCCTATTGTATGTGCATGACTGTGAAACCCTGAGCATCAAACCGTGGGAATATTTTATAGACGTAGCTCTTGTGCTCTGTAATGGGAAATTATCTGAGAATTTAGGGTGCCAGATTCAGGCCAAGGGTAATCAGCAGTAACTACTCTTAATTTATTTTATTCATCAAGAGCCGTGCCATAAATATCTGAGGGTAACCGCCCCAGGTCCCGAGCAGACCCTGTTGCGCAGAAAGCCTGTATGCACAATTGTCTGAAGCAGGTAATAAGTAACAGAATCTAACTCAGACTGTTAAATAACATCATTTGAAAATAACCAAAAATGGAAGACAGACTGGTGAAAACTGGAGGTCTTTAAGCTTAAAGAACCAACAAGGTTCTTTAGGTTGTTATAAGATTGCTATAGCAACCAGCCAAAATAGTGCTCAGCATCAGCACAGAAGGATGTTGCTATAATTGGAATCACCAGATGTGCGTTTTGATTGGGGCCACGTTGCCACATCCTTCTGGAAGTTACTTGGTAACAGCTAGGTTGCTGAATGACCCAGCTTGCAGGAGAGGGTGCAAACCATACCATCATGGATGTCAGCCTCTCCTTCATCTCCCAGGACTCTCAAATCTACTATCACGGCTCTGGCCCTTTGTTCTCTTAATGCTGAACAGTGTTCTGGCCAGACCAGGCAAGGATAGGGAACCAGATGGTACCACAAGCTACACAAAGTTACAGCTTCAGTGTGAACTTGAGGTTTCTGCAGTCACCATCTACCTAATTTGTCATTTCCCCTTCCCTGTCTTGTTTCTTTTCTTTCCTACCTTTCTCTTGCCTTCTGGATTAGCTAGCCAAGACAAAGCCACCTTTTTCAGCACTGTGGCCAGAAAGACAATTTATAAACAATGCTTTTAGTCCAACTGCTAGAAGTTTGCCAAACGTTAAGAGTGTCTAATCAGATACCATGCTTTCCCTGTAATTTTTTCCAGCAGCTAAGTTGTAAGAGAGGTTCTGTATAAGAGAGATGCACAGAAGATGCATTTTCTCTCCCTCTCCAAGTCTTAAAAAGGATCTGAGACATCAGTAACAACAAGAAGAACAACCCAATGCTATTAATAGTCAATTCCACCCTCACCCCTCAATAAGAACATTTCACATTGGATGGCATTAAATAGCAAAGATTGTTAAGCAAAGGAGTTTCCCCTATAAAAGACTATAAAACTACAGGGAAGGAGAAAAGTAAAATAAAATGTTTAACTATTTAAAACTTGAGAAATTAGCTGTTTTTATGGGTGCTCAATATACATTTTAACCATTTTTTTAAAAAAAATGCCACAGGCCCTCACAGTTTAGTGTAGCAAGCAGCAAGCAAGAATTTTAAAACACCTTTGCTGTTATTGGGCCCAATGCCCCTCCCCAGCATATACAAAAACCTATCTTTCCCAGGTACAAACCCTATCCAAAAAATGTAAGTATTTCATTTTCAAAGTGTAACAGCAGTTCCAAAATAGAGTTCTTCCCCCTACCCCAGGATATGAAACAATTTAAAATAAAGTTCCAGCATTGATAGACCATCTTACACTACGCTGCACACCAGAACTCTCTCCACCAGCCATTCCAGCCCTTTTTCCTCTCTGGTTGATAGGCAACTGGTCCTGATTGCTGGGTGGACATTGGCTGTTTGGACCTCTCATGCTTTTAACTCCTACTTGTGTGGCCCTGGATTTCTACAGATTAGCACAGGTAAATGAAGGATTTTGCAATTTACCACATCTTGGGTAATCCCAAACCTCAGGTCTAGAGTCATCCTTATACCAAGACAATTTACTACAAGGTTAAATTGTATCCCAGGGAGTTAGTTTTCATTTTGTTTGATCGTATCCTCTATTTAAAAATCACTACAACAGCTAATGAAAATTATGCTATGAATGAAAATTAATTAGAAGTGAAAGCAACATGAAAACTGTTAACACAAGAATAATACTAAGGTCACCAGGAATCACTTTGAATTTCTTTACCATATGTAGATTAAAATGAGTTTCAATTCATGAACTGAAGCTTTAATTTGATGGGTGATTATTTTTAATGTAGTTTACAAAGTTCAGGCTATCAAGAATTTATGTAATTACCTTATTCTTTTCCTGGCCTCCCGAGACTGAGAGCTATACATTCTCAGCATATGAGATTGTGACAGTCCTTTACCCAGGTTGAGGATGAGGCACCTTTTAACATCAAGGTACCAAAATACACCCCCCAGAATCAGGGCCAGATTTCAGGGCTCTTCTTATATGGGCATGCTGGGTCTAAATTGGCTGCTTCACAGCCCTCCTCCTATTGGTCACTTCCCCCAGCAGCCTCCCTAGACCTCTTAACCCCTCACTTGCCCAGTGTGGGACAGATACCCCATCACACAACCCACCAGGCATGTTCAGCAGGCTAGTCTACATCACTCTGTCCCAGCTCTCATCTGATCTGTGTTTTCCTTACATATCACAGGATTCAGTATGCCCAGCAGGCCTCTGGCGGATATTTACTGTATTTAAAAAAAACCCAGTATATTATAGACTGCGCTGATGAATTTTCTGCCACAGGTGAGTTGGGAACTCAGTTACCCAGAGTTTCCTTGCTGGTTGCATGAGCAGATTTCCACAGAAGCAATGGATGAGTTGGGGAGGGGGAAGGGAAAAATGTACAGAAGCCCTTCCCTGCTACTGTACACAACTGAGGCTAAGCTGCCACTGAAATTAATCATAAAGCTATCAGCACCTGGAGTAACTTCTCCAGAACGTTATTTCAATTATGGAAGCAGATAATACCAGTGAAAACACACAGGAACAATGTACTACAGATGAGTAAGGGAGCCTGCCTGGGACTAGCTTAGCATGTCAGCCCTTTTCTTGTTGTGAAGTTTAGGAATCAGATTAATTTCATTACAAGCAAAAAGCTATGACTAGAAAAGCAGCATGGTCTACTGGGTAAAGCCATGGCCAAGCACTCAGGAGAAGTGGGTGATATTCCCAGCTCTGATGCTGACCGGCTGTATGATCTTGAGTGAGTCACTTCCGCCCTCTGTGCTACTGTTTACCTTTTCACTTTTTGTCTATTTATTTAGATTGTTTAAGCACCTTAATGTGGCAACTGTCTGCTACTGTGTGTACATCCCAAGGTCCAATTGTGCTAGGTGCCATCTTTGTTGGCATTTATAGATGCTACTGAGATGCAAATCAATAGTATTAAAAGTCATACAATAACTTTTTGATATGCCTTTAAAAGTTTATATTAGTATTTTAATTTTTTTCTTAACAGCAACCATTGACTAGTCACTTTGTTACACCTTTGACTTCATTGGAATGCTTTGGCTTCTGTTCATGGATTTCAAAGTAATTAAGGGTTATTAATGAATTAATCCTCACACTATTAGAAGTAAAAAGAAAAGGAGTACTTGTGGCACCTTAGAGACTAACAAATTTATTAGAGCATAAGCTTTCGTGAGCTACAGCTCACTTCATCGGATGCATTTGGTGGAAATGCATCCGATGAAGTGAGCTGTAGCTCACGAAAGCTTATGCTCTAATAAATTTGTTAGTCTCTAAGGTGCCACAAGTACTCCTTTTCTTTTTGTGAATACAGACTAACACGGCTGCTACTCTGAAAACTATTCGAAGTGAAACACAATTGTCTGACTTTTCCATCTGGGGGAAACCAAGGAACAGAGTCCGTGAGTTGCTAAAGGCCACAGAAGCAGTTAATTTCAGAGGAAGGATTAGAACTCGAGGATTCCTCGTGCTCCGTCAAGTATTCAGACCACTAGATCATCTTAAATTTTATAAACTGAGGCAGAAAGGAATCCTGATTTTGCACTGGGATCCACATAGGCAGGTCCTCAAAGGCATTTAAGTGCCTAACTCCTTTAATTTCAATGGGAGATAGGTGCCTCAATGCCTTTGAGGATTTAGGCCCTAGTGATTAAAGACCACTCCATCAGAACCATTGAACTTCCAGACAATGGTTTGGAAAAAAGTTTGGAAGTGTGATACTTCCTCCCCCAAGTAATGAGCACAGGATGTTGCTGAGGACTATGCCCAAAAACTTGATGCTAGCTTTATTCCAAAACTGTTCGTTGTGTCAAAACTGGCCCCAGTCCCCAGATAGCATGGGGCTGTAGTATAATGGGCTGTGCAGGCAGTTGCTATTCTTATTCTCTCTGTTTATTAATTTGGTAATGCATAAGGACAGTTCTACTTCAAGCTATACTTACAAAACAGCATGACAGCAATCAACGATTTATGCTTCAGATATGCATAATTTATACACTATGAAGCTTTTATAAGCCAAACTGATTTCTCATGAGTATATACATAGGTATCTGTGCCTATACATTTGGTTGCATTAAAAGATGTGTTTTGATTGGCATAGTTTGACAAATGAATCAGATCACGCCGCATCTGTGATCTGTTCTCATCGTTATTTACCACGCTGCCAACCTTTGTGTCATCTGCATATTTTCTCTGTAATTATTTTATATTTTCTTCCATATTGAAAAATATTAAATAGCATTGGGTCAAGAACCAATCCCTGCAGGAGTCCATTGGAAACACCCTCACTCACTGATGACTCTTCATTAGATCTATCTGCATGCACACACATGGGTTGTATTGGAAGTTTCACCTTTGACTTCAATGGAAGCAAAACTGGGCACTATAAGGTTGATAATGCCAAAGTTATTGCTCATCTAGATAACAGGAAATTTTCTTACTCAAGCAGGGTTTTGCTACATAGCTGCAAAAGAAAATGATTCTAATCATAGACTGTGTACAATACCAGAGGAGAAATACTCATCTGTGGATTCTGAACCCTCTCCCAATTCCCTGTTATTATTGCTGGGAATATCCAGCCTCTGTCACTGGAAGAGCAAAGACACCACTCCAGATATTGTTGAAAATTTACCAAGCAGCACTGTGTCCAGCAAAATAATTAATACAACCATTAATTTGGTTTCATATGTACTTTGTCTTAGTAAATCATTGGGCCAATAACTTTGACAAAGCCTGTGACACTACACCTCATATTCTTCATAGTTGTATCATTATGATGCATTTTTTTTATAAGATGTGTCTTGTC
Organism: Dermochelys coriacea; assembly: GCF_009764565.3. NCBI lineage: Eukaryota > Metazoa > Chordata > Testudines > Dermochelyidae > Dermochelys > Dermochelys coriacea. The sequence continues at coordinate 25,856,997 of NC_050069.1, forward strand.
AGGTGTCTATGGAAAAGTTATGATTTGCTGAATTTGATTATCCTAGTTGTATACATGTATCATTTTTGTATCTGAAGTTATGAATATTGACTATGTATCTGTATTTCAAATGTGCTTACTCTGGAAAACACCCACAGCTAGCCTTTCAGGTACAACAATGAAGAAGCTAGAAAGTGCTGATGGCCCATCAGCAAAGACAATGGGACATGGAAGAGCTAAACCTTCTGGTGAACCTTTCATCCAGCCAATGAGTAATGGCTGCTGTGACTCAGCAAAGGCATGTGACCGGACCACATGACACTGACCTCCATTTTGGTACCTGTATTTTTCCACAAACTGGGCCGGGAACTAACTTTGGAACAAAGGGCTCCCACCATATAGAAAAGCTATATAAAGTGAGGTGTTGCCTCATCTAGGAGCCTCACTCCCCACACAAGAACACTCCTGGAAACATCTGAGAAAAAGACTGAACAGAGGGGGAAGTGCTGGTCCCAAGATTAAAAGGATTTCTAGCCTGTGTATGGAAACCTGGTGGATTGCTTGTAGCATCAGCCAGGGTGAGAAATTGCTAATTCATATCCAATCTTTCTAGTATTTTAGGCTTAGTTTGTGGTTTTGTTTATTTACTAGGTAATCAGCTTTGTTCTGTTTACTATAATTTATAACAACTTATGATCTTTTTGTAGTTAAAAAACTTGTATTTTTGCTTTATCTAAACCAGTGTGCCTTTGAGTGAAACGTCTGGGGAAAAGTCTCAGCTTGGCTAACACAGGCTTGTTGAATATCTTTCGCACATCAAGGGAAGAACAAACTATTTATGAGTTTACACTGTACAAATCCCTGTGCAGTGCAAGATGGTATAATTTTGGGTTTATACTTCAATGTGGGATGTGTGCCTGGGGAGCTGGGAAATTGACTGGCGTCTGCTGTTTGCACTCATGTAGCTCAGTTTGGATGTGTGGCGCCATATGCTGTTGTGTTGGGTGATAACAGGGCCTGGTGAGGCTGGCTGTGTCTCCAACCAAGCCATGTGAAAATAGGGCCAACTCAGCTGTGTGTCTTAAAGGGGTGCAGTGTTTTCCATAGCTCCAAGACTGCACCCTGGGGGTGACATCCTGTCACAAAGCCAATGTAGTTTCCTTATTGAATTCAACTAAAGCAGTGTTTAAGGCAGGGGATCTCAAACTTATTTTGTGGGGCCCGTGTTGTGTGGTATGCACACCCCATCCTTATTTGGGGCATGGTGGGGTTGTGGTGCCACTGCAGTTACAGTCTACCTGACAGTCTTTAGGCTGAAAGCAGCATGACCCAGATGCCAGAGACAATATGGCTGCCTTAGGGTCAGCGTAGTGTAGCCCAATGGCCAGAATCAATTACAGAGGCCTTTGCATTCAGAGTAGTGCAGCCTAGTGGCCAGAGTCCATATAACTGCCCACGGACACAGGGCAGTTCTGCCTAGGGGCCAGAGTAAATTACAACAGCTCCTGTGTTCAGGGCAGTGCAGCCTAGCAGCCTGAGTCCATATAACAGCCCACAGACAAAGGACAGTGCAGCCTAGTGACCAGTACCCGGGGAGCCACTACCGGCTGGTGGGAGTGTGATGGTCTGGGTAGGGGGGCCCTGGCCCACCCAGGGCCCTAACAGTGGCAGAATGGTCCACCATGGAGTCAGCAGGGAATCCCACTGAAACACACTGACCTCACTTGGATGGGACATTACCACTCACGCACTCTCTCTGGGTCACTTCCTACCCTGCTTCCAGAAGCTGCAGTCCTGGGGTGTCGGGTCTCGGGGCTCATCAGCATGGATGATTCCCTGGGGCCATAGGCCTCCAGTCTGACACTCAGGATCTTCGGGTCCTACAGGCAATGGCTCTTTGCCAAAGGTCCTTCCCCTCCTGCATTCCACCTAGAATGAGCTGGGCTGCTCCCTTTTATACTGAGGCAGCAGTTGGAGCATGCCCAGCACGATCTGAGGGGTGGGATTTCCGCCGCCCATAGCATGGGATTAACCCTCTCTTGTCAAGTGTGTGGTATGCACACCCAGTCAAAGCTCCCCATTGAAAATATTTCAGGCTGTGATGAACTCCCCCCCACATCCCAAGAAAGTGATAGTAAATTACTGTACAGACTTATAGGATCACTAAATGAAGCATGTAACCATTACCCCTGCAGTCAAAGACTCTGAAGCCTCTCAAAAAGTATAAAGCAACAGCCTTCAGGAATAAATACATTGACATTTAAGGTTTCAGAGTAGCAGCCGTGTTAGTCTGTATTCGCAAAAAGAAAAGGAGTACTTGTGGCACCTTAGAGACTAACAAATTTATTAGAGCATAAGCTTTCGTGAGCTACAGCTCACTTCATCGGATGCATTTGGTGGAAAAAACAGAGGAGAGATTTATATACACACACACAGAGAACATGAAACAATGGGTTTATCATACACACTGTAAGGAGAGTGATCACTTAAGATAAGCCATCACCAACAGCAGGGGGGGGAAGGAGGAAAACCTTTCATGGTGACAAGCAGGTAGGCTAACTGAGCTACATGAGTGCAAACAGCAGACGCCAGTCAATTTCCCAGCTCCCCAGGCACACATCCCACATTGAAGTATAAACCCAAAATTATACCATCTTGCACTGCACAGGGATTTGTACAGTGTAAACTCATAAATAGTTTGTTCTTCCCTTGATGTGCGAAAGATATTCAACAAGCCTGTGTTAGCCAAGCTGAGACTTTTCCCCAGACGTTTCACTCAAAGGCACACTGGTTTAGATAAAGCAAAAATACAAGTTTTTTAACTACAAAAAGATCATAAGTTGTTATAAATTATAGTAAACAGAACAAAGCTGATTACCTAGTAAATAAACAAAACCACAAACTAAGCCTAAAATACTAGAAAGATTGGATATGAATTAGCAATTTCTCACCCTGGCTGACAGATAAACCCATTGTTTCATGTTCTCTGTGTGTGTGTATATAAATCTCTCCTCTGTTTTTTCCACCAAATGCATCCGATGAAGTGAGCTGTAGCTCACGAAAGCTTATGCTCTAATAAATTTGTTAGTCTCTAAGGTGCCACAAGTACTCCTTTTTTATTGACATTTAAGAAACTTATGTAACCCTTCTGCCAGGTGGAGCCAGCAGCAACCAGGGCCAGGTTCAATATCTACGGGTTCCTTTCCATTGATACACCACAGAACCAGCTCGAGCCCCCACCCAATAACCTGAGAAAATTACACACCACCCCTGGGTGCCTCTGAGAGGCAATACTTCCCCACTCACAAGCACAGAGTGAGAGTATAGAAAATAAACATTTAATGAAAGGAGGGAAGTAACTTGGCATTAATTTGGGGAAACACCACAAACAGGGTTTATAAACATAAACCATGAGTAAAAGACCCACCCACAAGTAGGTTAGGCAGCGTTCTTTTCCTCTTAGGTTCTTAAGTCCTGCAACCCAAAAGTCCCTTTCACATGCCAGACCCCATTCACAGTTGCTGTCCTTGGTCAGTGCAGACCCAGAGTTCACAGGTGCATCTCCAGAGTTCACCTCCCCCGCCAGGGAGCAAAGAGGCATCTTACTCATTCCACTGGGTGCTCACCAGCCACCTGCTCGTAGTTCTTGCTGCACCTCTGCACCACTGCCCTGCTGGCTATTCATCATGCCTTTTTGCCACCGCCCTGCTGGCCGCTCATTTGCTAGCTGACTGTCAGTCACCTTCTGCTGTGACCTCTGCACACCAGTCTCTCAGTGATTTTTCAGCTCTTTTGTAGGCTGGGTAGAAACATAGTCCCCCCATAACTGATTTTTTTGTTCTTAACAGTCCTACCACAACTGGTTTCAGCTCCGATTGAGCAATTAAAATAATAAAAGAGGCTCGCAATAAAGCCTATTTAGATCTATTCTTTAAACAGCAGAAAAGAATAGATTAAGCCAGTCAGAGGGAGGATACACAGCCTCCAAACCAGAATTTCTACACATCCCCACTTACTTTCACAGAGCGCTGACATTCGAGCCCCTGCTTAATGAGGTTCTTTCAACTGAGGGTGCCCCCCTTATTTGGGACAGGTTAAGCACAGTCCTGCTCTCCTGTATTCCTACAATAATTACAACATTGGTAACCATATTTCACTACCCCTGCATTCAGTACTAAAGTCATTTGTACCCAACACCAGGCAAAGTTGATCCCTTGACACAGCTATAAATGATGAATGTCTAATCAGAGCAGGAGAAAACTATTTACATAAACACACCCATAGTCTCTTCCTCTCCCAGCTAGCTGTCAGGGAAGCATCCATTCAGACCCTGCTTACACGTATTTTCTGAAATAAAAAATAGACAACAGGATACAGTTTGAGGAGCTGGAAGCCTTTTCAATTGTGGCAATAATCATAATTGTCAAAGGATTGTGGCTTTATACAGAACTATGTACAAACAAATAGCTGGACACTTAATGTGATGGGGGCTGATGTTTTAATGGGGTACCATACATCTTGGTTTTCCTGGACATGGCCTCTTTTTTTGGTCTTCTGATCTCCATCGGGGCAGATACCTGAAATATGAAAAACTTTCCTGCGAATCTATGAACACTTTCATGGAAGTTGTGCGAAATGTAGGGGGGTTGTGAATAGGGTTTTCCTGTACATGATTTCTTTTTTGGTTCTCCGATCTCCCTCCGGGCAGATTTTGGAAATCTGAAAAAATGTCTATGAACTTTCCTTACCTTCAGAGCTGGGCAGCTGGAGAGCAGCAGCTGCTCTCTGCTGCACAGCTTGGAAGGCAGTACTGCACCAGCAGCAGCGCAGAAGGAAGGGTGTTAATACCATACCATGACACCCTCTGGCCACCTAGCTTGGAGGGCAGTGCCACCACCAACAGTGGTGCAGCAGGAAGGGTGGCAATACTATCCCTTGCTACCCTTCCTTCTGTGCTTCTGTTGGCAGTGGCGCTGCCATCTGAGATGAGCACTCAGCCAGCAGCCACTGCTCTGTGGCCACCCTGCTCAGAAGGCAGCATCACCGCCAGCAGTGGAGAAGAAGGAAAGATGGCAATACCACACCATGCTACCTACCCTACCTTCTGCCCCGTTGCTAGCAGCAGTGCTACCATCTCAGGTGAGTGCCCGACCAGTGGCTGCAGCTCTCCGGCCGCCCAGCTTGGAAGGCAGCGCTGCCACAAGCAGCAGCGCAGAGAGAAGGTAATATCATACCATGCCACCCTTGTTTCTACACTTCTGCTGGTGCTACCATCCGAGCTGGCTGTCCAGCCATAGTTTGATGCTCTCCTGATACCCAGCTTTGAAGGCAAAGGAAAGTCATAGACATTTTTTTTTATATTTCCTAAATCTTCTCAGAGGGAGATTGGAGAACAAAAAAAGAGGTCATGTCTGGGAAAACCCTGACATAGGGTGACCCTACTCCTGGCCCCCCCTACAGTAGCCTTGCGACCCCCCCTTTTGGGTTGGGACCCACAGTTTGAGAAAGGCTGCACTAGGATATTCCTCAATGACTCTGAAGTCCAACACGGCCAATAGTTTCTGGCAGACAGTTTCCCACAACTTTTGCCTAAGGAGTTGTAGATTCTCAGGGACCTTTTTCCTCATGTTCATATCCACCTGATGGTAGGCTAGGTGGGTTTGTTCTAAGAAGACTAAGGGGAGATCTCCAATTAGCCATTTTATTTGCTCTTTCTGTTGAAGCCAGAATCATGGATTAAGGGTGCTTGTGGGCCGAGCTCCGGTGCTGGTGGAAAAGGCAATATGAGGAGGCCCTCCTGGTCCTTCCAAGCCTTCAGCAGGTTCACCTGTGTCTCTTTTCTCTTCCCTGAATGGCAGATTTGATAATCAACTGCCCTTGCCCTTTTTACAACCTTGAATGTTCCTTGCCACTTGGCCAGGAGTTTTGACTTCAAGATTGGCAGCAACAACAAACACTAGAACTGGGCTTAAATTTTCACATCCTGGCCCCATTATTGTAGGTCCATTCCTGGTTCTACTGAGATTTCAACAGGTTCTCTCTCAAGAAATCCTGCAGTGTCTCCAAGTTTTCCCTCCAACACAACACGTATAGTGCCACTTTGGTTGTTCTTGGGTCTGGCTCCTCCCATGTCTTGTGGAGGAGATCTAGAATCCTGTGGGGCTGCCTCCCATATAGTAGCTCAAATGGGGATAATAGAAGGCATGGGATCAACCGGGCTCAGTAATGGGTAGGGCCCTACCAAATTCACAGCCATGAAAAATGGATCACTGACTGTGAAATCTGGTCTCCCCCTATGAAATCTGGTCTTTTGTGTGCTTTTACCCTATGCCATACAGATTTCATGGGGGAGACCAGCATTTCTTAAATTGGGGGTCCTGACCCAAAAGGGAGTTGCAGGGGGGTTGAAAGGTTATTTTAGAGGGGTCACAGTATTGCCACCTTTACTTCTGCGCTGCCTTCAGAGCTGGGTGGCCAGAGAGTGGCGGCTGTTGACTTGGCACCCAGCTCTGAAGGAAGTGCCCTGCCAGCAGCAGTGCAGAAGTAAGGGTGGCAATACCATACCATGCCACCCGTCTGTGCTGTTGGCTTCAGAGCTGGGTGGCCGGAGAGTGGCAGCTGCTTACTGAGGGCCCAGCTCTGCAGGCAGCAGCGCAGAAGTAATATCATACCATGCCATCTTTATTTCTGTTCTGCTGCTAGCGGCGGATCTGCCTTCAGAGCTGGGATCCCAGCCAGCAGTTGCTGCTTGTCAGCTGTCCAGCTCTGAAGGCAGTGCTGCTGCCAGCAGCAGCAGCGCAGAAGTAAGGGTAGCAGTACCACAACACCCCCTACAATAACCTGGTCATCCCCTCCCCAACTCCTTTTTGGGTCAGGACCTGTAGAATTACAACACCATGAAATTTCAGATTTAAATGCTGAAATCATGAAATGTATGATTTAAAAATTCCTATGACTGTGAAATTGACCAAAATGGATCATGAGTTTGGTAGGGCCCTAGTGATGGGGATATGAGGCCTTGGCCCTCTAGCCTGTTCATCAGTTGAGTTCCAGGGTAACAGAGTCCAACAAAATGTATACAGTCCAACATCTTCACAAAAGAGTCTTCAACTCACCTCTGGTTGCCTGTGAGTGGCACACCTTTGGCTCAGAGCTTATAATGTCTCTACCCTCTCCTCCTCTCCAAGGGAGGAAAAAGAGTCTATGATCCCTCCATGAAATGTGTGGTTAGTACAGCAGCCTGGGCATTCTCTCTCCAGTGGGCAGTCAGATGCATCACACATGATCCTCCAGAAGTTAGATCAAAGGGTTCTAGTCTTAGATAAAGGCTCGCCCCCTCCTCTCAGGCCTCGGGTAGCTGCTGCTAGCAGAATCTCTCCTGCAGCCCAGACTCCTGCTGCAACCTTATTCAGGATCTCCTGAGGTAAGTCTCTTTTTCTCTGCTGTTTCTCCCTGTTCTCAGCTGTCTGGCTTGGTGAGGTGAGGTGTCCGTGCAAAGGACGTCCTCTCTGTTCCCAGGTCCATCAGGGAATTAGTAGGGGAACCCAGACCTGCCCCCCCCACTGGTTCCAGCTCAGGGCCCTCAAGCTAGACAAGGAGAATAGGGTTTGCTGACTCCAACAGTGCCCTGAGCTCCTTCCTACCTTCCCTCATGCCTCTGTAGGCTCTTCAATCTGTTGGTCTGTTCACCCCTTTCTGGGGTGATGTCCCTGGGCAGCTCTCTAGCAGTCTGCTGACAGGATTTATTTTGTCCTGCCTCCTCACTCCACTTTAGCTTCCCTGCCCTTCTGCTCCCAGCCCTTTTATCCTTCCAGCTGCTGTTAGCCTGCCAGTCAGCTGTGGCTGGCGGTGCCTATTGGTTGCTGGGCTAGCATTGGGGTACATACACCCCATGACAGGCTCCTTTTTAAACTTCTCCTCCAGCTTGAGCAGATTCTTGCAGCTGTGGTAGGGCGGGATCACAGAAGCCCAGGACTGCTCTCTAATTCCTCCTGGCCCACTGTGAGGTTATACAACCCATTACAGGTGTTCTAAGTGGTGCAGCCCATGAAGTGCCTCAGGGATTTGGCAAAAGGAACGGATGGTGTGGAGCTGGCACATCATCTTGGCTGTGATGTCCTCCTGCCTCAAGAGAACAAGAACTTGTTAGAGACTTGGGTGCCCCCAGGAATCAGGAGGGATTAATGGTAACTGGAACCCTGGGATGGACTCTTGTCTTCCTCTCTAGTGACCTCCAGTGCCAACCCCCACATTGTATAGTGAGCTCCTACCTCCATTCCCAGTTTCCCCATGACAGCTGTTCCTTGGCAGCTTCTCTTTGTCCGATTTCTCTTTCTGGTTTCAGTGCCTGTATTGTTCCATTCCCATTGGGGCTAGACAGTGGGAGGAACTCTCACTGCACCTCTGTCCAACAGAATAGCAGGGCTCCCTCTAGTGGGTGGAGTATCCTGGGTGCTTGGGGAGGAGATTTGATCTGAAATTGGGTAGGAGGAGAAGGAGAGAGACAGACGTATCCAGTTTTGGGCAATCTCAGAAGAGCTGGCAGATTTGGCCAGGGCATCCCATTACCTAACTGGGGTCAGTCTCAGATGGGAGGAGGCTCATTTCTTCAGGGGTCCCATTGCCCAGCTTCTGTCAGTGTCACTCTTCTATTGGGTCCCATTGCCCAGCTAGGTTTCCTTACCTTTCTGGTTCAGCAGCAGTTGGTAGAGCCAGTAAATACCCTCCCTGGCCTGCTGGCTGATATCGTTGGCTAGGTCATTGATGTACAGATGTGCTGACTGATGTCCTTGGCTGTGCCACTGATGTACATACCTAGCTGAGCTACGAGGTTCCCTATCTTGCGGAACTGTGCTGAGTTCTAATGGAAGGGAGAGGAGAGGGGACTCCATCAGCATTTTATCATCATCTCGCAGTCTCCCCTGGGCCAGGAGTCTCTCCCACCTGAATCCCTCTGAATGAGATACTGGGGGAGAGGAGCTAGAGCTAGACCCTGCCCCGAATGGAGCCTGGGGGCTTAGTTCCTTCTGTCCCCAAGGGAGCCTGGACCAAAGGGATGTGGGCAGGGCCCTCCGTGAGGACTTGCATCCCCAGCTGCTCCAGGATGACAAGAAGGGACCCAAGGCCAGGCACGAACCTGGCTGGAGCAAGGTATGGACTGTGGTCGCCCTAAAGGCCCAGAGTCACCACTGAACAAGGAAAAGAAGAACTTAACTGAAGCCTATCTCATTCCCTGTTCTGATTCTGTGTCCCCAAGTGGAACTTTCCCAACCTACCGCCCCTGCAGAAGCAGATCCTACAGCCTATCGCAGGCAGCCCACCTAAGCCTGGAGTCAGGAAGCTGGGGTCAGAGGTCACTTACATCAATTTCAGGGAGGGTGATGGCGAATCAGAGCAGGGCTGTCCTGCTCCTTATGGCCCTGGCTCTATCCGTGGACACTCTGGATCTAATACAGAAGTTGACATGCTGTGGGGGAAGGAAGCAGGTCAGGATCAACCGGCAAGTTCACATGCCGGGTAAATGAGTCCCTTCCCACCCCCAGGGTGCTGAGAGACGTGCTCAGGGTGGAATATCTGATTAATTGATCATGGAGCTTTAAAAGGCGATTGTTGCACCCAGGATGATGTGTGTATCCTGCAGGTCACAACTTGTCTTTGTCTCTCTAGACGGGGACAATGTTTAGTGTTGAGGCTGGTCCCAACCTCTCTGAACTCCTGATTCATGAACACCTCGTCAGGATGGAGACAGAACCCTGGCTTCAAAATCCTGATTGGATGAAGGGAATGATGGTGAGGACAATCCCCACCTAGAATTTCAGTGCCCATAGGGGAGAAGGGCTGATTCCCTAGGGATCCTCCTGATTCTCTAGGAAGGAGCCAGTGACTCTTCCCTGAGGACCATCTCCTGGATCGAACATGGGTGGGGAGGGGTTTGAGGCTCTCACTCCCCAAGCCATCCAGAGGCCCCGTGGTTACTGCTCAACAGAACCAGGCAGAGCCCTGGCTTGAAGTCAAAACTCCTTCCCCCGTTTCTGAAGGAGAAAGGGCCCAACATAGCATTGCACTGACTGCCCTGACCAAGGATGGCACACTGCGGTGCAGGCTAGGAGGACAGATTGGAAAATGGATCATCCAGTCTGTCCTTTCCAGTCCTCCCCAGTGCTAAGATAAAATTGCCCCCTACCCGTCCTCATCATGCTCACCTCCAAGATGTATTGGAGCCTGTCTGTGTCTGGGGACTCTGCCAAAGGGTTCCCCAGCATGGCATCCAGGAGGTTTTCCAAGACTTTGTGCAGAACCTGCCAAGGAAGGGAGAGCCATGGGTCACAGTTAAGGAAACTGGGGAAACTTCTCCTCCCTGTTAATAGCCTCCTGCCTGGCCAATCAGCATTGAGCCTCTTAGAGGTGGGAGGCTGAGGGGTCTCTCCAGATGTCCCAAAGGATGGCCCAGGTCACCACCGGAGGGGATCACTCTCAGAGCACTATTCCAGCCCCACCTCTTTGTGAGGGCCTCCTGCAATGAGCCACCCCCCCCCCACACACACCTGTGTGGTGAGGGAGGGAAGCAGGGAAAGAAGTAAGAGAAGAAGAGACAGGAAGGAGGGAAAGAGAAACCAAAAAAGACAAACCCCAGTGTCCCCAGTGATTCTATGGGACAAATTCCTAGGTAGGAAATCAAATTCTGCAATCTTAACCTAGTGTTTTCTGTGCCTAGAATTCATCCAGCACCAAGTGGATCAGACTGAACAGGCTCCAAACCTCTCTGAGGGACATTCTAAACAGGGACATTCATTTTCTAGCAAAACCAGTAGTAGGAAAGGCGAAAATTCCGAAGAGGTTCATCCTCATGCTTACGTATGTGAATCCTAATTCTCTCTCAGTCCTCAGGAAGGGACCTTGAGGAGGAGACTTGCTGCAGCAAAGCCATGGGGGGGGGTCTCTGAGGTTGCCCCTGCCGTGCACATGTGTCCTGTCTGGCTCATATCAGGGTCTCTCTGTGAGGTCACTCCCTCCCCACCACCTTTGCCCAATAGGCTGAGGTACTGAAACAGGCCTTTGTGATGTCACTGCGCTACCTCCATTCCCCTGCACAGCTGATGTCCTGAACCTCACCTACCCCTTTGGATACACTGACTGATCAGAATAAAGTGCTCTCAAATGAGGTACAGACCAACAGCTGTTCATAGTCATTATTCAGCAAGTATTTTAGAAGAACTAGAACATTAGAGAGAATCATGAACTGCACGGAGACAATTATTGGAGAGAAGCAGCAAGATTAATCAAATACATGATTGATTATGACCTATTTGCTTGATCTTAAAAGAGAACAAAAGGACCTGAGTCCTTCCTGTTAATAGCCCCCTGCTTGGCAAATCAGCATTGAGCCTCTCAGAGGTGGGAGCCTGAGGGGTCCCAAAGGATGGCCCAGGTCACCACCAAAGGGGATCACTCTCAGAGCACTATTCCAGCCCCACCTCTTTGTGAGGGCCTATGAGAGAAGCTCCCACCCTCCAACACAAACCTCTTGGTGGAGGAAGGAAGCAGGGTAAAGGGGAAAAAAGAAGCAAGAGAAGAAGAGAAAGGAGGGAGGGACAGAGGAAAAAGGAGAACCTCAATGTCCCCAGTGATTCTAGGGGACATAGTCCTAGGTAGAAAGAAAAGGAGTACTTGTGGCACCTTAGAGACTAACAAATTTATTAGAGCATAAGCTTTCGTGAGCTACAGCTCACTTCATCGGAAGGAAATCAAATTCTGCCACCTTAATTTCTATGCTTAGAATTCAGCCAGCACCTGGTGGATCATACTGAACAGTTTCCAAAACTCTCTAAGGCTCTTACCTTCTAAACAGGGACTACAAAATCAGTAGTAGGAAAGGAGAAAACTCCGAAGAGGTTCCTCCTCATACTCATGTGATTCTCTCTCAGTTCTCCAGGAGAGACCCTGAAAAGGAGACTTGCTGCAGCAAAGCCACAGGGGTCTCTGAAGTTGCCCTTGCCCTTGCCCTTGCCCTGCACCTCTGTCCTGCTTGGCTGATGTCAGGGTCTCTCTGTGAGGTCACTGCCTCCCCACCACCTTTGCCGAATTGGGTGAGGTCCTGCAATGAGTCTTTGTGATGTCAGGTTTCAGAGTAGCAGCTGTGTTAGTCTGTATTCGCAAAAAGAAAAGGAGTACTTGTGGCACCTTTGAGACTAACAAATTTATTTGAGCATAAGCTTTCGTGAGCTACAGCTCACTTCATCAGACTGTAGCTCACGAAAGATTATGCTCAAATAAATTTGTTAGTCTCTAAGGTGCCACAAGTACTCCTTTTCTTTTTTGTGATGTCACTGACACACCCACTCCTCCCCTGCAAGGCTGATGTCCTGCTCCTGCTTCTTTGGATGTTTGAGTTGCTTCCCCTAGCTCACCCCACTCAACTGTTGAGTCAGAGATCAAGCCAGCTACACAGTAAAGCATCAGAGGCTGCTCCCTATGCCACAGTCAGTTTTTCATAAATTAGTAGACTTTAGGCAAGAAGGGACCATTAGGGCATCTAATCTGACCTCCTGCCAATCACAGGCATCCTGTATAACACAATAGCTAGTTTTTGACCAAAGCACATACCAGAAAGGCATCTAGTTTTCATTAGAAGACATCAAGAGATGGAGAATCCACTACTTCCCTTAGTAGTGTGTTCCAGTGGTGATTCATCTTTACTGTTAAATATTTGTGCCTTAAATTCATATTTTATTGGTCTGTTTTCACCTTCCAGCCACTAGGGCTTGTTATGTCTTTCTTGGTGAGATTAAAGAGCCCTTTATATATCCAATATTTTGTCTCCATGAAGGCACTTCAATGAAGTCACCACTTGACCTTTTTTATAAGCTAAACAGATTGAACTCTTTCAATAGCTCACAAGAAGGCATTTTTCCCCAGCCCTCAAAACATTTATGGCTCTTTGCTGCTCCTTCTCCACTTTTTCAACATCTTTTTGAAATGTGGACACCAAAACTGGATGCAGTATTCTAATATCAGTCTCACTGATGCTGTATCACCTCCCTACTCTACTCAATACTCTCTTCATATGTCTAATGAGGGCTTCAGCCCTGTTCACCACAGCATCGCATTGGGAACTCATGTTGATCAGCTTACCCAGTATGACCCATCCTTGTCAGAGTCACTGCTTTCCCGGATACAGGTCTCCATTCCATAGGTGTGGCCTGCATGCTTTGTTGCTATGTAGATGACCTTTCATTTGGCTTTGTTAAACCTGGTTTTGTTTGAATGGGTCCAGTATACTAAGTGATCCAGATCACTCTGTATGACTGCCCTGTCGTCACCATTATTAATCACTTTGCCAGTATTTTGTCACCCACAAATTTTATTAGCAGTGATTTTACATTTTCTTCCAGTTCGTTGATAACAATTATTTTTAAAAAATTAGTTCTTGAGAGCCTTTTCAGATCCCTAGTACCAAGTACCTGCTCGGGAAAAGGCCATCGAGCCCTGCTGTTACATAGGGCCTAAGCAAAGAACAAACAGATGCTTAGGAGCTGTGTTATCCATAGGCTCTGAACAACACATGGGGGTCAGCAGCTTACAAATGCACTACAGTCCGGTAATGTAGACAGACCCCAACTGTGTCTTAGTCTCCCACCCTGTAAAATGGGATAATAAATGAAACCTTGAATATCTGTTTTATAGCTGGGGAAACAGGGGCACACAGAAGTGAAGAGACTTGCTCATGGTCACAAAGCCAGGAATAGAAAACGGCAGCTCTTCTGATTGCCAGTCCTGGGCCCTGGTTGCTTGGCTCTACCTTTAGTCATAGACCAACTAGAGGTTTTCTTCTTCGCCCTTGTCCCTTAACTCCGCATTACTGCAGAAGAAAGATTTTCTGTTAGGCACCTGTCTCCAATGCATGTGGATGTCTTTCCAAAAGTCATGCTCTGGCTCAGTCACATGTTATCGGTTTGATAGAGGAACCAAGTGGTGATATTCTATGGCCTGTGTTATACAGGAAGTCAGACTAGATGGATATAATGGTTCCTTTCTAGCCTTAAAATCTATGCAGCTATACATTTTTCTGCTGCTATAAGATAACGCTGGTTATATTTTCTATCATTCACTTTCAGTTGGAATAATAAAGCAATACTGACAAGCACATTCTACTCATGGAAGTTTATTTATCCAGTATAGGCTCCCCTAATCTGTAACACCAAATTAGCCTTCTTCCTTCTCTGAGCATGTGCTTTATCTTGCCTGCTTTCCCACCTCCTCCCCCACTCTCTCGTTTAATGAACTACCAGCACTTTTCCTTAATACAGGGGAGAAGCAGGCAGAGTTATATAAAGAGAGCATGGAGAGACAGGGTGAGTTAGCAGCAGATACACACTGATTATAGGGTTCTCTGTTTATCTTTATTAATGAACAACCTCAGAGAGGGGTGCATATATTTAGCATTGGAAAAGCAATTACATGTTGTCCGCATCCATAAAGTAGTGTGCTGTTGTAATATTTTACAAGATACGCAGCGCCAAGATTGGTTGGTGCTTGGATAAATGATCTGTGAAGAAAACAGTGCGCTGGTTGGGAGTACGGTGGATGTTTTAGTAGGAAGTACTTCTGTTTGAGACATATTCAGTTTGGGATCAATGTCCCAGCAGAGTGATGCTGGACATGCAGCTTTTGTGGAAGAAATGGAAAACAACGCTTCTGACCACTCTGGCGCTCAAGAATCTTAGTCTCAGTCTCCTGGCCAGATGCCATTGTAAGAAGCTACAACCTGCCTATCCAAACCCCCACTGAGTATAGTATGTTTTCTTAAATACTTGTCCTCAGCTGTTTTTTCTACAGCTCATGTTAATGCTGCACAACTATCATCTTCCACCCCAAAGATAGCTGCGTTTCAATAGAAGATACAATTTTTTATTAATCTGATTTAAAATCCAGTGAAGTCAATGAAGTTGACAGAAAGACTCCTAATGAGCATTTGCGCAGGTACAGTAAGGAGAGTCTAATTAGATGGCAATCTGATCATACTTTTCCAAGAGTTACTTTGTATTAGAAGAGCCTACATAAAGGCTAATCCAATGGTAAGGCATTTATCGGCCTTATGAAGATCCCTTGATTATGTCTGGAATGGATTTCAGGCCATCCAGAGAAACAAAGGAGACATTTCTATGAAGGGCTTCATTGTAAAACAAGAAAGTGAATGTAAAGAATATCCTACTCCTTTAAAGGTCAAACACAAATACAACTGACCTTCTCTAAGGTCTATGAAGTCAAGAGCAGAGCAAAAGTCTAAAGTGAGTGTGGCCCTGGTCTGATTTAGGGGCAGGTGACCCAGGTAACTGCCTGGGGGAGCCGGGCTTGCGGGGCACCAGGCTTGGGAAGCTGCTTTTGTTGTTAGCAACAAAAGGGAAAGAAGAGTGTTTGAAGTAACATGTTTCAGTATGTGGATTCATTTTTCACTAACCTCCTAGAATGTTCTGTACCTTTGTAGAATCTCATGGAACCTTCCAGACTTTCTGAAAACTACATTTTCTTTGAACCTCCTAGAATGTTGTCAGCCATGCCATCACGGGTATATAAGGAGTGGGGAGTCGCCAGTCAGTGAGATATAAGAATGAACTGAAGTGAGGTGAGAGCCTCACTGCGATATTGTGAACCTTTTTTTATTTTGTAATTGTGAAAGTGTACTTGTGTTTTAAGACTTGAAGAGTGTAAGCAGCACCTAATAAAGGACATATTTAATGAGACACCAGAGATATCTATTGAACGTCTATCTGAGCAACAATATAAAATAAATACCGTGCCTTCTTTTGCCAGGCTTAAAACGTAATGTTTGATGACTTTCTAAGACTGTGGAACATAGACTTTTGCTCTCCCTAAAACTGTCTGTTTTCACCCGTAGAAAATAGAAGATGTCCCCGAAAAAGCCTTCAGGAGCTAAGTATAGGAAGTGAAAGGCTCAATTGCAATCTAGTTTGCAGCAAGGGGCAAATTTGATGGGAAATTATCTGAAACAGAACAGCATAGACCTTTTGAACTAAAGGACTAGGGTTAATATTCGAAGGCTATCACCTACTGTAATACTATGTAACACTTGTCCACCTAATGTTGGTGCACAGGTCAATTTCTTGATGTTAGTACATTTCACTTAGTCTTGAAATTAAAAAGTTTCTATAAACTTAGAGGAAGTGAATTTTTTATTTGCTTATATAGGACATGAATAAATACAGATTTACAGATCCTAGTGTGCAAATGTATTGTCTTATATGACAGGGATATCGTGCATGCAAATTATGCATCAAAGTAGTGAAATGGGCTACAAATGCAATAAAAATAAGGCATTCAAAAGTTTAACAAATGGAAGGGGAGGGGGGAACTGAAGACGCTCCTTGCCTGGGGCGCCATTTGGTCTAGGGACAGCCCTGCCCAGAATCCTGCCAGGCCAGATTTTCAAAGTTACAAACCTGTAACTGTGCATATGCATTAGTGTGTGCATAAGTAAGGTGCACACTGGTAGATGCATGCAATTGCACATGCCCAGCTATTCCATGCCCCTGGCTCATGGAGACTAATAATTCTAACAGGCTGCTTTATCTTTCCAATGATGAATGGGGTCTTTGTTTGTTTGTTTGTTTGTTTGGCTTGTTTTATAACTTTTTATTAAAGGTCATAGTATCCACCAATCATATAAAATTATCTGTTGTTATTCCTTGGAACTACAAAGTGAGCCAGAGGTTATCAGGTGCAGGGCTTTATTGCTGAGGCAGGCAGACACTAAGTAATATTTATTCATCTATTATGAAAGATGCAAGTCCAAGTAAAAGTTTTAGTTTCTGTAGCTTTGATTTTTATACAAATACAGTTATGTAAATTAGTATGTAGGTTGCCAAGGTGGCTGTGGATATGCAAAGGTCGATCCTTCCTGCTCAAAGGTTAAACTCCGTTACTCACTTTGCAGGAAGACATATTCCCTGAGCAATGTTCTCTGGCCCTGATTCAGGAAAACACTTTCTTACAGGAAAAGCACATTCTTAACTTTTAACATATGCTTAATTTCCATTGATGTAAGCACATGCTTACATGCTTTCTTGAAAAGGGAGGCTTTCCCAAATAGGGACGTTGGTTCAGTAGACTATTTTGTGTGGAAGTAGTTGTGAAAGAAAGGTTCAGAGTCACAAGCAGGTTCAGTCTTTGGCCTGGAGAGGGAAATACAAACAACAGGAGAGAACTGGGGCCTATCGTCAAAACTATGAAGAAAAATGTATTTACCGTCTTTCCAAGAAACCTTGAAGGGCAAGACCCAGTAAAGGAATTAACAGTTACTGCAACCATCACATCTTACTCTTTGAAAGTAAAATGGTACAGTCATCAATAATGTCTGTTCATCACCATGCCCATCTTTACAATGGTTTAAGGAAATGATGTTGTAGGCCAGTGTTTCCCAAAGTATGGGATGTATTGCTTGTAAGTGTGGGAAGTACTAGCTGGGGGCACAGACAGGCCTCTGAATTCCAGAGTCTCAGCTTTCTTAAATAAGTCTCAGAGTAGCAGTCGTGTTAGTCTGTATTCGCAAAAAGAAAAGGAGTACTTGTGGCACCTTAGAGACTAACAAATTATTAGAGCATAAGCTTTTGTGAGCTACAGCTCACTTCATCGGATGCATCCGATGAAGTGAGCTGTAGCTCACGAAAGCTTATGCTCTAATAAATTTGTTAGTCTCTAAGGTGCCACAAGTACTCCTTTTCTTTTAAATAAGTCTATAACTTTTAACGTATGTGAAGAAAACTTTGAAAACATGAAATGGCTGTAACTGATGCAGCAACGTCTGTCTGACTTTGCAGAGAGCCTGACACAATAGCTCTGAGGTGTGAATTGCCTTGCTCATTTCAATAGGTGGTAACTCAGATACCAGTGATACCTTAAATGTCTATATTTAGTCTAAATGTCTTTTATTGTTCATTAAAGTACATGAGAAAAGAGAAAGTTTCATATTATGAAGAGCTACATGATCTACTCTTGGCTCATTTTGGGTAGGTCTTCAGCTACACACATGGAGCTCAAGAGGGGACCTTGATTGTTTTCATTTTTCCTGACTGGGGTGGGTCTCAGCTTTCAACAGTTTGGGAAATAGTATAAGGTTTATGATCTCTGAAGAAGTCACTTATCCTTTTCTCTCTGCCAAAGAATGAAACCTCAGACACCCAAGAGGAGTATATACTGTAGGAAAATACTGGACTATAGAGGGATGAATAGGACAGTAAGGAATCTAGGGGAATCTCTAGAATTTTTTTGCTTAGGGCTAAGCCATGTGAGAAAGGAATCCTCATTCCAGTAACATGTGTATGTGTCTGTTTGTGCGAGGCTGGGGGATAGAAATGGCAACACCTGCAACCTCTGCCACCCCTGGATTAGAGTATATAAGGATTTTGTGTAAAAAATTGAGAGGCAAAATACATTTTGAAGGAATATGATGCTCCTTTTATGCTGGATACCAGAGATAAAAATAATTTTTCCTGGCACTCTCTCCGGCCTTTCATGACTATAAACATTCACTTTCTAACACAGAATGTATTAATGTTAATTGAAAACTTCACAGCACAAACTGCGGAGCCTGGTTCTCCACTGTCTTGTACTTTGTGTAGCCATTTACATCTGTGCAAAGTGAGTACCGCTCTAATCTGATTGTGTTTTATGGATGTAAGCAGGGTCTGAATGAATGCTTCCCTGACAGCTAACTGGGAGGGGAAGAGACTCTGGGTGTGTTTATGTAAATACAGTTTGCTTCTGCTCTGATTACATGTTCAGCAAATTCAGCAGTGTCAATGTGATCAATTTTTGGCCGGTATTGGGTACAAATTACCTTAGTACTGAATGCAGGGGTAGTGAAAAATGGTTACCAATGTTGTAATTATTGTAGGAATACAGGAAAGCAGGACTGTGCTTAACCTGTCCCAAATGAGGGAGCCACCCTTAGTTGAAAGAACCTCTTTAAGCTAGGGGCTCGAATGTCAGAGCCCTGTGAAAGTAAGAGAGGTGGGGACAGATATCCTTAGCTAGGAGACTGTACACACTCTCAAAGGTCCTCTTTAGACAGGTTTAACCTTTTCATCCCCATTGTTCAAAGAATAGAGCTAAATGGGCCTTATTAGAAGCCTCTTGCTGGTGGCAGCGGAAGGTGACTGACAGTCAGATGGTGAACGGATGGCTGGTGTGCTAAAGAGGCATGATGAGCAGCCAGCAGGGTAGCAGTGGAGAGGTACGGTGTGAGCAGGCAGCCAGCAGAGAGGCTTGATGAGCAGGCAGCTGGTGAAGAGGTATGGCAGGAGCAGCTGGTGAGCGGCTAGCAAGGTGGCTGGCAAGGAGAGGTGGCAAGTGAATGCCTGAGCAGCATAGCGAATAAGGTATCTCTTTACCCCACCCAGGGTGGGAAGTGAATTTTGCAGATGCACCTGTGAACACTGGGTCGGCACTGACCAAGGACAGCAACTGTGAGTGGGGTGTAGAGAAGGGCTGGGCACATGAAAGGGACTTTTGGGTTGCTGGATTTAAGAACCTTAGGGGAAAAGGATACTGCCCAGCCGGCTTGTGGGTGGGTCTTTTACTCATGGTTTATGTTTATGAACCCTGTTTGCAGTCTTTTCCCAAATTAATGCCAAGTTACTTCCCTCCTTTAATTAAAAGTTTCTTTTCTAAACTCAGACTCTGTGCTTGCGAGTGGGGAAGTATTGCCTCTCAGAGGCACCTGGGGGTGTTGTGTAAATTTCCCAGGTTATTGGATGGGAGCTTGAGCCAGTTCTGTGTTGTATCAGTGGAAAGGAACCCTAGACTTGAACCTGGCCCTGGTTGCTGCTAGCTCCACCTGGCAGGAAGGTTACACACTCACTTTGTGCACACCTTTGTACAGCCATAAATTACTACACAAGATTCAGGAATAGAGAATTGGGTCCTTCATAACTAACTTGCCAGTTCTGTCCATTGCATGCCCAGTTTGGCTGAAATATCATCAGAGGTCTGCTCTAGGCAGCAGAGCATACACATAAAAATGATTTTGCTGACTATTATGGGATTCTGGAATTTAAGGCCCAATGATGGAAGATGCTGTGTCCTATGCTCCTACTGACGTCAGTGAATTAAAGGCACTCAGCACATTGGAATTGGGTCCAGTAGCATGAAAAGGACAAACTTCATGCAAAACAAAAAGCATTCTGGCAGTTCACAACATATGGAGAAGTGGCTAACCAAAATGAAAGAGATCTCATTAATCTGAGGTACAGAACATGCTACACCAGTCACTGATACTTAAACCAGGTCTACACTAAAAAGTTAGGTCAACCCTGCTACGTTACTCAGAGGTGTGAAAAATCCATATCACTGAGCAATGTATTTAAGCTGACCTAACCCTGGTGTAGACAGTGCTAGGTCAATGGAAGTATTCTTTCATTGACCCATTGACTGCCTTTCGAGAGGTGGATTAACTACTGTGAATGGAATAGGGTGAGCAGATGTCCCGATTTTATAGGGGGCTTTGTCTTATATAGGCAACTATTACTCCTCACCATGTCCCGATTTTTCACACCTGCTGTCTGGTTTCTAGATGGGAGAACCCCTCCCATCACTCTAGTGAGTGTCTACACAGAAGCACTACAGAGGTGCAGGTACAGTGTAGCCTCAGACTTCAGCATGTGAAGAAGTGTCCTGGTGATGGGCTTGTATTTTAGCTGTCTTACAACTGACTGTATAGTGGCTTCAATGTTCTCTAAACACAGCGTACTTGGATTTTAGAAACTCAATTCCTTTATATGGTAAAGCAGACTGAAAACTTGGGTAAATAAGTATAGGGCTGCTGGGGGGTACTGACACAACCCCTGGCTTGAAATGGTTTCCATCCTACAGGGCTTACAGCAGTTTGGTTCCACAGCTCTCAGCACCCCCACTATACAAATTGTTCCAGCCCCCCTGTAAATAAATAACAAATCAATTTATTTATTAAATTAAAATAATCCTCCTTCATTCAAATTATTTACCACCAATACAAAACTTGATTTTGGATCTAAGATAAACTAAGAAGGGGAAAAAAAAGGAAAAGTAACAGACAGAGCAACAGAGAGCAAGCAGAATTATTAGAAGAGCAGCATCTGTCTGTCATCCATTCCCTTCATTCTATTCTTCTCCTCTTGAATCTATGCAGCAGCTTATGGACTCATAAAAAGGACTGGCAAATGCAGTTAGCATGTCATGCCAACTGACATCCCTTCATTATTCAGTACAAATGCCAGGCAATTATAAAGGATTATAAAGTTCTATTAGTTCCTAACAATTTACAGAATATTAGCTTTGGTGTAGCCTTTCAGTTGATGTACAGTACAGACACCAGGCTGGGTATGTGAAATCCATGGCTACAGAAGTATGTTATAAATTCTCTAGGTCACAAGCTTTTTTGCTTTGCCAAGGAAAGAGGAAAAATTGTATAAAATGGAACCAAAGAATGGAGAGCAGGAAATGAATGAGAAGGGAAAGGAGGCATGGAGAGAAACAGAGACAAACTGTTCTATAAAAATGTAAAGCAAGTTTTCTCTCAATTATTTACACAATTTAAGGTACACTGTTAACTTTGCTTACCGTCTTCCTGTACCAAAACAAGTGGCGTTCATGGTCAAATCTGAGACTCCATCACATAGCGCTTTTAAACTCAAAGCTAATTTTGTAACCCAGAAAGCCTTTCACAGAAGTCATTTTCTTCCTTGCTGGATATAAAATTATTTATTTGTGTTACGTTAGTGTCTAGGACCCCTTTGTGCTAAGCACTATACAAACCTTGAATAAAAGACAGTCTCTGCCTAGTTGGGGCCAACCAACCCTGATTACTAAAGAGGCACATCTGCAGAGAAGGGGGAAGCTCAGGAAACTGCAGGGAGTGTGACAGGAAAGACCCTGACCATAGCAGTGTTTGGAAGCCAGGCCCAAATCCAGTTAGGGTTTCCTAAAGGAGCTGTCTGCGCACTGGGCTCTGTCCTCCAAATGCCACTTGCAATCAAAGTCTTTCCTACAGGACAGGGAGAAACTTTGTTTCTGTGAGTCATCCCCAGCCCAAAGGCATGTGCTCCCTGCTCCTGAAGCTCCAGGCCTGCCAGGAGCCAGCAGGATTGGCTGCCCTGGCAGAAAGTGGTGGGGCTGGAAGGCTCCTGCATGCATGTTTGAGCATTGGAACTGGCTGCCACCTACACTAGCTGTAGTCATTGTGTCTGGGCACAGATTCCTGTTGTCATGACCATTGTGATTGGCCACCTCATTGACTACATTTGGGATTCACTCATCAGTGACCAGCAACCAGTGTGGTTGCACTCATGCAAACCTCAAGTGTAGATAGCGAAGTAAAGCTCCAGTCTGCAGCTGTAGAGCTGACCCTGGTTTCTGACAAGTGCAACATAGATTTTCCTTCTCTGTACCAGCTATGCTGGTTTCTGGACATTGATAGCTGAAGAAAAGAAAGGTTAATCCCTGTAGCCGCTGAAGCCCTTAATAAATGGTGGGGCTGCAGAATGAGAAAGCAGGACATTTTATAGTACAGTGAAAGGTGGGAAAAGTAATTTTTATGGCTCTATACCTTCTTTATTATAGACCCCTTTATCATGCTGAGTGCCTTTAACTGCCATTGACTTCAGTGACAAGTGGCATTGCTCAACATCGGATAGGGTTGTAGATTCCAAGACTAGAAGGGACCACTGTGGTCATCTAATCTGACCTCCTGTGTAACACAGACCATAGAACTTCCCCACTATAGTTCTTAGAGCAGCTCATTTAGGAAAAAAACACCCAATCTTGATTTAAAAGTTGCCCATGATGGAGCAGCCATCACAACCAGAGGCAAGGGTTCCACCTGTTCCAAGGGTTAATATGCCCTCACTTTTAAAAATTAGCCCCTTATTTTCAGTCATAATTTGTCCTGTCTCAACTTCCAGGTCAAATGCCTAACCGCAGAAGATGCATACTTTGAGAGGATGTCCCCCTCATTACAATGAATTCTTAAATGACCCATATAAATAAAATGATGCAGGACTATGAAAACTTAAAACGGGGAATTAATAAAAATAAAGACTAGATTATTATTTATCTAGCACTTTAAATCATACAAACGAAGGATATTATGTAACATCACCACACTAAGGAGTGCAGAAAAAGAAAAGAGCTAAAGAGTGTGCTTATCATTCTTGGTTTATGTCATTTATTTATTTAAGAAGCCCTTCACTGATGATAGCCCACAGATATCTGCATTGTTTCAGCCTGTATTTTGTCCCTGTCTGTGCTTGATCCACAAAAGATATGAGTTTGTTACAGCAGTTAGCTAGAAAGCCTGACCTTCTAACTCAGCAGTTCTCAAACTGTGCATCGGGATGCCAAAGTGGGTCGTGACCCCATTTTAATGAAGTCACCAGGGCTGGTGTTACACTTGCCAGGGCCTGAGCCTGGGCCAGACTGCCCAGTTACAGGCCACAAGCCCCGCTGCCTGGGGCTGAAGCCCTTGGGCTTCAGCTTTGGCATGCCCTCACCCAGGGCTCAGGCGGGGACTCAGGCTTTGGTTCCCCATCCTGGGATGATTTAGTAATTTTTTGTTGTCAGAAGGGGGTCACGGTGCAATGAAGTTTGAGAACTGCTGCTCTAGATCAAGCTAGCGTGACACATGCATTTTGGCTTTTGCGGTTCCCAATTCAATAGCTAGTGCCAGATAAGATTGTGGCCATCACACAACTTCATCCTGCATCTGATGGGCCAGATCCAATGTTGGCTGAAGTCAAGGCGAGTCTTTTCACTGGAAAAATATCACCAAATGATAGACCAAGAAGCTGAAAGGTTCTGAGTACCCTAAACTCAATGTGACTTTTTGGCCACCACCTCTCAGGATCAGTCTTTTAGGTCCCTAATGCTGGAGAGGGTTCATCTTACAAACATAGAAGACTAGGGCTGGAAGAGACCTCAGAAGGCCAATTAGTCCAACCCCCTGCTCGAAGCAGGACCAACATCAACTAAATCATCCCAGCCAGGGCTTTGTCAAGCCAAGCCTTAAAAACCTCCAATGATAGAGATTCCACCACCTTCCTAGGTAACCCTATCCAGTGCTTCACCACGCTGCTAGTGAAATAGTTTTTCCTAATATCCAACCTAGATCTCCCCCACTGCAACTTGAGACAATTGCTCCTTGTTCTGTCATCTGCTACCACTGAGAACAGCCTAGCTCCATCTTCTTTGGAAGCCCCGTTCAGGTAGTTAAAGGCTGCTATCAAATCTCCCCTTGCTCTTCTCTTCTGCTGACTAAATAAGCTCAGTTCCCTCAGCCTCTCCTCATAATTCATATGCCCCAGCCCCCTAATCATTTTCTGTTGTCCTTCGCTGGACTGTTTCCAATTTCTCCACATCCTTTCTGTAGTGGGGGGACCAAAACTGGATGCAGTACTCCAGATGTGGCCTCACCAGTGTCGAATAGAAAGGAATAATCACTTCTCTCGATCGGTTGGCAATGCTCCTACTAATACAGCCCAATATGCCGTTAGCCTTCTTGGCAACAAGGGCACACTGTTGACTCATAGCCAGCTTCTTGTCCACTGTAATCCCCAGGTCCTTTTCTGCAGAACTGCTGCTTAGCCTGTCGGTCCCCAGCCTGTAGCAGTGGATGGGATTATTCCATCCTAAGTGCAGGACTCTGCACTTCTTCTATAAAAAGAAAAGGAGTACTTGTGGCACCTTAGAGACTAACAAATTTATTTGAGCATAAGCTTTCGTGAGCTACAGCTCACTTCATCGGATGTATTCAGTGGAAAATAGAGTGGGGAGATTTATATACACACACAGAGAACATGAAACAATGGGTTTTATCATACACACGGTAAGGAGAGTGGTCACTTAAGATGAGCTGTTACCAGCAGGAAGAGGAGGGGGAAAGGAGGAAAACCTTTTATGATGATAATCAAGGTGGGCCATTTCCAGCAGTTAACAAGAATGTCTGAGGAACTGTGGTGGGTGGGGTGGGGGAGGAGAAATAACATGGGGAAATAGTTTTACTTTGTGTAAAAGTCTCTTGGGAGACAGGCCAGTCCTTGTTTACAGACAGCCCCCCAATCTGAAGCAAATACTCACAAGCAACCACATTCAAAAACCAATCGGAGAACACTTCAATCTCTCCGGTCACTAGATTACAGACCTGAGAGTGGCTATCCTTCAACAAAAAAACTTCAAAAACAGACTCCAACGAGAGACTGCTGAATTGGAATTAATTTGCAAACTGGATACAATTAACTTAGGCTTGAATAGAGACTGGGAGTGGATGGGTCATTACACAAAGTAAACTATTTCCCCATGTTATTTCTTCCCCCCACCCCACCCCCCACTGTTCCTCAGACGTTCTTGTCAACTGCTGGAAATGGCCCACCTTGATTATCACCATAAAAGGTTTTCCTCCTTCCCCCCCTCCCCTTCCTGCTGGTAATAGCTCATCTTAAGTGATCACTCTCCTTACAGTAAAAAAGAAAAGGAGGACTTGTGGCACCTTAGAGACTAACAAATTTATTTGAGCATACGCTTTCGTGAGCTACAGCTCACTTCATCGGATGCATTCAGTATGTATGAAAAGAAACATTGTTTCATGTTCTCTGTGTGTGTATATAAATCTCCCCACTGTATTTTCCACTGAATGCATCCGATGAACTGAGCTGTAGCTCATGAAAGCTTATGCTCAAATAAATTTGTTAGTCTCTAAGGTGCCACAAGTACTCCTTTTCTTTTTGCGAATACAGACTAACACGGCTGCTACTCTGAAACACTTCTTCTATGTTTCTCCAACTCTGAGTACACCACAAATTTCCCCGCTCGCCCACTAATTAACTAACTAATAATATTGTTTGTTGAAACAAATGTTGCCTTGGCATCTTAAGCTTGATTTCTCAGCTGGAATTTGCTGTCTAGCTTTATTTGAAGGCTTAAAGACTGATATGGTTTTGTTTTCTGATTTAGATACAAGATAATTCTATGGCCTTGCCCAGTTGACGCTGTCCTTGCAACAAGTATGCTTTAAAGCATGGCCGTTGCTAATACAGCTCTAGTAGATTTCCCTTACTAATGTGGGCAGGAGATATTTTTTCCTGAAAAATATTTTTTGAAACTGGGTTCTTTGGAGGGGCATCCTGTTAAAGGTTGCATAGCTGGTTACCCAAAAACAATTTCTTGCCACACTGATTATAGAACCCCGAGATCAGCATATAAACTGCAGTGAGAACAGGTTATATATGATTAAAGCTTCTGCACACAGTTATATACATACACACCTTGAACTGGTGTTTAACAGTGGCCAGAAATTTGACCTAGGCATACATTTAATTCATTCTAATATATTGTTTAGGGAAAATATAGTATGTAAATGGAAAAATCAGTGTTTAACAGGTTTGCATCAGAAGTTTGCACAACTGGGCCCTGTTTTTTGTATTTGTAAATCAGTTTTTTAATATATAGCCTCCAGAAATTCATAATCCATAAACAGATAGAGAACAAGATATGTACAGCATAAGGCCACACAGGGCATCTCTTCCAATGTGCTGAATGGCCTCAATTCTCACTGAAGTTCAAAGGGATGTGGGAGTGGCTCAGCACCTTGCAGAATCATGCTCATAATATGCTTAAAGGCAAGTTACATTTTTTCCTTAGAGATTTTTTTTTGACAGTCTGTGCAAGACATAAAAAAAAGTAAATACAACAAATTTTGCTAGGTGTGTGATTAATGTATGTTAGTTTAAGTTTCGCTCCCCTGTTTTTATTTCAAAAATCGATTAAAGGATTGAAAAATAAAGAAAAAAAAGGAATAAATTTTGAGCTAAGATGAAGCATAAAGATTATTTATACATTTTTGCAAAACTTTTTTCTGGCTCTGGATATAACATTTTTTCTTGAGATTCTGACTTGCAGAATACCTCTACTAGTTTGGAGAGAGAAACAAACTCATTCCATTATGGCACATCAAATATAACAGGCTCTTTTTATTGTTGCTTAATGGCTTGTTCAAGAAAATCAAAACAGCTTGCAAATATTTCTCTTTTTGCTGTTTCAGTAACATGGAAACAGGGGCCTGAATTGTGAGGAAATATTATTCAGAGGAGCATAATGCTTTGGGTGCATTTTTTGGCATCAGGATGTCCCATTTTGTAATCAGAACTTTGTGCATTCATCTTTTTAAAATAGCTACAGAATTTTTTTCATGTGCTTTCTGAAAAAGTGAGGAATGTTAAATACTGTGCATGTAAAATTGTAATTGGATGTGGAGACTGCATCACTCAGTGGAGAATGGTAAACTCATTGCTGCTCAAATCACAAGTTTAAATCCATCCCAGGCTAGTCATGACCATGGTTCTGACTCTGAAATGATTATGTGCAATGACTGTTCACACTAATGACATAGAAAGGTGGTTGTCCAGTTCTCATGCTCTTGACCATTACAAAAATCGCCATAATAAATGGCACACATTGACAGTTTCAGGAGCAAGGACAAGGAATCAACTGGACATAAAGAATGGACTTTGTCCCTAGGGCTAGGTTTTTGAAGGGTCAAGTCTATAACTATTTACCTACCCTTTTAAGTTTCTATTTCAGGGGAAAAGGTGATAAATGGATATTGACAATATATTTCAATACCTAAGAAATAGGCTCAGTCTATGAGCTGCAGTCCGATCCTGGCATCAGACAAGTTCCTTTCCCACTGCTTCTATTGAACCTCCCATGGTGCATATCAGACTCCAGATGTGTACAGAGGGTAGTAAAGTTGCCTTGAACAATTATGAATTCTTGTCTATGCCGATGATGTCCTTTTATTTCTCATCCCCAATTAGATAACCAGACTGGATAATTCTGACTGGAAATTTTTCACAGCTACATAGTAACTCAAAGCCATATGGATGCCTTTCTGTAATGGTACCACAAACTGCCACACCTGGTTCTCCATTCATTCAGCCAAACCACTGATCAATCTGAGTGTTTGTCTGACCCCAGACCCTTAATTCAGGTATATTGTGGTTACCTTCGGATGCTTAGCACAGATATTAAGGGATGAGAGCCATTACCCATGTATGGGAGGGGGGAATTCCATGAAAACGCACTTAGACGCTTATGTTCTTTTATAATTACTTTATTATTTCATTGTTATCACTACATACTTTTCTAAAGCAACCATTACCGTGGTACCTGGGCACTCAGTTGGCATGCTCCCTTTGAAAGTAAAAACACGGACATTCCACAATGCCCATAGTCTTGCCCAAATTTATTTGGCTTGATTATGTGCCTAGAATATCCCCAAAAACACTGAAAAGAACCTGGCAGATAGTCTTTGGCTGCCAGATCTTTACCTACGTGTTTCACTGGGCACACCAGCTTGACATGAACAGATGGCTCTCTCTATTCTATGTTCAAGCTCCTTACAGCTTGCTTTGTCTGACTGTAGAAGGCACCCTTTCTTGACTTTCTATGACCTTTTTTGGTTCCCTATTTTTCCATTATCCATCTTGAACAGGACCCTGCATCTCAAGAACTTTAATGAAAACCACAGCCTCTTTGGGCTTATCTTCATCCTCCAACCTTCTGCTCTGGAATAGCTAACATTAGAAAAGGGAAATGGAGCATTCACAAAGCTTGATTGGCTGGGCAGGGAGAGGAAGCTTACTTTGAGAGGGAAAACCAAAGGGACTTATTCTTAGGCTGCGGAGGTTAGATTTTTTCTGTAAATATTAATAAATGTCAATCTCACTGTGCACACAAACTGCCAAAAGAATATTTCCATCAATAATAATCAAAATTTACTGATAGGCAAAGTAAGAAAAGTGCGGCATGAGGACTTATTAGAGTTTTATTTAAGGATATATACATATTGCATATTTTGATATATGATGTTGACAATTTGTGTTTTAGTGGGTACAAAGCTTTAATTTTCGATTCTCAGTGTCTATTGTCATTAAATAATTGTCTGACTCCCCAAAATTTTTGCATAACTGCAGAACTTTAAATTCACAAAAATTAAAAATAAACACTGATTTTTGTCTATTGAAATAATAATAACCGGATTCTGCTAAACCTATTTATTCTGCAGATAAAAATCAGAATTCAATGTGCAAGGCTGGTCCAATCTGATATCTTTCACTAGCACTAAATTTACAGAGGGAGACAAAACAAAGAAAATTGGCTTGAGCAGAAAATGTTTTATCTGGACTCTCTGAGGATGGCAGAATAGAAAGCAGTGAAAGTAACTTTAACAATTAAAATTAGACAAATTTTTTTTGGACAAATAGTTTATTTGTTAAAAAATGCAGTGTCAGTTACTCTGAAGCTATTTTTGACATGTATCATTAGGCCACTCACAAACTGGTCAGTGGAGTAGAGGTGGTGGTGGTGCTGTGACTATCCCCCCGCCTCGCGCCCCTCCCCCCATAATCTTCTCTTAGTGGTTAGAGCGCTCACCTGGGATGAGTGAGATCCATGTTTGCATACCTGCTCTGGACAGACCCCAAATGGACTTCTTCAAGTCACCAGAAATTCAGATTCAGTTTAACCCAAACCAATTTTTTTTTCTGATTTTTTTCAGAACTGACGTCAAACTAAAAAATCAGTTATTTGCCAAGCTCCATTAACAATAGCACTGTTACCAAATGGAAACACCAGCCAGATTTGCCCCATTTTCAGAGTACTGTGCTTCCAAAATTTGAATATTTCAATGATGTGGCACAATTTTGTATCTCACTATCTGGATATCAGGGAAAATTTCAGTACAAGTTTTTTTTTAAAAGGGTTTTTGGTGGCGGTGGTGAACTTTTCTGTTGAATTTATTGGATTTCATTGCATTGGTGAAATCACGCTATATTTCTTCAGGCTCCCTGATGGCTGAGCACTGCTGCATGTGCCTAGGAGGATCAGCAGAAACCATTCTGATTTGTTTTCACTGGCCTGCATGAGAGGGAGGAGATATACCCCCAACAGGCACCAGAGCAGGGAGCAGGTTTGCCAGCCATCAAAGTTACAGTGGGTATGACAGACCATTGCTCCTCCCCTCAAGATGGCAACGTCAGAAAGGGGAGATGAAGGGGGAAATCCTGGCCTCTTTCAAGTCTGTGGGAGTTTTGCCAGTGATTTCAGGGTGACCAGGCTATCACCCGAAGCCTGTTAGGAGATAGGCTCTTGCACAGCTTTTGGTAGATTCATAGAACCAGACTGAGAGCCCCTTACTTGCACTGAACAGCACTGTATACCACATTTAGTCCAATTGATTTCATGGATTACTCTATGTGTAAGGAGTTATTGAATATGAGTAAGGGATCATGGTGTAACCTGCAGATTTTTTTTAAGGCCATTATGGCCTCCAAAGGGGCCATTATGATAATCTAGTCTGGCCTCCTGCATTGCACAGGCCATCGAATTTCAGCCATTAGGGAAGAGGACTGTGTGGAAATAGAATGATTCCCTAGGTTTGGACAGGTCAGAGAGCTCTCTAAACTTTTGGGTGCTTATCCAGATTGAATTCTGAACATTCTGATGTTCCCCTATTGTTAACACAATGTGGATTTTTTCCTTTTGAGGCTGAATGATGGAGTGCTATTTATACAGCTTTGTAATTTGGTTATTGCACACACACAGTTCACTGCAGGTGTAGTGATGGAGGCAAGTGTACTGTGCTTTTTCGTGTAGTCATGCTGCAGAGAATTACTGCCCTCCGCTGATATTGTATAGGCAGTTTTACAATGGGGAAGTTTTCTTTTGTGACAGAGATGTAACATACAGGAGTCCTGATAGGAGACTCAGTGTGGCCATTCCCTTGTGTTCAAAAGTCATGAATCAAGCCCCTCCTTCCCATACCATGACATTTTAAAAAATAACACATTCTGATTTATTTTTATTTGTCCTTTGGTGCATGAGTCCCAGGGTTGGCCTTACCACGAGGCGAACTGAGGCGGCTGCCTCAGGTGCCAGACTGTGGGGGGTGGGGTGGGGGGTGCCACTAGGACAGAGTGTAGAAAATTATGTCTGCTGCTGGTGCATATGTATTCTCTCTGCTGTAGATGCACAGAGATGGTGGAGTGCTGTGCTGGAGGAAGGAGGGCACAAGAGACATAATAGGCAGGCAGGAGAAAAGGGGAGAGGGAATAACAGAAAGCAGCAGGAGCTGCAAGGAGAGAGAGGAGGAGGAGGAGCCTCTTATGTCCCTCTCTAGCACCCCCAGAATCCTGGACTGATTAACACCAGCTTCTCAGGGAGCTTCCTGTTTCCTGCTGCTTCCCTGAACCCACTTGAGGAGAGCAAGCAGTCAACTGAAGTAGTAGGAGCCAGTTAGGCCTTTAAGATGCTGATATCTTCCCTCCCTCAGGCCCTGCTACCAGCCTGCTTATTTGTCCCCTTCAAATGAGTGTTGAGAGCCACTATAGCTGGCCCAGAACAGCAGTCTTGAGTGAAAGAAGAAAACGCCCCTCTGGGGCAGCATTCAGAAAAAGAAAGAAAGCAAAGCAAGCTTTTCTATCTAAGCAGGAAGGAGCTCTCCTGAGATACATAGACCCAAATATTCACGGTAAGCCTTCTGGCCTCAGTGAGGATGTGAATGGTGAGAAGATGCCTGATCTTCCAGTTAGTCAGAGTGCAGGTGACCTGGCAGCTACTGCAGCATCCATATCTCCATCTCAAATGGATGTAACCATGCACATTCCTGAAGAAAAGTGTAGATCAGAGAAGAATGTGGTGGAGGCGCAAGAAACAGCTGCTGCTGAGTTTAGTTCCTTAAGTCTAGATGATCCAGGACTATGGACCCACTTGAGCAGTAGCCTGAGGGACTTCCTTGTACTGAATGGGCCACAACAAGTGAAAAACTTCATGTTCCCAAAGACAATGAAAATAGAAGTTTCTATCCAACACATTACTGGAGTGAAATCCCCAATGGTGACAAGTGGAGAGGCTGTGGCTTATGTACTCAAAAACCCAGAATGCTACGTACTGTTTTTGTTGCAAACTCTTCCAGTCTAATGTTCCAGCCACATTGGGTTCTACAGGAATAAAGGACTGGAAAAATCTGGCTAGAAATCTGGCATGCCATGAGAAGGCACCAAATCACCAGAGACTATTCCAAAGGTGGAAAGAGCTTGAGATGACACTAGGTTAAAGGCCACCATAGATGATCAGCATCAAGAGAAGTTTGCATCAGAGTCTCTTTACTGGCAAAATGTTCTGAAAAGGCTCGTTGCGATTGTGAGAATGCTTGCTACCCAAAACCTAGCACTGCATGGCACTTCAGATCAGCTGTATGTGCCAAACAATGGAAACGTCCTTAAAATTGTGGAGCTGATGGCTGAGTTTGATGCTGTACTCCAGGAACATCTATGAAGAGTCACCACACAAGAAATGTACACACACACCACTACCTTGGAAAAACAATTCAAAATGAGATCATACTGTTACTGGCAACAAAAGTTAAGCAGAAGATTGTGGTAGATCTGAAGTCAGCAAGATATTACTCTGTTATTCTGGACTGCACACCTGATATCTGCCATATGAAAAAAATGACTTTAATGGTACGTTTTGTAACAACAACAAAACCTAGTGAAAATGTCCCTGCAATGGTGACTGTCGGAGAGCATTTTCTAGTATTTATTGACATTGATGATACTACAGGAGCTGGTATGACAAATGTGCTTCTTAAAAAGCTGGAAGATACAGGAACTGCGATAGCTGACGTGAGAGGTCAGGGCTATGATAATGGTGCCGACATGAGAGGAGAGAACAGAGGAGTGCAGACATGGATCCAAGAGTTAAACTCTCGAGTTTTTTTTGTCCCATGCAGTTCTCATTCATTGAACTTGGTGGTCAGTGATGCAGTATCAGCCTCTAGTGAGGCTGCTGATTTTTTTAATGTAATTCAAAGCATCTATGTATTTTTCTCTGCCTCAACTCATCGATAGCAAATTTTGAAGCAACATCTGGGAACATCTTCTCTGACACTGAAACTACTGAGTGCCACATGATGGGAAAGTCGAGTGGAGGCGATAAAGCGTATCATACACCAAATTGGGAAGATAGATGATGCCATAGTTGCCATTATGGAAGATAATGCTATGACAGGAACTGTTCATGGGAGAACAGTGTCAGAGGGAAATGGAATCACCAGAAACATTCATAACTTCAAATTTCTGTGTGTTGTGGCATGACATACTGTTTGAAATAAATGTTGTAAGCAAGAGACTCCAAGGTGTTGACCTTGATATATCTGGAGCAATGGAACAACTGGACAAAGCAAAGTCATACCTACAGTCTTACTGGTCAGATGAGGGATTTCAAAACGTTCTGAAGAGTGCACAGAAGTTGGCAGAGGAATTTCACACTGAAGCTATTTTCCCATCCATTCAAGAATACAAGAGTCACTGAAGAAGAAGACATTTTGATTACGAGGCATGGGATAATCCCATAAGAGACCCCAAACAACAATTCAAAGTTGAATTCTTTAACCAGGTGCTAGATTGTGCAATACAGTCAGTTGAAGAATGTTTCATGCAGCTCAAGGAACAAGCCGTATATTTGGGATGTTGTATGATATTCCAAAACTCCTTACTATACCTGAAGAAGATCTATACCAGCAATGCAGGGCACTAGAGACAGTGTTGACACATGATGACATGCGTGATATTGATGCGAGTGCTTTAGGTGATGAACTGAAAGGCCTTTCAAGATACATTGCAGCAGGATCAACTCCAAAGGCTGTTCTGGAATATATGTGCACAAATAAGATGACCACCCTCTTTCCAAATGCTTTTGTTGCTCTTTGCATACTTGTAACAGTTGTCAGTGGAGAACACAGCTTCTCCAAGCTGAAGTTAATAAAAACACATCTACGCTCCACAATGACACAGGAGAAGCTGGTCAGCCTTGCAACCATCTCAATAGAGCATGAGCTGGCTCAGACTGTGGACCTTCAGGAAGCAGTCCAAATCTTTGCAACCAGGAAGGCACAGAAAGCACCACTTTGATTATTCAAACAGATAAAAATACCAGTGTTTACTGTGCAGACAAGAAAAGTTATATTTGCTGTTCAGACATTTGAAAGTTAAGTGTTACTTAACATTTTTGAACAAGGCATTTTAAGTTGTTAGTTCTCCTTTATTGGGATAGGTAGCAGTACCATGAGAGGAGTAGAACAGGAAGAAGACAGAATTGAGACCTTTCAAAGTTTTGGCCCAAGTGAGGGAGTATGGGGGCATCATTTGAGCTCCGCGCCTCAGATGCCAAAATGTTGTCGGCCAGCCCTGCATGAGTTCTTAGGGTTCAAACTTTCAAGACTTTCACTGTAATCATGAGGGCTAGAAAGTTACTTTTTAAAACAATGAAAGCTGTGATTCTCTTGTAATCACGATGCCAGAATCTGGAGCCTTAAGAAAAACAAGTGTCAAAAGACTAGTGATGACCTCTCATGAATTGGCTGGAGATTGATATTATTTTGTGGCCTCAAGGGCATTAACCTTTGTAACCAGGAGTCAGCTCACATGTATGTCACCAAGAAAGAAAGGTCATGTGACAGCGGTCTGAATCCACTGACTCCAGTTGGTACTTTAACAAGGTTGCTTTCTAGGTCTGCTTCAGATGTGGCTGCAACTGCAAGACATCAGTTTGTGAGATTTTTGGCATTGCTGAACCAGATCCTGAACTATGGTTTGGCCTTGTGGCTGGGACTTCACCTTAACCTAATCTAGATCCAGATCTGCATATTGATCCTCCTCCATCCACAACGCATCTGAGTTTAGTGATGCGAGTTCTCAACCCAGAAGAGTGAAGGGAGTAGAAAATAGAAATGTCAACCCTAGTTAGGAAATAAATGTCTAATGTTTGTAATTTGCTAGCTCCAAAACAGGTTAGGATTTTAATTTCAACACTCCTCAGTGGTTTTTTCCATTTTTCTTGGGTGCCGTGAGGCGAATACAGGTATTTCCCAATTCTTAACAACAGATGAAAGTACTGGAAGGCTTAGGCATATGTTATGGTTCTGGATTCCAGCATAATAGCTGAATGAAATTGCCTCAAATTAATGTTGCCCTGATTATAATTCTGTTTTGATGCACCCCATTTTCAAGCTATTCATTCTATCTGTTGCCAAAGGAGAATCCACACCAAGTAACTGTAATCTTGTAGGAAACACCAGAAGGTGAGGTTCCTGTCGAGCATTCACTGTGCCTGCATAGTGTATATTTATGCAAAGAATTTTGTGGAACAGAGTGGCACCCACACTGAACCTGTTTTCCCATGGCTGCTATATCAGCTTGGAAAACTTCTCCTTTTCTTTGGATATTATTATCTGTTGGAGGGTGATTGGAATGTGGAGTTGCTCATTGTGAAAAAGGAAACATCTTTCTCATTCACAAAGAATGCAGTTGGGTCCACACAGTTTACAACACAGTGGAATTTGAAGCTGAGCACCAGAATCTTGTGGCAGTAAAAACCACTGTGATTTATAGGCAAATGTCACTCTGGCTGTCTCCTCTATAAAAGCTTTTTACTACTCTTGTTGAATATAAATCAGAATTATGTAGCCAACAAAATGATGGTTTTGGCAAAACGTTTTAAAGACAAAGAAGAAATGGGCTGGAATTGTCTTGGCTTTATTCTGAGGACAGATATTACTGGAATTTATTGCCTTGCCAAGATCAATATCCCTGTCCATAAAAATAGGTATTTGTAAATTTATGTCCAACTGCATATCCATATTAATTAAAAATGTTCATTTTGGAATTTACCTACAGACCGCAATAATGCTAGATCTTAATGGCTTGAATTGTAACTGACAGAGCTATTTTTATCTTATAAAAGTCACATTCTTAACACCATAACTCCAGCTCTAGCCCATATTTTTTCCTAATAGGGGAAAAGGAGATGGAGCTCATCAGATCTGAATCAAACTCTGTGTGTGTGTGTGTGTGTGTGTGTGTGTGTGCGTGTGCGCACAGTAGACTCATTTCTCAAAATATCGGGTAAAATGTGTGAAAGGAAATGAATGATAAAAGAATTAAGCTGCATGTCATGGATAATAATTTTTCCTTCTTCTCTTGGAGCAGCTGAGATGACAGGGAAAGATGTGAGGGGTAGGGCAGCACTACAGAGAACAGGAAAGCACCAGGGGGAGTAAGAAGTCATCATAGAGAACTGAAGGAATAACACCAGGAACATGAGTGAGGGTCCAGGGCGGTGGGGAATGTTTAAAGAGATTGGGAATTACCCAGAGAACTAAAGAGCAGGTGTACTATGATGTAATTCACTCCTTTGCAAAGGGTCAGTACAAAGTTTACATACCATTTAAGCACTATCTTGAAGGCTTCCACGGGATTTAACAGGTACATAGATTTTTTGCTGGGGCTGGTGCCCCTCTGCACAGGGGTGAAATTCATCCTTAAAGAAGAACTGGAGTGGGATAACAAGAGCTGGAGTAGCACTGAAGGAGCCTCTGAAATTAGATCCGGGTCTGACTCCAGATCTGAAAATTTTTGAACACTTCCACATGATGGAGACAGCAAAGGTGAGGATATATTTTTAGTGTCCATTAGCTAGTAATTGAGAACACCTTACCAAGTCCATTTAACTTCTGACCTGATCCAGGACTGAACTGAGCTTTCTAGATCTGACTTGAGACACACTATCTCATTCCCACCCCATAGTTTGTACTATCATTTTCATGGATGTAACAACTGCTTCATGTCAGTTTATCAGTGAAAAACGGACATTTTAATAAAAAGAAAAGGAGTACTTGTGGCACCTTAGAGACTAACAAATTTATTAGAGCATAAGCTTTCGTGAGCTACAGCTCACTTCATCGCTCTAATAAATTTGTTAGTCTCTAAGGTGCCACAAGTACTCCTTTTCTTTTTGCGAATACAGACTAACACGGCTGCTACTCTGAAACCGGACATTTTAATATAGACAGAAGACTGTGAACACTCCTGTGCACACAAATTTATCACCAATTCACCCAGGACCTTGTCCTTCAACCCTTTCTCACACTGAGTAGCAATTACTCACTTGAGTAGTCCCACTGAAGTCAAGAATGAGTAAGCACTACTCAATAGGAGGAAAGCTTGCAGAATTGTAACTATTGATCTAGAGACCCAAGAGTCTAAAAGACATACTCTAGCTCAACCAAAAGTTATGGGCTTGATGCAGAAACCTCTTGGAGAAATTCTATGGCTTGTGCTGTGTAGGAAGTCAGACTAGATGATCATAATGGTCCCTTCTGGCCTTTTAAATCTATGAATCCATCTAGGTACTTAAATGGCCATTATCTGAGTACCTCTTCCTGCAGAGGCACCGATTTGCTAATGTGCCAGGGGGTGCTCAATCTCTGCTCTGCCCAGGCCCCGCCCCTACTTCATCCTTTTCCCCCAAAGCCCCACCCCTGCCCTGCCTCTTCCAGCCACCACTTTGCCCCCATCCCACCTCTTCCTGCCCAGTTCCACCCCCTCCCCCTGAGTATCCCGCCCTCGTTCCTCCCCCCAGCACCTCCTGCATGCCACTGAACAGCTGATCAACGGCAGCAGAAAGCGCAGGGGGGAGGAGGAGGAACTGATGGGGGGGCTGCCGGTGGGTGCTGAACACCCACTATTTTTTTCCGTGTTTACACCTGAGTGTCATACAATTCACACTGGAATAATAGGTGACATGTTTCTGTCAAATAAATTATTCAAAGCTGTTTCTGAATTCAGGATACCCAGATCATAATAGAGGGTTTAACTGGGTACAAGGGCAGGGATGTGAAAAGCAGAGAACAACTAAGGCACTCAAGGGTTCACTTTCAAAAACACTTTTGTGACTTGGGTCGCTACGTCTGATTTTCAAAAGCGATTTGGGCACTTAACTCTGGATGCACAAAAGGAGGTAGGCATGGTGAGGCTGAGCTATTTTAGCGAGAAGTGTGTGTGGGGGTGGCCCTCCCTCATAACTTTTAGCCAAATGATTAGGGTACTCCACTAGGATGTGGTAGACTCCCAGTTCAAGACCGCCCTGACAGGGAGAAGAGATTTGAACAGGGATCTGAGGTGAGTGCTCTAACTATTGGGCTATGCGGTAGTCTGATGTGTATACTCCCTCAGTCTCTCTTGCTGAAGCTGTTGCACTCTGGATAAATACTTGAAGAGTCACCTGGGCCAGAGAGAGAGAGTGGGCACAGTCATGAAAATGACTCTGTAGCCTGTGCTCACTGACCCCGGATGTGGGAGATTCAGGGTCCAATGTCCCCACTCCAATGACTCTTTCATTATTTATCCACCCTGTAAAGGAGAGATTGAGTGAGACCCCATCAGACATTCCATAGCTGGAAGTTGAAGCTAGACAAATTCAGACTGGAAATAAGGCATACACTTTTGAGCAAGGGTAATTGGCCATTGGAACAATTCACCAAGTGTCATGGTGGATTCTCCATCACTGACTATTGTTTAATAATGATGAGATGTTTTTCTGATAGATCTGCTCTAGAAATTATTTTGGGGGAAGTTCTATGGCCTGTGTTACACAGGAGATTGGAGTAGATGATCACAATGGTCCCTTCTGGCTTTAGGATTTATGAATCTATGAAGTGCCTTGCATGTTAGTGTGTTTGCCAGTTAATGCCACCTCCTTTTTGGTGACAATAATGAGAAAATGTTTGGATTCAATGTAAAAATGAATAGATCTCCTAATCTTTCAGCAGTCCTTCCTACAAGTCCACATTCCCCTGGAGCAGTCAAAGGTAGATTAAGTTCATGAGAATTCTGTTGTTAAAATATTAACAGCATGCTACTGTCACGTCACTTTTCAAGTTACTTTCCCCCCCCCAATAAAAAATGCACCCGCTGATTTATTTATTAATTTATGAGCAGATCCCATATCAATTCCTTTCTCCCATCTCCTCTGCCAGAAAAATTGTGGCCAGGGAACCTGAGTGATGCACTGATTAAGCACATCCCTCTGGCAGTTTTTCCCCAGTAAGTCTCTTTTGCAGACCTGACCATTAATCAAAACCATTCTCTGTCAGAACCCAGGAATAGTTGGTGGTATGAATACCATTTATCCTGCCTCAGGGCTGTATCATCATGGAGTGGGCAAATCATAGAATCATAGAATATCAGGGTTGGAAGGGACCTCAGGAGGTCATCTAGTCCAACCCCCTGCTCAAAGCAGGACCAATCCCCAACTAAATCATCCCAGCCAGGGCTTTGTCAAGCCTGACCTTAAAAACTTCTAAGGAAGGAGATTCCAGCACCTTCCTAGGTAATGCATTCCAGTATTTCGCCACCCTCTTAGTGAAAAAGTTTTTCCTAATATTCAACCTAAACCTCCCCCATTGCAACTTGAGACCATTACTCCTCATTCTGTCAAATACAGCTTGGTGTAATTCTTCTCTCTCTGCACCCATGGCAGAGTGGGTGACTCAAGCCCATGGTGTGTAGTTTGGAATTTGTGTACTGCCCGTTGTGTATCTGAGTTATATGGCGAGTGAAGAGATGAATAAACAATAGGTGAGGAAAGATGATTAATGAACAGTCCTTTGCACAGTTTGAATAAAATGATAAGACTGAGCAGAGGAATTTATTTGAGCCAGTACCAAAATAACAGCAAACAAAAAGCAAAAAAAGTTTCGAACAAATTACTGATAAAGGGCTTGCTATGGGGGATTGCAGGAGTTTTTAGAAAATAGTCATGGAAAAGTTCAGCTCTTCATTTATTAGGGCCCAATCCTGCAAGGGTTTTGTGCAGAGAACTGCCACATTTTCACCTGTTTTCATATTTTAGTAAGGTATATTGTACTTGCGGTCAACAATGGCTCATGTCCTATGTAGGGTAGAAAGTGTTTAATTTGAAAAGAAAACAACATTCCCCTGAAAAATTAGTATGTGGTTTTCTTTCTTCATTTTTCATGTTGGACTCCCTTGAATGAGATAAATTCTATTTTTTTTTCCTATTTCACAATGGTTGATGCTACAGTTTTCAAAGTTTCTGAAAGGGCAAGATTCATTTGCCAAACTTTCACTGTTTTAGATGCATTGTTTGATCAATAGTTACTTCTCTAGAGCTGGGGCCAAAGTTAAACCTGCGGACAATCAAGGCTCCCATCCCATGCTCTGTTATGTGCAGGCAGACGTTGGGACCTGTTTAGAGTCCCGTTGAAGTCAATGGAGCCATGCATGGCAGCAGGGATCTGTCCAGTCAGATCCAGGCTCAAGCTTCCACCAAAATGTCTTTTATTAATAAGCTCTATGGCTCAATCTACAAGGCCCTTGTGTGTGGAACTCACACTGATCTAGCCTTTACAGAAACTTCAGAAACTCTGGTACCCTTATTCTTTCAAAATGGAAAAAATAATAGGACGTGTTAGCTATTTTAAAGAAAAATCAATGTTTAAAAACAATCAGATACTCAATTATTCTGTGGATTTTCTGTTCTTCCCAAATAAATAAGGTTAGACTTAATTCAGATAAAATATATCTTACCGGAATGTGGAAATACATAGGAAAATACAATCAAAACTTGAAGTCCCTGTGAAATGGAAGCAATCGGAAAGCAGAACATTCATCAGTTATAATGAATTGACCTTGAACTTTTTATATATGGACATTAAAAAAGGTGGGAGAGGTGCTAGACATACCCTGGTCACAGTACATAAATTTCGACTATTTATGCTAAAATTTAAGCTGTTTTTAAGAGGAAGGTGCCATTAACTCACCTTCTGCTTTTAATAAAAAATGAATTTTCTTAGAAAAAGTAATAGTGAACTCCCTTCATTCCTTCCGATTTTGGCCTTTGATGCAGAATGCAGTATTGGAGCAGGTACAAGGTATGGCTTCTTAATCATTGCTTTTATTCTTAGCCAGGTCAGTTCTAACACTAGCATGATCCTTTTTGTATGTAAAACTTGCAGTACACTCTCCACAAAGCAAGGTTTATGAGAACGTTCCATGAGTTATTTATGTGACAATGATACACTGTATGCACTATGTACTTGATCCAAAGCTCTCTATAGTCAATGGAAAGACTGCTGTTGTCTTCAGAGGATTTTTGTTCAGGCCCTATGTTAAGATAGTGGCACAAAAATCTCTTTTGTCATAGCCCTACTGAAGTTAATGGAGTTATGCCCACAGAGAATTTGGCCCAATATTTGTATGTATTAATTTAATCTATGTTTAGGGCACTCAACACGAGGCATTTGGACGCTTTATAGTAAAGAGCAAATATTAAATGTTTAAAACAAATGAAAAGCCAACTTGTCAAATCCAATTCCCAGCCAAGTAGCATCAACATCAGCCACCTTGCTTCCTACCTCCTCCCCCCAAAAGGATAAATTAACAAGTTAGTGAATGGGAAAACAAATGGAGGGCCTTCATCCCCTGCTCCCCTGCAAAAAATCAATATATCAAAGATGAGCTGAAATATGAGCTGGGACTTGCAATGGGTCCTAAAGCAACCTGTGGGATATGCTGGTGGAAAACCTGGTGTAAGAGGGTATAAGAAACAGGACAGGAAGAACTTAAAGAACGTGCATTGGCTTATTGATATGTAATTTATTCCACAACTTATGCCACCTCTGAATTTAGCCCAAGCTGTTTTACAAACCAAAACAAACACTTATGCTCAAAATCTGTTCTAATTCCATTGATTTGTAGGTGGTCGGGTTGCACAAGAAGTGGGTCAGCATATAAACAGGCCTTTCAATGTATTAGGTAGATTTGTTTGGATATACATCCATAATTAATTATATATCATACACACTCACACAACTAACAGTAATGTAAACCAGCACCAAAGCTGGGGGATGGGTGGGGGGGAGTTTGTTGGTATTACCCTAGCTTTGTATTTGCCTGGGCCCAGTCCCTCAGAGCACTAGCTGGAGATGTAACCTGTAGTTCCCCTGCCATAACTTGAGACCTGAGTCTGGGCTATGTCTCTTATATTTCCCTACCTTGAGGTTGGAAAATAAGTTCTTGTCACTAGGAATATCCAGCAGTCCTTGTCTTCACCAACCCCACAGGGTGTTTAAATTAAAAGCACATTTATTACAGGAAAAATAGAGAAAAAGTAATCAAAGCAACAGTAATTAAATGTGCACATGCCTCCCACAAGTATTAGTAAATGGGATAGAAGCTTTGTTATTGTGATGGAATATTAACAAGGACATAGCTCAAAAGACCTTTCACTTGGCCTATGGTTTAGAAAAGCTGCCTGTCTTGTCAGAATCCCTCTGTTTTCAGGAAATGGCAGCAATCATCACCTTTAAGCCAAAACTGTTAGCCCAGGTGACATGTCCATGATGGTCTCTGTGTCTACAGAACAACTCAAAACTTCATAGGGTTTTATGCTCTCTTCAAAAGCCTCCAAACCCTACCCATAAAAACTCCCCAGCCTTACAGTCTCATCTTTCCCAAACCAGTTTGTAGTGATTTCTGCAGAAAAGGACGTAGGGGTTACAGTGAACGAGAAGCTGGATATGAGTCAACAGTGTGTTCTTGTTGCCAAGAAGGCCAATGGCATTTTGGGATGTATAAGTAGGGGCATTGCCAGCAGATCGAGGGACATGATCGTTCCCCTCTATTCGACATTGGTGAGGCCTCATCTGGAGTACTGTGTCTGGTTTTGGGCCCCACACTACAAGAAGGATGTGGAAAAACTGGAAAGCTTCCAGCAGAGGGCAACAAAAATGATTAGGGGACTGGAACACATGACTTATGAGGAGAGGCTGAGGGAACTGGGATTGTTTAGTCTGCGGAAGGGAAGAATGAGGCGGGATTTGATAGCTGCTTTCAACTACCTGAAAGGGGGTTCCAAAGAGGATGGATCTAGACTGTTCTCACTGATAGCAGATGACAGAACAAGGAGTAATGGTCTCAAGTTGCTGTGGGGGAGGTTTAGGTTGGATATTAGGAAAAACTTTTTCACTAAGAGGGTGGTGAAGCACTGGAATGCGTTACCTAGGAAGGTGGTGGAATCTCCTTCCTTAGAAGTTTTTAAGGTCAGGCTTGACAAAGCCCTGGCTGCGATGATTTAGTTGGGGATTGGTCCTGCTTTGAGCAGGGGGTGGGACTGGATGATCTCCTGAGGTACCTTCCAACCCTGATATTCTACGATTCTACTTTCTCTTCTACTCCCAGAAGGCTCCATCAATGACCACTCTTCCCTCTGATTGCCACCTTCCAGACTTGCCTATTCCTGCTCCTCAAACAAAGGGCCTCTCTGTTTTTCACCTGTCTGGCTATAAGGAATGTAGCACTGCTAGGTCAAGCTTTTGACCTAGCAGTGCTAGGTAACTAGCACTACTAGCACTAGGTACCTAGCTAGGTCAAGCTTTTGAAACCTACTGTTCTTTTCTAGTTTCAGCTAATAGTGTTTTAGGCAAGATTAAATAGAAAAAGGTTGTTCTTCCAGCCTTGAGCAGCCCACAGTGGTCTGTAAAGCTTACTGTTTTGCATAGTTACTGGAGCAGATGATGGGTTAATGAATGTGGCTTATACTGTCTGACAGTAAGTCTCATTTAGGTTTACTACTTTTCCAATTATTATCTGGCAAGCTTGTTCAGTGGTGGATCCATTACATTATTGAATGGGAGTTTTATAATTTTGAGTTGGCTTTAGTTTAGTTTAGCATCAAGGTCGAGGTTTTCAAAAGTGTCAAGATTTGAATGACCTGGTCCTGGAAGCTGCTAAGCATAGATATATTATACTGAAAGGTGCTAATGGCTTTCAGCTGGTGGGTCTTAGATCCAAAGACAATCACAGATCTTATTAAAGCCAATGGATCTGACACACTCTCTCTTTCAGGCTCAGCAGAAGCCTGAGAAGCTCAATCCCCTCTATATAATAAAAACAGCTGCAGACGATGATGGAGATTTCCCAAGACAATAAGCCACATGACAGGGCCGAGCTAGCTTGGGTAGATTAATGGGGTCTCTTGCTGACATGATGCAGGAGTTAGGTTTGTGTATGTTGGTGGCAGAAAGCCAGGAGATGGAATTGTGAGTGAGA
Organism: Dermochelys coriacea; assembly: GCF_009764565.3. Classification (NCBI taxonomy): domain Eukaryota; kingdom Metazoa; phylum Chordata; order Testudines; family Dermochelyidae; genus Dermochelys; species Dermochelys coriacea. Next base: position 25,900,988 of record NC_050069.1, read on the forward strand.
TCATGAAAGGAAACAGAGGGACTAAAGTTCTGGTTGGAGGTGCCAACTTGGAAAACTGCCTGCTGTTTATTTCTATTGTGTTCAGTGAAACAGGAGTTTGTGTACATTTTCTGTAAATACACAAGATTACATCAAGAATATACCTGATTAGGATTTCTCATCCTAATAGAAACAATCCTGTAAGGCCTCAACTATTCACTAACTAGACAGGACAGAGAGGCAACAGAGGGACAATAAGCAGGACTGAGGGAGAAACCATCCACCTTGGACCTACTTCCTCAAATTCTCTTCTTCGATCTAAAATACAACAAGGGTATTCTCTAAGGGCTTGTCTATATGAACTTTTAGTTCATGGCAAGAGGGGTGTAAAACTGTCCACGTGGACCCTACTGCTGTGCACTAGAAGTGTCGTAGTGTACTTTGATCTAGTCCCATTTCAAAGCAGGGTAGATCAAAGCACACTAGGTAACTTTCAGTGCATGACAGCAGGGTCCACACAGATGCAGTGTGGATGCAGGTAAGTGAAGGGTAGATTTACACCCCAGCTTGTTGCAAACAAAGTGTAGACAAGCCCTTAGTGGAATAACAAACTCCAGAGATATCAGCTGCAATATAATCACAGTATTGGTTATAGAGTGAAGACACTTGGCTTTCAAGCCTTGTATCCCATTATATATCAGAGGCAAGAAGTTATTTCATAACTGCACTCCCTGTCATATGTTGTTCTTTACATAGGGCCCCATCCTGACCCTCGTTTAGGCAAGAAGCAGGAGTGTGTTAGCCCTTTACATTAATGAATACCATCTCCACACTGGCCCAGCCTATCTCAAGGACATTGAGGCTGGTGCAGAGGGAATGTAGAGGGACTCCATATCTGCTTCACTTACATGACTGATAAAGTCACCAGAGGGAGTGAGCTAATGCAGATGGACTTTCTACCCTCAGGCATCCCTCTTCAGCTCCCAATCATTTCCTTCCAGTCCCTTTCCCCATGCAGAGGCCATAGAGGCAAATAACTATGCAAGGCACCCTAGTGGATGGGAACTTATATGGCTTATGTTGCCACATGGAGAGGAACTTCACCCTAATGGATACGGTCTATCTTCTCAGCTGGCAGCACCATTAGGGTTTCATAAAGAGTACAATGTCCCTTTAGGGTCCTCACTCCCTATCACACAGAGATCTGCCCCGTCCCCTTCCTACATTCAGGTTCAGAGCCTGAGCATCATCTTCAAGGACCTGCGGGACAGAGCCCCAGATTTTGTCATCCTTGGGCAGAGGGAAGAATTCGGTAATCGCATAGCTGCTATACAGCTGATTTTGAGAGGGCTGTGGAACTAGGCTTGGTTGTGGAGTTCTGTCCAGCTCAGTGCTGGAGGACATCATTGGGCCAGGATTTGGCCAGAAAATGGTGTTGCTATTTCAAATGACAAAGTATGTAAAGGAAATTCTGCGTGGACCACTTTGAGATAAGAGCACCATGGTCATTCAGAGCTTTGTGCCTACACTGCATGGTTTCTCTGTATACAGAAGACAGTAAAGACCTTGGGGGGCAAAGACAGTATCTTCCTCTTTGTTCTGTGCACTCTGACAATTTAACATAAGTCATAACAGAGAAATAGACTAAAAGCAACAGCTGGGTGTCAGAGATGTCTGGCAATTGTTTTGAAGCATTGAGGTTTGGGTTAATATTCTCTACAGAACTGATTCAGTTCTAGTTACCCTATTTTGATGTGCTAGTTTAGGGCCAATACAAATCTCAGGGCTTGTCAGATGTAACACCTATGCCTAATAATAAGGTACTGACACATTCAAAGTGATTTCATCACCATCCTTGTAGGAACAGGATAACACTGAAATCAGCACTCTGTTTTGTTTTGACATGGATGCAGACCTGTTAGTTCAAACCCCAACATCTGTGCTCAGCGGGGAGCTTGTAGAAAAATTATTTGACAGTGGTGTACAATTTATGTCTGTACACACTTTGGTGGTTGAAATTTCACACCCTGATAGCAGAGCCGTGGTACTGGGCACCAGGATTCCCCAACTCCTAGTAGAGTCTATTGTTTGTATTGAGACACAATGTACTTGAGCATCAAGGATTCAAACATCCTCCAGTCATTCCAGATGCACAGGATATTAAATGTAATTTAAATAGAGCTAAAATCAATGCATTTGATGGCAGACAAATGGAATTTTGTAATGAAGGAAGTGTTGTCTCAGCGCAGGTAATGGGGAAACTGGATTCCTGGGTTCTTTTATTCCTGCCACTGACTCCATAAGTCATTTAAACTGTGGGTTTCAATTTACCCATCCATAAATGGGGATGATGAGGCCATTTGAAAACTGGAATACCAAGCTTTCAGCTAGTATACACCACAGATGCTACCCCTTGAAACAAAAGCCACTACAAGCTTTTGGAGTACTTGTGGCACCTTAGAGACTAACAAATTTATTTAAACATAAACTTTACAGCATGTTATGAGGAAGTAACACGGTAATGGGAATATGTGCTTTTTAAGGCCTGATCTCATTTAAGTTCACTGAATACAAATAAATTGCTCTGCACCACTGGAAAGCTGGGGCTCTGTTCTAGCTTTAATCTTTATCCCTAGAGGCTTACAAAGTTTACTGGTCACTCTGACCAGCCAATAACTAAAGGCCTTTTACCAGACAGATGACACTAGGTTTCTGGCATTCTGGTTCATTAGTGCTGCCAGGGAATGGTGGCTCAGAGCCATCACAAAGTGTGTGGGCTCTCTGTGGGTGCCTGGCCTCCCTCTGATCTGTACTGATCCCCAGGGAACTTGATAGATATGTTGGCTGGCCCAATGACATACTCTGCAGGGAAGCCTGCCCATTCACCCACCCAACCCCGCTCCAGCAGAGAAAAAAAAAATCAGAGGCAAACTCTGAATGGATATCCTCACATAATCCCACCTCCTCTGCCACACCGTGGGGGTAAACAGGGCTTTAACTGGCCTTATAACAGCTTTGCATTACCAGAGTGGTGAAAAGCAGCCAGCATGTACTGATAATCTGGTTCCACAGCTCTGATTTCTCCCTAATAAAATATTGGAAAAACATTAAGAAAACCTCCCTTAATGTTTAGAGTCTCATCCTACAGTACAAGTTTTTCCTTGAATAAGGACCAGTGTTAGGGTCAATACTGAATTATCCATAAAAGGACCAGACCTGTGAGGGGATAGGGAGGGAAATGAAGCTGCAGAGAACCTATACCCGCAGCTCTGCCCCTGCCCAGCAACATGGCTTGAACCCCAGGGATGAGCTTATAAGGCAATAAGAGGAAACACTCCCCTTGCTATTGCTATGTGACTTTGTAACCTACTGATTGGTGGGTTAGCACACTTAGGCAGAGCCCCTGGCATGAGCACAGTAATTTATTACTGGAAGAGGGGATAGAAGCAGCTCCCCTCCTGCAGGGATACAAAAAAAAAATTTCCCTCTCACCCAGGTAAGAAACACACCCTCTTCAACTTCCTCTCACAGTTCCTGCCAAGCCAGGGCTCTTTCCTGTCCCACATGTGTCCCACAGTAGCCACACCCTTCAGGGGCTGTCTGTGGATATGCCACAAGCACAGACCCATCCAGTGCTGTAATTCTGTTACAATAGATTGTGGATCCAGGGAGGAGAAAATTAGGCCCTTATAACATAGTGCATGCAGGCAAAACAGATGTACAATGGGGGTAGCTAAGGCACCCGCATGCCTGTATGTGGTATTGCAGGGGACTTCATTTCTCTTACCCCCCAGCTGGCCACTTCCTTAGCTGCAATGGCCAGTTCCACCCTGTGTCTTCTCCCAACTCCCTCTGAGTTTCTGTGACTCAGTCCTCCAGGCAAGTCACATGAGTTTGCTCCCCCTTGAGGGGGCTCAAAGTCCTAGATGATCCTCATCCTTCCTAGACTTCTTGGCTTTGCTCACTCTTGTCAAAACAGTAACTCCCCAGGCTTTTCCCCACTGGGAGTACAAATACCACATAAACTGGCCCTCCACCCCTCTGGGGCTTCTCTTTTATTCCCTTATCTTGTAGGCCGTAGCTCAGTGAATGCGAATGCCCCTCTACAGGAACCTACCCTGCAAATGACTCAGCCTGACTGCCTCAGACTCATACCCTGGAAGGGTTCCCAGCTCTGTTTATATAGTGATCTCTCTGTTTCACCACCATAGCTGGGGTTAATTTCTCATTAAGTCCCATTACACACAGATGGGATCACTAATTAGCCTTTAAATTGCTAGCTCATCAGCGAGGCTAAGGAACAGCTGCTAAATCAGGGGCAAGGCTGAGCCCAGCTTGCCTCAAAGGGCCAGCCCGTCCATGACAGGGTGAAATTTAACCCAAAAGAGGGAGCAAGTACAGGGCCCTGTTCCCTTCTGAAGTTATTAATGGCTTAAATAGTGCCTAGGGCCCTGTTTAAGAGTGAATTCCACCCTGAATTAGGGGCAACATCTTGAGACGGAAAAGCACAGAGGGGTTTTTTTCATAAGATGTTCATAGAATCATAGAATATCAGGGTTGGAAGGGACCTCAGGAGGTCATCTAGTCCAATCCCCTGCTCAAAGCAGGACCAATCCCCAACTAAATCATCCCAGCCAGGGCTTTGTCAAGCCAGACCTTAAAACCTCAAAGGAAGGAGATTCCACCACCTCCCCAGGTAACGCATTCCAGTGCTTCACCACCCTCTTAGTGAAAAAGTTTTTCCTAATATCCAACCTAAACCTCCCCCACTGCAACTTGAGACCATTATTCCTTGTTCTGTCATCTGCTACCACTGAGAACAGTCTGGATCCATCCCCTTTGGAACTCCCTTTCAGGTAGTTGAAAGCAACTATCAAATCTCCCCTCGGTCTTCTCTTCTGCAGACTAAACAATCCCAGTTCCCTCAGCCTCTCCTCATAAGTCATGTGTTCCAGTCCCCCTAATCATTTTTGTTACCCTCTGCTGGACACTTTCCAGTTTTTCCACGTCCTTCTTGTAGTGTGGAGCCCAAAACTAGACACAATACTCCAGATGAGGCCTCACCAATGGTCGAATAGAGGGGAACGATCAAGTCCCTCAATCTACTGGAAATGCCCCTACTTATACAGCCCAAAATGTCATTAGCCTTTTTGGCAACAAGGGCACACTGTTGACTCATATCCAGCTCCTCGTCCACTGTAACCTCTAGGTCCTTTTCTGCAGAACTACTGCCTAGCCATTCTGTCCCTGGTCTGTAGCTGTACATGGGATTCTTCCATCCTAAGTGCAGGACTCTGCACTTGTCCTTATTGAATCTCATCAGATTTCTTTTGGCCCAATCCTCTAATTTGTCTAGGTCGCTCTGTATCCTATCCCTAGCCTCCAGCATATCTACCTCTCCTCCCAGTTTAGTGTCATCTGCAAACTTGCTGAGGGTGCAGTCCATCCCATCCTCTAGATCATTAATGAAGTTATTGAACAAAACTGGCCCCCGGACCGACCTTTGGGGCACTCCGCTTGATACTGGCTGCCAACTAGACATGGAGCCATTGATCACTACCCATTGAGCCAAATGATTTAGCCAGCTTTCTATCCACCTTATAGTCCATTCATCCAGCCCATACTTCTTTAACTTGCTGGCTTGAGGTTGTGGAATCTCAATCATTGGAGATTTTTAAGAGCAGGTTAGACAAACACTTGTCAGGGATGGTCTAGCTAATACTTAGTCCTGCCATGAGTGCAGGGGACTGGACTAGATAACCTCTCGAGGTCAGTTCCAATTCTATGTAAAGTTTTTGCTGAAATCCTGTGTAATACTGATGACCATAATTTTTTCAAAATATAATACAGTCCTTTGGGTAATATATAAGGAGATATATATATATAGGAAATTATGTTCCTTGTAGTTAAAGGCAAAGGTAATATGCCTTGAGTCAGGTTCCACCAGACAGATGATGGGAGACACTTATCTTACTGGCTGACCACTGTGTATTGTGTGTCTTACAATGGGTGGCTATTAGCATACTGAGTCAAATATTATGGAAAATCTTGCGGGGACTTCAGAAGAAAAATTAACAGGAAACGATAAACAGCAGCAAGTGGGGGGGACCCCCTTTTCAGGTAAAGATCAAAGATCTGAGCTGACATATCTAACACCCAGACATCCTTCACTATGGGGAGTCAAGGTGCCAGTGGGCTCGACCTCATGAAAGAGGGGTCTCAGCCAGCCTGGTTGACAAATGCTAAAAGGACCTTGGGGTAAGCAGTACCTTTTTAAACAAGAGGGCATCTTGTGAGTTGAGTTTAGGCTCTAGAATCTGTGTTATGGTTTTGATATGTGACCCTTTGTTTCCAATGGTCCGGTTTGCTATCATATAAATCTGTGCATTAAGTGGAGCTGTGTTCTAAGGTGTTACAGGTAAGCTGCGGTGCACTATTCCTTTGGGAAGAGTGGGTCTGGTATTCAGTGAGTGTCCAGTGGATAAGGGGTGGACCCCGCAGGGGATGCTCAGAGGACTTGGGGGTTGTAGTGCACCTAAAGCTAACCTGCATGAGGGACAGCACAGCCCACATGGGCTGAGAGGGGAGCACTTGTACTGCCTGTGGCTGGGAGCATCAGAGAGCTGACCCCCGGCTGGTACAGACGAGGCTTCCTCATGCTAAGGGCAAGTGGTAGTCAGGTGCCTCACAAGAGTCGCAAGACAGTAGAAGATTGAATCATTTATCCACCATGCCGGGTGGTGCAACTTTCACTGCAGCTGTGTAGCGGACAAGTGCCTGATCCCTGGCAGAAATGTGACTTTGGTCTCTATCCTAACATCTTGATATTAATGGACCAAATCTATTATGTCAAAAATGACAGGCCAAATGGTCAAAAGTGCCTAAGTGACTTAGGATCCTACATCCCTTGATAAGCCAATGGGACTTAGGTGCTTTTGAAAATTTTGCCCAAAATATAACACTGTCCAGTGGTAGTGTATAATACTGCTGAAGCAGTACAGCTTTTCTTATATATTTAATGTTTCCTGTTCATCAATAGAAAGGATTTGCGCAAGTGCAAAATTGAGAGGATCGACTGCAGCCTGCTTTATTATTACAAGTCTCACAAACTCCCACGAGTGCAGGGCAATAACAGTCAGGCAGAGTGATGTAAGAGGTGAGTGTGCCCATCCAACTCCTTTTCTTTTCCTCTTGCAAATTATCAGTGTTGAACTTCTTTAAGCAATTGGCACTTAGCTTAAATCCACCATCCCACAACAATATTAGAAGACATATCACAAAGAAACCCCTTTATGAAATAACTCAGACAGAAATTATCACAGAGAGGAAAAAATCCACAAACAGAAATGGATGTAGAGAATGACCAGGATGGCTAGACAGAAGGCTGCTGCTCTCTTCTTTAAGAGCCATTGGGAATTTTGCCATTCATGTCAATGGGCTCTAAAGCGGTCATTTTTTGTAAGAAGAGTCCTCTGACCAGAACTTTCAAGCCTATACTTCTGGGAGCTGAAGCCGGAACAGAAAAATACCTAAGATACATAACTATGAAGAAACAGTCTTCTATCCAATTCTGGGGCTACTAGTAAGACAGAAGAGCAGGTCACATATGTCATTTCCCACCAGGTCTGAAGAGTCCAAGTACCAAACAGAGTAGGCCATCAGTCTGATTCAGCTTTCTCTTGTTTTATTTTTGTTTGTGGTATCCCTTTATGACATTTGATGTAAGAAATTCTGCTGCTGCAGAAACCAGGCTACAGTTTCAATTCATGTTTCCAGTCACTTTGTTCTTTGCTCTCAAGGAGACGAGCTGTTTTTCTTTTCTTTGGTGAAGTTTATTATACTATGGGCAAAACATCAAAGGGAAAACTTGGACAGAGCTGTGGAACAAGCCACAGAGAGCACATTATAATGTTCTAACCTTTGGAAGAGTCAATATTTTTCAAATTCTAAAGATAGGAAATATTTTAATTCCATTTTTTTTTTACTTCACTGGATATGTTGCTTCAGAACACTCTGCCCTTCTGACAATTGCCAGCTCACTCCAGCAACTATATGTAGTGCAGGTCCAGCAGTCCAGAGCAGGATGTGCATCAGCATTTTGGCCCTGGGAGGAGTAGTCAGGACAAGGACCTCTTAAATAACCCACCTGAGACCACATCATCAGGACAGATCTTGGTTCACCCTGCACAATAGAAACAGTGGGAATGTAATCTGTCTTTATTTTGCATAAAAAGCATGTGTGCTTTTCATTCATAATAATACTGCTTTGTATATTTCTATAGCAATCCAAGAATCTGACAGCATTTTACATCTATTAAAATATTTAGTCTAAAAATCCACAGTGAGGTAGGTAAGTATTGTTTCAATTTGAAGAAACGGAGACACAGAGAGGTAAAAGTGTAGCTCTACTCTGAAAGTGACTGTGTAATAGTGGTGCTTTCTTACCCATGAGATTGCTTCTCTGTGTACATTCAGAATTGTATGTGCTGATGCTGACAAAATAAGCTTTTCCTGCTTTTTGCTCCTGTTAGCCCTGTACAGACTACATGGTTAAAGAGAATGAACCAGAATACATTTTTCCTGTGCCATAGGTGCTGGATCTAGGGGTGCTGGGGGGTGCTGCTGCTGCACTCCCCGTCTTGAAGTGGTTTCCATTGTATACAGGGTTTACAGTTTGGTTCAATGGCTCTCAGCACCCCTGCTGTACAAATTGTTTCAGCACCCCTGTCCTGTGCATAATCAGTGCCCAACTTGAAATACTGTAAAGAACCCTAGCTTCCTTGGTGGGAGTAGAGAAGAGGATGCTTAGCACTTATTGAAATTGAGAACCCTTTAAGATGTTTCCGTTTGGATGCTTAAAGTGTTGCACCCAAAATCACTAGTTAATATTGAAAATCATAACCTAGGTTCCTATGATAAGCCGATCAGTTAATCCTGTTCACCCTATTGAAATCAATGCGGTGCCTAGGCATAACTGAGGATAGAATTTGGCCAACAGAACATATCAGTGGTAGTCTTGATGTGGAAAAAGGAAAAAACCCAAACAAACCTAGCTTGACTTTCAGATGCTAGACTGAGTTTTCTGAATTTGCAGACAAATAGAAGAACCATGGGCATGATCCTTCATGTCCTTACACTTTATGTACCCATTTACACCTGTACAAAGGAGATGTAAAATGGAACCATTGTAATGTGGTAGTTTTACAGAGGTGCAAATAAGTTCACAAAGAGCAATGCCATGGTGAGCCAGGCCCCATCTTTTACTTTTAAATTGAGCACACTTGAGTGGGAAATCATTGAGAGACAATAAATTTGGTAGTAAGGATGCCATTTTCAGTCACTTGTCTGAATCTGACCATACTTTGAGGGCCTGATCCTACAAGCTTGTTATGCACTGAACTCCCACTGAAATCAATGGAACAGAGCATCAGAACCTTAGGATAAATCTACACTGTGATAAAAGACCCATGGCATGGCAATGACTGGCCCAGGTCAGCCAACTCAGGCTCGTGGGGTTGGAGGGCTACAAAATTGTGATGCAGACATTTGGGCTTGGGCTGGAGTGCAGGCTCTGAGACTCTTTGCGGACTCTTGTGTTCCTTTGTTTCCCTTATCAATTTTCTACAGTCCCTAACTTCTGACATATTAATTTCTTCCATTTTCTTTTAAATTATACCTGCTCCTTTACTTTCCCTCTAAGCCAAGGTTGTTTTTTTTTTAAGCCAGAACAGCCTTCTCTCTCTCAACTGTGGGTTTGTGGAATCTAGTAAAACATTATTTAACAATTCCCAGTTATCATTCACATTTTTCTTTTTAAATTCCTCCTCCCAGTGGATTTGACTCAATTGTTTTCAGCTTTGTTAAACTGGCCCTTTAAAGCATCAAGTATATATATATAAATTGTCATCTATCATATTCAGAAATTCCAAGGATATTTTAATACTGGCAGCAAGAGACATCAAATTGAAGTAAGTCCCCCATGACCACATAGCTGTTTTTCCTATATTATAGATGGATAGATGCTTAAGGAGCCAGTCATCCTGTTCCTTAGTGTGATTTGGTAGTCTGTAGCAGACACCAACTATTGCCCCTTCTTTTGCGTCATCTGTTAGGACATTGATCCATAAGCATTCACAATCATTTTCTTCTGAGTTAATCAGTGACTGGGAAACAAGTAATGCCATTTTTTACATAAAGTCTCCCTCCTGCTTCTCCTTTGCCCACTTGGTCCTTCCTAAATAGGTTATAACCATTTATTTTAACACTCTAGTCATGCAAACAATCCTGTCCCAAAGCTGTCCTTGGCAGAGGGTCCCTTTTAGGAGCTACATGTCAAGTGCAGGCATGGCCGAAACCTTCTGACCATTTCTTTCCCTCTTAAGGTCCCTGGAGAAACAAACAAAACAGTCCACATCAACAAACGAGGTTAAATAAAAGTTTAAAGGGAAAGAACGAAAGAAAACCGATAGGTGGCTTCAGTGAGGATATTACCCTCTCTTACTGCAGAGGGCCTTGGCAGTATCACAGTCCACCCCAGAGTCCACTGAGCCTTTAGTATAAGTCTCAGTCTCTTTCTTCTTAGTTCAGTGGATCTGCACTCTCCTTTCTGCCAGGGCAAAGGCTCTGCTGGCTGTCAGACACCACTCTGGGAGCTGGAGAGCTCAACTATCTGCTTCCCTCCCATCTGAGTGCATTCCCTCCATTTAACTACTCCTGCAGTCCTGGCATGATTTGCTTGTATGGAGGGGTGAAGCCACTCTAGCCCAAAGCAGATCCTTAACCCCTTCCATGCTGGTGCAGGGTTTGTATCTCTATCACACACCCCGCCACGTTATGTAATACCCACTAGATCTAATTTATGCTCATAAACGAGCAATTCCAGTTCCTCTTATTTGTTACCCAGGCTCCTAGCAATTGTGTACAAACAATTAAATAATTTCTTCTCTTCATGTCCTTTGGTTCCTTGATTAATTTGTTCTCAACAACTCGATTTTGGGCTGAGTGCTCATTTCATCCCTCTTTTTACCCTCCCTTTACAGTGGATAGTAGGAATTCTAAAGCAATAGCTGACACTTCTGATCAGTCATACAGTCTCAGAGTCAAATCCATCCCCCACATCAGTGGAATACCATTAAGACTATAACTGAGAACAGCATTTGTCCTTACTGGTATGTATACATTACTGTAAAAAGCAGGTTTCAGAGTAGCAGCCGTGTTAGTCTGTATTCGCAAAAAGAAAAGGAGTACTTGTGGCACCTTAGAGACTAACAAATTTATTAGAGCATAAGCTTTCGTGAGCTACAGCTCACGAAAGCTTATGCTCTAATAAATTTGTTAGTCTCTAAGGTGCCACAAGTACTCCTTTTCTTTTTGTAAAAAGCATGATCTTCAGTGGTGTTTCTACAGCTTAAAATCTGGGGCCCACCTAGATTTTGCCCATTCAAGCAATTATTGCTTTGGTGTCTGAAAAGCCATTCAAAAATTCGAAGATTTAAAGATGTTGTTATAGGTGGGCTGCTGGTAGCCCTGCCTGTTAGGGTTACCCAACACTTCCCAGGATAAGAGCCTTTCACTTGTTTGTGAAACATTGCCAATTTTAACCATTCAGACTGGAATTTCCCACATTGGTTGTCTGCCTTAGGCAGAATAATTTTGGAACATTTCAGAAAAAATGATTAAGTCATTTCTGAGAAGGAGATAAGGGAAAAATTAATTGTTTTGCCCATGTTAAAAAAAAAAACAACCCTTACAGCCATTTTATTGAGAAGTTCTAATGTCTTCATGCTTTAGAAGAAGGGCTTGAAATTTGAACTGGGCTGGCCTTTGTGTCAAGCATGTAGATTTTGCCTTTTCTGAGAAAAGCTGCCCAAATTTGGCCGATTTTAACCCTTTGAAAAATCTGAGTTTGCACATGCTCAGTAGAGACTTGTTAGAATTTGACAGCTGAATTCTCGGAGGATTCCATCTGTACTGATGGCTCAAGCCTGGGGATTCAGAGGCTGAGTATGACTTTCCCTGCATTTGCTCCACCCAGCTGCTGCAGGTGGTTGTGGCATCAGGCACTGGACCTGCAAGCTAGAAGAGTGACTGTCCTGTGATCTCAGTGTTTCTGGCACACCATCAGCTTGGAGGGGGAAGCTGCCTGACTCAAATGTGAAGGACAGAGGTTGAAAGAGGCAGCAGCAGAGAGAAGGAGCCAGACTGGAAGCTGGGAAGTCTGGGCGTGGCCGGGCAAGAAGATTTGAACTGGGATGAGGGGTCCTATAGGTGTAGACTGGAACTGACTCAGTTAAGAATTCCACACACTGAAGTCCTTGGCCCCCAGCCTGGAGCCCTTTCCTGCACCCCAAATACCTCATTCCTGGCTCCACCCTGAAGCCCACACCTTCAGCCGGAGTCCTCACCCCCTCCTACACCCCAACCCCCTGCCCCAGCCCCATGAAAATGAGTGAGTGAGCAAGGGTGGGGGAGAGCAAGCAACAGAGGAAAGGGGGGGGGTGAAGTGAGCTGGGGCTGGGGCCTCAGAGAAGGGGCAGGGCATGAGGGAATGGGCAGGGTAGGGGGCAGGGGAAGGGTGTTCTATTTTCTGCAATCAGACATTGGTGAACCTAATGGCAATAATAAGCACAGTACCTTTACTAAGGACATCTTAATTCCCACTAATTCTCTTCATTGCAGTTTTTCCCTGTTATAAGAACTTTTTTCCCCAGGATGCTAGTCTGCAGCTGGTCTATTCAATTTGGCAGAGCCAACTGAGCAGAGCCCTGAAGTGGCCATTTTAGAACTAGCAGTTGCTTCATTCTTTTCCTTGCTGGTAAGTACTTGTTATGTCTTTTCTTAGCTTTCCCACTTTTTATTGCCTAGGGGATGGCATGTTCTCACTTCTTGCACATGCTTGGTTTGTTTTATCCTTTGTGTTTTGAACATGTTTTATTTTTGTTGATCTGCCAAAGTTAAGGCATGCCTCCTTGAGAGTGGCAGAGGGTGGGGAGGGGGCACATTGGGCAATTCAATAAATCATCTTGATTTCATTTTCCAGAAAACACTGCCTCTTTGTTGTGCCACTGATACCTCAGGCTTATGAAACCCTCAGTCAAACTGGGGCCAAGCAAGTAGAACTAACCTAAATGGGATAGGTTGCTGGACTAGGTTTAGTTGAACATCCTGGCCAGGATATGTTATTAACTGCCACCTTCTTTTCCCTGGAGTCTTTCAAGGTTATAGAATCACAGAACTGGAAGGGACCTTGAGTGGTCATCTAGTCCAGTCCCCTGCACCCATGGTAGGACTATATTATCTAGACCAGTGGTTCTCAAACTTGTTCTGCTGTTTGTGCAGGGAAAGCCCCTAGTGGGCTGGGCCGGTTTGTTTACCTGCCACGTCCGCAGGTTCGGCAGATCGCAGATCCCAGTGGCTGCGGTTTGCTGCTCCAGGCCAATGGGAGCTGCTGGAAGCAGCAGCCAGTACGTCCCTCAGCCCATGCTGCTTCCAGCAGCTTCCATTGGCGTGGAGCAGCGAACCACCGCAACCCTGGGACTCATATCCAGCTTCTCATCCACTGTAATCCTCAGGTCCTTCTCTGCAGAACTGCTGCTTAGCCAGTCAGTCCCCAGCCTGTAGCGGTGCATGGGAGTCTTCCTTCCTAAGTGCAGGACTCTGCATTTTGTCCTTGTTAAACCTCATCAGATTTCTTTTGGCCAACCCTCCAATTTGTCTAGGTCACTCTGGACCCTATCCCTAACCTCCAGCATATCTACCTCTCCCCCCAGCTTAGTGTCATCTGTGAACTTGCTGAGGGTGCAATTCATCCCATCATCCAGATCATTAATAAAGATGTTGAACAAAACTGGCCCCAGGACTGATCCCTGGGGCACTCTGCTTGACACCGGCTGCCAACTAGACATTAAGCTGTTGATCACTACCTGTTGAGCCCGACAATCTATCCAGCTTTCTATTCACCTTATCCACATCCACATCCTTCCTGAAATGTGGCACCCAGAACTGGACACAATACTCCAGTTAGGGCCTAATCAGCACGGAGTAGAGCAGAATTACTTCTTGTGTCTTGCTTACAACACTCCTGCTAATACATCCCAGAAATATGTTTGCTTTTTTTGCAACAGTGTTACACTGTTGACTCACATTTAGCTTGTGGTCCACTACGACCCCCAGATCTCTTTCCGCAGTACTCCTTCCTATGCAATCATTTCCCATTTTGTATGTATGCAATTGATTGTTCCTTCCTAAATGGAGTACTTTGCATTTGTCCTTATTGAATTTCATCCTATTTACTTCAGGCCATTTCTCCAGTTTGTTCAGATCATTTTGAATTTTAATCCTATCCTCCAAAGCACTTGCCACCCCTCCCAGCTTGGTATCATCCGCAAACTTTATAAATGTACTCCGTATACCATTGTCTAAATCACTGATGAAGATATTGAACAGAACTGGACCCAGAACTGATCCCTGTGGGACCCCACTCATTATGCCCTTCCAGCATGACTGTGAACCTGATAACTACTCTTTGGGAATGGTTTTCCAACCAGTTTTTCCACCCACCTTATAGTAGCTCCATCTAGGTTGCATTTTCCAAGTTTGTTTATGAGAAGGTCATGTGAGACAGTATCAAAAGCTTTACTAAAATCAAGATATACCATGTCTACCATTTCCCCCCACAAGGCTTGTTATCTTGTCAAAGAAAGCTAACAGGTTGGTTTGACACAATTTGCTTTTGACAAATCCATGCTGACTGTTACTTATCACCTTATTATCTTCTAGATGTTTGCAAATTGATTGCTTAATTATTTGCTCCATTATCTTTCCAGGTACACAAGTTAAGCTAACTGGTCTGTAATTCCCTGGGTTGTCTTTGTTTCCCCTTTTATAGATTGGCACTAAATTTTCCCTTTTCCAGTGTTCTGGATTCTCCCCCTTCTTCCATGACTTTTCAAAGATAATCGCTAATGGCTCAGATATATTCTCAGTCAGGTCCTTGAGTATTCTAGGATACGTTTAATCAGGCCCTGGTGACTTGAAGACATCTAATTTGTCCAAGTAATTTTTAACTTGGTCTTTCCCTATTTTAGCCTGTTATGACACAGAAGCTTTTAAAATGTATACAACTGGAAATCAACAGGTAGCATTTGGCTTGTAGTTGCATTTCAGCGTCTAAGTATATATCACTTGTCTAATAAACCAGCTTTTGGACAATGTCAATTCTTAAAATGACCTGCCCAAAGTCTTTTTTTATAGTGAATTAAATATCTGAATGATGGTGAATTGGTTGCATCTCTGACATGATGGAAGTGATATTTGTTATTGGTAGCAGCATCAAAAGGAGTGGGCTGAGGCAAGGTTTGCACCAATTATTGGGGATGTATGCCTGACTTTTACCTAAATAGCGTACAAATTCCTAAAAAAAACAGCCTTAGGTGTCTCAAGTGGAGCACACAGAAAGTGAAGATGATGCAGTTAATTAACCATCTGTGAAAAATTTGGTTTAAGTGACTTACCTGGCATCACCTAGAACAGGGGTGGCCAATCTGTGGCTCCAGAGCCACATGCAGCTCTTCAGAAGTTAATATGCTGCTCCTTGTATAGGCACTGACTCCAGGGCTGGAGCAACAGGTATCAACTTTCCAGTGTGCTGGGGGGGTGCTCACTGCTCAACCCCTGGCTCTGCCACAGGCCCTGCCCCCACTCCACCCCTTCCCTTCCCTTCCTGTCCCCCCCCCCGAGCCTGCCGTGCCCTCGCTCCTCCTCCCTTCCCCCCCACAGAGCCTCCTGCAGGCCACAAAACAGCTGATGGGGAGGGAAGGGGAGGCTCTGATTGGCAGGGCTGCTGGTGGGTGGGAGCAGGGCAGGAGAGCTGATATGAGTCTGCTGACATGTTATTGTGGCTCTTTGGCAATGTACATTGGTAAATTCTGGCTTTTTCTCAGGCCAAGACTATAACACGGTTCAAAAAAGAACTAGATACGTTCATGGAGGATAGGTCCATCAATGGCTATTAGCTAGGATGGACAGGGATGGTGTCCCTAGCCTCTGTTTGCCAGAAGCTGTGAATGGGTGACAGGGGATGGATCATTTGATGGTTACCTGTTCTGTTAATTTCCCCTGGGGCACCTGGCATTGGCCACTGTCTGAAGATAGAATACTAGGCTACCTGGACCTTTGGTCTGACCGTTCTTATGTTCTTAACTCTGTATCAAAGTCAAGGATAGAAACCAGTTCCCTTGAGTGGTATTGAGCTACATTAACCACAAGACTATACTCTTGCTTCCTACTGTGCAGCGTTTTTCATTCTCTGAACATCTTGAAATTTCTGTACCAGTGAGCGTAGTCCTACAGACAACAGCCTCCTTCACTACACAGCCCTGATTCACTCCCAGAACATCATCCACGCAGGGAGATGAATGAGAAAGGGTGCCTGTTGAAAAAATAGCCTATGATTATGTAATTAAGACTGTGTCATAAGATTGTACAAGCAACCTTAAATCAAGCATTTCCTAACTTTTGAGTGCTTGACTTTGCAACCTTAATTGGGTCCTATTAAAATAGCTTTTTCAAATGAAATCAAATATATAGCTTTTTCCACAGTTATTTTTTCACACATTGCTCTCTGGTACAAGTGACTGTATATTATGATGTGCATTCTGGATCATTTTGATTGCAGTTTGAGATCATTTTGATTGCAGAGCAGTTAAGTATGGTGCAATATTTTATCTGAAAATACACAGAGATAGTGCCAGAAGATATCCGTGTAGATTACACATTTCCTTTTTTCACAGTTAGTTGACAACTAAGGTAAATTCATGCAAAGCTCAAATCTCCATCTGGGAACTTTACAGCTCGTACTTGTATTCAGTAGCCTTATACTTCATTAATTTTAGGCTTGTTACCGCAGATAAATTTTTTTGTGGAAAGTCAGAAGTGAAGGCAAAGAAAATCGCTGAAGGAGCTAATGGATAAGACTGAACTTTATTGACTGACCAGGACAACTTGTAGTGTAGCCATTTAATGTCCCCAAAATTGTGTATAGAAATATGATCTGATTTTTACCTATTTTTTTTCACTGCTGTTTGCAGAACCAACAGCCAGAGCTGTTATTCAGACTTATCAACTCAAGAAGGTGTATGCTTTGTTTAGGCTGGGAAATACAGTTTCTGCACAACCTGAAAATAATGAATTTGGCTAAATTTGTTTTAAAAAATTCTGCAGGGGAGGACAAATTTGAGGAATGTACTCATCATCTTGGTGATATAACAAGAAAGTGTGTAGGTCAGTCTATAGCAAACAAAGATCAACTTTAGGACCTTCATTGTTTGGAAAAAGCCACAAGTTTGCTGAACATACTGTGACTGAACTTATTTAGATGAAATCTTCACTCCACTTTCAAGGTCCTAATTTATAACCATAGGATAGAACAAAAAAACTTCAAACAAATAAAGCCTGATTTTCTACTCACTCACTCTGGATTTAAATTGGTGCAGCCCCACTGACTTCAAGGGATTACACATGACTTGTACAGATGTAAGTGAGAGGAGAATCAAGTCCATTGAGTCTATTCGTACATGAGTAAAGGATATCCACCTTCAATAGGTTGTAAGTTCTTAGCCCAAAGACCTGTATCTTCCTAAATATTTGTACAGTGGGGTCCTGATAATACTGCAATGCAAATTGGAAACAATATTATGTATTACACTGATGTTATGCTATATCTCGGACAAAAGTCTGAAATGAGAACCCTGTAACTTATTACAAAAATCTGTAATAGATTAGGTGTTGTTAAAATGAGTACTATGATTGACTGGAAGCTTTGGTTAGTTAGAAATAACAGTAAGTGAATCAAGAAATATGACATAAAAAAAATTCCATACATCTACATAATTGCAGGCAGTGAAATGTTATGTATGGTTAGATCGCCACCTACTGATCTTAATTGATCTGCTCTGCACTTTTTCAATTATATACTTTGCTGTGTTGTAGCCATGTTGGTCCCAGGATATTAGAGCGACAACATGGGTGAGGCAATATCTTTTACTGGATCAACTTCTAAAAGATATTACCTCACCTACCTTGTCTCAATTATACAAATTGTCATACTACTTTTTTCCAATTTTTTGGAATTAAAAAAAAATTATGAAGGGGGAGGGGAAATTGGTAAATTCACTCTTTTTACTGATGCCATTACAGTGTGAATCAAAACACACTTTTTTCCCTAGTGAAAAGTACTAGTCTATTAATGAGAAATCCATTTATGCCCATTTTACTCTGTCACTAGAGAATATATAGTTGTCACAGTCCAGAATGTGGTATTCTAAACCCATACAATTGTATAGCAACATAAATCACTGCTAGCTTTCACTGAATGTGTGTAGTGGGGCAGTCACCCCACTCCTGGAAGAAAGGGTAGGCTAATTGGGGAAGCAGCCACAGTTGTGGCCACACCTAATCAGGTCACAGCAGGCCCTGATAAAAGGGCTAAGGGAGGAGCTAGGTCAGTCTCTCTCTAGCATTGGAGGGAGAAGGGCCTAGCTGCCTGGGACCACAGGGTACCTAAGGTAAAGCAGGGCTGGGGAAGGGCAAGAGGAGCTACAGAGCTCTAGCCTGGCAACTCCCCAGGCTGGGGCCTTGGTAAAAGCCTAGGGAGGTATTGGAGCTGCAGCTGCAGCTGCAGGGAAAGGCAGCTGGTCCAACCCCTTTGTGAGTGATGAGTGGCCATTACAGACTGCAGTTTGGGGGCTAGATGATGACTGGCCACTGAGGCAAGATGGGTATATAGGTTTTGGGGTTCTCCTGGGAGGGAAGACACATAGTGAGGGGGTACTGCTGGGGCAGAACCCTGAGGTAAAGGGCACCAGGGTCTGGGAGGGACACCAGGGCCTGAGGCAGGTGAGACACTGGCCAGCAGGGGTGCTCTGGGTCTGAAAGAGCTATTTCCCAAGGCAACCAGCAGGAGGTGCTGTGCCAGTGAGTGCTTGATCTGCTACAATGATACCTACACCCCTATGTATTCCAGCAGTATACAAAGAGGGTATTCTTAGGCAGTCCAGAAAGAACCAAACCAAATAATGTAGCAACAGCTGATCAGCTAGGGCACTTCTGGTAACAGCCTCTAGATTTGAATGGAGGATATTTGGGTTTTCCAGATCTAACAAATACTGAATCCATTGATATTAGACACAAGGTGTAATTGTGAAATATTTTCTCAGGCTTTTGCCAGAGGAGGTGGTGGTGTGTGGCTAAATTTAACCAGAGGGAGAATATGTGGGATTTACACTGTTCAATAGTGTATCTTGTCTATTTTTTTTTTAAATAATGTTATATATGGAAGACTTCTATAAAACTAAAAGTATGGTAGATTTCACAATATTCTTGTATACATATTACACCAACATGCATTATTGTTAGATTTGTGGGACCTATGCACATAGTTGTTTCTGGAGAAAATATCTAGGTTGGTCCAGTTCCTGTACCTACTAGGGCTGTCGATTAATTGCAGTTAACTCATGTGATTAACTCAAAAAATTAATTGTGATTAATCACACTATTAAACAATAGAATAACAATTGAAATTTATTAAATATTTTTGGATGTTTTTCTACATTATCAAATATATTGATTTCTATTACAACACAGACTAGAATGTACAGTGCTCACTTTACATTTATTTAAATATTTGCATTGTAAAAATGATAAACAAAATAAATTAGTATTTTTCAATTCACCTCACAAGTACTGTAGTGCAATCTCTTTATCGTGAAAGTGTAACTTACTAATATAGATTTTTTTAACGTAACTGCACTCAAAAACAAAACAAATCTAAAACTTTAGAGCCTACAAGTCCACTCAGTCCTACTTCTTCTTCAGCCAATCGCTAAGACAAACAAGTTTGTTTACGTTTATGGGAAATACTACTGCCTGCTTATTATGTACAATCTCACCTGAAAGTGAGAACTGGCATTCACATGGCACTTTTGTAGCCAGCGTTGCAAGGTATTTACATGCCCGATATGCTAAACATTCATATGCCCCTTCATGCTTCCTCTACCATTCCAGAGGACATGCTTCCATCCTGATGATGCTCGTTTAAAAAAAATGCATTTAATTAAATTTGTGACTGAATTCCTTGGAAGAGAATTGTATGTCTCCTGTTCTGCTTTACCTGCATTCTGCCATATATTTCATGTTATAACAGTCTCAGCTGATAACCCAGCAAATGTTTGTTTTAAGAACACTTTTTCACAGCAGATTTGACAAAACACAAGGAAGGTACAAATGTGAGATTTCTAAACACAACTACAGCACTCGACTCAAGGTTAAGAATCTGAAGTGCCATCCAAAATCTGAGGGGGACAAGGTGTGGAGCATGCTTTTAGGATTCTTATAAGAGCAACACTTGTATGTGGAAACTACAGAACCTGAACCACCAAAAAATAAAAATGCTGGTAGCATCTGACTCGGATGATGAAAATGAACATGAGTTGGTCTGCTCTGCTTTGGATCGTTATTGAGCAGAACCCATCATCAGCATGGATGCATGTCCTCTGGAATGGTGGTTGAAGCATGAAGGGACATATGAATCTTTAGTGCATCTGGCATGTAACTATCTTGTGACACTGGCTACAACAATGCCATGTGAGTGCCTGTTCTCTCTTTCTAGTAATGTTGTAAACAAGAAGTGGGCAGTGTTATCTCCGGCAAATTGTAGCAAACTTGTTTGTCTGAGTGATTGGCTGAAGTAGGACTGAGTGGACATGTAGGCTCTAAAGTTTTACATTGTTTTATTTTTTGAGTGACCTGGAGAAAGGGGTAAACAGTGAGGTGGTAAAGTTTGCAGACAATACTAAACTGCTCAAGATAGTTAAGACCAAAGCAGACTGTGAAGAACTTCAAAAAGATCTCAGAAAACTGATTGGGCAATAAAATGGCAAATGAAATTTAAGGTGGATAAATGTAACGTAATGCACATTGGGAAAAAATAACCCCAACTATACATACAATATGATGGGGCTAATTTAACTACAACTAATTGGGAAAGAGATCTTGGAGTCATCATAGATAGTTCTCTGAAGACAACTATGCAGTGTGCAGCAGCAGTCAAAAAAGCAAACAGGATGTTAGAAATAATTAAAAAAGGGATAGAGAATAAGACAGAGAATATCTTACTGCCCTTATATAAATCCATGGTATGTCCACATCTTGAATACTGCGTACAGATGTGGTCTCCTAATCTCAGAAAAGATATACTGATATTAGAAAAGGTTCAGAGAAGGACAACTAAAATGATTAGGGGTTGGAATGGGTCCCATATGAGGAGAGATTAAAGAGGCTAGGACTTTTCAGCTTGGAAAAGAGGAGACTAAGAGGGGATATGATAGAGGTCTATAAAATCATGACTGGTGTGGATAAAGTGAATAAGGAAAAGTTATTTACTTAATCCCATAATATAAGAACTAGGGGCCACCAAATGAAATTAATGGGCAGCAGGTTTAAAACAAATAAAAGGAAGTTCTTCTTCACACACCACACAGTCAACCTGTGGAACTTCTTACCTGAGGAGATGTGAAGGCTAGGACTAAAACAGGGTTTAAAAGAGAACTAGATAAATTCATGGAAGTTAAGTCTATTAATGGCTCTCAGCCAGGCTGGGTAAGGAATGGTGTCCCTAGTCTGTTTGTCAGATGGTGGAGATGGATGGCAGGAGAGAGATCACTTGAGCATTACCTGTTAGGTACACACCCTCTGGGGCATCTGGCATTGTCCACTGTTGGCAGACAGGATACTGGGCTGGATGGACCTTTGGTCTGACCCAGTATGGCCATTCTTATGTTCTTTATGAGTCCAGTTATGTAACAAAAAAATCTATATTTGTAAGTTACATTTTCATGATAAAGAGATTGAACTACAGTACTTGCAATGGGGAAATAGAAAAATACGAGTTCTTTTGTTTTTTCCATTGCAAATATTTGTAATCAAAAATAAATATATAGAGTAAGCACTGTACACTTTGTATTCTGTGTTGTAATTGAAATCAACATATTTGAAAATATAGAAAACGTCCAAAAACATTTTAAATAAATGGCATTCTATTATTGTTTAACATTGTGATTAATTGCGATTAATTTTTTTAATCACTTGAAAGACCTAATTCCTACTACGGTCCCAAAGTACCTTAATTTAGAATCATTTAGTTGACTGCTCTGGAGTCTGGTGTGTGCCAGTCGCCTTCAGAAGATCCAGTAGCATAACAAGGCCCCAGAGGGCCCTTGTGCAAGAAGATATTAGGGGCCCCTTCCTGATACCAAAATTGGCCCCCTCCAGCTTCTCTACAGCCCCCGTCCAGATCCCCAGATCCTGCCTAGTTTCTCACCCAGGTCTGTCTAGTTCCTCGATAGCCTCAATCAAGTCTAGCTAGCTCCTGCCTGGCTTCCCCCCAACTCTTTACGCACCCCCCCCATGGATTCAGCAGGATACGGACCCTGGACTTCAGGAAAGCAGACTTTGACTCCCTCAGGGAACAGATGGCCAGGATCCCCTGGGGGACTAACATGAAAGGGAAGGGAGTCCAGGAGAGCTGGCTGTATTTCAAGGAATCCCTGTTGAGGTTACAGGGACAAACCATCCCGATGAGTCGAAAGAATAGTAAATATGGCAGGCGACCAGCTTGGCTTAATGGTGAAATCCTAGCGGATCTTAAACATAAAAAAGAAGCTTACAAGAAGTGGAAGCTTGGACATATGACCAGGGAAGAGTATAAAAATATTGCTCGGGCATGTAGGAAAGATATCAGGAGGGCCAAATCGCACCTGGAGCTGCAGCTAGCAAGAGATGTCAAGAGTAACAAGAAGGGTTTCTTCAGGTATGTTGGCAACAAGAAGAAAGCCAAGGAAAGTGTGGGCCCCTTACTGAATGAGGGAGGCAAGCTAGTGACAGAGGATGTGGAAAAAGCTAATGTACTCAATGCTTTTTTTGCCTCTGTTTTCACTAACAAGGTCAGCTCCCAGACTGCTGTGCTGGGCAACACAAAATGGGGAAGAGATGGCCAGCCCTCTGTAGAGATAGAGGTGGTTAGGGACTATTTAGAAAAGCTGGACGTGCACAAGTCCATGGGGCCGGACGAATTGCATCCGAGAGTGCTGAAGGAATTGGCGGCTGTGATTGCAGAGCCCTTGGCCATTATCTTTGAAAACTCGTGGCGAACGGGGGAAGTCCCGGATGACTGGAAAAAGGCTAATGTAGTGCCCATCTTTAAAAAAGGGAAGAAGGAGGATCCTGGGAACTACAGGCCGGTCAGCCTCACCTCAGTCCCTGGAAAAATCATGGAGCAGGTCCTCAAAGAATCAATCCTGAAGCACTTAGAGGAGAGGAAAGTGATCAGGAACAGTCAGCATGGATTCACCAAGGGAAGGTCATGCCTGACTAATCTAATCGCCTTTTATGATGAGATTACTGGTTCTGTGGATGAAGGGAAAGCAGTGGATGTATTGTTTCTTGACTTTAGCAAAGCTTTTGACACGGTCTCCCACAGCATTCTTGTCAGCAAGTTAAGGAAGTATGGGCTGGATGAATGCACTATAAGGTGGGTAGAAAGCTGGCTAGATTGTCGGGCTCAACGGGTAGTGATCAATGGCTCCATGTCTAGTTGGCAGCCGGTGTCAAGTGGAGTGCCCCAGGGGTCGGTCCTGGGGCCCGTTTTGTTCAATATCTTCATAAATGATCTGGAGGATGGTGTGGATTGCACTCTCAGCAAATTTGCGGATGATACTAAACTGGGAGGAGTGGTAGATACGCTGGAGGGGAGGGATAGGATACAGAAGGACCTAGACAAATTGGAGGATTGGGCCAAAAGAAATCTAATGAGGTTCAATAAGGATAAATGCAGGGTCCTGCACTTAGGATGGAAGAATCCAATGCACCGCTACAGACTAGGGACCGAATGGCTCGGCAGCAGTTCTGCGGAAAAGGACCTAGGGGTGACAGTGGACGAGAAGCTGGATATGAGTCAGCAGTGTGCCCTTGTTGCCAAGAAGGCCAATGGCATTTTGGGTTGTATAAGTAGGGGCATAGCGAGCAGATCGAGGGACGTGATCGTTCCCCTCTATTCGACACTGGTGAGGCCTCATCTGGAGTACTGTGTCCAGTTTTGGGCCCCACACTACAGGAAGGATGTGGATAAATTGGAAAGAGTACAACGAAGGGCAACGAAAATGATTAGGGGTCTAGAGCACATGACTTATGAGGAGAGGCTGAGGGAGCTGGGATTGTTTAGTCTGCAGAAGAGAAGAATGAGGGGGGATTTGATAGCTGCTTTCAACTACCTGAAAGGGGGTTTCAAAGAGGATGGCTCTAGACTGTTCTCAATGGTAGCAGATGACAGAACGAGGAGTAATGGTCTCAAGTTGCAATGGGGGAGGTTTAGATTGGATATTAGGAAAAACTTTTCACTAAGAGAGTGGTGAAACACTGGAATGCGTTACCTAGGGAGGTGGTAGAATCTCCTTCCTTAGAGGTTTTTAAGGTCAGGCTTGACAAAGCCCTAGCTGGGATGATTTAACTGGGACTTGGTCCTGCTTTGAGCAGGGGGTTGGACTAGATGACCTTCTGGGGTCCCTTCCAACCCTGATATTCTATGATTCTATGATTCTTAGCCCCCGCTAACTCCCCTCCAGTTCTGATCCAGCCCCACCCTCACTCTCCCTCAACCCCCATTCAGCCTCTTTCAGTCAATCCTCAGCTTCCTCATCTCCACTCAAATCACCCCTCCGAGGCCCTTTTAGCTCCCCTCCTCACCCTCACTTCCCTGATCCTTCATTCCCTACAATTCCACTTCAAACTCTCCTATGCCCCTGAGCTCTGCTCCCGATGCTCCAAGCTCTGTTCCAACCCCTTCCCCCACCCTCAACAGTTCTGATTCCGGTCATCCAGTCCCCCAGCTCCACCCAGTTCTGTTCCACCAACCCTCCCCAGTTCTCTCCACTCCATGCAAAGCCACCAATTTTTTTGCCTTGCTCTCCATCTTTGATGGGGAGGATGCATATCTCCTCTCTCCATGCCCCTCCAGCCCTTCACAGCCTCCGACGATGCAATCCCCCCCCCCCCACATCCCTTCTCCTTGTGTCCTTGCAGTTGCTCAAGTCCGGGTGCGCTCCACCCAGAGGGACTCCCCCATCCCAGCCACCCCCCTGTCCCAGGGAGTTGGGCCCCTTTAATCTCATGGGCCCTGTTGCGACTACCACTTGC
This sequence comes from Dermochelys coriacea, assembly GCF_009764565.3. Classification (NCBI taxonomy): domain Eukaryota; kingdom Metazoa; phylum Chordata; order Testudines; family Dermochelyidae; genus Dermochelys; species Dermochelys coriacea. The sequence continues at coordinate 25,926,212 of NC_050069.1, forward strand.
CTCATTGTCATTACACCACTGAGAAGAAGAACCTAGCTCCATATCAGAATCCTAGAAGGAGTCACTCTTTGTAGCTCAGTTAAGTTTAGGTTCAGCAGCTTGCAACGACTCTTCTTCTAATGGCACTTTTCAGTGTTTCCAACTCCAAGCATTCAGTGCTTATGAGCCAGGTTCCCCCCAGAATCATGAGGTTAGCTTTAAATCAAGTGATTTAAAAAATAATAAAAGTTGGTTGTTTTTATTTGCCATCTGGTCTTTGAGCCTTCATATTTTCATACATTTGTCCAAAGCCATGAGGGCTTGAAACTGTTTTTAAAGACTGCTGAGATTCTGATGTAATGACCTGACTTCAGAACCAGGGGATTTAAGAAAGATACCATGATTAAATTGTCACTGCTTGCTTCAAAAGGCTGCTTTATTTAATGAAAATGTCGAGAGCAAATTCTATCCTCACTATCGTTAATGAAATTCCCACTGAAGTTAGTTGGAAGTCAATTGAAGCTGCATTTGTGTAACTAAGAGCAAAATTTGGCCGCAAGTACATAAGTGAAATCTATCTGCAGTAGCTCATACTCGGCCTTTAAGAAAAAAAAAGAAAAAAAACTAAGGGGCACATTTTCAGCTGCTGTAAATCAACTAACTTACTCCTCCTGAGAAATTGGCCCTTAGTCTAAGGCCTCTGTTTTCCTTTGGACCAAGTATGAAGGCCATGATTCTGCTTTCCAAATCTGTAAAAGGCCCCCATTTAAACTGTTTCCCAGTAGTTACTTTGGTGGAACCAGCTTATGCATATCTGTGATTTCCATGAGGTGTGCCACTCCCATGACACCATATCCACACCATACAGTCTAATGGAAAATATTGGTTTCTACGAGACCCAAAATGCCATTAATACTCAATTGCCTTTTCCACTTCAAAAAGTAATTCGAGCGAGAGAGAGCACAATAGGTGTTACCTTCATATAGACAAAACTATAGCAAAGGATTTATAAAAGCATCTCACCTCATTAACTTTGTTCATAAAGCTTACTGAACTCAAAACAGTCAGACTCAGACTGAGGCTTCCAAGTGGCCTTTTAATGTGTCTCCTGTGGCTCTTTGCATCACATGCTATTAAAACACTGTGTGATTTTAATTATTAATCAATCAGGATGCTTTTACTATGTTATTAATCAACTGTAGAATACTTGGTCAGTCATTTTGCTGTGAGAATAATATATATAAATAGTAAATGAAACAATGAATACACACTACCATGGCTCTTTTGGGTAACGTTGATCTCTAGTTTGGCTCCTGTACCACTGAGGTCTGAGTATCACTGACCTAAAACAATATCCATAGCAAAGTAATGTACAGCCCAACCATTCGAGTGCAGGGCAGACAAAATTTTCTCCTCATGTTATCAGATATCTAAGAAATGTCAGCTCTGTTTAAAAAAAAACAAAAACAAAAAACAAATGGGCAGCAGAAAAGGCACAACATATAGGGCTTGATCCTGCAATAAGATGTGGGCAGAAGGACCCCTGTGCCCCGAGGGAGACCCTTTGACATGGATTGGCCCACATGCATTTCACTGCAGGTCATAGTTTGCTGAGAACATTAATGAATTGTGACCGGATCAGACAAATACCCACACAATTCCTTCAAGGTCAGCAGTTGCAATTACTGTGCAGCAAGGAAGGATTTAAAGTGTGCCTACTGCTAACCTGAGCCAACTGCTTTAGTTCCTTGAAAAGGGAGTTTGACAAGGTTCTTGTCTGAGACTGCATCAGGTTTCTGTTAAACTGAACTGAAAGAGGTTGTGCCCTGACAGGGCACTCGCTGCACTGAGAATGAGTCACAAAGAACCAGTGCAGACAGTAAGATTCTTACAGAGGTTGCTTGCAGTTCATCAAACCTGTTTGATTCTGGTCCTCTCATCTAGCTCCCCTTTCAATGACTCTTTTGAATTTTGGTAGAATCTTTGGGTTTTGGACCCAAATCTGGATCTGGTCCCTATGTTTATAATGGACTGAGCCAACCCCTAGATCTGAACATCCTTAAACTGGATCGTTTGATGTGTGAATCTCAATTTTGCAACTTGAGTCTCCCTCTGATTCATAATTCTTCATAAACAGGTGCTCCACCTCATAGCCTGGCTGGATTTACTGTCAGCAGCAATCCTGCTATGGCTAAGGAAAAGCAGCATTGCTAGAGATTGAGGAAAGCTGAGACATGCTAAGGACTTGTCTACACTGGCAAGTTTTGTCACCAAAAACTGGCTTTTGGAAACAAAACAGCGATAGCATACAAACTGCAATGTGACTTTAAAAAAAAAAAAAGCCTGCCGAGTTTTGGTGACAAAAATCTTCCACCCCCTTGAGACATTTTTGTCTTTCCCCCTCCCTTTATTGTTAACAAACATGCAGTGTAGACACCACAGTGCTTTTTTAAAAAATGTTGTTGGCCTCCAGAATGTATCCCACAATTCCCATGCTGCTGCTCTGGTCAGCGGTTTGAACTCTGCTGCCCTGCAGCCAACCCGCCCCTCCACCTTGCAAGCCCCGGGAATTTTAAATCTCATTTCCTACTTGCTGGCTTCCCAGAGGAGCTTCCCAGGTCAGCATGGCTGGCTATCGCACCTAACGCACTCCCACTTGGACCATCGCAGAGTTATTGGATCTGATCAGTATATGGTGAGAGGGGTCTGTTCAGCCGCAGCTACGATGACCCGTAGGAATCGGGACGCATATGGGCACATTTCTTGAGGCTTGTGTGAACAGAGCTGTGATCGGGACAGGCAGCAATGCAGAGCGAAGATAAAGGAGCTGAGGCAGGCATACCATAGGGTGCGAGAGGGGAACCATCGGGTGCACCTAAGACCTGCTGCTTCTTGAAGGAGCTGAATTCTATTCTCGGTGGTGACCCCACCTCCATCACCAATTACCCCATAGATACATCACAGGCAGCAGAAAGAGAGGGTAACTCTCAGGCTGAAATACTGGATGAAGAAGTCGAGCTAGAAGAGGATGTGGTGCTCCCAGTGAGGTCGCCTGGTGTGTCAGGCAGCCAGGAACTTTTCTCCACTCCAGAAGTGCTCAACGGGGAGCAGGAACCAGATGAGATGTCAAGTAAGTTGCTGTGGCTTGTGTAGGGAATCAAAAAGTGGGAGGCAGGTAGTGTTTTCTGTCAGCTGGACATTGCCCTGTGTAGCTGATGCGCATGGCCAAGCAGGATGTCAATGGACATCGAGACCTTCAGGGAATCCTCCAGAGAGAGGCTCTGGAAAGTTTTCAAGAGGTACTTGTTAATCCTCCGCAGCAGATTCCAAGGGATTGCAGCCTTGTTAGTTCGCCCATTGTAGGAAATTGTACCATGCATTTAGCAATCACTGGAACTGGGACCAAAGTGACACATAGATGAGCTGCATATAGACCGGGGTGAAAGCTGCAAGCATTTAGCAGCTGTGCCCTGGTGTCTCTGGTCACCCTCAGCAGCGAGATGTCAGCCAGCGGGTTGGCCACCTGTGAAAAAGCGTGGGATAATTTTAGAATGAGTTCCCTGCAAAGCTGCCCTGCAAGCCGTGACCTTTTTTGTCTGTACGCACAACCGCCTTCCCCCAACTCTCACCATGATTGAGGTGCTCGCGGAGCGGTGCGCCTGCCTAGAGTCTCTCAGAGAGAAAGTGATTTCTACTAGCAAAAGGCCTTTTTTTAACAAAATGTTACATTCCAGCAAATGATTGAAACAACCCCTCTTCTGCTCAGCACAGACCTTGAAGAACCCACCCCGCAGACTGGCTTCGGCAGATAAGTAAAAGCCCTAGGCGCAGCAAAGAAGGCCTGTTCCGGGAGGTGGTGCAGTGTGATGAGAGACAGACCAGGGCACAGAAAGAGTGCTGGGAAGCTGAAAGGCAGGGCAGAAAAGAGAGTGCTGCTTTTTGCTGGGCAAGCAACCGAACGGATGATAAAAGTGATGGAGGATCAGGTCGAGATGCTCAAGTCCTTGATACAGCTGCAGACTGAGCAGATCCGTGATTGACCTCCACTGCAGCACATGCAGATGCACAATTCTTTGCCAACCCCCGCCCCCCATGCCCAGACATTCCTTTTCACTTTGCAGTCCTCCTGAGTTTCCCCATCGCTCCACCCCCTCTCACGGCTTGCACAATGATCTCTGGAGCTACACACAGTTCTGAGGTTTTACCCTTTTTAACAATAAATAAAGGCTAAGGTATTTAATGGTACAGTGTTTTTATTCTGTGTTCTGCAAAAGCCTATTACAATCAATTCACTCTCGGGAACAGGCTTCTAAAGCATTGTGTTGCATGGATCTTGGGCCCCATAATTGTACATGGATGCACTAGGGAAGCAACTCCAAAGCAGACGTGTTACTGCCCCTCATTGTCAAAGTGGTTCCTCAAAGCCTCTCTGATGTTAATAGCAGCCCTCTGGGCTCCTATGACAGCCCTAGCATCTGGCGGTTCAAACTGTGGAGCCAAGCGCTCTGTTGCAGTGCTCCACACCTGAGCGAACATTTCACCCTTAGATATCACACAGATTATGCAAAGTGCAGGATGCGGCTATGACCACGGGAATATTATCCTTAGTAAAGTCTAGCCTGCCATTGAGACACCTCCAGCGATCTTTCAAATGGCCAGAGGCACATTCGACTACCATGCGGCACCTGGTCAGCCTGTTGTGAAAATGCTCCTTGCTGCTGTCCATGTACCCTGTGAAAGGTTTCAAGAGCCAGGGCTGTAAGGGGTAAGCTGGGTTTCCCAGGATTACTATGGGCATTTCCACATCCCCCACTGTGAACTTGTGGTCTGGAAAGAAAGTCCCTGCCTGCAGCTTTCTGTACAGGCCACTGTTCCTGAAGATGTGTGTCATGCACCTTTCCGGACCAGCCTGAATTGATGTCTGTGAAATACCCCTGGTGATCCACAAGCACCTGCAACACCATGGAGAAATATCCCTTCCTATTGATGTATTCAGAGGCCAGGTGGTCCGGTGCTAAAATTGGAATATGTGTGCCATCAATCACCCCGCCACACTTAGGGAAACGCATCTCTGCAAAGCCATCCACTATTTCATGCACATTTCCCAGAGTCACAATCCTATGCAGTAGGATGTGATTTTATTGTCCTGCACACTTGGAGTAATACAGCCTCAACAGTGGACTTTCCTACTCCAAATTGATTTGCAATTGACCGGTAGCAGTCTGGATTCACCAGCTTCCACACAGCGATTGCAACACACTTCTCTACCAAAAGGTGAGCTCTCATTCCGGGGTCCTTGCACCACAGGTCAGGGGACAGCTCAGCACATAGCTCCATGAAGGTTGCTTTGCACGTTCTAAAGTTCTGTACCCACTGGTCGTCATCCCACACCTGCATGACAATGCGATCGCACCAATCAGTGCTTGTTTCCCTAGCCCAAAAGCAATGGTCTACCATATGCCAATGCTCTGTGACTGCACAAAGCGCTAAGTTGCTGCCGTCTATATCACACTTGGGTGCCTGCGATTCATCCTCTGTTAGCTTTGTGAGTAACTCTGCGAGCAACCATGCTGCCATGCGCGATGTCCTCACGACAGCTAACAGTGCATAGGAGAGAAGTGCGGGATCCATCCTCGCTCACTGCAGATGCTGGCGGGCGCTACCAAACATGGGCGGCGAGTTCTATGGGCCCATGGTGCCCGGGCACCAGGAATATTCCTGTCCCAGGGGCCCGGCTCCAGCAAAGTTTCCCCCCTCCCGCACTTCCTGCTGCCCCTGGGCAATTTAAAACAGCCCGAGGGCTCCTGCCACCACCGCACAGCGGGGCTGAGCAGCTTCCCGCGCGCTCATTCCAGGTGGCTGCCGGCAGGTCCTTGCAGCCTGTGTGAGGGGGTTGTGCCGCTGCGCACTGCCCCCACCCCAAACGCCCCCGCGGCCAATGGGAAGCTGCAGGGGCGGTGCCTGGAGACAGCAGCGTGAGGAGACCTCCCCAGGCCTGCTCTGCCTAGGAGCCGCTGCTGGAGGGGGTGACCCAGGTAAGCATCAAACCCCCCCATCCACTTCCAGAGCCTGTACCCATACTCCCCTCCACAAACACACCCTTTGGCCCCCAAATTTCCTCCTGCACCCCCACCCCCTCTTGCCCCCAAACTCCCTCCCAGAGCCTGCACCTCTTTCCCCCAACTCCCTCTTGCACTTCCACCCCTCCCCTGCACCTACTTTTGTCCCCAAACTGCCTCCCAGAGCCTGCACCCCCACCCCCTCCTACACCCCTGTCCAGAGCCTGAACCCAGCACCCAAACTCATTCCCAGAGCCTGTACTCCAGACACCCTCCCCCACCCAAACTCCCTCCCAGAGCCTGACCACTCACCCCTTCTGCACCCAAATTCCCTTCCAGAGCCTGCACCCTGCACCCCTTCTGCACCCCAATCCCCTGCCCCATCCCAGAGCCTGCATCCCAGATCCCGTCTCTCACCAAACTCCCACCCAGAGCCCGACCCCTCACACCCCCTGCACCCAAACTCCCTCCCAGAGCCTGACTTCTCACCCCTTCTGCACCCAAACTCCCTCTCAGGGCCTACATCCCCACCCCCTCGTGCACCCCAATCACCTGAACCCTAAACTCCCTCCCAGAGCCTTAGGCAGGTGTGTGTGGGGAGTTTGTGGGGCGGGGTGTTCTGGGGACCACCAAAATTTCTACTAACCTGCCGCCCCTGCTACCAAAGAATGATAGTTGGAAAAACAGCACAAAAGGAAGCCAGAAAGCATTGGAGGGGTGGGACACAAAGCTGTGCATGATGGTACATTTTGCACATCCCAGGATGCGCTGCGTTCTGTTTCCACATTCACAAAACACCTCGCGATGGATGGTGTCACCAGGCACTGTGAGATACACACTCACAGTGCATTGCTCTTGCTGTCGACAAAGGTGCCCCGAAGTGAACACAATCTGTTGACAGAGGGAGCAAATGTAGACATGCTTTGGCGACCTTGCTTTTGTCTATTTTTTTCCTTGTCAGCATTAGCTTCATCGACAAAACTTGCCAGTGTAGACAAGCTCTAATCGGAAGGATAATTAAGTGGTTAGGATACTAGCTAACTTGGGCCACAGGACACCTGAGTTCAATTCCTTGCTCCACCACCAGAGCAGTTCAATTCCTTGCTCCTGTGTGACTTTGGGTGAGTTGCTGTCTCTCTGTGCCTCAGTCATTCTTCTGTAGAATGGAAATAACACTGCCCTACTTCACAGGCTGTTGTGAAGACTGAGGTGCTTGGTATTATAGTAGTGGGAGGGTCAAAAGTACCCTAGATAAATAAATGAAGAGAGACTTAGCCCAATGGAGGAAAAGAGTCATGTTGATTTTGCAACGTTTTTGAAAAGTAAAATAGTTTCCATTGTTGTTTTTTGACCTAAATTCACCATCCCCCCCTTCGTCCCCCCGCCCCAACTCTTCCCTTTTCTGGCTTGCTCGGGTCAGAAAGCTGAGTGTTATAATTTGCAGATACTTTTTAGGGGAATGGTGTTAATCCCTCGTGTAATAAAAGGATATAAAGGGACAGCAATGAGGTCTGTTATTATAGGATTATGATGCCATATTTAAATATACAGAAAGAGTAGCAGCAGGATAGAACAATACTTCAAAGTGAAAACCAGTTGGTAAAGTATCTGTTGACTTAGCTCTGTGGAAATTAGAGGTGCTATGAACAAGCTGTGGTGATAATGGCTGCCTGGACCACTGTTAACAGAAAAGTAAACAGTGTTCTGGAGTGTAGCAACCATGTTGCTGCATTTTTTTTGTTTTGTTACCACTATCTTTATTTTCACTTTTACTAGGTAAGAGATGTGACACCATGACGAGTCACACAAAAGACACTGTAAAAACATCTGAGCTTTTAAAATCAACATTTATATGAAGTCACTTTGAAATTCTGGTGTCTCTTTGTAAGATAAGAGAAAAACAGCCAACAGCACTCACTCTTCCCAGCTTGCCCCTCAAGCTGTTATATGTAGGCACTGTAGTTGTAGCCATGTTGGTCCCAGGATATTAGAGAGAGAAGGTGGCTGAGGTGATATATTTTATTGGACCAACTTCTGTTGGTGAGAGATTCAAGCTTTCACAGAACTCGTCTCTCTCACTAATGGAAGTTGGTGCAATAAAAGATATCTCACTCCCCTTTTCTGTCAAGCTATTAAGCATTCTTGGCTCATCGCTAACTAAACAAAATCCAGAGGGCTCACCACAACCAAGTTCTCAAATCATGCTAAAAGGGACAAATGGGGATCTAACACATTTTGACCAGTCAGCATTAAAGGGAATGAATAGTATTAGGATGATATTCAAAACCCCAACACACGGTGTATATATTGGAACCAAATGGAGTTAAAAGTGAGTTTGAAGCATATTTAAGCCTTTTTTTTAGCCCAGCTGTAAAAGCCAGTAGAGATGAGACTAAGCTCAGGAACATGTTACTGTTATTTAGGCTCAGACTTAAACGCTTCACAGGCATGGTAATGCAAATGTCATAATTTGAGGAAGTGGAACGTATGCATGAGTTTCCATGTGCTTTCTGAAGCAAAAGGGAGATGTTGGCAGTGAGATTCCCCAGCACTGACTTTTGTTTCGCTTTCCTTTAAATGTTGCAGTGCAGTCATTATGAAGAACATAGCTTTTTAAGAGTGGTTCTGAGTCTTCTGCCAGTTACAGCAGTTTTACCATGACAGAACATCACTTTCTTCAGTGGAGTTATACCTGATTTACACAAGCGGGAGAGAAGTCAGAAGGATTTGGATGGACCTTATTGGGGAACTGATCCTGTGGGGATTGGTGATAGCGCCAAAGAAGAGGAAAATCATCAGAGAAGTCACACCACCATGCCCTTTGACCATTTCTGAACATCAGGACTCAATCTAGTTGGGAGTGGAGGAAACCAGCGTTTCAGTGCATCCACTACAGTTCATTGCTCATTTGCCCATCAAGCTTTGCAAGAGGGTCTATCCCAGTATATGATCCAATCTCTTCACTTTCATATAAGCTAATTAAGAACATGCAACCAGATCATGGCCCTGAGATCTCACCTCCCAAATGCAAGGAATTCGTATTTCCTAAGTCTCCAGGAAAGTTCAGACGAGTCAGATGCTTTAAGCAATGTCTCAGGATTATTGGACATGTCATTTGAGGCATCTTCCAGGATAGCAAGTGCTTGTGTGTAAAAACAGCATTGCACGTGTATGGTTCTATATAAAATACTAATAGAGGAAACAAACTCCAAATGTTGAAGAACTTTCCTTTATGCTAGTGGAGGTTTGAGCATGATGTCAGATGCAAGAACAAGAAAATGGCTATATTCTGAGAGGTGTAATTTTGTTTCCTGCTGTAACAGACATACCTCATCTTGGGAGACATAACTGATTTGTTAAAATAAGTATTTGTAAGGATGAGAGCAAACACAGCCATATTTTTATTGATAAACTTTAAACAGCCTTGTACATTAATAAATTCATTTTCTTAGAAAATGACCAAGAGATGAGATTTTTAGGTTCTAGATTAAAAAAATACTTTTGCAGCATTACTTAGAAATGAACGTTTTTACAATAAAGTCCTACTGGAACCATTAAGACCAATATAGAAGTCTAAACTGAATAACTATTCAATAAGATATCTGTGATTCATGTCCTTCCTCACCCCTCCTTTTTCTGGTATATATTATTGCACATCTTCACTTATCTAGCATGTCCATCATTTGCGCTGTAGGCTCTTTGGAGCAGGGACTGATCTCAAGGGTTTTCTATGAAGGACCTAGCACACGTGTGGATGCTATAAAAGTAATTTAGGAAAAGACATGCCATTTTATATTGCAAGTTGTACATCTTTATTTGCACATTTTAAATTATTATTTTAAACAAAATAGGTTGAGCTGGAAGTGATTTTTAGCTACTTCATCTGATGAATAGGCTTTAACAAAGTCTTAACTTTCTAAAATGTAGTCTCTTTTTTTCTTCCTTGAGCAATAATGTGTAAAAGATAATACAGAATTGTAACTTAACTTCTTAATAGCAAACACTGTTTCTGGTGTTGGGCATATCTTCCTGGATATCTCACTTCAACTTAAACTCATGTATCCAAAACTTAACTCCTTATCTTTCCTCCCAGCTTTTCTCTACCGCTCCATTCTCTGGAGAGGCATGCTCATAGCCATGAGCTTTAGGGGTTAGGTGTGTGCATGCACATGCATGCATTTTTTTAAATATGAAATGTCTTTTTGTCTTATTCATTATTTTATATTGACACTCACTTATAGTCTATAATCATGTGTAATGAACATCAGGACTGCATTTTACTCCCTCCCCCTCCCCCCGCAATGTTTGGATACAGACTCCCACATCATGCTGAGCCCTGTTTCCAAACTACCTCTGCAATTCCAGGTTTAACTATGAGTAATAAACCGTTTACTGTTTCTTTATTGTGTGACTGCCTCCTTATATTGTTTTATTGTTTGTTTACTTGTACCTGCATTAGAGTCTAACAGAACATCTTTCATAGCAAAAGAAAAGGTGAAGGTCGCGGACAGGAAATATGCCTCTATTTTTAGCTAAGCAAACCACTCTTGTTTCAAGAGTAAAGGAGGTTAACTTTCCTCTCCAACTCTGTCCTTTGCCTGTCTTTGACTCTTAGAGCAGGAGGGAAGAGTTTAGCCATTTCTCACTACACTAAACAGGTTCTAATACCCCACACATTGCAGTGGTATGAGAACCTTCCACTGGTGCATTAAGGGACCTGACTAGCATCTGTCAAGTGTGGTTCTTTCCCCCTATCACCATGTTTATCTTCACTGTCCTCTCCCCCTAGAGTCAGTGTCATCTTTCATACAGTCCAAGGCTTACTGTTTCACCATTTTATTCTCTGTTCCACATAATACGGTTACAAGTGTTGTGAATTTTGTGTATGTACCCTCTGAAGAATTCTTATTCTTTTAATAAATCTAGCATCAATTTAATCAAATATCTGAGATTTCTATTCTTTGTACTAATATTCAACTGATGAAAATCTGTCAGTCACCACAGTATCAAATACACTGGATTAAAGTATTTAACGCAGCTGAGTGTAAGTCACTGTTATATCATGGGGAGAAATCCCTTTCGTCTGTACGCTCCAGTGTAAAGATATTTTATACAATATGAAATCCAGTGTTTTGTTTTGTGCCATATTGCATGAGACAAAATTTAAAATCACAATACAGGTTGGATGAGAGTAAAGAGTTGAAGATTCAGCCAGTGCAAAGAGGGAGGAAGACAGACATTTTCAGAAAATGAAATATACCAAATCAACTTATTACAATAGTTCTGGAGAGTTAAATGACTCAGGGCATTGAGAAGGTGCAATTCATTTCCAGTTAATTGATATGAAATTGCCCCAGGCCACCACTGACAGTGACTTAGTTGCACATGTGAAATGAATTAGGCTCCCAGCAGAGATCCTCATGTATCTTCACTGCAACTCGCACCATTGTTGGCATGCTGAGACTGAGGCCATGTGTGCATTACAATGGCACTGCTACTGAAGCTATAGTGTAGACCAGAGGTAGTCAATTTTTTTATCAAGGTCCAAATTTCTTGGTCAAGGTAGAGTCAAGGTCCAGATTCCAGAGAAAGTAATAAAAAAAGGCAACAATAATGATAATAAGTAAATACAAATATTTTGCCATCTGTTCAAAAGCATCTGGTGATCTGGATTTGGCCCACAGTCCGCCTATGACATAGATACTTCCTATATCGATGGAAGAGGGTTTTCCATCAATGTAGGTAATCCACCTCTCCAAGAGGTGGCAGCTAGTTTGACAGAAGAATTCTTCTTTTGACTTAGCTGCGTCTACAATGGGGGTTAGGTCGACCTAACTATACTCCAGAGGGAGTAAATTTACAGCCCTGAGTGATGTAGCTAGATGAATCTAAGTTCTAGGTATAGACCAGGCCTGAGTAGGCAAGAAGGTGTACTGCCCTGTCCACTTGCAAGTGGTCTCTACAGAACAAATGCAAGGAGGGCATTGTAAAGAAGCTTACATTGTTGCTTTTCTATTGATGACAAGGGGTCTTCAGTCTCTGAGGTTAACACTTTGGCACTTTTGCAAGAACTAAAGTTATTAATTTTTTTTTTTAAATCTGTTAAATAGTGATAATGGGGGAGGGAAGTGATATGGTATAACTCGTTTGTTAAGTTGAGTTTGGTGCATTTATACCTCATGTATTTCATTATATAACTGGGATATTCAAAGCAAACTTGATCAGACTTCAACATTCCTGCAAAAGCATCTATCTGGGTGGATCCTTATGCTCCAATGGTGTCCTACTGACTTCAGCAAGGTTTCAGAGTAGCAGCCGTGTCCTACTGACCGCTATTCCTACCTACATGCCTCTAGCTTTCATCCAGATCATACCACTCGATCCATTGTCTACAGCCAAGCTCTACGATATAACCACATTTGCTCCAACCCCTCAGACAGAGACAAACACCTACGAGATCTCTATCATGCATTCCTACAACTACAATACCCACCGGCTGAAGTGAAGAAACAGATTGACAGAGCCAGAAGAGTACCCAGAAGTCACCTACTACAGGACAGGCCCAATAAAGAAAATAACAGAACGCCACTAGCCATCACCTTCAGCCCCCAACTAAAACCTCTCCAACGCATCATCAAGGATCTACAACCTATCCTGAAGGACGACCCATCACTCTCACAGATCTTGGGAGACAGGCCAGTCCTTGCTTACAGACAGCCCCCCAATATGAAGCAAATACTCGCCAGCAACCACACACCACACAACAGAACCACTAACCCAGGAACCTATTCTTGCAACAAAGCCCGTTGCCAACTCTGTCCCCATATCTATTCGGGGGATACCATCATAGGGCCTAATCATAGAATCATAGAATCATAGAATATCAGGGTTGGAAGGGACCCCAGAAGGTCATCTAGTCCAACCCCCTGCTCAAAGCAGGACCAAGTCCCAGTTAAATCATCCTAGCCAGGGCTTTGTCAAGCCTGACCTTAAAAACCTCTAAGGAAGGAGATTCTACCACCTCCCTAGGTAACGCATTCCAGTGTTTCACCACCCTCTTAGTGAAAAAGTTTTTCCTAATATCCAATCTAAAACTCCCCCATTGCAACTTGAGACCATTACTCCTCGTTCTGTCATCTGCTACCATTGAGAACAGTCTAGAGCCATCCTCTTTGAAACCCCCTTTCAGGTAGTTGAAAGCAGCTATCAAATCCCCCCTCATTCTTCTCTTCTGCAGACTAAACAATCCCAGCTCCCTCAGCCTCTCCTCGTAAGTCATGTGCTCTAGACCCCTAATCATTTTTGTTGCCCTTCGCTGTACTCTTTCCAATTTATCCACATCCTTCTTGTAGTGTGGGGCCCAAAACTGGACACAGTACTCTAGATGAGGCCTCACCAGTGTCGAATAGAGGGGAACGATCACGTCCCTCGATCTGCTCGCTATGCCCCTACTTATACATCCCAAAATGCCATTGGCCTTCTTGGCAACAAGGGCACACTGCTGACTCATATCCAGCTTCTCGTCAACTGTCACCCCTAGGTCCTTTTCCGCAGAACTGCTGCCGAGCCATTCGGTCCCTAGTCTGTAGCGGTGCATTGGATTCTTCCATCCTAAGTGCAGGACCCTGCACTTATCCTTATTGAACCTCATTAGATTTCTTTTGGCCCAATCTTCCAATTTGTCTAGGTCCTTCTGTATCCTATCCCTCCCCTCCAGCGTATCTACCACTCCTCCCAGTTTAGTATCATCCGCAAATTTGCTGAGAGTGCAATCCACACCATCCTCCAGATCATTTATGAAGATATTGAACAAAAATCACATCAGCCACACTATCAGAGGCTCGTTCACCTGCGCATCTACCAATGTGATATATGCCATCATGTGCCAGCAATGCCCCTCTGCCATGTACATTGGCCAAACTGGACAGTCTCTACGTAAAAGAATGAATGGACACAAATCAGACGTCAAGAATTATAACATTCAAAAACCAGTTGGAGAACACTTCAATCTCTCTGGTCACTCGATCACAGACCTAAGAGTGGCTATCCTTCAACAAAAAAGCTTCAAAAACAGACTCCAACGAGAGACTGCTGAATTGGAATTAATTTGCAAACTGGATACAATTAACTTAGGCTTGAATAGAGACTGGGAATGGATGAGTCATTACACAAAGTAAAATTATTTCCCCATGGTATTTCTCCCCCCCACTCCACCCCCCACTGTTCCTCTGATATTCTTGTTAACTGCTGGAATTAGCCTACCTTGCTTGTCACCATGAAAGGTTTTCCTCCTTTCCCCCCCCTGCTGCTGGTGATGGCTTATCTTAAGTGATCACTCTCCTTACAGTGTGTATGATAAACCCATTGTTTCATGTTCTCTGTGTGTGTATATGAATCTCTCCTCTGTTTTTTCCACCAAATGCATCCGATGAAGTGAGCTGTAGCTCACGAAAGCTTATGCTCTAATAAATTTGTTAGTCTCTAAGGTGCCACAAGTACTCCTTTTCTTTTTGACTTCAGCAAGACTCTGCTGAAGGATCTTCCTTCAAAGATTCCTGTAAAGATTCCTTTGCAAGATTGGGACTTTAGGATGCAACAAATATACCACTGCAAAAATGTAGATCAGAGAGAATTCAACATTCTGTAATACTCCATTCAAATGATATTGACTCATACAGTAAACAAATAATGCAGCACATGAAGTAAAAACCGTACCCACAACAAGGTGAAACAGTTCAAATACTTTGTTTTAAACCAAAACATACCAGATATACACAACACAAACACACTGTTTACATTTTGCAATATAAACAGACTTGACAGAACTAAATCTGTGAATATAGGAAACTACAGAACAATAGTACTAAACAATTTGTATTTACTAAGGAATACAACACAATTATAGAAAAGATCAGATCATCACTGCCAGAAATACTGTAAAGTATTTCACAAGATTGTACTGGAAGGAAACTAAAATAGTTTTTCTTTAAGTTTTGCTTTTAAAAATATTAAGGTAATCTCACAAAAGTCAAGGTAGGCCCTCATCCTGCAAGGAGCACTGTGTGGCAGATGCTTGAATCTGTGCAGAGACCCAGGATTCTGCCTACTTGGAGCTTATGGCAGAAGTGGGGCTTTTAATAATAAGTAACCGTAAGCATTGCAACTTGTAGCTGCCTGTGCATATAACATGTTTGTTTACCTTCCACTTCCTCTCTCCTAATTGTTTAGCACCAAAATTCAGTTGTCTGCTAATGATGCATCTATTTCTCACTAAACTGTATAATACTATATAGATAGTAGAATAATGCTTCTAATTAGCATATAATAAAAGTAAAAAAACAATCACAGATTATTTCAATTAAAGTAATTCTGATATGAGCTTATCTGCATTTTTAAAATAGAATTTATACATAAAAGCCTTTTGGAATTCCGTTATAGTTTGAAAGACAAGTGGCATTTAATTTGATCTTATACACAATTACACAAACTAAACTAGAATGCTGAACCATTAACCTCTTCAAGTGCTATAGTTTCCATCTTCTTAAAGCAAGGGCTGTGCTACAACCATAACAAATGGTTGTTGCAAAGGCAAAAATCTGCAGAAGAAAACGAGATGAATCACATATGAGATTTCTATTACTGCTCTTTTACTTTTACTTTTCCCATAACCACATTTTACAAGGAAGCTTCAGAATCCCTCTCCCTCCCCCCCAGTTAGCCAGAAAGCCATAATGAAGATTGGTTGTGACCCCCTGAGATCCTATCATGACCCTGAGGTTGAGAACTTATGTGCTATTGCTTTGACAACATTTTGTCAAAAGCATCAAATCCTGACATCACTTTGCTACTCTGTAACTAAAGTAGGTCTTTTACTTAGGTCCTGGTGAAACCCTCTTAAATACTTATTTTTATACCTTGTAATCAAGTTTATTCTCATTATCAAGGATGAACACAGTCATTTGGCTTTTGTTTGTATTAGTATTTAATTTCATTCATCTTCAAATTAATGCATCTGACTCCAGCAAACATAAACTGAGGAGAAAGCTACCACTAAAACAATATGGTATCAACATTTATTATTTACTTGTAGAAATGAAGAAATGAGCACTTTTTTGGGGGGGGAGAGGGGGGGAAATCATTGAAGATAATCAGCCACTGGAATAAGTTACCAAGGGTTCTTGTAAAGTTTCTAGCACTTACGGTCTTTAAATAAGGACCGGATGGATGTCTTTCTGTAAGAAGTGTTATAGCTTAATCACAAGTTGTTTCGCTGGAGGAATCGTAAGGTGAAATCTATGTTTGTGTCCATCCTAGAAGTTATACTAGATGGCTCTACGAATGCATTTGTGAAGAACTAGGGAGGATGGAAACTAGAAAGGGATTTATTAAATTGAAACACTTTCTAATGTGTTCCAGTTCAGAATGATGGAGAGCTGCCTCTCCCTCTCTCTACTGGGAGTCACTTAGATTATTACATCCTACCCATACTAAACATGCTTTGAATGAGATAATGAATGTTTGGAAAACTGATGGTAATAATTGCTGGGACTATTACTTTTTTAAAAAGAACCTACACACATGCTTTCATCTATAATATAAACAGCTGGAAAGTCATTGTCTTGACAACAGATATTGAGCAAGGCTTTAATTTTTCTGTTTTCTCTATGCAGTCTTTATTTAACATTTTCTTGGTTAATGGCAGCAAAAATGAACTTGTGACAAGATGATAATTATTTTCAGACATACTAAGTTTTAATTAAGACACTTGGGGAACAGCTGTGAAGGAGCTAGGGGTCAGAGCTCTTCTGTTTGGCTCGTCTTCCCCACATCCCATGAGCGCTGTGTGGGGCCTAGAGACTGGAGCTTCTTCCCTACCTACAACCTGGAACAGCCCAATGGGGAGCTTCACAAGACCCCCCAACCCACTACAGCCAAACTATGCGAAAGGCAGGAATTTTGCATACTAAGTGGAACTTTGCATCACACAAGCATTACAGCAGTGCTCTAGGAGCTACACTGGCTCCTCATAAGTTTCTGGGTAGAATTCAGTAAGCTGACCTATTAAACAGACCTGACCAATTTGGGACATGGTTAATCTCTATTCCCATGCCATACTGCCATAGCCAGGATCAGTTGGAGCTGCCTTGTTATAACTGGGAGGATGCTGCTTGTAGAGGAATCTCAGTGAGCTTCCTAGACTTTGAAACTAATTCTTCACATCTAGACCCACTGCAGCCTGCATCTGTCAAGCTGCAAAGCTCATCCGTAATTTTTTTTGTCTTTCAGAGAGAATGGGCTGAGCACTGGAGCTATTTATTTGTTTTATCTTCATATCAGCTGGTAGATATGTCTAGGTGGGTTGAGCAGTCCTTTATCATTTTTGTATTGTGTATTTTAATTTTTGTGATGGACACCTACAGAGGTTTTTAATAAGCTTAAATAAATGTATATGATCCTATGATCTATACAAGACACTGTTAGAAGGTGTAAAAACTAAGACAGTACTTCCAATCCCTTGTGCTAAACCCATTGGCACACATCTATGGAAGAGGCAGCATTGTTCAAATGCAAAGGAAAACAATTAATAATTGAGCCTTCACTTCCACCGACTAGTATGCCTCACTCTAAATGTTCCCTTATGATCATATATAAAGAACATTATTCTGTAGTGTAGCAAATACCTAACACGGCTGCTATTCTGAAACCTACCACACAGTAACTTGTTGGGGCGGGAGAGAAATAAAAAAATTAAATTATCAATACGTGAATATTCAGTGCTGTGTAACACACAAAAACAGACAGTCTCTTCCCTGAAAAGTTTACATTCCAGTTAGCCATTAGATTGGTTGGGTAGCTAAAAAGGGTTAAAACAGATTTCCATCTCTTGATGTATATCTATGAAATACTTACTGAGGCTGCTATGCTTATGTTATAGTCTCGATTGCTTAGCAACATACTGTCATTTGATAGAAGTTGATAATTATGTAGAGATGTTGTTGCTGCTTGCAATAAAAAGGCTCCAAAATAAAAGACAAAAGTAGCTGCATGGAAAAGAAAATCCTGAAAAGAAAGTGACAGAATTAGTCTATGTTGTAACTGACTGGATATTTGCATTCTTCCTAACTAATCTCTAAGTTTCAGTGCAAACAAAATGCAAACAAAAAGCAATCTTAAAGGTGCCATATAGAAGACTTGCAGGTCATTCATCTAAAATTAATGGCATCAGAGTGTAGTCATATTACAATGAAACACACCATAGTAAGAAACTTTTTAATCTTTATATCCTAAAAAAGTATACAGGGTGATACTACTCAGTTATGTTACTGTATAATACTATAAAAATGAAAACAACAATACCCACACCTTTAAAATACTGTATAGCTTGACCTCTTAAGTGATCTAGGTCAGCAATTATGTTGCCATGTTTTAAGGCACATTTGCAATAACAGCTATAACAACCCAGCAACTTTGTTACTAAAAAAGCAACAAGAACCACTATTTAAAAGTAGTATGATGCATATCATATTTAGAGTAAAAACACAAAGCACATCCTATTACTCTTCTCTCACGCACACTATATTGTGCACATTTGTGTATACAAACATTTGCTATTTACATTCATTTAAAGAGGTGTTTTAAGTGTTAGTTTTAATTTCTATACACTATACATTTTTAAGTGATTTATTTTAAAAACTTTTCAGATTAGTTTTACAGCTGTATCAGAAAATGAATGATTGTTTGGTTATTTCATTTACCAAAGGTAACTGAAGCATATATTTATGAAGTCAGTGGGAGGTGAACTATCTCCAATTCAACAGATTAATCATTAATATCTGGAGGATTTTCTTGCCATGCCTGTATTAGGAGGAGAACATCACCAGACAGATATTTAAATTGATTTATTTAAACTAAAACAATGATGTTCTGTATTCTGGATTTTTTTCTTCAACATCAAACATATAATATTTTAACAAAACAAGCATATGAATTTTTGAATTTAGTTAAACATTAAAGTTTTTTAAAATCAGGTTTGTTTATGTTAAAATTGTTTTTAACTAAAATAGTTAAATGAAATATTTAAAAAACCAACAACAAAAATTAAACTCTGTCAGCCAGGTCAACATGAGAAACTTAAAATATTGGCTTCTGCAGCTAATTCAGTCGTCTTCACCTTCATTTTCCTGTTTTTTCATAATCTCGAAAAGAAAAAAGCTTTCCTGCTTTTTCAGGTCCAAAACGATTTCTCAATTTGGAATGAATTAGTCCAAAGTAAGACAATATTCTTTCTATACTGGCAGAAGAAGCTACTGCTGTTAAAAGTGAGATTATCGCTTCAACAGTCTCTGAATCCAAGTGCTTAAGTGACTTCCACCAGTTCACTGCTGTGATTTTCTTTAAAACATCATCAGCAAACATATATTTCTCGAATGGTTCACCCTTAGCTCTGAAGTTTATTATAGTTGGCATTATGGAGGGATGATTGCTGGATGTCCATGTCATAGCCAACTTCTCATCTTCAGCAGTTAAGGTTTGACCCTGGTACCAAGTATTGAGAATATTTGCAAGAAAATGAGCTGGACATAGTGCTTGTCCCATTCATTTTTTTTTTTAACGCTTGTAATTTAACTCTGTCATTGCACATTTCTCTTTTTAAGATCTCACTCAGTTCCTTCCAAATTTCAACAGCGTCAGCAATAAACAGCTATTTCCCTGCATTTTGTTCAAGGCTACAGAAATAGGCTTCAGGGTACTCAGCATGTGTTCAGTATTTCTCTTAGCCCAGTGTTGAGAACTTTGGCTGTGACAGTGCCATCTATTTTTTCATGATTTTGTTCATAAACTGTCATCAGATTAGGCCAGTTCTTGATATAGTGCTCAAAACAGTCCACTGCTGAGTTCCATCACATGTCTTGTAGGAGAGTTAGCTTGGTTCCTCCCACTTTTTTCAGAGCAGCTGCTGCAAAGTGGTTGTTACGGAATTTCAACAACATTAGCCTTTATTTCTGGAACACTGAAGTCTTTGGCTAGGAGGTGCATCAAATGAGCACTGCAACCGTATATTAGCATCTTGGAAACTCTCTTCACTCTATTCTAAATAATTTCTTCTCATCTTGGATACATTTGCAGCATTGTCTGTGGCCAAGCTGCGAACTAGACATTTGAATTTTTTTTCACAGTTTGTTATAGCTTTTACTGCTACTTCTTATAAGTATTCTGCTGTGTGTGCATTTCCTGATGTATCAATTGTTTCTGTAAGGAAGACATTCCCTTCTTCTGTTATCACACAAGCACATACAACAGAACCATTGTGCACATTGCTCCACCCATCAAGACTCAGGTTAACAATTTTACCCTCTAGACTGTTCGCACACAGCTCAATTTCTCTTTCATACACTTTATCCAGCAATTTGCCTATGACATCTGCTCTGTTGGGTGGACTGTATCCTGGTCTTACTGACTGAACCATATTAATGAAGCGTGGGTTCTCAATCGTACGGAAAGGAGAGTCTGTTGCATAAACAAACAGGGCAATTTTTTCATCAATTACCTCTTTTTTTTAATCTTCTGGTTCTTATCACAAATTTATATATGGTTGTTTCTGGATGATGGAGTTTTTGTTTTTTTTTTTGCTACCGTGGCTATGTGACATACATGATGTGACTGAAACATGATCATTGGCAGATAACTCTGAAACTATAGAAAATGATGGTGATCTTGAAGGTGGATAGTCTTCAGAATCCTGTATGTTGAGGATGGATTCTCCTACACAAAATAAATCAATGCAGTTATTTAATTATTATTACCATACTGATCATTTAGTATTACTCATTGCATTCACTGACACCCAGTACTACTTTAAAGGTGAAATTGTGAAGGGAAGATCTGCCTATTTCAGCTATTTATTTTTTATCACAACTGCATCTAAAATGATAGTATCATAAAGTAACAACTATATTTTTTGCTCAAACATGAGAATTCAAGAACAGTCCAGAAGGAAGACAGGCAGTCCTTAAGAAAGAAGTATGAAATAAAAAAAGTTTACCAACCTGAAGATCCTGCATGTTCAGACATGTTCCTTTCATCATCTTCAGTGCAGCTTCCTCCTGAGAAGGAACACTTCTCAAGATGTTGTTTCATTTGGGCAACCAGGCCTTACATTTCTTTGTGGCACTGTTTGCATTTTGCACGCATGCCTGTCTTACCCACAGAGAGAGGAACTTCATTAAAATATTCCCAAACTGGGTCTCTTTTACGGCCTGCTGCCATTATAGGTTTTCCCTTCTAGTGAGAGAATGGTATTGGTAGATCTCAAATCAATGAAGGCTACACTCAGAAATACCTCAAGACTTCTGGAATTTGCTGCTCAAACAGTCTCACTTTTGTTTCTACTGCCTATCCCTCCCTTCTCACATTTATCTCCAGACTTTTTCTTCCTGTCCAGATCTATTCCGCACCCAACAATCTTCTAGTCATTGAACTTTTTGAAACTTTCCACATTTAGAGACAGGTAAGGGATTGACTCTGTACACAAATTTGCAGAAGGACAACTGGGTTCAGGTCTGTTATTTCTCACCTCTATATATTATTTATTTATGTATTTAAAACCATTTTTGCTGTTAACAAGCATGTTATCTCTGGAGACACAAATCCACAGTTTGAGAACTGCAAAACTAAGCATCTCTGATGGTATCTTCTAGACTGAGCACTGAGTCCCATTGGGTAGATAGAAAGATTAACCTAAATAATCTATACAGAAGCCTCTGGAACCCCATAAAATTGGGTCCCTAATCCATGAACTATTGGAATTCATTTACAAAACTTTTCTTAAACATTACATGAATATATTGTCTCATACTATAGAATTAGAATGTATAATCCCTATTTCATGATGCTCAAATAAATCTGAGTGTCTTTAAGGTGCCACCGGCCTCCTCATTGTTTTTGTGGATACAGACGAACACAGCTATCCCTCTGATACTGTTCAGAGAGTAGCTTAGTCCTAGCTGTACACAGAAGAGATATTTTCAAAAGAGAACCTGTCATTTCCTCCATCCAGATGCCACACACTCTAACTTCCCTGGCAATAGTTACAGTGAAGATATGTATCAACAGTAAGGTTCTATACGGGACATGACATCTGTGATCCAAAACCTGTTTACTGTTACGGTTTTTAAATAAAAAAGCATGGTGCCCAATTCTCCACTGCCTTACACCCTGCATAATCACTTAAATCTTGTGCAAAGTGTGTGGAAAATACCACCAGATCAGAAGGGAATGGTAGCTTACACCTAGTTTGTGCAGATGTAAATGGCTACACAATATGTAGGGCAGTAGAGAATAAAGTCTATGGTCTTTGTCCTAACATTTGGTTCAGTATAGAGCAGGACAGGGCCGGTGCAACCACTAGGCGAACTAGGCGGTTGCCTAGGGCGCCAAGTGGTTGGGGGCGGCCAAAAGCGCGCTCTGGGGAGGCGGCGGCGGGGAGCTGCCGCAGGGCTCCCCAGGCCGAGGGAGGGGGCGGCATGACAGATGTGTATCAATTACTATTTTTCTCACATAAGGGGGGTTCCAGCAGCAGCACTCTGTTTATTACAGAGAGGTGTCAAAATTCCCTATCCTACCAGATATAAAAATAGCCAACAACAAGCATTTGATAGGGCAAAATCAATACTGTATAATGCATACTCACAAGGAGAGTTATAGGATGAATGTTTGTGTAGTACTTTGAACATTCAAAAAAGCACTATGGCTCCAGTCCAGCAAAGTACTTAATAATGTGCAGAACTTTGTCTGTGATTAGTGTCATGGAAACCAATGACACTATTCACTTGCTTAAAAGTAATGCACATGCTTTATGTGCTTTCCTGCATACTAACTGATGTGACTGCCACTGAACAACACTAACAATCCTCTGTGAAATCCCCTGCAATTTCCGGCTCACAATCCCTGGATCATGACTTTTATTTTGTGAATAAAGCATTAAAAAGTCATTAACTAGCTTAACCTGATTTGTGGTTTAATTCCATTTAAGAGCTGAAGTTGTACTTTGTTTGTATGTACAGTGAAACACTGGTGCTACAATGCTAAAGTCTGTTTGGGCAGAATCCAGAGTATCACTGCTAATGGACTCATTACACAAGTTTAATCTTTCAAACACCAAACTTCAGAAGTTCTATGACCTTTGATTCAAGATTTGCACAGATCTAGGGACTCTCACCACAGATACTTGGATATCAAGGGATGCACAACCACGGATGTTTATACTGAAACATACAAATCTGGCTAAAAGCAGTATGATTGCCAGTAATAAAAATGAGCCACACAGAAGAAAGGTTATTTAATGAAGGTGTTGAGCAATTAGGCATAACTGCATTTAATACCATAAAGATGCTAGTGACAGTGGAAGTGGAAAAAGCTAATGTACTCAATGCTTTTTTTGCCTCTGTCTTCACGAACAAGGTCAGCTCCCAGACTACTGCACTGGGCAGCACAGCATGGGGAGGAAATGACCAGCCTTCTGTGGAGAAAGAAGTGGTTCAGGACTATTTAGAAAAGCTGGACGAATACAAGTCCATGGGGCCGGATGCGCTGCATTCGAGGGTGCTAAAGGAGTTGGCGGATGTGATTGCAGAGCCTTTGGCCATTATCTTTGAAAACTCATGGCGATTGGGGGAGTTCTCGGATGACAGCAAAAAGGCTAATGTAGTGCCCACCTTTAAAAAAGGGAAGAAGGAGGATCCAGGGTACTACAAGCCAGTCAGCCTCATCTCAGTCCCTGGAAAAATCATGGAGCAAGTCCCCAAGGAATCAATTCTGAAGCACTTAGAGGAGAGGAAAGTGATCAGGAACAGTCAGAATGGATTCACCAAGGTCAAGTCATGCCTGACTAATCTAACTGCCTTCTATGACAAGATAACTGGCTCTGTGAATGAGGGGAAAGCAGTGGACGTGTTATTCCTTGACTTTAGCAAAGCTTTTGACACGGTCTTCCACAGTATTCTTGCCAGCAAGTTAAAGTAGTATGGGCTGGATGAATGGACCATAAGGTGGATAGAAAGTTGGCTAGATCGTTGGGCTCAATGGGTAGTAATCACTGGCTCCATGTCTAGTTGGCTGTCGGTATCAAGTGGAGTGCCCCAAGGGTGGGTCCTGGGGCTGGTTTTGTTCAATATCTTCATTAATGATCTGGAAGATGGTGTGGATTTCACCCTCAGCAAGTTTCCAGATGACACTAAACTGGGAGGAGAGGTACATACGCTGGAGGGTAGGGATAGGATCCAGAAGGACCTAGACAAACTAGAAGATTGGGCCAAAAGAAATCTGATGAGCTTCAACGAAGACAAGTGCAGAGTTCTACACTTAGCACAGAAGAATCCCATGCACTGCTACAGACTAGGGACCGAATGGCTAGGCAGCAGTTCTGCAGAAAAGGACCTAGGGGTTACAGTGGATGAGAAGCTGGAGATGAGTCAACAGTGTGCCCTTGTTGCCAAGAAGGTTAATGGCATTTTGGGCTGTATAAGTAGGGGCACTGCCACAGATCGAGTGACATGATCGTTCCCCTCTATTCGACATTGGTGAGGCCCCATCTGGAGTACTGTGTCCAGTTTTAGGCCCCACACTACAAGAAGGATATGGAAAAACTGGAAAGTGTCCAGCGGAGGGTAACAAAAATGATTAGGGGACTGGAACACATGACTTACGAGGAGAGCTGAGGGAACTGGGATTGTTTAGTCTGCAGAAGAGAAGAGTGAGGGGGGATTTGATAGCTGCTTTCAACTACCTGAAAGGGGGTTCCAAAGAGGTTGGATCTAGACTGTTCTCAGTGGTAGCAGATGACAGAACAAGGAGTAATGGTCTCAAGTTGCAGTGGGGGAGGTTTAGGTTGGATGTTAGGAAAAACTTTTTCACTAGGAAGGTGGTGAAGCACTGGAATGCGTTACCTGAGGAGATGGTGGAATCTCCTTTCTTTGAGGTTTTTCAGGTTAGGCTTGTCATAGCCCTGGAAGGGTTGATTTAGCTGGGGATTGGTCCTGCTTTGAGCAGGGGTTTGGACTAGATGACCTCCTGAGGTCCCTTCTAACCCGGATATTTTATGATTCTAAGGTCTGATTCTTTGTATATTTTCTCTGCCTGTTATTGCTCACTCAAAAAGCCTCACAATACTATAAAATAGAATGATACAGTATTGCATTTCACCACTTTAATATTTAAGGACCTGATCCAAAGCTCATCAAAAATAATTAGAGTTTCTTCATTAACTTGAATGGGCTTTGGATCAGACCTTAAGAGTCTTATGAAGAGTAAGATCAATTTGTTTTTCTCATAAAATCATGCCCACAAGGAAAAAAAAAAAACTTACCATCTGGTTCCAGTCCACAGCAATTCTATGTGTATAACTAAAAAGGAACACGCCCAGGAAGAGGATGGACAAAAAACAAGCAGTCACTGACACAAACATCACCCATCCCTGCAGCAGAGGCAGTGGAACTCTAGTAGCAGCTATCAAAATCCAGACAAGTGCTCCAAACAGCTGTAGAAAAAAACAAAACCATGATGAGAACAAAGACTTAAAGCTGAGTCTTGTCCAGCCCCTCTGGATTTGAACTAACTATTTATTTATTTTTTAAAGCTTTCAGGTGCAATTTTTTGGCACTGGGGTAAAATTTTCAAAAAAATCCCCTTTTGAAAAGTGACTTAGCTACTCAAACGGCTAAGTAATTGAGAGTCAGTGAGAAACAAGATTGTAAAACCTTTTTGAAAATGGGATTTAGGCTCCTAAATCACTTAAGTGCTTCTGAAGTTTCATCTGAAATCTGATTTTGAAGGAAATACAGGACAAGTGAAAATATTATCAAAATGCATTTATCCTAAAATATAAATAAATAAATCTGTATCTGTTGCAACTGGTATACCAAGGATGTAAATGAGATTGAAATCTAAATCTTATAGCCATATATAGTTTTGTTAGCTCCCAGCAGATACAGATATGAGATAATTATAAATGTATAAACCAAATTTATTGTTTAGACCCAAAAGAGTAAAAAGCAACAAGCAAAAGTAAAATATAAAAGACTAGCATAACCTTGGTGGACTGCGGAGTCATGAAAATCAGATAAATGAAGTATATCAGCCAAATTCTTTTCACATTAAGAGCTATATAATTAGGAGCAGAATTTATTCCTACAAATTTAAGTTGCAGCACACTGATCTTCTCAATGAATGACTTCAACCATAAACACAGATCTCTGTAAGAGTGATACTTGCTTCCTGAAATGTGTTCCTTTAATACAGAAAGCCTTAACTTGATTGAAATCAAACTCATCTATTAACTGATCACTGCTCAAATTTATATTGAGTTACCATTTCCAGTTCAACCCTCCCAGCATTCAGAGTATAAATTTGGAGATAAAATTTTCAGGCTGCAAGAAGTACAACTTCAAAATAATGCCTGCCTAGTTTCTTCTGAACCTAGGACCTCAGACTTAATTTTCAGAAGAAGTTGCCTGGAGTTGGAGTAAGTATAAAATGCAACCATATGTGGATAAAATGAGGCTGTCGATGTAAAAACGCACTGGCAGCATGCACTCAGCATTCCCATGGATTAGTGTGATCAACCTTCAAAGTTACTTTCAAGGGTTTCTCTTCGGGTTTTAGCTGTTGTGAGGAAGCAGGTTTTCTCCATCTTTATAGCACTGGAGACCCAGAACGTTATTCAGAGAAGAGACGTGTAACGGGTGGTAACAACACAATCTTTTCTGTAACATCCCACGGCTGAGACTGGCAGCAAGGTTACTAATTTAAACACCCACTGTGATCCTTGGCAGGCCCAGTATCAGAGAAACACCAAGACTAAATTGAGAACGTCAGCACCTGTTACGTAAGCTGACCAATCCATCAAGCAGTTCATTTTTGGTCACTGCCGATCTGGGCTCCAGTCCTGCAACAGGATCCACACCAGCGGATCCATGGACCAGCGTGGAGGTCATTTTGGAAAAAGTCAGGGCTGCACGTGGAGGGGAAGGCAGGCCTATAGGGATCCATTTGAAAGATTGGAGCCCCGGTCAGTATTCAAATCGGTGACTGTAAGAAGAAACACATTCTGGGTGAAATCCTGGACTGACTGAAATCCATGGGAGTTTGCCATTAACTTCAATGAGGCCAGCATTTCACCTCTAACCCGTTAGTAATCATGATGCTGCTCCTGCAAACTCCTACCGTTGTCCTACATGAGTAGTCCCATTGAAGTCAAGGGGCCTGGTCATGCCAGTAAGGTTAAGCACGCATGCTAGAGTTTGAGGGATCCTAAAAACAAGCACACTATATTTTTACTTCCTTGGACTTCTGAATCTGATCTAAACGTGTGGAGGATCAAGGCTGTCTTGATTAAAATAAAACAGTGTAAAATACATAGACAATGTTCGGTGGCCTGCTGCCCCGTAAATCAAACGGAATAGGAGCCAAGATACAGCTATGAAAAACGCAGATCTGAGTGGAAATCAGGAGCACAAACACCTCCGGTGTTACTTCAGCACAGTTGTATGTTGCACAGGATCCCCCTTCTGGGGCTTTGAGGTGGGAAAAGGGGATTAAGCAAAATGGTGGTGTCCCCCCCCCGCACACATTCATTCCCCCCACCGACCGTCCTTCCGCCCGCCCCTTGCATAAAGTCCAACGCTCCTGCCCTCCCCTTCGGGGAACGGTGCCTGGCAGGAGCGTGCAGAGTCTTGCTCTTGCTCTCCGCTTTCCTGCCCCTGGAGCAGGGACCTCGCGACGCTCCCGCCACCCGCTCCAGCGGCTGCACCTTTCCCACCTCCAAAATGGCAGGTTAGCAGCGTGGGGGCGGCGGCGCCGCCTGTTCGCAGCAGCCTGGGCTCCGGCACACGGGGGACGGGGCAGGTGGGCACCGCCCGCCGCGGTAGGCGCGACACGGGCCCCGCTGCTTGGGGGCACTTGACGTCGCAGCCCGGCGGCGGCGGCGGAGGCAAGATTGGTTCGGGAGAAGGGGATTTGCTCGGGGAGCTGGTACTCAAGGCAGGAGCGAGCGGGAGCCGGGGAGTGCGGGGCTAAGGGGGAGGAGAAGAGGGGATCGGAGAGGAGACCGGGGCTGAAGAGCGCGGCCATGGGGAGCCCGTGCCCAGCAGCGCTGCTCTCCCCGAGTCACTCACAATCTCCAGGCAGATGAAGGCTCCCGAGTAGGTGCGCAGCATGTCCAAGCCGACGGGCAGCGTGATCCTGGGCGCGGGGAAGTAGGCGGTGGGGTTGGGCGGCGGCGGCGGCATGGAGCCCCCCCTGGCCGACATGCTGCCGCGGGGAGAGCCGAGCTCTGCTGGCCCTGACGTGGTCGCAGGGAGGCTACGCCCAGAGCAGGTGCAGGAAGCGTGTGTGCCACCGCCAAGCACGGAGGCGGCTCCTGCGCCGGGCGCCGCCCAGTCCCCAGCCCCGGGGCTGCTTCGCGCGCCGCCCGCCCCGCCTGGAAGCGGCCGGCCCGGTTCGCAAGGACGCTGCCTGCCCCGGGGGCTTCAGTGCAGCAACAGCCCCCTCGCTCCTGGCGAGGAGCCCAGACTCGGCCCCAGCTCAGGGCCCGAACCCCTCCCCCCCCCCCGGCCCCAGCTCAGGGCCCGAACCCCTCCCCCCCCCCTCTGGCCCCCGGGGCGGCCCCAGCTCAGGGCCCGAACCCCTCCCCCCCCCTCTGGCCCCAGCTCAGGGCCCGAACCCCTCCCCCCCCTCCCCCCCCCTCTGGCCCAGCTCAGGGCCCGAACCCCTCCCCCCCCCTCTGGCCCCAGCTCAGGGCCCGAACCCCTCCCCCCCCCTCTGGCCCCAGCTCAGGGCCCGAACCCCTCCCCCCCCCTCTGGCCCCAGCTCAGGGCCCGAACCCCTCCCCCCCCCTCTGGCCCCAGCTCAGGCCCGAACCCCTCCCCCCCCCCTCTGGCCCCAGCTCAGGGCCCGAACCCCTCCCCCCCCTCTGGCCCCAGCTCAGGGCCCGAACCCCTCCCCCCCCCTCTGGCCCCAGCTCAGGGCCCGAACCCCTCCCCCCCCCCCCCCCTGGCCCTAGCTCAGGGCCCGAACCCCTCCCCCCCCTCTGGCCCCCGGGGCGGCCCCAGCTCAGGGCCCGAACCCCTCCCCCCCCCCTGCCCCCAGCTCAGGGCCCGAACCCCTCCCCCCCCCCCTGGCCCCAGCTCAGGGCCCGAACCCCTCCCCCCCTCTGGCCCCAGCTCAGGGCCCGAACCCCTCCCCCCCCTCTGGCCCCAGCTCAGGGCCCGAACCCCTCCCCCCCCCTCTGGCCCCAGCTCAGGGCCCGAACCCCTCCCCCCCCCCTCTGGCCCCAGCTCAGGGCCCGAACCCCTCCCCCCCCCTCTGGCCCCAGCTCAGGGCCCGAACCCCTCCCCCCCCTCTGGCCCCAGCTCAGGGCCCGAACCCCTCCCCCCCCCTCTGGCCCCCGGGGCGGCCCCAGCTCAGGGCCCGAACCCCTCCCCCCCCCCTCTGGCCCCAGCTCAGGGCCCGAACCCCTCCCCCCCCCTCTGGCCCCAGCTCAGGGCCCGAACCCCTCCCCCCCCCCTGGCCCCCGGGGCGGCCCCAGCTCAGGGCCCGAACCCCTCCCCCCCCTCTGGCCCCAGCTCAGGGCCCGAACCCCTCCCCCCCCTCTGGCCCCAGCTCAGGGCCCGAACCCCTCCCCCCCCCTGGCCCCAGCTCAGGGCCCGAACCCCTCCCCCCCCTCTGGCCCCATCTCAGGGCCCGAACCCCTCCCCCCCCCTCTGGCCCCAGCTCAGGGCCCGAACCCCTCCCCCCCCCCTCTGGCCCCAGCTCAGGGCCCGAACCCCTCCCCCCCCTCTGGCCCCCCGCTCAGGGCCCGAACCCCTCCCCCCCCTCTGGCCCCCGGGCGGCCCCAGCTCAGGGCCCGAACCCCTCCCCCCCCCCTCTGGCCCCAGCTCAGGGCCCGAACCCCTCCCCCCCCCCCTCTGGCCCCAGCTCAGGGCCCGAACCCCTCCCCCCACTCTGGCCCCAGCTCAGGGCCCGAACCCCTCCCCCCCCCTCTGGCCCCCGGGGCGGCCCCAGCTCAGGCCCGAACCCTCCCCCCCCTCTGGCCCCGCTCAGGGCCCGAACCCCTCCCCCCCTCTGGCCCCAGCTCAGGGCCCGAACCCCTCCCCCCCCTCTGGCCCCCCGGGCGGCCCCAGCTCAGGGCCCGAACCCCTCCCCCCCCCTCTGGCCCCAGCTCAGGGCCCGAACCCCTCCCCCCCCTCTGGCCCCAGCTCAGGGCCCGAACCCTCCCCCCCCCTCTGGCCCCAGCTCAGGGCCCGAACCCCTCCCCCCCCCTCTGGCCCCCGGGGCGGCCCCAGCTCAGGGCCCGAACCCCTCCCCCCCCCCTCTGGCCCCAGCTCAGGGCCCGAACCCCTCCCCCCCTCTGGCCCCCGGGGCGGCCCCAGCTCAGGGCCCGAACCCCTCCCCCCCCCCGCCCCAGCTCAGGGCCCGAACCCCTCCCCCCCCCCCCTCTGGCCCCCGGGGCGGCCCCAGCTCAGGGCCCGAACCCCTCCCCCCCTCTGGCCCCAGCTCAGGGCCCGAACCCCTCCCCCCCCTCTGGCCCCCGGGGCGGCCCCAGCTCAGGGCCCGAACCCCTCCCCCCCCCTCTGGCCCCAGCTCAGGGCCCGAACCCCTCCCCCCCCCTCTGGCCCCCGGTGCGGCCCCAGCTCAGGGCCCGAACCCCCTCCCCCCCCCTCTGGCCCCAGCTCAGGGCCCGAACCCCTCCCCCCCTCTGGCCCCCGGGGCGGCCCCAGCTCAGGGCCCGAACCCCCCCCCCCCCCCCGGCCCCAGCTCAGGGCCCGAACCCCTCCCCCCCCCTCTGGCCCCCGGGGCGGCCCCAGCTCAGGGCCCGAACCCCCCCCCCCCCCCCCCCCCCCTCTGGCCCCAGCTCAGGGCCTGAACCCCTCCCCCCCCCCTCTGGCCCCAGCTCAGGGCCCGAACCCCTCCCCCCCCTCTGGCCCCCGGGGCGGCCCCAGCTCAGGGCCCGAACCCCTCCCCCCCCCCTCTGGCCCCAGCTCAGGGCCCGAACCCCTCCCCCCCCTCTGGCCCCCGGGGCGGCCCCAGCTCAGGGCCCGAACCCCTCCCCCCCCCTCTGGCCCCAGCTCAGGGCCCGAACCCCTCCCCCCCTCTGGCCCCCCGGGCGGCCCCAGCTCAGGGCCCGAACCCCTCCCCCCCCTCTGGCCCCAGCTCAGGGCCCGAACCCCTCCCCCCCCTCTGGCCCCCGGGGCGGCCCCAGCTCAGGGCCCAAACCCCTCGCCCGTCAATCCTCTGTCGCAGTTGGCCAGAGACACCCCCCCCCCCAGTAGCCCACTGGCCCCTGGGGTGTTCCCAATCTGTACTCAGGGCCAGAGCCCTTCCTGCAGGCCCCTACTCCTCTAGTCCTTGGGGGTTTTGCAACCTGAACCCAGGGCCAGATCCCTCCTGCAGTCAGACCACCAAAATCATGAGATTGGTTTAATCATGAGACTTTAAAAATAATTTGGGATTCTTTTTATTTGCCTTCTCATTACAGAAACTTTAGGGTTCACAGTTTCAACCTTTATCTCTGCAACCATGAAGGCTTAGAAATCTACCTTTAAAATTCAACCAGCCAAAACAGATTATAATGCAGTCACATGACTCCAGGAGTTGGTGTTTTAAGAAAAACATCAAATATCACAGGGTTTATGAAGAAATGATGAGACTTCAACATTAAAGGCAGGGACTTTCTTCAGATTTGTTTGTAATATGCAGTGTTTTCCATTCAAAGTACAATAAGAAATTGCATATATACTTTAGTAACATCCAAGTTTAGGAAAGGGTAACAGGACAAAAGACTACCACTTATGTTCCAGTAGGGGAAAATATTGTTAATGAGAGACCAAACTTATAGCCAGAAATACATATGGAAACGTGCATTCATCATGCCACTTACAATAAACTTTATTATCTCAGTTCATTTAGTAAAAGAGAAAATTTTCACAGATAAAAGATGAAAAATAATCCTACAACACTTTTTCTTGTTTGCTATCCCCATTCAGGATTTTGAGATTAGGATGGGTAGGTACTCTGTAGAGATATCTGGGGCATTGTCCCACTCAGAATATAGATTGGAAAAAAATAATTGATCTTTAAATATTCATGGTAAATAGGCCTAATGGCCTGTGATGGGATATTAGATGGGTGGGATCTGAGTTACCCAGGAAAGAATTTTCTGTAGTATCTGGCTGGTGAATCTTGCCCATATGCTCAGGGTTTAGCTGATCGCCATATCTGGGGTCGGGAAGGAATTTTCCTCCAGGGCAGATTGAAAGAGGCCCTGGAGGTTTTTCGCCTTCCTCTGTAACATGGGGCACGGGTCACTTACTGGAGAATTCTCTGCTCCTTGAAATCTTTAAATCATGATTTGAGGACTTCAGTAGCTCAGACATAGGTGAGGTTTTTCGTAGGAGTGGGTGGGTGAGACTCTGTGGCCTGCGTTGTGCAGGAGGTCAGACTAGATGATCATAATGGTCCCGTCTGACCTTAGTATCTATGAATCTATGAAATAAACTTCATCCCAAATCTGTCCGCCATTGTCAGCTTTTTTTTTTTTAAACAGACTTACTTTTTCAGATTAAAGGATTCATGCCTGCTTCCTTGGACTGCATGATTCACTAATTATACCTCAATTTTTGGGTGACTGTGGTAAGGTACCTTGTGTTTGATTTTCAGAAGTGCTAAGTATTACTACCTGCCCCATTACCCTTCTATACGGACACAAGTCTGTTGTAAGAGGGCCCAGCCACTGGGTCCCACATGGTTTTAAACCAGTGGCTTTCAATCTTTCCATAATAATGTACCCCTTTCAGGAGTCTGATTTGTCTTGTGTACCCTGAAGTTACACCTCACTTAAAAACTACTTGCTTACAAAAGCAGACATAAAAATATAGAAGTGCCACAATATGCTACTACTGAAAAATTGCTTACATTCTCATTTTTACCATATAATTATAAAATAAATCAATTTGAATATAAATATTGTACTTTCACTTCAGTGTATAGTATATGGAGCAGTATAAACAAGTCATTGTCTGTATGAAATTTCAGTTTGTACTGACTTTGCTACTGGTTTTTGGAGGCTGTTATAAAACTAGGCAAATATCTTGATGAGTAGATGTACCCCATGAAAGACCTCTGCATCCCTATTGGGTATGTGTGACCCTGGTCAAGAACCATTGTTCTAAACCAGCTGGATCTTGCCTGAGGCTCATCACAGTTTCTAATTTGGGGTCTACAGGGCACATTCCCAAGTTCAGATCGCTTGTCTGAGCCCTTCATTGAGACATGAGACTCCACAGTTCAGCAGCCCTAGAGCCCCAAACCAGTGCCTTAGACCTCTTGAGCCCTCTAGTTGCTTTCATACAGACCCTCAAGTGTATCACATAGGCTGTGGGTGCTATGCCATTCTAGTTTAACCCCTTCAGAGACAGTATAGCCACAGTCCCGTCCCTTAATTCTCAAAAGCACTCAAGAGTTCTAGATCTTTGACAAATAAAAAAAGTCCTGAAATCTCCCTTTCTTAATTTTTTCACTAGAAGTTGGAGGATTGTCAGCATTTCAGGCTGGACAGAGTCCCCCTGTCCTTTTATCTCCTGGATGCCCTACTTCCAATGGTGATGATCAGCCCCCTGCAGAGTTGCACCCCATTTTAAATGATCTCTCTCTCTCTCTTTGCCACGTTTTCCCCTGGGATGTTCCAGACCCTTCCCCAGCCCATGGGTTCCAGTACAGAAAGTCCATCGTTCCATGGGATAGGGAGTAGAAAGAGAATTGGAGCCAATGGCCATCAATTGCTCTATTGATGGTTTCTCAGGCCATGTCTACACTACAAAATTTTGTTGACCTACAGCCACTGCAGTTATGAAATCACTTGTGTATGTGCATACCTGGTTCCTTGTGTCGGTGGTACATGTCCTCACCAGGAGCACTTGTATCAACTGTAGTGTCAGCATGTGGCATTGTGGGACAGCTCTGAAAGCCAGTAAAATTGACGTAGGCAATGCAGTGTCTACAGTGAATCTGCATCGACCTAATTACATCAACCATGACTGTATGCCACTCGGAGAGATGGTGTTACTAAATTGGCATAAAGAGTCACTTATATCAGCCAGAGCCAAATGTAAGTGAAGACACTTCCACAACTAGGTTGATTCAAGGCAGCTTACATCAACCTAACTGTGTCAAGTAGACCAGATCATCCTTCAGTGAGTAATCAAGCAACTTTCCTGAGCAGGCACCGTCTGCAGTGTTATATGATAAGATGCCTTAGACAAGTTTAGATGGGGTCATTTAGCCACACAAAATTGAGTCCACAGTCTGGTACAGAATATCCCACCCTGTCAGAGAGAGACCCAGAATTCCCACTGAATTTAGGTGCCTCAGAATTGGGGCATATACAGTTTGTGACACTTCTGAAACTGTGATTTTTAAATTACTATTTTGTGTCAAGTTTTATTTTCTCTCTGTTACTATCATAATGTTCATTCTTTGGCTATAATTTTTCTTGAAAGTTAAATCTTGGTGAGTCATTGGTTTACTAGAATGCCATAATCCAATGGATTGTGTCGCTTGAGCAACGCTATCCATGGGGAGAAGGATGCGTGGGTGGATTTCTTCCTGATCAGAGTATACTGTGAACCATGTGATTTAATTATCATTATCTTATCCTGCATAAGTAGAAATGTTAATGATTTGGTCATAAAATTATCCAGTTCTTTTATTTCTGAGCCACAGAATTGGCTGTTGATCTCCAGCAGCAGCAAATTCTACAGGCTGATTATGTGTTATGTGATGTCATTTTTCCTTTCATTTGTTCTAAATAAATATCCATTAGTTTCAACCTGCATATTCCTTTAAGCCATGGTCGTAATTAGCAAAGCTCTTCTGAAATCAGAGTTGCTTTCTATAGTAACGCCCAAATTTTGTCTTTGGATGCACATGCAGAGGATGTGACTGAGCCTAAATAAGAGTTAGGGCAGGATTTAGCCTTAAATCCTAGGTGTTTAAATGGAAATAGGGAATTTATCTTGAAACATCTCAGTTTGGCCATGTAGTATTACATTATTGCTTGTGATAATTTACATACACACAGAGTTTGATGCGTCTTGATTCCTGCTTAAAAGTTTGTTGAATTCTTTAGTAGGTTAGTGCCATAAAATAGTTTAAAATTGAAAATTTAGTTTGTGACTTAGGCAGATGTTTATGTTGGACATCTTGGTTACTAGTGTCTTCACGTAAACAGCCACCTCTTGGCATCTTATTGAGATGAACTGATGCTGCTATTTCATCTGGCTGGCTTCAGAGTCAACAAGATGACAGGAGTGTATTGATAACAGTACTTAGCA
Organism: Dermochelys coriacea; assembly: GCF_009764565.3. Lineage (NCBI taxonomy): Eukaryota > Metazoa > Chordata > Testudines > Dermochelyidae > Dermochelys > Dermochelys coriacea. Next base: position 25,961,634 of record NC_050069.1, read on the forward strand.
AGGTCTAGCTCTTCAACCATTATTTAAAAAAATTATGCAAACAAGATCTAAACTACTAGATAACTATTGCCCTCACTGTCCATATATCTTGTATTTCAGAATGGTGTAAAGCCCCAGATTGTCATTGAAGTCAAAAATTAATTGCTATAGTTTTTGAGATGACAAAATTATTCATAATGAGTGTGAGCATGAAGAACAAATTCATACCCATGATTTTCTCTACTTCACAATGGCAATGGTTAGTGTTGGGATGGTATTGATAGAATGAGACTTTGGTTTTTAAAAGTAGGTTAATTGCTTTAAAATTATCCCATATATTGCTGTCAACAAAGAGGGAATCCTTTGAATTTTCCATTTTTCTGCTTATTTAAGTTCTTGTGGAACATACGTTAGACAATGCTAAATATATTATCTAGAAGATGTAATAAGCATCGACGTTTGAATTAATTAATCATCAGTTATCTAGATTCCCAATATAACTATGTAGTATGTCCTTTTGTCTTTGACTAGTTATTTACTGATATGTGCACTGAATGTATGTAAAGAGTTGAAATATTAGAGCTTCTGTCTGCTGTAGTTTTCCCAAAATGTGATAGACCAACATGTGGTGCCTCATGCCTGTGAACAAGCATGTCACAATGATGTCTGGAAGCTGGCCACCCTGAACGCTACCGGTCAGCAGCAAACCAGTTTGGCACAGGGAGATCAACTGATGGGGCTATTGTCTTGCAAGTGTGTGATGCCATGGAAAGCCTACCGTTGCACCAGTTTATAAGCTTGGTAATGTTCAGGAGGTTATTGATGGCTTTGTAAGCATGGGATTTTCCAAACTGTACTGGGGAAATTGAAGCAAACTATATGCCTATTATTCCCCCCATTCCTGCCATCAGGGCTCAGAATCCATAAACACAAAAGGGTATCCCTATGGGGTTTCAAGGGGTTGTCGACCACCATGGCAGGTTTAAGGATATAAATGTTGCGTGGTCTGCAAGGATTCTAGAATATTTTTGAACTCCACTCCATTTAAGTTAATGGACTGTTTGCCCCTGGGAACACTGGACATTAATAGTGTGGACATTGCTCTGGTGATCCTGCGAGATCCAGCTTATCCTCTGCTTCCCTGACTAATGAAGCCATTCACAGGCTACTTGGCCAAAGAGAAAGAACTGGTATCAACTCCTTATGAATTAAATTTTAAAGGTTTTTATTATTAAACAATTATATAACAAACAGAAATGAACCATCAACTGAAACGAAAATGAAAACAGCTTTTAAGTATGAAATAATATATTAAAAAGCAATGATCTCTTAACTACAAAGAATGCTTTCGTTTAACCAGCCATGAAACTGTAGACTCTCCCCAGAGGCATGGCTCAAGCCTGCTCCCTGGTGCTTGCAAGTTGGAGTGGCTTCTGCCCTCTCCTCACAGGGGTCAGTCCTTTATTTTGGCACCTGGTGCCTCCACCCCAGGTGCCTTCTCTGTGGTTGGAACACAAAGGGTGCTGTCTCTTGGAGAATGACTACTCTGTTTACAAGGAATAAACAAAATACATTCCTACAAGCACCAACAAATGAAATACCATACTCAAAAACTAAAATATAACACAGGGAACTTTACTGAGGTCAGGAAACCAAAGCTCTAGGGAAGGGAAGGATTAAGATTAACAAAAATACGAAAACATCAACAATATAACAAATTTCCCAACTCCCTGCATTAACCACTGTACAGGGACCCCCAGCTCCCTCCCTAGAACATTTCTAGGCAGGTGGGATGCTGGGGATAAGTCCTGTGATGAGTGCTGTAGGGCTGTGAATGTTGACAGGCTTAAACAAAATGAAAGAGGTTCCCTTATATTGTCTTTGCCTCTGGGTGGGGCAGGGTTCTCTGCAGACCAGGGTGCCAGGAGTCCAGTGGGTGTCTGAGTGGGCTGTAGCTGGCAGGTACTGGGCTGATTCTGTGTCTCTCTGGTTGCTGGTCTCCACAGGGCAGGCACGCCCAAATCACATACTAACTCCCCCACTAGTTCAAAATCCCCCTTTGTGTTAGGAGTGGGAATTGAGTAAAGGGTCCCCAGACTGCGCTGCTCCTCTCTCAGCTCCAAACTCAAACTGCCCCAAAATGAAACAAAAACTAGTCCCTTTGTCTTTTGAGGCAACTTGTTCCCTCGCACTGAAGGACTCAGCAAGCCGGGCACATCGCTGGCCCAGCAAACTACATATATAAATCACTCCATCCCAAGCTCCCCATTGGCTTCTGTAGAAGTTTCCATTCTATTCTGTCTCTGCCCCAGACCCTAAGCAGGCTGGGAAAGGGTGTTGGGAGGCTCTAGAGCCATTGTTGCTGTAGTCCGGAGGCTAGGACCCTAGAGACTCAGTTCAGTGTTCCAGGAGCTGGCAGACTCCAAAGGGGGATACAAAACAAAACAGTAAAGTGTGACAGTGCAGGGCAGGGCACAACACAAGGGGCACAAGGGCTTAAAGTCACAGGCGCGAATACATCTTGGCTCTGCCTCTTCTGGTGTTTCAAAGGTACCAGGAGCAATAGAGGGCTCAAAAGAGTTGGGGTCCCTCCCAGGCACCATAGTTCTCAGTGCCCTGAGCTGGGGTCTGGGAGGGGAATGGCCTCTGGGGAGCCGTGCTGTGGGAGTACAATGGGCAGGAGTTGTTCCTGTAGCCTGTATTGGCCAGGGGCAGCATAACATGGCTAGGAGCTGGTTTGCAGTACTGTGCTTCATTGCCTGCTGCTGCCCTGACAGTATCATGTGCTGCAACAGGGCTTTGTAGTGCATCCAGGAGTTGTCTGCATCTCCCTGTCTTTTACCTTCCTGAATTTGGCCCTGGCAACGCTGGTCATGGCAAACTGCTATGCTATCCATTGCCACTGCAGTGATCTCCCTAGAAAGCTCCTTGTCAGGTTCCTTCTCAGTCCTCAGATACTGTCTCCACCTCTCCGCATTTTCCAGGTTTGTAGGGGGACTCTGTAATAATGTCCATCAACATGTCAACAGGAGTCTTCTGTTTTCTCACCTCAAGTTTGCCAGTTGCTCAGCCATTGATAAAAGCCCCATTGATAAAAGTCTACCCAGTGCAGGTGCCATAACTGTGGGGAATATAAAACATAACTGTGGGGAATATAAGAATGTAACTGTTCATAGTCTAGGGAGGATGTGGATAGTATTTTTTTTTTTTACATTTACATTTACCTCTCTGAGATTATTCCTAGTCTTGGGGAACGTCGGAAATGTTAAGTGTTGTTGTGTTTTTTGGGATTGGGATTTTTGTCTGTGCACTTCATATTCTGTGGCTTTGCCATTGTGCCTTGGAGGCTGGGGGTAGGAATTATGTTTCCAGTCTAGCTTTGCAGTTTTTCTATCCCTTGGAGGTGCTTATATGGTGTTGGAAGGGTTAGCAGGATGATGAATTTTGGGGTCAGATGGCTAGTAATCCCCTCTCCAACCCCTTTAGGCTGTCCTGACTCTGGATGACATCACACTGAGCCTGGTGTCTAGGAGCAGATAATGGCCTACTCAAGAAAAGCAAGGGACAGACCAGCGAGATACGCTGTGAAATCAATTGGATATACTGTGATGATGCTGGAATTGTAGCTTTGAAGATTTTTTTAAAAAACTTTTAACACTAATCACAGATAGTAATAATAGCAACATTTATATATCACGCTTCATGTTCCTAACACTTTACACATGTTCTCTAATCCTCGCAGCACCTCCAAAATGTACGTATAGCTATTCTAATCTCTTGTGTCTCATGTTGCAATGTCTAGAAAGTAAGGCCATCATGGATTGGGCAGGTAAATAATTAAAAAACAAAACACACACACACTAAAGCAAAAGTAGGCAACTGTGTGGCCACAGCTATGGGTCAGACACTGACCATATTTACCCACAGTTAGACCTCTATGCACACAGCTTGATTAAAACAAACAGATCATAGTTCAGTGAGTCATTCTGCCGCTCTAGGATCCACTTCGCTTTCCTGGTTACTTTCATTTTCTGCAGAAAGATCACAAAAAAAGCTCTTCACATTTTTAGCTTTCCAGAATTTTTCATTGTCTGTCTTAGTCCAATTATTATTTTTGTCATCATAGAAATACAAGACCACAGCAAACAAAAACTGTTTTTTAAACTTAAATTTATTTAGCATGTCTAATAACTGTGGACATGATCCTGATGTCACACCAGTATAAAATCAGAGTAGCTCCACTGAAGTCAGGGAAGTTAAATCAGTGTAAACTCGTGTGAAATCAAAAGCAAGCTCTGTGTCTTTTGCTTAGCCTTATCCTGAAGAAGGCTTTCTAATTGACACTCATCTTTATTTGCTATTTCTATTAGATATTTGAGAGAACCCTTTACAGAGGTACACTATGGGTCATATTTTCTTCTCAGAATAAAATGAGTCAGGAAGGTTTTCTAGCAGTCTCTTTAGCCTACTGTAAAATTGAATAGTTTCATAGTGGAAAACAGATATAGGTAGAAAGCCAATGTACCATGTAAACACAACAAATCCTGTTTCAGATTTTTAAGTTATTCTCTCAGTTACCATTGTTGTCACTGAACTGAACATGAAGATCTAGTTCCCCAGCTGGTATACGTTGGCACAGCTTCGTTGACTACAATGGAACTATGCCAGTTAACACAATATGAAATCTGTCCGGAAACATGCATTCAAACTGTGAATGATCTAAAAGGCATAAATGATATTAAAGATCTGGAGTACTTGTGGCACCTTAGAGACTAACAAATTTATTTGAGCATAAGCTTTCGTGAGCTAAAGCTCACTTCATCGGATGCATTCAGTGGAAAATACAGTGGGGAGATTTATATACATAGAGAACATGAAACAATGGGTGTTACCATACACACTGTAACCAGAGTGATCACTTAAGGTGAGCTATTACCAGCAGGAGAGCGGGGGGAAGAAGGGAACCTTTTGTAGTGATAATCAAGGTGGGCCATTTCCAGCAGTTGACAAGAACGTCTGAGGAACAGTGGAGGGGTGTGGGGGGATAAACATGGGGAAATAGTTTTACTTTGTGTAATAACCCATCCACTCCCAGTCTCTATTCAAGCCTAAGTTAATTGTATCCAGTTTGCAAATTAATTCCAATTCAGCAGTCTGGAGTCTGTTTACACAAAGTAAAACTATTTCCCTATGTTTATCCCACCCAGCCACTGTTCCTCAGACATTCTTGTCAACTGCTGGAAATGGCCCACCTTGATTATCACTACAAAGGTTCCCCCCGCCCCCTGCTCTCCGGCTGGTAATAGCTCATCTTAAGTGATCACTCTGGTTACCAGGTTTCAGAGTAGCAGCCGTGTTAGTCTGTATTCGCAAAAAGAAAAGGAGTACTTGTGGCACCTTAGAGACTAACAAATTTATTAGAGCATAACCTTTCGTGAGCTACAGCTCACTTCATTTTCACTCCATACATCCGATGAAGTGAGCTGTAGCTCACGAAAGCTTATGCTCTAATAAATTTGTTAGTCTCTAAGGTGCCACAAGTACTCCTTTTCTTTTTACTCTGGTTACCGTGTGTATGGTAATATGCATTGTTTCATGTTCTCTATGTATATAAATTTCCCCACTGTATTTTCCACTGAATGCATCCGATGAAATGAGCTGAAGCTCACGAAAACTTATGCTCAAATAAATTTGTTAGTCTTTAAGGGGCCAAAAGTACTCCTTTTCTTTTTGCGAATACAGAATAATACGGCTGCTACTCTGAAACCTGTCATTAAAGATCTGGTTTCTTAACTATTGCATGGATTGTAAATTAAATGCCAACCCAATGGTGACAGTACACAAATATCATGTTTAGATTAGCAGACATTATGGATTACAGGGTACAAATACCAGGTTATTGAGATTTTTCTAAGGGGCAGTGATGCTAGTTTTATTTTAATACACATCTGGCCGGGCACTTGGTTTCATTCTAACCTCCTTGCACTGTCTGAATAAAACAGAAACAATGAGGAGTCCTTGTGGCACCTTAGAGACTAACAAATTTATTTGGGCATAAGATTTCGTGGGCTATAATCCACTTCATCAGATGTATGGAGTGAAAAATACAGTAGGCAGGTATAAATATACAACCCATGAAAAGTTGGGAGTTGCCTTACCAAGTGGGGGTGAGTGCTAATGAGGCCAATTCAATTAGGGTGGAAGTGGCCCATTCCTAACAGTTCCCAATCCACCCTGATTGAATTGGCCTCGTTAGCACTACAAAAAGTAATTTTTCCTCTGTTGATATTCACCCCTTCTTGTCAACTATTGGGAATGGGCCATATCCACTTTGTTTGAATTGGCCTCATTAGCACTGACCGCCCACTTGGTAAGGCAACTTCCATCTTTTCATGGGCTGTATATTTATACCTGCCTACTGTATTTTTCACTCCATGCATCTGATGAAGTGGGTTATAGCCCACAAAAGCTTATGCCCAAATAAATTTGTTAGTCTCTAAGGTGCCACAAGGACTCCTCGTTATTTTGCTGATACTGACTAACACGGCTACCCCTCTGAAACCTGAATAAAACAGAGAACTTCCGTTGAAGTTCATGGGCCTGATCCAGCTGAACTGTGCTTGGCACAGGACCTATAGAGAGGGGTGGAGTAAAAGCCATACACCACCTTTTGTGTTCCACGGTTCTGGGGCTAGCCAGTTCAGTTCCCAGAACAACTGAAAGCAGCCACAGGGCTGCTATAAACCAGCCAGGGATCACTGGAGAGCAGTTACAATCTGGCCATGTCCCCTTCCCTCTGACAGGCTTCCTATGCCAGAAGCTATGGCTATGCTAGTGCTACATCATCCAGGGATTCCTCTTGTCAACTGCTGGAAATGGCCCACCTTGATTATCACTACAAAGGTTCCCTCCGCCCCCTGCTCTCCGGCTGATAATAGCTCACCTTAAGTGATCGCTCTGGTTACCAGGTTTCAGAGTAGCAGCCGTGTTAGTCTGTATTCGCAAAAAGAAAAGGAGTACTTAGATTCATAGATACTAAGGTCAGAAGGGACCATTCTGATCATCTAGTCCGACCTCCTGCACAGCGCAGGCCACAGAATCTCACCCACCCACTCCTATGAAAAACCTCACCCAGGTCTGAGCTATTGAAGTCCTTAAATCATGGTTCAAAGACTTCAAGGAGCAGAGAAGCCTCCCTCAAGTCAACCATTCCACATGCTACAGAGGAAGGCGAAAAACCTCCAGGGCCTCTCCAATCTGCCCTGGAGGAAAATTCCTTCCCGACCCCAAATATGGCAATCAGCTAAACCCTGAGCACATGGGCAAGATTCACCAGCCAGATACCCAGGAAAGAATTTTCTATAGTAACTCAGATCCCATCCATCTAATATCCCATCTCAGGGGATTTGGCCTATTTACCCTGAATATTTAAAGATCAATTACTTACCAAAATCCCATTATCCCATCATACCATCTCCTCCATAAACTTATCGAGTAGAATCTTAAAACCAGATAGATCTTTTGCCCCCACTGCTTCCCTTGGAAGGCTATTCCAAAACTTCACTCCTCTGATGGTTAAAAATCTTCATCTGATTTCAAGTCTAAACTTCCTGGTGGCCAGTTTATACCCATTTGTTCTTGTGTCCACATTGGTGCTGAGCTTAAATAATTCCTCTCCCTCTCCTATATTTAGCCCTCTGATATATTTATAAAGAGCAATCATATCTCCCCTCAACCTTCTTTTAGTTAGGCTAAACAAGCCAAGCTCCTTAAGTCTCCTTTCATAAGACAAGTTTTCCATTCCTCGGATCATCCTAGTAGCCCTTCTCTGTACCTGCTCCAGTTTGAATTAATCCTTTTTAAACATGGGAGACCAGAACTGCACACAGTATTCTAGGTGAGGTCTCACCAGTGCCTTGTATAACGGTACTAAAACCTCCTTATCCCTACTGGAAATGCCTCTCCTGATGCATCCCAAAACTGCATTAGCTTTTTTCACAGCCATATCACATTGGCAGCTCATAGTCATCCTATGATCAACCAATACTCCAAGGTCCTTCTCCTCTTCCATTACTTCTAATTGATGCGTCCCCAACTTATAACTAAAATTCTTGTTATTAATCCCTAAATGCATAACCTTACACTTCTCACTATTAAATTTCATCCTATTACTATTACTCCAGTTTACAAGGTCATCCAGATCCTCCTGTATAATATCCCGATCCTTCTCCGAATTGGCAATACCTCCCAGCTTTGTATCATCTGCAAACTTTATTAGCACACTCCCACTTTTTGTGCCAAGGTCAGTAATAAAAAGATTAAATAAGATTGGTCCCAAGACCGATCCCTGAGGAACTCCACTGGTAACCTCCCTCCAACCTGACAGTTCACCTTTCAGTAGGACCCGTTGCAGTCTCCCCTTTAACCAATTCCTTATCCACCTTTTGATGTTCATATTGATCCCCATCTTCTCCAATTTAACTAATAATTCCCCATGTGGCACGGTATCAAATGCCTTACTGAAATCTAGGTAAATTAGATCCACTGCATTTCCTTTATCTAAAAAGTCTGTTACTTTTTCAAAAAAGGAGATTAGGTTGGTTTGGCACGATCTACCTTTTGTAAAACCATGCTGTATTTTGTCCCATTTACCATTGACTTCAATGTCCTTAACTAATTTCTCCTTCAAAATTTTTTCCAGGACCTTGCATACTACAGATGTCAAACTAACTGGCCTGTAGTTACCCGGATCACTTTTTTTTCCTTTCTTAAAAATAGGAACTATATTAGCAATTCTCCAATCATTCGGTACTATTCCTGAGTTTACAGATTCATTAAAAATTCTTGCTAATGGGCTTGCAATTTCAGGTGCCAATTCCTTTAATATTCTTGGATGAAGATTATCTGGGCCCCCCGATTTAGTCCCATTAAGCTGTTTCAGTTTCGCTTCTACCTCTGATATGGTAATATCTACCTCTATATCCTCCTTCCCATTTGTCATGCTACCATTATCCCCAAGATCCTCTTTAGCCTTATTAAAGACTGAGGCAAAGTATTTGTTTAGATATTGGGCCATGCCTAGATTATCTTTAACCTCCACTCCATCCTCAGTGTTTAGCGGCCCCAATTCTTCCTTCTTAGTTTTCTTCTTATTTATATGGCTATAGAACCTTTTACTATTGGTTTTAATTCCCTTTGCAAGGTCCAACTCTACTCGACTTTTAGCCTGTCTCACTTGATCCCTATATGTTCTGACCTCAATTAGATAGCTTTCCTTGCTGATCCCTCCCATCTTCCACTCCCTGTATGCTTTCTGCTTCTTCTTAATCTTCTTCTTCTTACTTGTGGCACCTTAGAGACTAACAAATTTATTTGAGCATAAGCTTTCATGAGCTAAAGCTCACTTCACCAGATGCATTCAGTGGAAAATACAGGGGGGAGATTTATATACACAGAGAACATGAAACAATGGGTGTTACCATACACACTGTAAGGTGATCATCAGCTAGGTTTTTAAGGTAGCTTTCTGGTCCTTGTAGGAGGACAGGATTAGAACTGACAAACTGGAGAAATGGTTTGAAATACATAGGATGAAATCAATAAGGACAAATGCAGAATACTACACTTTGGAAGGAACAATTAACTGCACAAATACAAAATGGGAACCCTAGGAAGGAATACTGCAGAAAAGGATCGGGGGCGGGGGGTTATAGAGGATCAGAAACGAAATGTCAATCAATAATGTAATACAGTTGCAAAAAAGGCGAACATCATTCTGGGATGTATTAGCAAGAGTGTTGTAAGAAAGACAGGAGTGGTAATTCTTCCCCTCTACTCTGCACTGATAAGGCCTCAACTGGAGGAGTACTGTGCCAAATTCTGGGCTCCACGCTTTGGGAAAGATGTGGACAAATTGGAGAAAGTCCAGAGGAGAGCAACAAAAATGATTAAAGGTCTAGAAAACATGACCTATGAGGAAAGATTTTAAAAATTGTGTGTGTTTAGTTTGGAGAAAAGAAGATTGAGGGGAAGACATGATAACAGTCTTCAAGTACATAAAAGGTTGTTACGAGAAGGATGCTAAATTGTTCTTGTTAACCATTGTGGAGAGCACAAGGAGCAATGGGCTCAAATTGCAGCAAAGCAGATTTAGGTTAGACATTAGTAAAAACTACCTAACTGTCCAGATAGTTAAGCACTGGAACAAATTACTTAGGGAGGTTGTGGAATCCCTTTCATTGGGGTTTTTAAAGAACAGGTTAGACAAACACCTGTCAGGGATGGACTCTAGATAATACTGCCTCAGTGCAGGGGACTGGATTAGATGACCTATCAACATTCCTTTCAGTCTTTGATTTCTATGATTATTTTGCCACCAGTCACATAGTGATTAGTCTGATTAGATTAGTCTAATCAAAATGTATTTACTTCTGGATTTTATCAGTAGGCAGAAACATGTATCTAATGTTCTCATGAACAGTCTATTAATATGAAGTCTTTATATTTTTATTGTAATTTATTTATTTTTTTTAGACTATTTTTTTAATTCAGCAGGGACCTTGCTAAAAATCCAAAAGAAGACAAAGAATAATCAAGCAGCATAATGAGATTGCTCAATTTAATGTGATGAATGAGTCCAGGAAGGAAAAAGCAAGGAGGGGAAAGTTACAGGTATGCCAATCCACAGATGGTCTTCAAGGTTTTAAAATAGCCATTAAGTAATTTTGTGTTAAGAAATGAGTCTATATATAAAAATTGCTAAGTTTAAATGGATAACAAGTATGTATAATCAGGCATTATCTGATTATCTATCTTTTTGTAGGATGGTAACTAATAATTATAGTGACAAACATAATTAAATGAAACATCATGTTACGTGTGTGTGTGTGTGTGTGTGGTTACTTTCATGCATTTAATATAATTTTTGCTCTGAATGCTTTGTTTTTATAAAATGAAAAGACTAAAAAGGAAATAAATAGGATTTATTTCAATTTGAAAGTCATAAGATGCCCACCCAGAGGGATTGTTTGAATATTTTTGCATGGATGCAATCATGCAGTGGAATTAACACTTGGAACTGATTCCATTGGGCCAGTGACTTACATCCTGGGGCAAACCCCAGTGATCTCAGCAGAGTCCCATAGAATGTAAAACAGCATAAAATTGGGTTCATTGTGTGAGACTCCAGATGAACTCATGACAAGTACTACAACTTGGAAGATAGCTGAAAATTTAGGATCTGATCCTGCATGTTGTATCCATGTCTTCTGAACTGATGAGCTCCCTCTGTGTGCTCAGACCCTTGCAGGAATGGGCTGTGAGTGGAAAGTCACATACAGCACATGAACTTTTATTTCTAATGCAAACCTTTTCAAACATCTGATTAAAGAGTAATACAGGGTTGCCACTTACCTCTGGCCACCAGGAAGTGCTCAGTCCCTCTGCAGCACCCTGCCTCTGTTCTCCATCTTCAGGATTCCTTCTGAGTGCTATACAGTCTTTCATGAGTAGAACAATCCTTCACTTGCGGCTGGTTTAATGACTGCAAACAGTCCCACATAGTCCTTAATGCTCAGACATAAAGTTCAGCATTGCAACCCAACAGTTCACACTTATCTCTGGCTCTTCTGCCACCCACACAGAGCTCTTCTTCTGCCAACATCTGTTCCTTACAGTCACCACTCCTAGCCTTTTCTATCTGGCACTCATCCTTCTGGCTCTAGCTTCCTTCTCCTGCCAGCATCACCTCTGTTCTTCTGAGGGAGAAGCCTGGCTACATACTGCCCCTCTAGAGAGCTCTTCTTGATTGGCTGGAAGAGAGGGTAGCTCTGTCCCACCCGACCCTAGGGCTCCTAGTCCCAGGCCTTTAAAGGGGCAGTGTCCTGGGTTTTTCTCCAGTTCAACTACTTATTCCCCAGGACTGTTCCATTTCCTGGGCCTTCATTCATTCCAGCTTCCTGGAACTGGGTGTTCTGGCCTCCTCTAGTCTTAAAGGGCCAGTATACCCCAGTGCCTGAATATACCCCATTTTTTAGTCTGGAGAAGAGAAGACTGAGGAGGGAAACGATAACTAGGGTTGCCAGGTGTCCGGTTTTCAACCAGAAAGTCCAGTCTAAGGAGACATGTACAATTACTGCCCACGGGGCACCGGAACGGGCGGGGGCGGGGGGGAGGCACCACCCACCACAGCATGTGTGACCACAGTGGAGCACTTGCAGAGAGCTGGGGCAGCATGGCTGTGAGCCAGGTGGGTGCCAATCCACACCGCAGGATTGTGTTTGGATCTATTTTCCACCCTCAACTCTGCTCTCCAGCTCTGCCTCACCCCCCTGCTGCAGAAACACTCATCTTTGTGGGAAGCCACTCCAGAGGCTCTGAGTCACGGACCATAGCCACAACCTGAGACAGGGATCCCATGTGGGTCGGATACTTCTCCCCAGGGAAGAGGTGACTTTGCAGCACCCGCTCCTGCTTCACCTTCCTCCCCGAACCACTCAGATGAGTTTGGCCCAGCCCAGGAGGGTGAGGGACCAGTGCCCTTAAATCTCAGGGCATTGCAGAGCCTGGCCTCCAGCTTGCACACACTGCATTGGTAAGGAAGGCCATTTTCCCCAGCTTGCCCAGCTAGACAGACTGACAACACTCCCATTCTCTGCCCCCACATGATCGCTGCCTCCAAACGCCAGCCTGGCCCAGCGCATGGGTACTGAGGGCAGCACCTCATCAACCTGCGCCAACCCCTTCTCAGTCAGGGCTGACTCCTACCTGCATCTCTATGCAGGCTCTGCTTCAGCTCCTAGCCCAGCTCTGCAGGGGCCAGGTGAGTTTCGGGAGGAGAGAGGAGCAAGCGAGCGGGGGTGGGGCAGAGGGAACAAGCGAGCAAGGGGGGGAGGGGGTTACAGTGTCCAGTTTTAAGAAATTGGGAAGTTGGCAACCCTAACAATAACAGTTTTCAAGTACTTAAAAAGTTACAAGGAGGAGGGTAAAAGATTGTCCTCGTTAACCTCTAAGGATAGGACAAGAAGCAATGAGCTTAAATTGTAGCAGAGGAGGTTTAGGCTGGGCATTAGGAAAAACTTCCTGATGGGTATTTAAGCACTGGAACAAATTGCCTAGGGAGGTTGTGGAATCTCTGTCACTGGAGGTTTTTAAGGACAGGTTTGACAAACATCCTGCCTTGAGAGGAGGGCTCTCTCTCCCGATGATCCCTCGAGGTCCCTTAAGTGTACACTTCTGTGATTACAGCCTGATTTTCAGAGGGAATGTCAGGTGTTCAGAGGCTCTGAAAAACAGGCCTTAAGTACACGGCAAGCTTCAGATGGTAACAAAAATGTTATTTTTGACTTTTCCAAATGCAGACAGTCTCTGAAAGTTATATAAAGTATGAAAAATACCATTATCTCACTATTAGATAACTCAAAAATGGCAAAATGATGACAATATGTTATGGCAAACTGGCAATTATTCCACCCTGTATAAGGGATTCAACTTGGGAGAAAATGCACCAGAAGCTTCAGCTCAGAATTCAGTTTACTGAAATATTTATAAACAATTGAAAATAGGAATTTTCTATGAAAATGCTTCCTCAAACCTATCTAAAGCATCACTGCTATAAGGTTATAAAGCTCAAAGTCAATCCCAGCTCCTTACACATTGATTTTTCTCTCTCTCTGCTGATTTCCTCAGTCATTGAGAAGTTGGTAAGTGGAGGCATTTGATCAGGTACATGTTAATTCAAAAGAAAGCAAACAGGTTTGATTTTTTTTTCTTGTTCCTTTCACAAAACCTAAACCAGTTAGTCTGGATTCTTGTTAGTCTGTCTCCTGGTACAGGGAAGTAAAAACCACATATAGTATGTAAGGAATTGCTGGAGAGGAAAAGACTGTGGCTTCTCTGACTTTTTTTTTTTATAATGGATCTCATCTTAACATAGAGATTGTCTTAACAACACTTCCCCAGATGCATTCAATATTTCATGGACCATTTCCCCTTCTAGATACAATCTATAACAAACCAACAGCAACCACATCACTTGCTTACATGGAAAAAAATAGGAAAATATTTAATGTATTTTAAGTATCTTGAATGCAATAAGTGTTAAGTTCCTTTTTGGAAAGCCTTATTCACACTGTACTTTTACTGTTCTTTTAGTCTCCCCATTCATCTCTTCTGTTCCTCTCTTCCCAGACATGCTTCCATGTCAGGTGCTGATAATGATGCTTTCATGCATGTGTAGCCTAAGCCACCTAAGGGTGGCTCTCCTTTAGAATTCTTTGTAGAGGGTTCTGAAGATAGGAAACAATTGATGTTTTCCATCTTTTTCCATAGGCTAATATGAAATTTTCACCCCTCCCTACAGGTGTGATGCAGAGCAAAATTCAACTCTTCACTGGTGTCCTTCATGAGGAAGGGGCTCAGGACTGGACCTTAAATAAATACTCATGAACAGGGTAGCCTAAATTTATGTATAAAGATATAAGGCAACATTTTTATACAATGGCCTCCATTGTATTCCTGAAAATTATTATGGTTGTCATTTAGACGTCTAATAATTCCTGTGCTCACCTACTAACCCATTTAGATAGCTCTAGTTTCACCCACAAATTATTTTGGGTACAAAATCGATGGGGGGCAGACTAATGTGCTAAAAATTTGGCCCATAAATTGAACATGATAGCGAAAAAGTCTTCCTGTATTGCCCTTATTTAATAGATTTGTTTGCTTGCCCTGCAAGTAATGTTTCTATTGTGTAAATTGCTAAAGGCAACTACTTGAGTGCTCTCGTACCCTTCTCCAAATAGTCACATCCTCCATCTGAAAAGAATTGAATATGGTTATTTATATAACCTAGCATAAAGTCATTTGGCCCAGCCAATTCATGAGAGGCAGAAGAAACCTAAATTCTAACCCTGGGCTAAATTTACTGCCTGACCTTAGGCAAGAGATCTCATTGTGACTCAGATAACCCAGTCTGGAAAACTATGTAAAAAGTGGGAATTCACTGAACTTTGGATATTGCATCTCAGGTGAATTCAGCTATGGCGGTCAACAAAAAAAACAAGAATAAACTAAAAGAAAAGGAGTACTTGTGGCACCTTAGAGACTAACAAATTTATTTGAGCATAAGCTTTCGTGAGCTACAGCTCACTTCATTGGATGCACTCAATAAAGCATGAATGAAAGCCCCCTGTCCACCCACCTTATTTCTTTATCCCCAAGCTAAAATAAGCCTCACCATCGTTCTCATCTCTACTATCCTGGAATGTGAAGTGGGGCAGGATCAAGATTGAATTATGTTCATGGCAGTGCATACTGCTATTGCTCTGGCCACAGAACCAGACATTCCAGGTCAGTCTTAAGACGATCTAATGAGGGGCATAGCAATGTGTCTGGCTCAGAAAAATAGAGGATACCATTAAAAAAATTATCTTGTTCTCTGGTACACTAATATTTTTACTGTTATTCTCAGGTCCTCTCAGAGGTCCAGAGAGGCCCGGGCCATTTCCAGCTTTCGAGGCCCCTATCCATAATAAAAATAAAAAATGATGACTCATGAAAACAAAATAAGGAACCAAAAAAAGAGTGAGACATAATTTGAATATTTTTTTATTTAACAAATGCTTTTCTAGCCTTTTTCTGTGCAAATACACTAATTATTGAGGGAAAATGTAGCTTTCGTGCAATGTCACAGTTGATATTAAGCATGGCAAGCCCATTCAAATGCTCTCGTCCCATAGTTGAATTATCATAGCTCTTTACTCGCTTCAACACGTTGAAGGGGCATTCACTTGAAGCCACTGATGCAGGCAAACTGACAAAAATATACAATGCAATTGTGATATTAGGAAACACCCCACAGTTCCAAGTTTGAGTATTTCTTGATGCAATTCCTTTGGCTTGCAATCCAATTGAAAGTTCGTGGAATATATTTGTTTGAGGAAGATGAACCTGTCACTGAGATCTTTTGAGATTTCTTTGTTGTACTGTTGTTGAAATTGTTCGGCTGCAGAAAGTAGATCTTCATTATTCAGTCTGTTGAACTGCCAAAGAAACCCCAAAAGGGTACAAATTAGTCTCACTGACTCAAAATCGATGTGCAAGACCTGATTGAATAGAGCCAATGATGACAGGGAAGACATTGACTCTATAATGCTACTTGGCATCGGATTCAGTAGGTAAGTTTCAGAGTAGCAGCTGTGTTAGTCTGTATTCGCAAAAAGAAAAGGAGTACTTGTGGCACCTTAGAGACTAACAAATTTATTAGAGCATAAGCTTTCGTGAGCTTGGAAAAAAGTAGGTAAGTTGCGATTGGTGGCGAACTCAGATGAAATGCCAATATTCTGTGCTGCTAATTTGAACTCAGTCAGGATCGTATCCCATTGTTCATGAATCTGTTGAATGTCATTTAGAAGACTCAATTTTATCCCTCTCAACATCACCCCATTGTAAGTAGCTTCATGCACAAAGATGACATCAGAATTCATTTAAATTTGGACATGTGCTTCAGAATGGACTGAAGTTCAGTTCGAGCCTGTGCAGTGAGACTGAGAGACTCAAGCTCATTTAAAGCCTTTCTCACTGAATTCAGATTCTGCACAACTGATTGAACACCATCAATCTGTGCAGACCATCTAGTTTTGGATGTCCCATATAGTGAAACAGGAAGATAATGCTTCAGAATTTCCCACCTTTGTGGATTGCTACTGCAGAGATTGTACATTTGCTGAACAGTTCCAAAGTAAGTAATTGCCTCCTTGCATGATTCAGCACAGTCAGCACCTACACGGTTTAATGCAGGGATCAGCAACCTTTGGCACGCGGCCTGCCAGGGAAAGCCGCTGACGGGCTGGGCCGGTTTGTTTACCTGCAGCGTCTGCAGGTTCTCCTGATAGCAGCTCCCACTGGCTGTGGTTTGCTGTCCCAGGCCAAGGGGGCTGCGGGAAGTGGCGCGGGCCAGGGATGTGCTGGCCCCCCTTCCCGCAGCCCCCATTGCCTTGGGACGGCAAACTGTGGCCAGTGGAAGCTGCGATTGGCCGAACCTGCGAATGCTGCAGGTAAACAAACCGGCCTGGCCCACCATCAGCTTCCCTGGCGGGCCGCATGCCAAAGGTTGCCAACCCCTAGTTTAGTGTGTGGTTTCCACAGCTGGAGAAAATACAGTTTGAATTATGCTCAAGCAGAACTGCTTGTACACCTTTGTACTTCCCAGCCATATTAGATCTATTGTCATAGGCTTGACCAATGCAGACTTGAAAATTTAACTTAAAACCTACTAGAATTGCTAGTACTCTAGCAGCAATTTCTTTTCCAGTTTTTCTCGTGAAATTATCAAACAAAATACACCTTTCTTCAATTGAAAATTTTGAGCTGTCTACAATCTTAACATATCGAATAACCATAGTAATCTGTTCTTTGTGAGAACAAATCTGGAGTGGCATCAACAATGATTAAAAATACCTGGCATTTCAAATCTAATCAAGAATTGTTGTTTGTATGAGTGACCCACATAGCTCAATAAACTCATTTTGTATGCGTGTGGAGAGATAATGGACTTGCATGCACCTTTGACTCTCTTGCAATTCTCGAACACATTTAACATGCTCTGATAAAAGTGAGTCATATTTGCTGAGGAGCTCAACTATGCTTAGAAAGTTTCCATTTGCACAATCACCAATACGTTGACTGGAACCAAAGAAAGCCAATCCCCGCTCAGGAAGAAAAAGGATGACATTCAGGATACGCTCAAGAAGTTTTTTCCAGTTATTAGTTTCTGTAGAGAGTTCAGTCAAGAGTAAATTCTCAACTGAACTTTCAGCTGATGCTGCCCTACTGGCTGATTTCCATGCAACATAGTTTTCTTTGTGTGACGTTGAACTCTCATGTGATGGTACTCAGTCTATCAACTTCCTCCAAACTCTGTTGATGCTCCATCCTGATTGATCAGAGAGAACTGATGCATTTGAAGCACTTTTGTTCAAAATGAAGCAGTGTTCACAGTACAGAGATTGTTTTTCCGTACTCCAGCATAACCAGTCTCTTGTGCAGGTCTCACCATTTGGAAGAGTTTTTGTCAGCAGACGAGTAGGGAAAGCATGATTATCAGCATCTCGTGGAACGTTACTTGGAATTTCAAAACAACTAATTTGGAAAAAAGATTGCATTTGGGCAGCATTGCTCTTGTCAATAATTCCAGTGTCAGTCACAATCAAACCTGTAGTACTCATGAATTGCTCTTGCTACACAAGTTCTACATCTTCCTGTTGCTGTTGAGTTTCTTGATCGTACACAGGATCTTCTGCTGCATCTGTTACTGTTGGCATATCTCCTTCTTGACTAATGTCCTCATATTCAGATATTGGCATTGAAATATCATGTGTTGCATTTGCGGAGTCTGTAGCATTGTTTGTTGGGGAAGGTATGTTTTCCAGTGGCTTGAGAAATAAAGTTATTGGCTTTGAGTTCTTAGCTGCTGCTTCGCTCAGTTGTTTTTGCCATCTCTTGCTTGACCGCTTTCAAATCTCCTCTTCATAGTGATCTATCGGATCAATATGTAGCCTATCCACACTTGAAATATTCTGCTGTAAATAAGTAGCTCTTGAAGTCTTCTACTGTAAACATGTACACAAATGCTGAAAAGACTTAAAATGAAGAAATACTAATTAAGAACACAAAATGAAACAGTCAGACAGACTATTATCCTTATCATTGAATCAAAACTCAAGCACGCAAGGTATAATAAAACAGGCTAAGCTGAAGACAAAGGGATGACATACATATAGTAAACACAGCCATGGATACAGACAGAGGGATAATGTCCAAAAATTTCAAATGTATGTCCTCACGAAACTCACTGTATAAGATTGTCCTCACAAATTTTCACCTTGAATCTGGGCCTATAGATGGATGCGCATAAAAACAAGTTGTGAAAAGTATCAAATGCCAAAAAATTAACAAGTGTCTAAATGTCAGGCCCCCTTTGACCTTGAGGCCCAGGCCAAATGGCCCTTCTGCCCCCTTTTCCCTCCCCCTTCCTCTCCCTCCCAATTGTCCCTGGTTACTCTTATAATTGATCTATTATTTGTACAATAGGTGTTCGTGGCGCTCCAGAGAAACCCAAGCAAGACTGATGAATTAATCACTGGACTGGCAGCCGGTGGTTGCTTAGGGACCAGTAATCAAGATTACATTTAATATGGGCAAACAGAAGACATTTCCAACAAGTAATATAAATATACTTAGTGCTTCAAAAAGATTAACTTCCCAAAGCTGAAGTTTTTGTGAATGTAATTGATTGGGAGGAAAAATTTAGACAGAAAAATGTGAATGAAAATTGAGAGTTTTTTAAGAAGAGTTTATTAGATGCCAAAAAGCCACAATTCCACAATCAAGAAAGAGGAAAGCTCTAGCTAAAAGCCCATTCTGGTTCAGTGGTGAAGTGAAGGCAACAATTAGAAACTTAAAAAAATAATATATAATAAAGGGGAAAAGGGGACAGATGGATAGCAACTGATATAAATCAAAAGTTATGAAGTGCAGAAAATTGATAAGGGAAGGTAAAAACATCAGGGAAAAATCATTCATAGCTGGCAGGCCAAAACTAATGAGAGATTTTTAAAGTATATCAAGAACAATTAAATTTAATAATGGTATAAGACCATTGCTAGATGGAGATGGTAAAATTGTGAATCGTGATGCAGAAAAAGCTGAAGTGTTCAATAAATAAATATTCTGTATTTGGAAAGAAGCAAGATGATGTACTCTTATCACATGAGGATGAAGCACTTTCTGGTCTATTAGTCACAGTGAAGGATGTTAGACATCATCTACTAGGCATAAATATTTCAAAATCAGTAGGCCCATATAACTTGAACCCAAGAATCCTAAGATTTGGCTGAGGAGATTTTCTGTCCTGCTGATGTTGAATTTTAATAAATATGGAATACCATGGAAATCCCAGAAGACTGGAAGAGTGCTAAAGTTGTACCAATATTCAAAAAGGGCAAAAGGGATGACCCAGGCAACTATAGGCTGGTTAGCCTGACATCAATCCTGGGCAAAATATTGGAAAAGCTAATACGGGATTCAAGTAATAAAGGATAGGAACATAGTTAATGCCAGTCAACATGGCTTTATGAAAAACAGGTCAAGAGAAACAAACCTGATTTCATTCTTTTGGGAGATTACAAATTTGGTTGATAAAGGTAACTGCATAGAAGTAGTATGCATAGATTTTTGTAAGGTGTTTAACTTAGTACAACATTCTGATTTAAAAATTAGTACTATACAATATCAATAGAACATATTTTCAATTAATTAAGAACTGGCTAACTCACAGATCTCAGAACGTAACTTTCAGTCGGAAATCATTGAATGGGGGTATCCCTTGTGGGACACTGCTAGGATTGGAACTCGGCCTGATGTATTTAATATTTTCATCAATGATCTGGAAGTCTTGCTGATAAAATTTGTGGATGACACAAGGATTGGAAGAGCAGTCATACAGCATGATCTGGTTCGTTTTTGGTAAAACTTCACCCAGTCAATCCAAATGCAAAGTTGTGCATGTAGGTGAAAGGAATGTAGGCCATACCTACAGAATGGGGGACTGTATCCTGGAACTCAGTGACTCTGAAAAGGCATGAGGGGTCATAGCGGACAAGCATCTGAACATAAACTGCTAGTGCAGAGTTGTGGCCAAAAGGGCTAATGGCATCCTTGGATGTATAAATGGGGCATAATAAGTAGAAGTAGGGAGCTGATTTTACCTCTCTGTATGGCATTGGTGATACTGATACTGCCTCCAGTTCTGGTGTCAACATTTTAACAAGGATGTTGAAAATTGGTGAAGGTGCAGGAAAGAGAAACAAAAATGATTCAAGGTCTGGAGAAAATGCTTTACATTGAGCTTAAAGAGCTCAGTGGACCACACCCTGAAAAAATTCTTTCCCAATCCCTCTCTTCTGGCCTTCAAACAACCCAACCAAGCTCATCATCAGAAGCAAGCTCCCCACAGACCAGGATCCACCAACTCAAAGCAACATCAGATCCTGCCAAAATAACAGATGCAAAACTTGCAGATATATCCCCATTGCTACAATGATAAATACCCACACAATACACCTTTCAAGATCTTTGGGTCCTACACATAGCCATCACAACATGTGGTGTACCTTATCCTGTGCACTAACTGCCCCACTAATAACTATGTGGGTGAAACAATACAATCATTACACTTGTGAATGAATTCTCACAGGAAAATGATAAAAGACAAAAAAAACCATATCATATGTGGGCGGACGCTTTTCACGAAACAATTACTCCATATCTGATCTCTCAGTCCTCGTCCTCAAAGGAAACTTGCGCAACACCTTCAAAAGATGAGCCTCGGATTCATAATAAATTCATATTAAATTCATAACTTTGCTAGACACTAAAAATCATGGTCTTAATAAAGGCACAGGATTTATGGCTTATTACAATTTGCAACCCACTAACTCCCATTTTTGTCCTAAGACAGCAGGGATGTTAAAGGGCCACTTCACCTTGAATGGTCTCTAAGAATATGTGCTAACTACTTCTCCTAAACAATTTGTTCCACCTTGTATGTTGCTTTAATACTCTGAGTATCTTTTTGTGGACCCAAAGAAGAGCACTGTTTATTTGTTACTTTCCTGACTGCACTTCTCATCAGCACTGTAGCTCATCCCTCGTGGTATTGCTGGTGTCCAGTGATGTGTTCTATGTAGATGTCCCTCGACCACCTGATGGCGTCTGACACCATGAGTTGCTTCATCAGCCAAGCATAGTGTTGACTGATTTCGCATTCTCTCAGCGCTCGCTCATTACTGGGATCCTATGTGCCTAAGACTCCGACAATCAGTGTTTCTGTGTCTGGACCTGATAACTTTTAGCTCTCAAGGTTTGGGCAGAGGGGCATATTTCTCTACCTTTCGAGCTCGGGCATTGTGAAAGGCCGGGGTCCTGTTCTTGAACGGCACTGCAACATCCACCATGATGATCTTCTTCCAGTCTTCGTTGGTGATGACGATGTCCGGTCGCAGTTGGCTGTCGGTTCCGGGGATGGCAGAGTTTACGGCAACCTTCCCCATGGGTGGTGGGATGGCTCTGGTGAGGTGATCTTGGATGGCGTTGTCGCATCTGCCAGACTCTCAAATGGGGCTTGCAGCTACACAGTAACACATACTTTCCTCATGGATTGTATTTTCTAAATGGACAACCAACCTAATTGTCAATTACTGAGGGACAATCTACACTCATTGATATATTTTGCTTTCCACAATCAAATCCTTGTACAACTTTTCATGAGTGATGTACCCAAGTATTCAGATTCTAATATCTAAACTGTATTGTTAAATCTATTCACCTTAATTTGTATTATTGCTGATTATGTACCCTATGTATCATATCACTTTTAAAAACAAACTTTGTATTTGTGGATAATCTAAGCACTATACCCAGATGTACAGACACTCTTTTCCCAACCTATGTATTATATAACTGTGGCTTTAATAAAATTTTTAAATCTGAAAGCTTGTCTCTTCCACAAACAGAAGTTGGCCCAATTAAAGGTATTACCTCATCAACCTTGTCTCATTAAACAGCTCAATCTATTTAGCTTATCAAAAAGAAGATTGAGAGATAACTTGATTAAAGTGTAAAAGTACCTGCAATGAGAGAGATACTAGGTATTAGTGGTCTATTTTAATTTAGTGGAGAAAAGCAGAACAAGTAGGAATGGCTGAACTCTAACTCAGGCACAAGTTTTGTAACAGTGAGGGTGATTAGCCACTTGACCTAACTACCCAGAAAGTAGTGGATTCTCCATCTTTTGATGTCTTCAGATCAAAACTGGATGCCTTTCTGGAAGATATGCTTTAGCCAAACACAAATTATGCATAAATGGAACAAATTGTTGGGCTCTGCTTAGTTTCCCTTCCTTAATTCCCTTTCCCCCCACTCTTAACTCCAGGCTTTTTTCACATTTTCTAATTCTATTCTGTTCTATTCTTATACCACCCACAATGCCTAATATTTGATTGCCTTTGAGTGATGCATTAAGTGATATGACTAATAGCAGTCACCTGTGTTACATTGTGTCTCTCTCTCATATCTCCCCAGGAGGATAATTGTGTTCAGTGAAGTGTTTCATTTAGGTGGGGTATTGTTTTTATTTTTAGTTTATTAAATGTTCATACTACTCTGTTGATATTGAAGAAGGCAAGTCAAAAAACTGCACTTTCCACTTGTAGTAGAAGATGGTGAGTCTGTGGTGGTCTTTCATTCCTCTAGGAGCTAAGTTCACAGTCCTGGACTGGTCCCTAGGAAAGCGGTCTCCTGCAGAGATAAGCTTTACCCTTAGTGTAGAAAGTTCCATTGTACCAGGGGAGCTGAGTTGTCCGCCATGGTCTTCAGCGCAGAGCGCAGGACATCTTTTTTCTATGCCGGGTCAGGGTTATTGAGTGATTTCAGGGTAAGGAGCAAGACCTTGAAGTTGACTCGATAGAAGAGGGAAGTTGTTCCATGTATGACTATGTGCTGAGCTTCCTCCAACTCCATAATCCTCCTTAAGACTCACAGTTTTTTGCTTAATCCTCCATTGTTGATCAACCATGACTCAGTCTGCTCTCCGCCTCACGCTTTATCCTTTTAGTTGTTTGGTTTATATTTATCCGATCTGGATGGTAAGCAGATTGGTGAAGTACAATTCCCCCATAGCACTTGCATGTGTTGTAACTCTAGTGTGATGTCCTCTGGTGCTATGTAAGTAACTAAAAGTAATAACACTGTTGTAAAGCTTTCATGAAGCTGGGAAATAGGTGAGGCAATAAAGGACAGCTCACTGGTGAATTGTAGATAAGATAAAATATGTTTCGATTGTGTAGTGAAAGGAAATAGTCGCAACAGGCACTATGACTTCCAAAACCTTAAAGGATACGTTTATTTAATTGTTGTCTACTTTAAATAGTATTTGATCATACTACACTTGAAATAATAAGACCAAAAGAATAAATAGCACTGGATTGTTTTAAGCACATGCTTAAATCCATCTGTTCAGCAAAACACTTACACACATGACTTCAAAGGGACTTTATAACACACACTTACAGTTGGGCACTGTACAAGTGCTTTGCTGAATCAGAGCCTAAGAATATGCACGCTCCTCTCACCCCACCAACTCCTCCTTGTGGTTTCTCTTTAGTTAGCTTTACTATTCTCCTGGGTTGCTATTGTTGTCTGTAAGACAGGACCATACATATTACCAGCCCCACCCTTCTAATAAAAATTAGAGTGAAATATTGTCTCAGTATGTTGAAATATCAGCATGGAGAAACTCTGAAAGGGGTGGGGTGGAATGACTGCAGAGTCAGGCAGACAGTATGTGGTGATTAAACAGGAAGAGTTCAAAAATACCTTTACAAGATGTTGTTCTCACTTCCCATGCAAACAGAAAGCAACAAACATTATACCTTTCATTTGATCCTGCTCATTCCTTCTTTCACAACATTCTTGATCACACTAAATATGAATTAAATGCAAAATGTAAGCACATAAAAGCCAGAAAATCCAGACCAATGCTTTCCAAAGCAAATGCAACTTTTCTACTTCCCTCATAGCATAGGTGCTATTTTTATTACTAAACATAGTGTTTTTAGTTGTCTTAGTACATGTCATGTGGTTGTTATAATGGCTGTGTTTTCTGACTTGTGTACCTTTAAGATCTTATTTGAAATTAAACAAATACAGATACCTGTTTAGAAGTCTTTTGACTGTAGCCAAGAAATGTATTCAATCACCGTAGCTGCAAAATCAAATACCAACTGTCAACATGTGGTCAAACAGAATAAAAGAATTAAGGGAAATGGAACGATTTAGTGCCTGTATGAGATTAATGGCTGAACTGTTTGAGGAAAGATGGGCCAAACAGGCTAAAATGATTTTAATAAAAAGATCATGGATATAAGTTTTACTATATATACACATTATTGACAGTGTATGTAAAAATCTACAGTAGGTGCACTTAAAGTTCAATCCCATTCTAGAGACATTTCCAGTTCTAGTGGTTCACAGATATTCCCCAAAATTAGGGAATATCTGTGAAATCGTGAGCATCTCTAGGACCAGAATGAACATTTTAGGTGTTCCCACTGTGCTGTAACTAAACTACTCTGAGTCTCAACTCCATTGTTTTCACCTACTTTTTGTCTTGTCAACCTTTCTTTTAATACATTAATAAAATAATTGTATTGCCCTAAATTTTGGTTATCTTTAATAAAAAGTTAGTAACCAGATCTTAACCATAATGTTGCATGAATGCACAGGTAGAATATTTTTACATTTAATTCTTTTTTTTCTATAAAGGAAAAGATTACACAAATGTTACTGCCTTGGAACAGGAGGAAAGAGGTGTATTTGACAATGATTTCAGTGTAATCAGCCAATACTAGCAAATGACATTGCACTCTTTGAGGATAGAAGATACTCACAAATTAGTTCTTGGCTGACTTCTCTTTTCTGTATCCTTGGCCATGCAACTGAAGGCTGTCTTAGTGCTTTTCTCCCCAAGCTCTGAGCATGCTCCTGGATTACTTTAACTCATCGCTAGCCAAAGAGCAGTTGTTCAGATATCTTACCGTTGTTTTGATTTGGTCATGTATTTGAATAAGGAACTCAAATGGAATTGCTGTAAACCAAGTCAGGTCTCCCACACATGATGCTTTGACCCTGCAACAAACCATTTCTTTTTCTCTTTCTTTCCTCGACTTCATATGCCCCACCCCCAGCTCAGGGCTTGGCTGTAAGTCAAAGGCTCAGATTTCTAAAGCTATTTAGATGTTGCTCTGCTCTGTGTTGCAAGGCCTAAATGACTTAGATGGCTAAGTCCCATTTTCTAAAGTGACCTAACATCCTAAGTCCCACTGACTTTCAATGATACTGAGGCCTGGTCTACATTAGGAATTTACTTGGGTATAACTGTCTCTCAGGGTGTGAAAAATCCCCCTCATCCCCCCCGAGAGATGCAGTTAAACTGACCTAATCCCCAGTGTAGGCCAGCACTAGGTCAACAGGAGAATTCTCCCCTACACCTAGCTACCACCCCTTGGGGAGGTGGATTACCTACGCCAATGGGAGAAGCCCTCTCAGCAGAGTAGGTGCTGTCTTCACTAAAGTGCTACAGTGGTGCAGTGGTGCCACTGTAGTGTTTTATGTCTAGACATGCCCTAAGGGCAGGTCTACACTACAGCCTGGATCGACAATCCGAGATCGATCCACCAGCGGTCGATTTAGCAGGTCTAGTGAAGACATGCCAGATCGACAGCAGATTGCTCTCCAGTCGACTCCATACTCTACCCCGATGAGAAGAGTAAGGTAAGTTGACTGGAGAGTTTCTCCCGTCGACCCCCCGTGGTAACTCGACCTAAGGTACGTCAGCTCCAGCTACGTTATTCACATAGCTGGAGTTGCGTAGCGTAGGTCGACTTACCGTGGTAGTGTAGACATAGCCTTAGACTCCTAAGCGCCTAAATCACTTTTTAAAATGTTATATCCTACACTCCTTTAATATCTGGGTTAAAATCAAGTCTGATATCGAAATGAACTTGGATTATTTCCTACAGAAATAGCCTGGAGCAGTCCCAATGATTTCTCCAGGAGTACTCAGCGAGGAAGCACCAGCAAAGGTATCAACATCTGGCCTCTTTGGTAAATGCCCAAGTAGAAAAATAAATAGTTGGGATCTGATAGCAAAGCCTTCGCTTTCATTGCTGACCACTTGCTCATGCAAGCAGGAGCAGCCCTAGCCAGTAAGCTGACCAGAAAACATTTTTGGTGCTCACCTCCTGCCCCCAAGGCTGAATTAAAAAAACCCAACCCAAAAACCAAACCAACAAAACCCACAGCCAGCCAACCACTGGAGAAAGAAAAAGGCTGAACATTGCAGTGGTCCAGCACCCCCTGGAGTTCCAGGCCTGGTAACCACTATCTCAGAACAACTGGGCAGGGAGAAGTGGGGAGCAGGTGGAGTGATGATCCATATCAGCCAATATATTCGTCCAGCCACCACAGGGGCAGTAGAAGAGGGTTTTGGCAGCTCTTAAAGGGACGTTGCACGCTACTCCTCTATTCTCTAATACAACCAGGGAGCTGCAGAAAATATTGTGCCTCCCTGGTGCAGTCTACCACCTGGTGCTGCCTGTGGAGCATTGTGGTTGTGCACCACCCTCAGTGCAGTGCTGGTGTGGCTAAAAGCCACACTCTCTCCCTCGGTGGAGTTTGTGCAACATTTCAATAAGCTATTCAACCAGTTACTTTCCCCATTATTCACATACTGTCGCTCCATCAATGGAGTCAGACTCACTCATGCTGGTTCTAAATTTAGCCCAAGAACTTTAAACCACAAATCACTGAGATTCCCCATGAGCTGGGAAGCTAGGAAGCCCTCTGCAGGCCTGATTCTGCCTCCACATGCACCAGTGTAACTCCATTGACTTAAACATAGTTACTCTTGCTTTACACCAGTGTATGTGAGTGCAGCATCAGGCCCTATCTCTCTTAGCCCTGCCCAGCGCATCAGCTCTAATGGATAAATCAGGAGGAATTATTCCATGTCCAGAAGCTGCCTGGCAAGCACTCTGGCATTTTATTTTCTCTTCTTGAATTCACAAACAAAATAGATAGCCAAATGGCACTCTGAATCATTCCACTCTCCGGTGCTGAGCATTTCCACACAGTCCTCATGCACAGACACGTCCTTCGGCTCCCCTTCCTTCCAGTTGCTGTAATTCTGCAGTGGGGTATTATCCGCATACATGAACTGCCCTTCCTTCTCCATATCATTCACCCCAATGAACACACGGAAGAGGCCGCTCTTGGAGATGTAGTCGGCAATCAGTGCATTGGTTGCCTCATCCTTCGGCATTGCCAGCATCCCCCCTCTGATCCTGCAGTGGGTCATGGCCTCCTTGTAGCTCTTTTCTTCTTGGACAATGTAATAGAATTTCTCATCTGTTTCCCTGATTCCTGCTATTACTTTAGAAAGAAAAACAAACATCCTATTAACGGTCTCTCAAAATGTACACGAACCTCTCCTTAAACAGAACAACAGTGGAAATAGCCCATAAAGTGGGGAAATGGGTTTCCCACAACTGAGTTTCTGGTGACAATGATGAAGGCTTGAACAGGGAATGATATTAATGAGGATGGCATGCTTCTTATACAAGTGAGGGCAAGGCATAGTGCTCCTCAGTCCTGAATGCCCGGCATCTCCCTTGGCATTTCAGTTCTGGGCCTCTCTGCAGCAGTGGTTCTCAGATCATGTCCTGCCAGATGGACAAACAAGCCTGGGCAATTAGATGAGATCATCACATTCACTTCACTTGTGACTTAATATAGATGCCAGCATAGTGTCCAGAATGCAAAAGCAAGAATGCTAATAGAATTAGGGCCCTCTCAGTGTAAGTGGAGGCCAAAGTTCTGGGTGACTAAAGCTAGGCCTTTGAATTTGGCCCAATTTTCATAGCTGCTGTGTCTCCACAATATCCATGGACTACAAAGGGTGCTGTGGGTGCTCAGCATCTCTAATAACCAGGCCTCTTAGGGTTCAGTCATGCCATACAAGCACTACCCTGCACTGTGCATAGTGTGTAATCCTACCCAGAGCTCTCAGGTGTGCTGGGGCAGAGTAGCCGCTCCTCTGTCTCTTCAGGGAGTACAGCACATTCCCCAACTGCATGCTTGGGCAACTCTGACCACAAGCATGCTTCCTCGTTATCCATGAGTACCCCCTTTTGGGTGTCTGGCACCCCAGGTGCACTAGGAAAGAGTGAGCACTGGGACTCCAGTTGCACCCAGCTACTGTGCAAGGGTAGAAGGGGCAGGCGGTTTCTCATGTCCTCCTTTTCCCTTGCACGCCATGGAGCAGATTGGCACACACTTGTTCCTTGAATAGTCAGGGTAGTCAAAGTGGCTATCAAGTGCTATCATCCTGATTGCTGCTCATGTGGAAGTAACTAGCCCAGGTGGCAGGCAGTGGAGAATTGGAGCTGAAGGCCTTTAATTATATTTGTAACATTTTCCAACAAGCAACTTTGTGCTTTCTCCCTGGCCACCCCACAAGCTTGGGCGCAGTTCCTAATAAATATCTACAAAGTCACCCCATTGTCCTCCTTCAAATCCCACCTTAGCTCTTCTCTGCTGTGATGCCTACTACAAACTCGACAATGGTTGGGCAGTGGGTGTTCTGTGCCCACTGCCACTCATGTAGTACCTATCATCTGCTTGGTCCCTGGGGCACCCTTTACCTCTTTGTTTGTCTCCACCTGTTGTCTTATACTAATCTTACACTTAGATAGGAAGCTCTTTGAGGCAGGGACTGTCTCTTTATATACATTTCCACAGTGGCTAGCACAAGGGGGCCCTGGCCTTTAGGCGATATCTTAATATAACAATAATAATTAATTAAAAGGTGGGAACTATAAAATAAATGATGATGAAGCTTACCATTTTTGACAAATTTCATGGATGTCTTGAGTCGAGCAACATTAATATCCAGTTGTCCAACAACTTTGCGGTATCTCCCACAGTCACAGACCGTGCCTGATACAACACAGAAAACACCTGATTCACCAGCTGGGAAGGGTGGGCGGGGATACATGGTACTGCCTGACCTACCAATCTGCTCTCAGACCTTCTAAAAGACTTACTGCTGACTTGTGACAAGCTAGCGTCTCTTTATCCCCAGTGCTGCACCCATGGATGATAACACTCTGATTGACCTAACTGGGAGCTGGACTGTGCCTCCTTAACATGGGACTGTAACATTTCATTGATGTTTTGGTTTAGATTTTTCTCACCCACTTAAATATCTCTGATCTTGAAAAAGAACAATTCTTTCCTGGGGTAGGGGAGGCCCATCCCAGATGTGGGAGGTTTCACCCCCTTAATCGCCATATCCTCTGCCCCTCATAACTATTCTGTTATCAACCGGCCAGGACTCCACCTATCACAGCTGGCCCTATAACTTTATCTCCCTATGGCAGAGAAGTCAAAGCAGGGCAAGTTAACACAGTCTTGGGATCTATTAATTCCACTTAATCTATTAATGCCCTTGTGGGTTGGGTATATCCAAGGGAGACCAGCTGGCTTCCTAGCCCCCCCTACTCTTGCTCCAGAGAGTTGGGGTGGGGAACTTCTATTAGGTCAGAGAAAGGGATGAACATGCCACAGACATGGAACACTCCCCCTTTTCAAGCATAGACTCTTCTCTACCAGGGACATAGAAAAGAGCATGGAGCCCTTAAACTGGAAATTTTTTGGAGGGGGGGATTATGTCAATAAACTGTCTTGTGCACTTATGGTACAGTTGAAATAATTAACAACCATCACAGTTTGGGTTGTGTTTGGGCCTGATAATATATGACCTCTGGGGTGCTGTGTATTTTATTTCATTCTTCTGCTACTCCCGGAAAGAAGAGGGATGCAGTTAATGTCTCACAAGAATCTTTATGGTTTGCACAGCCTAAGCTGCCATTTAGTTAGAAATCCATATTTTGTTTTTAAAAAAATCTCGATCAAGAAACAGGGTTTCAATTAAGGATGAAAAACATTTCATGGATCTCAATTTTTCTGTGAAACCCCCAAACTTACAAAATGTCAGGAAACCCCAGGACCCCAGCAGGTTCAACCATCCTTATTAGAAAGACACAGTGCAGGAAATGTAGTGGTAACCAACATACAGTACCTGCTTTTCCCTTCCCTCCAGACACCCCAGATAAACCTTTGACTCCTTTGTCACCTGAATGAAGAAAAAAAAATGTTCATGTCTCAGGAGAGCATGTTTGAAAAACACGTTGGAAATTTATTTAGTAATGTATTAGCTGTGTGCATTTGGCAGAAGGACACTGATGTGTTGTGCTAGCAGATGTGCCAAATCAAACAATCTATGATTAATTCTGGTGAATGAAAAGAAGAACACTTTACTAGCTGACTGATAGCTCAGGCTTCTTGTGGGTGGCTGGTGCCTGGTACCCACTCAATTTAAGGGGGAGCTGCACAATGCCCTTTATATTGCTGGTTCATGAGATGCTGAAAGCCCTCAGCAAGTCAGTGGGAATTCTCTCAGCATCTTGCAAAACTGAGACCATATTGCACTGAATTACCAACATGTAAAATTAAGATACAGGATAAGTCTGGCTTGACAAAACCCAGTGAATTTCCATGGATGCATTAAGCAATGCATGCAGCTGGCAAACGGCTCTCTAGCTGAGGTAGGTAGGGGACCTCATTTCAGAATAAATCCATAGAAATCTGATATTTTTTATTTTGATTGTGTTTCTCATATTTTGAAAATCATTCAAATGATCCATATCTAAGTAGATGTACTAATACAAAAAGATGAGTGAGCATCTTTATTTCAAAGTCACTAATAATGATTTGAATGAGAAAACTGCCTGACTTTATTTAAAATTCATTTCAGCGCTCTCTGGTAGATTAAATAGCACCTTTACTTCAGAGCTCAAACGCTGCTTAATATTAATTCTATCTTGTAGTTTCACACCATGTATTTTTACATTATTTCTTTTCCTTCATATAGTTGTATTTTTTTGGAAGACATCAGGAGCTTACACACATTTTAATTAAATATAACTGACTCCCTTTTGTTCAGAGAGATGGAAATTCTGGAAAATTTCATTAAAGCACCTAATACTCTATAGCGTTAAACCATGAATGAGTTTTGGTTTTCTGTTCATATACTGAAGAATATTAATATATCTAGTGTGACAGGGTCGGGCCAGATGGCTATAGGAGAGTAATAGAAGGCAGATATATTAGCCCCAGGCTAAGTAGGTCCCTTTTCCCTGGGTAAGGTAACAGGGAAGGTTCCAGAATAATCAGGAACCTTCTGGAGACAATTAAGACAGGATGATTAGAACACCTGCAGCCAATCAAGAAGCTACTAGAATCAATTAAGGCAGGCTAATCAGGGCACCTAGGTTATAAAAAGGAGCTCACTTCAGTTTGTGGTGTGCGTGTGAGGAGTTGGGAGCAAGAGGCACTAGGAGCTGAGTGAGAATGCGGACTGTTGGAGGACTGAGGTGTACAAGCATTATCAGACACCAGGTCCTATGGTGAGGATAGGTCCTATGGTGAGGATAAAGAAGGAGTTGGGAGGGGGCCATGGGGAAGTAGCCTAGGGAGTTGTAGCTTTGCACAGCTGTTCCAGGAGGTACTCTAGACAGCTGCATTCCACAGGGCCCTGGGCTGGAACCCGGAGTAGAGGGCGGGCCCGAGTTCCCCCCAAATCCTCCCAACTCCTGGTCAGACACAGGAGGAGTCGACCAGGACTGTGAATTCAGAAAAACAGCCAAGCTAAGGACTGCTGTGAAGCTCCAAGGTGAGCAAATCCGCCAATAAGTGCAAGACCCATCAAGGTAGCACAGGAACTTTGTCACACTAGTAAAAGCTAAATTCTATGGGCAGTTAGTGCTCTTAGGCAAGCCAGGTGCAAATTGGCAGTGCACCAGCTTGCTGTACATCAACATCCCTGTGTGGCCACAGCTGTGGAAGTCCTGAGTATGACTGATTATCACTACTTGAAAGCCTAGTACACTAAGCCACACTCAAGGACTTCCAGTGTTCTGTAGATTCTCACAGTAATATGCCATGTAGAAGCCCAAAATTACATCAGTGTAAATACATAATAACACTACTGACTTCTTATCTCATGAAAATCAATAATACACATTGGCCAATATTTTCAAAAAATGACTAGTGATTTGGGGTACCACAATTCTCGGGTGCCTTATTTGATGTACCTTAAAGGGGCTTAATTTGCAGAGGGTGGATGTTCATTAAAATCAGGCCCCTTTAAAGTGTTTCAGATTAGTCACTAAAAAATGGAGACACTCAAAAACACCAGTCACTGTTTTGAAGATCTTCGCTATTGTTTGTAATGTCATAAGGAGCCGTATTAAAGAATCGCTTGCTGTGGACAAATTCTTTACAAATGTTGATAATAAAGAATGGGATACTTTGGCATCAGAGCCAGTTCCCCCATTTTCAGAATGACCTTTTCTATTTTTAACCTGGGTTGCCAAAAATTCTTTCCCACTGTCTGCCCCCATCATAGATATATAGTAAGTTAGCATGATAAAATACATTCATCTCTTGGTCTGGGTATAACCTCAGTTTTGTGACAGAAAACACTTGGAACACCTAAAGCAATAAACTGAACCCTAATACCAGCAGCAATTTGTTCCATCTGGCTTGAATGGCCTTTGCTTCTGGAAACAGAAACATTTTTTATTGTTTGTTTCCTCATTTTCTTCCAAACAGATGGTATAATTCTTTCTCGACCATCAGAGGCAATGTAAAAGTAACAGTCACTATGCTAGACAAAGAGCTGGACTGAGTTAAAAAGTTGGGGTCAGATTTTCAAAGATATGTAGATATTGAAGGATGCAAGTAGGCACTTAGTGAGATTTTCAAAAGCATCTTAGCAAGTTATTGAAATCCCTGGGAGTTAGGCACCTTACATGTTTAGGTGCTTTTGAAAATCCACTAGGTGCCTACTTGCATCCTTAAATATTTACTTTGTTTAAGGATGTTTACTTTATTTGAAAAATATTCAAAAATATCTTTGAAAATCTGCCCCGGGCTCAAATTCTGCAAATGCTATATAAATCTGGAGTAATTCCACTGAAGTCAATGGGACGGGGGAGATCTAAGCCACTTTTCTGCTTCCTTAATTTTGTCTAGGAGCCTCAGGGCCAACTGTTCTCAATTACGTGGTCTACATCAGTCAGCTAGGGACTACTCCTTCCGCTACCTGTCTCCTGCCTGCTCCTACTCTTGGGAGCATACACTAGCTTTACACCAACTGGGTATTCCCCCTGTGTCAGTAGAATCCCCAGCAGAGGTCTAAAGCAGTTCTCCATTCCCTTTGCGCAGCTATCTTTATTCAGCCATGTCTCCCATTGAAGCCAATAGGAATTGATGTTCAAAAAGGCTGTAGGTTGAGACTCAGTAATGCAAAGCCAAAAGTTAGACTTGGCTTTTTTTCTTATTTGCTTGCAAAGTCCATATAGTTCTTTCAGATTATTTAAACAAATGTTTCGGTGTTCTTTTGTCTTAAAAACAAACACAAACAGTGCTAGTGCCCAAGAATCACACACTAATATAAAGCTGAGTACACAGGTGTTGCACTTTGTTTGGTTGTTACAAGCCATAGTAAAAATTAAACCACACAGCACATCAGACAGTCATGTAGCTGTATGAAATTTCCATTCCGCTGTAATAAAAGTGTCATTCCTTTTCGTCCTGCTTAAGTGGAAATTAAACCAAACAATATGAATAAAGAGGGCGCATGTATGTTTATTGATGTATTTGTTCAGTAACTTATAATTGTTTGTGTATAGTTTGTAGATGTGTGTGACAGAAATAACAGTCTTCCCCAACTAGGTTTCTACTGAAGCAACTAGGAAAACTGAGGGCCTCTTCTGACAGGTCAGACAGGTGTAGTTATATTCTACCTTGATATACAAGGGACAGGCTTTCAGACTAAGTAATTGGTGTCAGAACATGAGTCCTAAAATCACTGCCAAATCTAGGTCTCCTGCAAGGAGCTTGCCCATTGCACACCAATGTGGTTAGCTAGGTCCAGACATTAGGCATGAATAATAAGCAGCAGAATATTGACTCATGATCCTCGGCTTTGAAAGCAAGAAGGTAAAATCCTGGCCTCATTGCAGTCGATGGGAGTTTTGCCATATTGAAGCCAGGATTTCAGCCTATGCTTTTTATTTTGTAATCTAAAAGAGACCAGCTTTCTTAGCTTAGCTAGAACATACACACACCAGACTGTATCATGATCCCCAATTTGCTTATGTAAATATATTTGGGGCACATAAACCAGACGTTATTTGAAGCTGAGTTATTTTTACCTAATAGCTGTAATTCTTAAAACATACAAATCATGTCATAATTGAATATGTACCTTCGCAAAAAAAAAAAAAAAGTAACATGAAACAAATTACCTTTTCCACCAATTGGGCCAATTTTCCCAATCATTCCCTGATCCCCACTATCCCCCATTGCTCCTTTGTTTCCTGAAAAGGAAAGCAATGAAAAGAAGGTGAATGGTTCGACCCATTCAGAGGACACTGTTTAACTCTTCAGATGATTTGTTACTTTTTGAAGGTGTGCAAGTGCAATCAAGCAATGTGTGTTACCGGGCCTCTTCTGGGCCGATCCACAGGGGATATAAGTCTGTGACATCCCCACTTAAAGAGCTTTGGCTTTTTAGCTCCATAGCAGCTCATGCTGTTAGCTTTGGAGGTCCCGCAATTTGTTGGCCAAAAATTGGGCTCTCTATCCTTCTTGCCAGTCTCTGTAATTGACAGGTTCTTAGCAGGCATCAGAAATGTAACTTTCATGCTGGAAAAAAAGATTTAAACAAGATTCCCGTTGATTTTATGCAGAGGATCTCCTATCTTTCCCCCTCCTGCTCACTCTCCCTGGCCCAGAATTTTAAATGTATTTAGGGATTTGTCTGCTCAGCACTGCAAGGCCTGTGTCTGGAGGTATTAGGACGACTACTAATGGACGGTTCTGACCTCCTGTACTATGGACTAAACAGCATGACATTTCAGTACTGTTATATTAAAACTCTCAACTGACATACCCAGAGGCATCATCTTTTATATTGAAAATACAGATTAAAACCCATTTTAGTTATTCATATATTAATTATGCTACAGAGCTAATCCATAGCCAATAGCTCAGTGATTCTCAGACTATGGGTTGGGACCCCAAAGTGTGTCATGACGCTGTTTTAATGGGGTCACCAGGGATGGCATTAGACTAGCTTGGGCCTAGGACCAAAGCTGAAGCTTGAGTCCCAGTGCCTGGGGCCAAAGCCCAAGGGCTTCAGCCCTGGGCAGCAAGGCTCAGGCTACTGACTCCCTGCCTGGGGCTGAAGTCCTCGGGCTTCAGCTTTGGCCCCCCTGTCTGGGGTGATGGGCCTCAGGTGGGCTCAGGCTTCGGTCCCCACTCCTAGGGTCATGTAGTAATTTTTGTCAGAAGGGGATCACAGTGCAATGAAGTTTGAGAACCCCTGTCAAGAATTTTTTTGACTTCTTTTACCGACCAAATTCTGAAGTCCTTATTTGTGGTAAAAGTCAGGATTGCCAAATGTGGCCCAGTGTTTTTGCTGCATGTCACTACAGGATTTTTCCGATGGTAATACGCACCTTTATACTTGCCATTGTTTTATGTTGCAAATTGGCTGGCTAAATTATGAGCTCCTAGTTTTCTGGGCTCTGCATCTGCACATATGACTTTAATGCCACAAAAACATTTAATAAACACACTGATCCTTTTCCTTCTGCTCTGCTCCAGTCACTATTTTATGATTTGAAGCAATGTCACGCATGGTCCTATGTAGCCCATGTATATACAGAATTAGAGGATGTATTAATTATAACAGCTAGTAAATAGAATTTTTAAAAATATTCTAGCTATAAAATGTAAAATAATGCTATGGATTAGCACCCTGAAATACTTAGCCCATTGCCAAATGGGAGAATGAACATGTATATGCATCAGTATTGCAAAAACAGCTGGTTAAACTATGAGATGGGACACCCAAATAAGCTTTACTCTAACTCTGTAATTAGCAGCACTTTTCTCTGCCTCCAAATGCTTTTGTACTGTTCATTATCCAAGGAGGGTGTGTGTCTAATAGAGCAGAGTGCTGAGAGTCCTTGGCTCTAGTGCCAGTTGAGACAGCGACTTGCTGTTTGACTGTAGGTAATTCACTTAGTCTCTCTGGCCCAGATCCTTACAGATATTTAGGCTCCTACCTTCCATTGATTTCAATGGATGGGAGCAGCCTAAATACTGTTGAGATATGGGCCTCTATGCATCAGAGCTCATTTGTAAATTTGAAAATTCCACAGATATTGGCTTCTGTTGAGATAAATGTCAAGATTTATTGACCTAGAGGTAACTCTTAGCCTAGGTTTCACCTAAAGCGGTATTTGACTCAAGGGACAATAAAACCTTGATGTATGTTGAAATATGAAGTCAGGTTATGTATTGTTACATGTGGCTTTGAATGTTCCTAATCAGAGCTAAATGGAAATCCCTCCATCATAGCCATACATTTCAGACATGTTGCAGTTTTTCCTCTCGTTCACATTCTGAAGAGGAGATTAAATTAGGGCCCAGGTTACTTCTGATGAACTAGCCATGAGGCCAAGATGTGCATATGTGATCTGATCAGCTAACAATCTTCCACATGCCTCAGTCACGATGAACTGCAGCAATAGAAGGAAGTCAGCAATAGAAACTTATTGGCCTGTCACACAACTGTTTTCAGTCAATCATGAGTTGTGGTATGTTGTTAGCCTTAATCAATTCATGTTTAGAAAATATTCTGAGATCTCTTGGTACAGCATCAGTCCAAGGTATTAAGCATTATCATTAGTAGCAATTGGCATATTATTCTGTTTTATTTGTATTAATATCCTTATATTAATGCTCTCAAAACTACCACACGTACCTCTTGGTCCTTTGGGGCCTACTTTTCCATGTTTTCCAACCTCCCCTTGATCTCCTTTTTCACCGTCATTCCCTTAAAAAGCATAAAATAAAACATCATGCTCCAGCTCACACAGTCCAATAAACATTACCATGTGTTTCTCCAAAAGTAAAATTGACTGTCTGATGCTACTGGCTTCTTTAGTTGTCATTCTGAAGGTACAGTGGATATACATGGGACAAACTTCAGAAGAGAGCAGGTTCAGCCAGTGTCTGACCGGCTTCTGGAAATGCTGCAATATGTTCTGCTTTGAAAAAACCTTCCCACCATAACAATGACATTCACATTCCCTTCTGCCTCTAAACCCTCACCACCCAAAAAACAAAATAAAGGCCTATCCCAAGCAGAGCTGTGACTCCAAAAAGGTAGAAATACCACAGAGTGCACTAGGGCCTTTGCTGTTTCTAGTGATTTTATGTGGAAGACATTCAGATACTGTGGTGATGGACAGCAGGATAAGACATTCAGGTAGATAGATCGCTAACTGTAGAAATTGGAATACAGCAAACCGCAGATCCCAGTAAGTCAACCCATCAACCCTCAGCTGGTGCTGTATGTGTGTCTGAATATAAAATTTGTGTTTTGCAAATACTCCCACACGACTCTGAAATTTGCCTGCAGGGAAAGTCCATAGCAGTAAGTTTGAACTTTGAACTTTACTTCCGTAGCACATATATACCCCAAGTAAGACCAAGGCCCCTGTCAAGGTTCCTTCCCAATTCTGAACTCTAGGGTACAGATGTGGGGACCTGCATGAAAGACCCCCTAAGCTTATTCTTACCAGCTTAGGTTAAACGCTGCCACCACCAAAGTGTCTAACAATAATAACAGGGGAAATGTCCACTTGGAAACATCTCCCCCCACAAAAAAAATCCCCCCAAACAGCCCCTTTCCTGGGGAAGGCTTGATAAAAATCCTCACCAATTTGCATAGGTGAACACAGACCCAAACCCTTGGATCTTAAGAACAATGAAAAAGCAATCAGGATCTTAAAAGAAGAATTTTAATTAAAGAAAAAGTAAAAGAATCACCTCTGTAAAATCAGGATGGTAAATACCTTACAGGGTAATCAGATTCAAAACATAGAGAATCCCTCTAGGCAAAACCTTAAGTTACAAAAAGACACAAAAACAGGAATATCCATTCCATTCAGCACAGCTTATTTGATCAGCTATTTAAACAAAACAAAATCTAACTAGATTGCTTACTAACTCTTTACAGGAGTTCTGACCTGCATTCCTGCTCTGGTCCCGGCAAAAGCATCACCCAGACAGAGAGAACCTTTGTTTCTCCCTGGCCCCCAGCTTTGAAAGTATCTTGTCTCCTCATTGGTCATTTTGATCAGGTGCCAGCGAGGTTATCTTAGCTTCTTAACCCTTTACAGGTGAAAGGATTTTTCCTTTGGCCAGGAGGGATTTAAAGGTGTTTATCCTTCCCTTTATATTTATGACAGCTCCATTGCACACAGGGTGATGTACATACAATAGTAAGAGACAGCCTTGCAGGAAAGCGTTTACACTCTTAGTAGACAAGGAAGACAAATAGTGGCAGAAATAATCTCATTTTACAGATGGAAACCGGAGGCACCGGATAATTGAATTGCTCAAGGTCACACAAAAAGTCTGGGGCAGAAGTAGGCCTTGAACCCAGATCTCCTGAGGCTCAGTCTGGAGCAGTAAAAAAACCAATAACCCCAAACTAAAACAACAACCAATAACTTCTCCTCTGATGTACACAGCTACATATCGCAGCAAATAGAGAAAAATGGAGTCTGCCTTGTTAATGATAGGGAGGTCAATAATACAACCAGCAAGTGTGCCAAATGAAAATGTGGGAAACAAGCTGGGAAATTGGGCCCTGCTCTGATCTCATATCATTTGTTTCTGAACTATACCTGATGGTGCCAAAAGAGAAATGAAGTTTGCACTTTCTTTATATGAGGCAGGTTTTTAGATTTGATTCTGTGAAAAAACTAGTGTTATGCAATTGAGACCAGCTTTGACAGGATGCATGTCAAGCTTTGGAACTCTGGTGACTTATGCTGGCAGCCAGACCAGCGCTCATTAGCTTAAAAGAAGGAAAATAAAAGGTTGAGTGTCAAGATGAGATTAAAGCAAGAACATCTGCTAGAGGGAGGGATGAGAACTCCTGGGGATAAATAGCCTGGGAGGAAATATAGCTGAGGAACATGCTAAACTGTCAGTGAGTGCAGTCAGTAAGTACAGTCCGTGCGCATGGATTTGTTTAAGTTAATTAATTGCTTAGGTAGCAGAATAAAGACAAACCTCAACTCACCCCTAAAGGTGGCTTTGCACAAGAGCCTCCATGCATATACTGGATGGGGATTATGCTCATTTACATAAACATTGTTTTGGATTTTTAAAACTGGTTGTCACAAAACAAATACAGAAATGCCATGGCTTTCAATTAGCAAATAAGGGACCATTGAAGAACCTTTATCTTGAAGATCTCTGCAGTGATTCTGCAAAGGTGCTTCAGAA
Source organism: Dermochelys coriacea (assembly GCF_009764565.3). Lineage (NCBI taxonomy): Eukaryota > Metazoa > Chordata > Testudines > Dermochelyidae > Dermochelys > Dermochelys coriacea. Next base: position 26,001,732 of record NC_050069.1, read on the forward strand.
AGCCAATACAGATACAGGTCGGGAAGCTAGGACCTTTAGAGATCCAGATCAGCCTTTGGGTCCAGCCTCGGAGTTAGTGGGAATGTTGGCATTATTTGTATTGTGGCAGTGTCTAGGGGCCATCAATCAAGCATCAGGGCCCCATTGCACTAGCCACTGTGCACGCATAATAAAAAATGGTCACTGCTCCGTAGAATGCATGTCATTGTCAGGTACTTTCTCCTAGTCCTCCCAAAGAGTGATAAAAGCTGCAATGGTTCCTTCTGTATCAGAGTACCTAATGAGCAGCATGCATTCAGAGTTCTGGGCTGTCAATGGTTTAACTGTGATCTTGTGTGGGGCACTTGACTGAGAGTTGCCAGAAACTCATTGTATGATTTGAGGTGAGTCAGTTCACTAAACTGTGCCTCAGTTTCCCTATCTAGAAAATGGGGGAAATGATACTTGCCTGTCTTTGTAAAGAAGTTTGAAATTATAATGGTTGAATATTAATTTTGATTACTTTCCATACCATTTCCCCTGTTAATTAACTCTAGATGGGCTGTTGTGAAGCAAGGAAAACCTGGACGAGGAAGTAAGGACAAGCAGAATGAGGTACTATCTTTTACTGGACTAACTTCTGTTGGAGAGAGAAACAAGTTTTTGAGCCACACAGAGCTCTTCTTCAGGTCTGGGAAAGGAACTCCCAGCGTCATAGCAAAATGCAAGGTTGAACAGATTGTTTAGCATAATAAGTAGTGAGCACATATTGTAAGGGACCATTCAATGTAGAGTGGCTCTGCAGTCATAGGCCAAAACAAGAGGCTTAGTGGGTTACAGATTGTTGTACTAAGCCATAAATCCAGTGTCTCTGTTCAGTCCATGGTTTTTAGTATCTAGCAGAGGTACGAATTTAAGTCCCCTGCTTCCCCCCGCTCCTCTTTTGAAAGTATTCGCAAAAAGAACAGGAGTACATGTGGCGGTTTCCTTTTGAAATGTGAAGTCTTAAGTGATGCTGCCCTCTTGTGGTTTGTTACTGTGTTGGAAGGACTAGGATGGATGCATTTCTTTAAATGAGCAAGTCCCTCATCATCTCTTGTGATTTAATATGTACAGGCCACCTGCATCTTTTTATCCCCTTACCTTCTTTCAGCCTGTACATTGCAAATGATATTTATGTTCACATCAGAGAGGGGCTTGAATCACAACTCTGGACTGAGATCAGAACATCCTACGACATGCATCCGACGAAGTGGGTATTCACCCACGAAAGCTTATGCTCCAATATGATGTTAGTCTAGAAGGTGCTACAGGACTCTTTGCCGCTTTAACATCCTACTGTTTTTGTTTGTACAGTACATGTTGCTTTACAGAAAAAGAAGACTGAGTCTTTGCCCCGAGGAGCTTACAGTTTAAGGCCTACATTCTGAGCTGCTCTTGGTGGTATTCAGGGATGAAGCAAAGGTGGCTGTGTAGTAGGTTCAGTTTTATCCCAAATAAACAATTGTCTTCTTAAACTATGGTTGCCCAAAGGTGACTTACTTCTACCCCTATGTGTTGCCACTTCAGTGCATCAAGCTGAAGCACGGTTATGTCTTCTGTACCCTTTTGGTATTCCATCAAATTGAGCCACTTGCCATGTGTCACTAATTTAAAATACAAAGCTATTAAAATGAACATACTGAACAGGAAATTGCTCAGCTTTCTTGCATTAGTGTGAGCCAGGAGAGCAAAAGCTACAAAAAAGCACTTAGAGACCTTTAACAACCATCACATCACCTCTTCTTGTAACTGACAAGGAATGAGGTAAAAAACAAAACAGTCCCATGCATCCGATGAAGTGAGCTGTAGTTCACGAAAGCTTATGCTCAAATAAATTTGTTAGTCTCTAAGGTGCCACAAGTACTCCTTTTCTTAGTCCCAAGAAAGTGGCTTGAGCATTACCAATCGGTAGAACCTTTGTGCAATTTAAAGGGGCACTGCCACTATAGAAATAACAGTTAAAAAGAAAAAAATCATTTTATTGTTCTCCTCTCGCTCCTATCCCATTCCCAGTTAGTAGATAGAAGCCCAGTTATACCTATTCAGAGTTTAAAGAACTTCTAGTGTATACCCATTGACTTCAGTAGAGTTACTGCTGATTAGGACTGGCTGGAAAACAATCATCCTAGTTTGCAAAGCATTTCAAAGTTTCTGAAAGTTTTGTTTGTTCCATATCAGGATGAAACGGACACAGCAGGAAATGTATTTGAGGCAGTGAGAACAACCCTTCCCCACCAAAAAAAACCCATTGCACAAAAAAGAGAGAAACACCCACTCCATTTCTTGAATAGCCAGTAACTCACTTCAAGTCCCTGCTTTCATCCCAGGCAATCTAACCCATCAGGCTATACCATCTATTTTTCTCAGGTTGGAGCTGTTCGTTTTGAATACATGATTACATCCCATGGGGCTGTAAAGACTGGAACCTGGGTTTCCCCACAGCATAGATGAGTGTCCGAGCCCTTGGGCTACAGTGTAGGTATCACTTTTGCTCTCTCCCCTTCCCCCCTTCGCCCCCGCATGTTTAATTATCTATACAATGGCACAGCTCCCATAGGAGAGATTGCCTCAATAGCCCTGTGGATGGGGCACTTACCAGCAATGTGGGAGACCCAGGATGAAGATCTGGCTCCAAATCAGGTGCTAGGTCTCCCACATGCCAAGTGAGGGCCCTAACTGAGCTATTCCCATCTCTGGCTCTTTGGTTCCACCTGGAGAAACTTGTTTCAACAAATTGGTATTTTCCAAACAAAAATTCCTGACCAGCTTTACTCCTGATTTCCATGAGGATCGATAGGCCAGATTCTTGGCTAATGTTGACTTTAATAGAGCTATGCTGAGAACTTGGGCCTCTGGGTGGGATTTTTTGGTAAATAATAGAAAAAACATTTACACATTGGGCCCAATTCTCTTCTTATTTACATGTGTTTTACACAGGTGTACTCTTGGCCTAATTCTCCTATCACTGCCCTCATAATGTTACTCCATGTACTCATGATTTATATTAGTCTGCATGGAGAGTCAAACTAATGTTGTTACACTGGTGTAAAACCAGTGTAAGTGATAAGAGAATCCGGCCCTTCATGTTCTGAGTTTATATATATCACCTTGCTCAGGTAGATATTCTGTTAAAAGAATGCACATATACTACATGCGGAGTACAGCAGAGAGGAAGAGAGTTCTCAAGATTCCAAATACGTAAGAAATTGGATGAAAGTAACTTCTCAAATTATATGATTTTTTAGCTCAAACATATGAGGCGCTGACAGGGAACACGGGTTAGAACAGCCTATGGGATGTGGTAAGGTCATTTATATATTCAGAAGGAAAAATGGACAGTGGCAGGTCTGGTTTCTGACAGAGTTTGAGATTTGCCGGAAAGAGAATAGTGTAAGCTCAGTTGGTAAGGCTGAGAGATGGACATCAGTATCGGAGACCACAGTAAATGTTACTTTGAAGTACCGACCCATGTCAGAGAGTTTACAAGCAACATTTGTCAGAATAATTAAAGGAAAACATTAAAAAATATATATATTGCTAGAGGGAAACTCCCTGTATCCTTCTTCAGATTTCATTCCAGTCCAGATTCTCATCCTGGCCCTAATCCAACTCCCTTTGAAGTTCCTGGAAAGACTCCCATGGACTTTATAGCACTTGGATTGAGACCTTAGGGAGCTGGCATGGTCTAGGGCCAGGTCTTCAGAAATAGTGAGTACCTCCACCTCCAAAAGAAGTCAATAGCAGCGGTGCAGTGCACTTTTGAAAAATCAGGCCCCCAGTGCTTATAGACTGAGACTAGGGGTATTGCACATGAACCCCAGGCTCTGACTCAGGTTTTAGCCCAACCCCCTCTTCTGTCCACAAACAAATAGTCTGAGTCAGGTCAGCAAGCACTCAGGACCTGGGTCCTAGGACCTTGCCAGGGGGCTGGGTCAGAGCTCATGTCCCTCTGTGACTCAGGACCAAGCCCTGTCATTCTGCAGTGTGGGCACAGCGCAAGCCACAGACCCGAGTCCAAAGGTCTGATTAGTGTAGTATGGATGCATTAGCACAGCTGTGAGACCAAGGTCCAGTAACTGTAAACCTATGTTTACAATGCAGGGTGGATGCTAAAGCATGGGTTTGGAAACACTAAGTCCACAAGCCCAGGTCCTAGAGACCCAGCAATGTAGACATACACTTTAAGTCAAAAGATCTAGGTTCTATTTCTGATTTTACCCTGAATCACTATTTGATCTTGGGCAATTCTCCTGGCCAGATTCTGGTCTCATTTGCAGAGGGGTAGTCAATGAGTGCTGAATTTGGCCCTTACTACCCCAGCTACCCTGTGTGTACAATGCTGATAATCTTTAACTTTTTAAAGTGTTTAGAGATCCTCGAATGAAAAGCTCTAGAGAAATGTGATGTATTTTTTAAACATGATTTGATACATTAAAACATTGATATTAGTTAGTTTTTGCCCAGATACCAGGTGACAAGATGCTTTAGAAATATGATACCTAGGCAGATCTATATCGTTATGTGTTTCTGTACAGTAAGAGCAGCCAACAGTGCGGTTTATGGTGGTCTCTAGTACTGTTGCCCATGTCATCCTAAGTAATTGTGTTTACACAAATCTGCTTGTGTCAGAAACCAGGCCTGCTGCTGTCCTACTGAGGTGATAAGAGACAAAGTTGGGTAAGTAGTAGAAGTAGGGTCATGAAGGCAAGGATAAGAAACTTGCACCTGATGTGCTGGAAAAGGGGAAATAGTAGGGGGTTCAAAGAGGAGTTGATATAATCAGATTGGCATAAAATTTGATTTTAGTGGCCTAATTTTATATGGATTAGAGGAGGGCACTGTGGGGGGTCAGTAGATACAGAGAAAAGCTTGTAACCATCAAGATGGGAGAGTATAAGGGCCTGGGTGAGAATTGTAATGGTCTGGACAAAAAGAAAAGGTCAGGTCTTTGAGGAAGAAGTGATAGGATTTGGATGCAAGAGGCATGGAAAAGGAAGGAGATCAAGACTACCCCTGGTATCATGATGCATTTAACAGTGACAGAGAATGAGGGGAAATGAGAGGAGGGTTTCAAAGAAAGGCCAGGAGTTCAGTTTTGGCCAGGTTAGGTTTAAGTTGATGGTGCGACACCCAGACTGAGATATGGGAATCGATAGAGTGAGACATCCCAGAAATGGGGAGCAAGATTTATGGGGCCTCAGTTCAGAGATACTAGCTAAAGCTGTATGAAAGGATGGTATCACTCTCAGAGGGTATGCAGGGAAAAAAGAAAGAGGCCAAGGATGGAAATTTGTGAGACTGCCAAGGAAAGTAGGAAAGGGGAGGGAACATTGAAGGAACCATCGGACACAAGGCAACCAAGAGAGGTCAGGATTGTAAAAACCAGGGGAGGCTTAAAGTTCCCTAAACGTCCCTTGGTGATGATGTGGGGTGTGGGGTGTGAGAGAACAGGCTATTGTGAAAGAAAGAAAGAAAGAAAGAAAGAAAGAAAGAAAGAAAGAAAGAAAGAAAGAAAGAAAGAAAGAAAGAAAGAAAGAAAGAAGCAGCAGAAGCGATCCCAGAAGGTTTTTGTGAAAGTTTTTTGGCTCAATATGTCCTAGTAGTTTAGACTTGATTAATACAGATGCTGTCTGGGAAATCTCAGTTACTTTATCTCATCAGATAAAGATGTCAGGAAGGTAATAAAGTGACCTGGTGCACACTGGCTGTAACATATGCTTAAGGAACCTCTCTGTACACTGTACTCATGCAACACTTTTTTTTCTGTGTAATTTTTACTGATGATGCATAAACAACCACATCAATCTAGAAACCACATTCCACTAATAACAGTATGATCACAATGTCCAGTTCAGAGGCTCATTGCTCAAACTGGATGAAACTTTGGTTGTTTAATTACAGGTTTGTGCAAATTTTATCCTGGCTTCTTTTTGTATGGGTTTGCATCCATTGGGCTTTGCTTTGGGCTGATGTCTTCAGTGAAACCAAGTGAGAGTCAGCAGTGTTTGCATTGCTTCTGTCTGGGACTATACGTGAGGTCCAGTTTTTCCTCCAAAGGACATTTTCACTTAAGTTGCCTACTATGTGTGTAGTTAGGGTAGTCTTACCCCTTCAGGTGATCAATTGAATCCAGGAATTGACCCTTGTCTTATAATTTTTAATCCTGAATAGTAGCCTAAATTTTCAAAACTGGCCAGCAATGTTGAATTTTTGGGGGGTACAAGTTGTGGCACCTTAACCTGATTTTCAGAGAGTGTTTGCTCAGCCCTTCTAAAAGTCAGATCCCTTTAATATCTCCCAAGTTGGGCATCCAAAATCACTAAACACTTTGTTGACCTAAGTTTTCAAATTCTTATAGAGATTTTGGCCCAAAATACAGAATTCTGTAGTGAGGTTATAATCTGCTGTTAAATTTTATCGGTGAGTTTACAGATTCTATAGAGAGGTCATTAATCGTGATGACATTCTATAGGTTTATTCCGAAGAAATTGTATAGAACCCTATTAGAATTCATCAGGAATGAAACCTTCTCAAAAAGGTGGGACCACACTGCCGTAACATTATGCCTAAATTCATCAAAAGGATTAGTAGCCTTCTTTGAAAACCTGAGCTGAGTTTTAGATTGGAGGGAAAACTGGAAACCAGTTGAAGTTTGCCTGCTTCTTCGTGTGTGTGTGTGTGTGCGTGTGCGTGTGTTAGCATGCATGAAGAGGTTGATCATCTGCTCATATAGTGCTTTAAAAATTATAACAGATCTGTATGCACTAACAGTAGAAAAAAGGGTGTGTGAACAGAAAGATGGAGAAAACAGGAATACTAAATTAGTCAGTCATTAAAACATGCATTGTAGATATAATTCATGACCACTAGAGGTCAGGCTTTAATGTCTATTAAGTTATTAATAACAAACAGTTCTAAAAGATATTAACTCTAGGGCTTTATCATAGAAATTAAAGATGGTAAAGATTTATTAGGCCCTCTAGTCCATCCCTACTGCGCAGGGCAGAATCATTCCCTCCAGTACATTGTCTAGTGTCTGTCCAGTCAACTTTTCAAGGCCTCGTTTTGCTTCACTTCCCTGTGAGCCTAATAACTCTCTGTCATGAAGGCTTTTTTCTGATATTCAACCTAACTTTCCCCTCATTTATTTTCACCTCATTACTCATATCACCTTGTGCTACCTAAGTAATTAATTTGACATCTCTTGTTATGAGTGTAAAAAAAGTTACCAATGTTTTGAGCAAATAATTTTTGGGTGAAAACTGGCCCTTTTTGAACAAAGATGGTTTTCCACATGGAGCACATGGGAAAATTTAAGTTCTTACTGCTGTTTCCTGTAGGAAACGTGGACTTTAAAGTAATGCAAGTGCACAGTACAGCTTCAATTTAATGTGGAGCCATAGGGTCTGAGGCACTCAGTGCACCTACAGGCCTCTTACTGTGAAGGTAGATTATGTCACAGTAGAGGCACAAAGCCTGTGAGTGGCACAGCTACAAAGTGATTGCCCAGCATATTGTGTGATCTCTCAGCAGAATAAATTATGCTATGATGCCTGCCACTAGCAGAGGAAAGGAGATGGTAGAAGGATTAAATGTGGGCAAACTGACTAAGAAGATGGAGAGTTACCTATTTTCTGAAGACTGGAAAACAGGCTGCCCCACAGATACAGCATTTTTAAAAGAAAAATAATGTCGGTGCTAAAAGCAATAGAAGCCTTCATTTGAGATACTACAGTTAGAAATACAGTAGGAAAGTTTTGTTGGTGGATTTAGTGCTGTTAACAGCTAGAACACCTGGTGTCTGGAGTCCTCTAGTCACAGGACAGGTACAGTCTGGGCAGCAGTACTGCAAACTTTCTCATGCCCTCTTTGGCCAATGTGCCTCATCACTGACCTTGAGAGACTTGTCTACAGGTAAGGGGGAAGTTCAGACATTATTCCATTCAGTCTTTAGATTCTCACTTGGACTGCAGATAAGGCTGTCATGCCAGTAAAAGCCACCTGTGACTTTTCTAACATGGGCTCTTGTCCACTAGGAACTGGAGTGAGACCACAGATTCATCTCCCATAGAGTGTAGAATGCTGTCAGATGGTCATTTGTCACCTTTTTGGCAGGAGATTTGAAGCAGTGACTTAAAGGTGATGAGCTCCATGTCCAATTACTAGTCTTTAGCCATTCAGTCCTTTGGAAATAGTAATATTCTAGTTCTGAGGAGCATTAAGCATCCCCTCAATATACTCCTTTTGTTCTTTCTCTCCTCTGGTGTCATCATGCCAACCCATTATTCAGGCCAAGAACAACAAAGACTGAACATCACAATTGCTGGATTCGCTCATTAATAGGCTTGAGTTACATAGAGTGCTCCTAGTCCCTGCTGGATGAGATCAAAGGAACAAGTCTGAGACTTGGACTTATATCCTAGCTCTATTCATGATGTGGTGTCACTAAGCCATGTCTACACTACCACTTATATCAGCAAAACTTAAAAAAACCACGCCCCTGAGCGACATATTGGCATAAGTGGTAGTGTGCACAGCACTATGTTGGCAAGAGAGCTTGTACTGCTACCGCCACTCATTGGTTTAATTATGTGGTAGACCGGCTACATAAGCAATATTATAGCGGTGCTGCTGCAAGATCTCTAGTGTAGACATAGCCAACTCAGGCATATTTTAATTGCAAAGTTTATTGTCAGCCAAACTCTCTCTTCCAAGCGTGTACACTTCCATTATTCAGATAATAACTAAACGAACTTGTACCACTCCCTCTGATTTCATTGTGGCTTCCTGAGTTTATACTGCCTCAGCAAAGATTAAACATCGGACTTCAATCTTAAAGAAATGAATGTGATGATTAAAAATGGTACTTTAAGCAACATTCATTTGAATAATCCATTATAAAAACAAATGAGCCTTCAGCAATGTTTTTGTGTTGATAAAGTCTCTTTACTGTTTAAACTATAAATCACTTGCATTTGTTTCCCTATTCTGTAGCCTACGGAGAAATATAATGAATTCCTAACAAGGAAGCAGCAGTCTGAGCTTCAATAGCCATTGCCTGGAATAAATGTTTTAGAACTGCCACTGCAAGATACATCTCTTTGTTATGGGCTAAGTTCCTGGCTGATTTACACCCTAGGCAATTCCATTGACTTCAGTTAGGTTACATGGGTTCAGTTGCATAAACTGATGCATGGAATTTGGCCTCAGATATTTGTAAAGTGTCTTAGAGGTGAAAGAATGATATGCTAAAGAGCTGACTGAGATCCCGTGGAAGTCAGCAGTGAGGCCCCTATTGACTTCAACAGGAGCTCCTAGATCAAGTCTGATATGTGTTGCAGTGACCACCATAGAATCATAGAATATCAGGGTTGGAAGGGACCTCAGGAGGTCATCTAGTCCAAACCCCTGCTCAAATCCCCAACTAAATCATCCCAGCTAGGGCTTTGTCAAGCCTGACCTTAAAAACTTCTAAGGAAGGAGATTCCACCACCTTCCTAGGTAACGCATTCCAGTGTTTCACCACCCTCCTAGTGAAAAAGTTTTTCCTAATATCCAACCTAAACCTCCCCCACTGCAACTTGAGACCATTACTCCTCGTTCTGTCATCTGCTACCACTGAGAACAGTCTAGATCCATCCTCTTTGGAACCCCCTTTCAGGTAGTTGAAAGCAGCTATCAAATCCCCCCTCATTCTTCTCTTCCGCAGACTAAACAATCCCAGTTCCCTCAGCCTCTCCTCATAAGTCATGTGTTCCAGTCCCCTAATCATTTTTGTTGCCCTCTGCTGGATGCTTTCCAGTTTTTCCACATCCTTCTTGTAGTGTGGGGCCCAAAATTGGACACAGTACTCCAGATGAGGCCTCACCAATGGTCGAATAGAGGGGAACGATCACGTCCCTCGATCTGCTGACAATACCCCTATTTATACATCCCAAAATGCCATTGGCCTTCTTGGCAACAACGGCACACTGTTGACTCATATCCAGCTTCTCGTCCACTGTAACCTCTAGGTCCTTTTCTGCAGAACTGCTGCCTAGCCATTCAGTCCCTAGTCTGTAGCAATGCACGGGATTCTTCCATCCTAAGTGCAGGACTCTGCATTTGTCCTTGTTGAACCTCATCAGATTACTTTTGGCCCAATCCTCTAATTTGTCTAGGTCCCTCTGTATCCTATCCCTACCCTCCAGCGTATCTACCTCTCCTCCCAGTTTAGTTTCATCTGCAAACTTGCTGAGGGTGCAATCCACACCATCCTCCAGATCATTAATGAAGATATTGAACAAAACTGGCCCGAGGACTGACCCTTGGGGCACTCCACTTGATACAGGCTGCCAACTAGACATGGAGTCATTGATCACTAGGACATGGAGCCATTGATCAGTATATCTATAAGTAGGCATTTATAAATAGTGACCACATGATGGTATTCTTCCCTAAGTGTAGAAACAGCTAGCGCAACCATCAGCTGTCTCTTGGTTAATGCTTGCTTTTAAGGGAAGTCACGGTGTTATTATTTTGTATATCAACTGCCTGGGAACACGTATGTTGAACAGGAGTGATCTAATTTAGCTGAAACAATGTGGACAAGATATTTAGTTTATATTAGTGGTGTTCAAATAATGTAGTTTACCATGTACCCCCTTCTAAGATAGGTAGAGGTGATGTGTAGGATGGGCACATGGGGTCATGTGTCCCCCACAGATTTCTGCCTTCCATTTAGCAACAGCTTCTAGAGGTTTTCAAACTCTGGGGCATGCCCCTTTGGGGGGCATGGAGGAACATTCAGGGGGGCAAGCAGTAACTTGAGTTTGAACTTTTTGACCTGAGCCCCCTGTGTGCATTACAATTTTTGGTTGCATCCCCCTCCCAAACCCAGACAGGCTAGGTGACCTGCTGAGGTGAGTCAGGGGGTGGCGGTGGTGCTCCCTCTCCAAGCCCTGCCATTCAGGGCTGGCCAGAGCCCCTGCAAAACATTCCTTGCGTTCCCTAGGGGAGCATGCCCCACCATTTAAAATACCTCTGATTCTGAGTTGCACAGTGGCTGCAATTTTAATTGAAAGGAGACTAAATGTTGATTAGATTGCCAAGTCTTACTAAATAAAATGCATTGTCTGCCATTACAGAATTGTTCCAACGTACCCCAGATGAGAGCTTATGTACCCCAAGGGGTACGCATACCCCAGTTTGAAAACACTTTATATGAAAGTGCAGGAGTTGGTTCCAGTAACTTTTTTAAAAAATTCCACAATTCTCAAGTCTCCTCACTGCGGCCCTTCTTTCCCCTTTCCTTACAAATTTCATTTGGCCTGGTCTGCAATTCTTCAGATCCTTCATCTCCAGCCCACTGGTGAGGCACATCCCACACCACAAATCCTTTCATGGCTCAGAATTTCAACTCTGATCAGCTTGGTATTAACTAGCAGTTTGGTATTCCTCACCTTTTGGTCCAGGTAAAATGGTGTGTGTCGAACAGACATCTGTTGCAGGTTGATTGTCAGCATCGAAACCAAAAATCTGAACTTGAAAAATAAAGAACACTACTAAAGTTCCACATGTCCTCCACTGTTGTCCTTTCATGCTGCTCATCCCTGCAGTTCCTCAGGAAATGCCTTTCGTTCTTCCAGTCCTGAAAAATACAAGTTGATTCTAAAATAAATGTTTCACTAAATGAGGCAGAGCAAAGACTTGGAAGCTTACACTTGAAAGAAAGCTAAATAAAGTGGGGAAAAGGAGGTCGCTGATGTGTTAGTTTTTTTGTATCCTGCACAGATGATACATTGTCCAGAATATTTATTTAACAGTGACAGCTGTTTATTCCAATTTATCTTTTAGTTGTGAAATATTTAGCTGCATTGGCCAGAGGAATTGTCTTGGATATATGAGGCTCTCTCTGTTTTTGTTAGACTTTTCTTTTTACACTTATAATGGGGAAACCCAACACTCCATTCATTCAGAAGAGAAAGACTTTGATTTTCTATCCAAATGAATGTCAATTAATTATAAAATGCTTGTACTGTGTTGTTACGTAAGGAAATTAATTTATGCTCGTCCTAACAGGTAAGGGACATATACCAACAAGAGCCTGCCAAAACCCCCAAAAGCAATAGAATGGTTGCAGCTCTGCTTCAAGGAGAAGTCATAGAATGGGACTTCATACCTCCTGCATGCCATGCTGCAGAGTTCTCTGGTGGCTCCATGCAGCATGGTGGAGGACTGAGAGGGAAGGGTGAGAGATGGATGTGAGCAGTGGGTCTGTGGACCAAGCTGATTTGCCAGCCAGAATCCACAGGACATGGCTGCTATTAGGGCCTGGAGACTGTTATAGTGGTTGCTCTGTGGCCTCCCTGGCTTTGTTGCTGGACAAGATCCAGAAGGACAACCTTGAGGACTGAAGCCACAGAAGAGGTAAAGTTTGAGCAATAGCAGTGCAAAATTCTCTACCCTGCCTTTACCCCAGGTATCCCATTGCCAGCCAGGAGAGATGATCTCTATAGGCAATGGAGTAGTTCAGGCTCCAGGCCCATTCAGTCTTTGTTTTCTCAGCTGCACTGCAAAAGAGGTTTTCAGTTAGTGCTGGTTTTGATTTGTGTGACATGGTTCTCCGAGTTTTGCTCTGAGTTTGTGGGTTTGAAGCTCAAACTCAGAGACAAAGGGGTGTAAAATCCCCTGTTTAGAGGAACTAGTGTGTGATTCCCTGGAGGAATTCTGGCAGTCACAAGAATTCTTCCTGGGGCATCTGTTTACTGTGTGGTCCCGGTGCACCTTTTCCCAGAGCAACCCTACCCGAAAAAGGCAGGCTCTAGCTCTTAATTAGATAAAAAACATAGTAAGAACATCAATGAATCATGGCAATTAGGGAGCAAAGGCAGATGGATGCTCATATTAATCTCTGGTGGGACTCTACTAACTTTTGTCCCATTACATCCTGGATGACTTTAACTCAATAAGGGGAGAGCTGCTCTTGAAGGGGGGGCAATTTGTTGGAGCTGAGTAATTTATTGCTGGCTACACACGCATGTTTGTTTGTGCCCATCCTAAGCGAAAACATATTAAAGAGGAGAAATACCTTTTCAGATGCTTTCCTCATTATTTAAAGAGAAATTAATTTTATAGCCCTATAAGCTTCTGACAGACAGATAACATAGCAGCAAGTCTTCCCATACAGAAGTGTGCAGTTACACAAGGCACCTACTCTTTTTTGATGGCTGGAGGCCTTTGATCTCAAGCACGTGGTGGGGAAATCTTGGCCACATTGGAAAATTGCCACTGATTCGTCAGGATGAAGATTTTGCCTCCAATATCCAGTCTTGTCATGGGTTGCCTTGCTGTTTCAAAACAAACACTCCCTCTCTCTTTATTATTGTGCCGTGCACTGTGCTTTTCAGAAATGTAAGAAGACAGATCCTTGTCCCAAAGAGCATGCAATCTAAATAAGATGGAGGGAATAAAAACAAATACACCATAGCTAGAGGGGGATACAGGAAGAATAAGAATTGGGATTGTGGGTGGATGGAGTTGCCCCTGGAATAAACTTGACTGTGGGTGATTTGCATTGTGAACTGTGCCTATCACTTTGTAAGTTGTACATGTGTGTTGTTTATCCTTGCCCTTTTTCTGACACTTCAGTTCCATTTTGGGAGCATAAAGTCCATTTAAGCACAAGACACCCATGGTGTAGGAGCAGGAAGTTAGTGTAGTTGGTTCTGAGGAAGGCTTTAAAGAGGCATGTTGGCAAACCAATGTGAATGGCAGAATTGGCTCAGCAGCGCTGAGAAATCTTCCAGCAATTGTCTGATATTCCTCAGCAGTAAACAGTGATCGGGGAAGTGATGCAGGCAAACATTTGCTCCGAGAATTCAGTGGTGACTGAGCTGTAATGAGGCACATTGGCCATTGTGCATTTTAATTCTCATTGAATCAGGCAAAGAGAGATGTCTGTAGGCAAGAAAAAAAACTAACAAACCAGTGTTTGTGTTTCCTGCAGCAAGAATGTTTTACCAGAAACCACTGAGAATAGTTAAAAGAAAATCATGAAGTGTTCGTTCTGTATATTTGCCATCAGCAGTACACAGGTTACCATTATGTTGCATGTTACCTTTTTTAGAATCTAAGCCTTTCCCTCAGGAGCTGAGTGTTACCTTTACCTTAATATCCCTCTGATGTTAACTGTCAAAAGTCAATATGCTACATACAGTACAAACAACAACCTGCTCAGGTAGCTGTAAAGTTTACCAATAGGTGGCCAGGTGCTAGTGCCAACTTGATTGATTAGCACAGTCCCACATACTGTGACTGGCCTCAACTCTTTACACATCCTGCCTATACCAGAGGTAAGACTCAGATCGGAGTGCTTGGGGTCCACCTGCAGCAGCTCTAGCCCAAGACTTCAATAGTTCAGGGAGTTTCCCTATACCTGTACTGACCAACTACTGGGATCTGCAGGTGGTCAAAGGCAAAATGTCTGCCAATGATACTTACATGGCCCCTACTACCACAGTATCTGAGGACAAGACTTTCCAGCCTGCCATGCCAGATATTAAGTTAATTCAATATTGTCAAAGCTTGGAATTGATTAGAGAAGGAAAGAATAGAGGGAAATAGAATGGTATGATATGGCACACAAGGGACGGGGCAGGGGGAAGATATTTTAAAGCATTTGGCCCAGATTGGGATTTAGGTGCCTAATTCTCATTGATTTCTCATTTAAAATCTGACCCTTTGTGTTCTGACACCATGTCATACTTTGTAACATTTGCTTTATGTGGCTGTAGTCTGTAAAAAGCAGCTCTGCACTGCGTTATTCCAGTCAGAGACTCGGGCAGTGACTGGAATAATGTCGGCAAACAGCTTTATGAGCGTCGGCAAACAGATTCCAGAAAGAACTGCACTTTACAGCTGATGACAAGAATTCATCCAAAGTCTTCGCAAAAAGAAAAGAAGTACTTGTGGCACCTTAGAGACTAACAAATTTATTTGAGCATAAGTTTTCGTGAGCTACAGCTCACGTCATCGGATGCATTCAGTGGAAAATACAGTGGGGAGATTTATATACACAGAGAACATGAAACAATGGGTGTTACCATACACATTGTAAGGAGAAGATCATCTTAAGTAATGAATCCGATGAAGTGAGCTGTAGCTCACGAAAGCTTATGCTAAAATAAATTTGTTAGTCTCTAAGGTGCCACAAGTATTCCTTTTCTTTTTGCGAATACAGACTAACATGGCTGCTACTCTGGATCCAAAGTCTTGTTGCCTGTACAGTCAATGAAATAGAGATTTTAAGAAAGTCTGCAATAGTCTTATATAACTTCCAACATGATATTCAAGAGGTTACACATGACTGAGCCGTCTTGGTGACAATGGCCTAATATCCATTCTGGCCTTGCTTATGTTGCATTGTTCAAGCATATCCAAGTTACGCTTAGCCTCTGCTCTCACTTACACTGGGACGTCACAGCCTTGTGTCCCTAGTTATGCAGCGTGCAAGGATTTGCAAGATCAAAGCCTACATTTATTAGCTCTTCAAACATGTGGCCTGAAAATAATATATGGTCTGTTCTTACTTAAAGCCCATTTCAGTGGGATGTATAAAATATGCAGCAACAGGCCCTTTTCACGCTTATTCACATCTCCCAGGAATCACACCACATTAACAGGAACATCTAGGTTAATTTCATCCCTATTGCCAGTTCAAGCAATTGGCCACAGAGCACTTCAAGTTTTTCCTGTTACTGAAAATGACTAACAAATTTATTAGAGCATAAGCTTTCGTGAGCTACAGCTCACTTCAGGAATGCATCCGATGAAGTGAGCTGTAGCTCACGAAAGCTTATGCTCTAATAAATTTGTTAGTCTCTAAGGTGCCACAAGTACTCCTTTTCTTTTTGCGAATACAGACTAACACGGCTGCTACTCTGAAACCTGAAAATGACTGTTGGCCAGAATAATACTCTCATGAGACTCCATGAAAGGCCTAATATTAACTAATGTCACCATTATGGTTTTCCATGGAAACACATATAGATACTGCCAAACATTGGGGTTGTTTTAAAAAAAAGGAATTCCAAGTTCTGTTAGATATGTATATATATATATAAAGGGAAAAGCTGCAATTGTTTCATAATTTGTGTTAGTCAGAGTGCAGCCTGTTCCTATGTCAGAACAGAGCCCAGCAAACAAGCAGGCAGTGATTCAGTTCCAATGAATGACTTACAAAATAGCCTCCAGCTCTCGCTGACCTGAGTAGCACTGAATATGTGTCCTACCCTGGGAAAATATTTCCTGCTTCATTTTCATAAATATTTATGTAATTCCTTCTGGGAACCATGCCTCCTTTAGAAAACGAAGCCCACTGCTTCATGACACAAATTTAACTCTGTTTACATTTGAGAGAGGAGTCCTGTCTCAGATATCTTTTTTTTTCACTTCACATATCTTTCTCCCTTCAAAAATCTAATAATTGGCCCAAGTCACAGGATTAGGATCCAGATCTGCAATTTGACCATTCCAAAGGTGGTTTGGAGTTCTAGTATTTCACGTTGTCAACACAGGGGCCAGATGCAGAATCCAGACCTGAATCTGAGCTTCCCTATCAGTTCAGATCCACGGGTCTGGTTTGAGACCCATCTCTAAACACTATACACAAGGAACAAAACAATTGCAGGATAGAACTCTCAAAACTTTTAGAGTTGGAAACAGCCCTCCATTTATAGCAGGAAATGCACTGCTTCCAACTTAAATGGAATTAACCTGGTATCTTCAAGTATCATCTCTCAGTGCTTGATGATACCACCCTTATCAGGGGGAGGAAGGGAATCATGCACAAAAGATTGGAACTGAGAATCCCCCTGGGAGAGTGAGCATTTTCCTCTTCTCCACAAAAGCTAAGTCTAGGGTGATAACATCTATTTTAATATATTAAAGCACAGATAGACCAAAGATCTTGGGGGGATAGGGGGAACCGACAAGAAGTCAGTATGGCATACACCCTAGCACACCATTGTCCCCTCCACTGAGGGATAGGTGGTGTTTGGGACTTTGGAGGAGGTTTGTTCATTGCTGGGAGAGAAGTTATTGACAGAGGGTGAAATTTGGCCTTATATAGAGAGCCAGCGCACGACATAGACCTTATGCTGGTTCTCTGCTCAGGACTGAATTTCATCCTAACACCTAAGCCTTGTGCTGCCTCTCTACATAGGGCCAAATTTCACCCATCATATACACAAGTCCTGTTTACCTTGAACAATAATGGCAAAACCAACAGCAAAGCTCCTCAGCGAAAGCTCCACTTCCAGAGCGGCAGTGATAGTACTGAGCACCATTAGCCATCAGATTCTCTGGCCAAGTCTGTCCTTGTCTCCCTCTTCCAGCATTCTGGCTGTTATGTTCTGCCTATCCCCCTTTGTTTTAAATGTTGCAACCAAACACATGGTGGTGCATTATAAATCATGTTAAAACTGTTAGCTCTCACTTTAAATGCTCAGAGGTTAATTCTGGTCCTGCTGGCAGACTAGAGGGCTTTGTAAGGAAGCAAGGGATGTGGGCTTAGCAGAGTCAGTGATCAGAGAGCCAGGCTAGAGTCAGGTGGAGTGGGTTGTGCTTTCTGTTTTGGGTTCTTATGTGTTATTGTTCTGAATTCTAAGAAATAAAGAAGTGTTACATTGCAACCTTCCAGCAATAGTAATTTATGATTTTATCTAATGTGTGTGTGTGTCTGTGTGTGTGCCTGGAACATAACACCCCCACACACAAACACACACACACACTTGCTTAGTTATTTATCTTTTTTCACTATTTAGTGTATGATGTCACCCAAACTTGTTACCCACACAAATTCTCTGTTACACATGCACTAGGGCACCCACCCTTACCCAGTTCCCAAGGCTCAAGGCGTAACCCATTTGATTTAGACACCCCCACCCTTTCCCAATTGCCAGGGCTCAGGGTCACCAGCTCCCACGGCTCAGTGCATAATCTGGTTAATTTAAGTACCCACCTGTCCCTTTCCCAATTCCTAGGGCTCAGGGCATACTCTTTATGGGTTTGCAGAACCTTTTACCAGCGAAAGAGCCTTACACAGTAATATACTTTTCCTCTGTTTATTAACAATTACCAAGCAAAATGTTATGCTCACCAATCCTGATCATGCAGGTGGACTTTCCCTGTTGGCCAGGCAAGGTCACTCTCATCTGTATTCTGGTTGCTGCAAGTCACGATCATGCAGAGGATTCTTAGCAGTTCTGATCTTAGGCTGTGCCTTAGAAGTGAATTCTTCTTCTTCCAGGTCTTTCCTTCTTCTTATTCTGTTCCTTTTGCGGGTCTCCTTCTTGGACCCCAGTTTATATAGTAAATAGCTATACCTGTTTAGTTATACTTTAACCAATCAAAACTGTGCTAGGCACTTTCCAAACAAGGGTCCCTGCCCTGAAGTGCTTTCTTAGAACTTCTCTAGAATTTTACATCTGCAAATCTCAAAACACTTTATAAAGTGGTGCATGGTAAAGCAGGCAGAGAAGAAAGGAGATAGCTAGTGGTCCAGGGTACTTTCTGAACTCATTCTAGCTGCTTCAGTAATTTTTGGCCTGCAAATTAAGAAGGGGGGGAACCCCAGGGGACTTAGGTGGGAAAGGAAGAGAGCACCGCATTGTTGGGGTGGGGAACTAGTAAGTGGGAGCAGGACCCACTGGGAACTAGAGAAACCTTGAAGGTTTCTGTAGCACAGTTTGGCAAAATATGGCCTAGAACACTGTGTTGGTATCCTGCTGGTAAAATATTTGTTTAAACAGACTTCTAGCTAACATAGTTCCAACTCTAGCAAGTCCATGTCTAGCACAGTCTGTGTCCTAGCTGAAGGCTTCTTCGCTTCTTGGGTCATATCATTGTGCAGCGTGGGGTATATTGGCTCTGTAACACAAACCACCTTACCACTCTGTGCATGTTTTATGAATGTCTTATACAGCCATCTAGTGGCTGGCACACAGAGGCTAAGGGACTTACTCGTAGATACAGTTCTCCTTTGTCTTAAGTGGTAGAGGCTTGTGATTTTGGATCTGAAAGACTAGGTGCTAGTCCCAGGTTTATGTGCATGTCTGATTTATACAGTCATTGTTGTTTTTTGTACTACATGGAGTTGTTATAATGTCGCCTTGCACAACACATGTGTACAATTCAATACTAGTATGTAGTGATTTCTCTGCTTCTGGAGAAGTTCACACCTCTCTAGACATTGACCAGCCATCTGTGACAAAAATAAATTTTATCTCTGGGGTTTATTAAAGTACTTCTGGTTAATAATTTTGCCATTGGAATGTACCAGTGTGAAGCAAATAGCAGGTGTTTTCAGAATATATTCTTGGGATAGGATAACCAAAACTACAAGCTATTTTCCCCTCATGTTTCATGTGCCATACATTTAGGTGCTTTGCTCTACAATTAATCCATTGCCTGCACTTACATATTTAGTCCTGGGTATACAAGAAATGTTCATAAATCACAGAAGTATTTCAACCATCTCCAGATTTCGCTCTTTGGCATTGTTTAATCATTGGAATTCTAAGCTGATGGGTAATGGAATTTATATTTAGAAATAACATTAAATCAATTCCAGAGATAGCGTAGGTAAAATCTTATCGAACATCTTAATTTCTTCAAATGTTTCTTATCTAGATCCAGCTGGAACAATGTTTTATTAATATGAACCACACTCTTTTTCAGTTCAAGGTCCAGAACATGGTACACTCCAAGGACTTTTCATTAGGAATTATACATTTCTGACCAATATTGCCTAATCCAAAGCACTGCATGCTAATGTGTTTTTATCCTAACTTAGATATATTTTAATTCCTTGTTTCCAGTGGAGAGACCTAAAGACCTGGGTAATAACTAAAACGTGGCATGAGCTGCATAGTTCAGAGCTAGATTAGGATCTGAATTCTTCCAGGGGTCTGGGTTCTCAATGCTAGACCATTTCTAATATTAACCAGTTCCCATCCACAATGCATAACAGGTATGTGCCATAAAAAGCACACACAATGCTGCATCACATACTTGGTATGCTACCTTTTAAATGCTTATTTCCCACATAAAGAATGATGGTGATTCACAAGGTTTGGATGCGACAAAATGAATAAAGCAATATCATGAAATCTCTGATTGTTGTTCTCCCTCTCCTCCCGAGTCCTTGTGCAAACACATTCTGGACCCTGAGATGCAAAAAACTCACTTTGCACAGCGATGGAGGCAGTTTGGCTGATCTCTCAGTGAATCCATCTCTGTGTTATTGACATGGCTCATTAACTACTGGATATGTCCACATGAGCAAGACATGCAGCTGTGTCCACATTCTTGAGCTTGGAATCCTGCCCTTCTTGCCCACAGTCAATGTATGCACATGATCGCTTGGGTACCCATTCTAATACCCATGTGGTAGGATGGCGTAGTGCATACTCACATAAGTGGTAAGCCAATTTCACTAGGGCACAGATGAACACCGAAGATGGACTTAGATTAGCATCCTGCTTACTGTTGCTAGTGCCCGCTCCTTTGCTGCAATCAGTCTCTTCTCTATGAAAACATTTTCTTTATGAGTGAATGAGTGAAACCAAAAGGGATTCACAGAAAGCATGTGTTTCACTTTACCGAGGATGTGGAATGAGTCATTTTTCCCTGAGAGACTTTCCCTGTGTGTGGATGTCAATGTGCCCTCAGTACCACCCTGGGCTGACTCCTTCTGAGGTCATTAGAATGGACCTCTTTCATACACAAGTGTGGGGATGGTGTGTGTTGACATTCTACACCACCCCAGCACCAGAGAAAGTCATGGAATCCTGCGCTTTAATGGGTGACAGGCAAGAGATGTGATTGGCTGAATAGAGACCTAAACCGAGATTGCAAACTCATGCTGACCTCCTATATGTCTGTACAGCATCAAGCACTCTCTATATAATGATGAACAAAAGCAAGCAATTAAGAACAAAGAGGGGAAACAAAGTAACCAACTGATCTAAAAGAAATAAAAGATAAATGAGAAGATGCAATCCATCTATTAGTCAATTGGATTAAAACATAGACTAGAAACATATGTTATGCTGAGTTTACTGCTGGCCTGATTCTAAAACTCTTACTCCTAAGAGTAATACCTACCTAAGTGGTAATTCAAGGTAGCAGATTCTGGCCACAAGAAAGCCTTTAAATCCTATTCACTATTTAGAATGTGAATCTCCTGATTAAAGATTTGGTTTTCTGATTTTCTTTGAATTAGCTGAGCTAAAGGGAATCTGTAAAGGAGTGTGTCATTGGTTTTTTAAAAAGTGATGCAATGGGTCATATCGGTGATGCAGACAGCCATTAATGATCTAAATCATAAATGTGTGTCAAACGCCAGTTTACAATAGCCATATAGTACTATATATGGAACATATTATGGTTTCTGTCATTAAGCATGCATTCTTATCATACCTCATCATAGACAAAGTGCAGCCACAAAAATGATACATATGGACAAAATATAAAATGAAATTATGGGTTTCTATATTTAAATGGAACTACTGATGATGCATATGCCGGACATGAATGACACACAGAGTAGAATGTTAGTAAACATGGGATAAACTATAAATACATATAAGACCAGACATCACACATTTTTTCAAGTGCCAAACTTTGTATTAACAGAAACAAAACACATCACAAATCTAGACAGACAGTGCTGCTAAGTTATATGGCTGCATGATTCATTCTCTGACGAAATCAATGTCAAGATGACATTTTTCCTCTGGCAGTGGATTATAATTTGGGTAAACTTTCTCTTCCCTATATAAAAATAAACCATCAAACCAAAAGATAACCACTGAAATAGCTACCACTTAACTAAAAAAGCAGTATTTAAATGGAGCACAATATAAACCTGCATGAGTCAGTCTACTGTAATTTTTCAGAAAATAGTATGGGTCATAGGGAACAACTTCTGTGTTTCCAAAGAACATAGACCTATATGGCACGCTTTTTGGAAACAAACTTTGTTCAAATGCATCTGATGAAGTGAGCTGTAGCTCACGAAAGCTTATGCTCAAATACATTTGTTAGTCTCTAACAACACAAGTCCTCCTTTTCTTTTTGTTCCAAATAGTAATTCCCTGCTTTCAATAAACCATTTATCCCTCCCCCACACACACACACACTGTTCCTCAGACGTTCTTGTCAACTGCTGGAAATGGCCCACCTTGATTATCACTACAAAAAGTTCCCCACACTTCCCCCGCGCTGGTAATAGCTCACCTTATCTGATCACTCTCCTTACAGTGTGTATGGTAACACCCATTGTTTCATGTTCTCTGGGAGAATAAATCTCCCCACTATATTTTCCACTGAATGCATCCGATGAAGTGAACTGTAGCTCACGAAAGCTTATGATCAAATAAATGTGTTAGTCTCTAAGGTGCCACAAGTACTCCTGTTCTTTTTGCATTATTGTCTGCAACTAGTTCTTTCTAGTGACACACACAGCCAAATGGAAGAATTGTAAAAAAAATTCCAGGGGAGTGCCTAGATTCATTGCTGGGGTTACAGAAAATATTCATAGTTTTTTTAAGGAAAGAAGGGATCATTATGATCATCTAGCCTGACCTGCTGTGTAATATAGACCATAGAATTTTACCAAGTCATTCCTGAATCAAACCCATAACTTCTGGTTGAGCTGTAAGGTATTTTAACATCTTGATTTAAAGACGTCAGGTGATGGAGAACCCACCGCATCCCTAGGTAAATTGTTCCACTGATTATTTATCCTCATTGTACGTATAAATAAATAAATACATAAATAAAATGTGCTTTATTTCTCATTTGAATTTATCTAGCTTCAGCTCTCAGTCATTGGATCCTGTCTATATACAGATATATATATAGACAGGATCCAATGACTGAGAGCTGAAGCTAGATAAATTCAAATGAGAAATAAGGCACATTTTATACATTATTATATATTTATATATATTATGTGTGTGTGTGCATGAATACATAAATGAATCAATGGCATTCTTAGTGGTAATCAGCTTTTTATCAATAATTTTAGGGCCAATTGCAACATGCCCTTAGTTCATACAGAATATTATCTCAATTACAACATGTACATAATTTTTCATCCTCAAGGATTCCAAAGCATTACTCACCAGCCAGCTCTGGGGTGGAAAGCACATTATTTATCAGTTCATATCAACAATACACAACAATATAGGATAGGAGGTGAAGATGATAATCATATAATCCCCAATCCAGGCAGGTGCACGGCTCTACCTGTGTGGATCATTTTGCAGGATCATGGGCTTAGACTGTACTTAGATTGTGAGCTTCTCAGGACCAGCGTATTGTCTTCAGGTTTGTCTGCAAAGTAGCTAGAATATGCTGGTGCTATATAAATCAATGTAATAAGTAGAGGGGCTTTAGGGAGGCAGAGGCAATTTACCCATAGAGTATTAGAAGCCGGTCACACCACATGCTCACAGAAAGATGGCACAGGTTGTTCGTCAACAAGAATAAAATATTTTTTGCCCTTAAATGTAAAAGTTCAACTCTTGCACAGACACATTTCCTGAAAGAAAGGATATTTTTATACGGCTAGCTAAATCAAAATGAGTTGTGATGGGGAATGTCTTGCCCTAACATATTGTGAGCCATCTCTGCTTACTACTTCTCTTGGGATAATAGTTTGGAGGTCCAAAGATTTTGTTCACAGCAGTAGATAGCGCACTTGACAACTCACAACTGTGTATATTGGTGTCTTTGGTATTACCTTGAATGGGAAGAGACTGCCAAGATGTTGTCTGGTTGTCTTCAGTGACCTTGGTTGTTCTTATTTGATTCACCTTTACTTTTTAGTCAAGGAGTCTTAGTTAAAGGGTTGGATCCAGATGTTGAGATCTTTGATATCATTTTTTGACTTGCTATCATTTTTTGATGAGATTGCAAGTGTGACTGATAAAGGCAATAACACAGATGTAAGATAGTTACACTCCTGGAAGGCATTTGATTTGGTACTGTACAATATTTTGATAAGAAACTAGTGTAATACCAAGTCAACGTGGCACACATTTAAATAGATTAAAAACTGGCTAACTGATAGATCTCAAAATGTAATCGTAAATGAAGACTCATAATCAAATGGACATGTTTCTAGGTAAGTCGTAGGGACTGGTTCTTACCCGTATTCTATTTAACATTTTTATCAATGACCTGGAAGAGAACATAAAATCATCACTGATAAAGTTTGCAATGACAAAGACTAGGGGAGTGGTATGAGGACAGGTCACTGTTACAGAGCAATCTGTATTGCTTGATGACTAGGTGCAAGCAAACAATATGTGTTTTAGTACATCTAAATGTAAGGTAATACATTTAGAAACAAAGAATATTGGCCATGCTTAAAGGATGGTCTTCTCTATAATGAGAAGCAGTGACTCTGAAAAGGACTTGGGGGTTATGGTCGATAACCGGCTGAACATGAGCTCCCAAAGCAATGCTATGGTTGAAAGGAGTAATGAACTGTTTAGCTGAATAAACATGAAAATATTGCGTAGGAGTAGGGAGATTATTTAACTTCTGTTTTTGGCACTGGTGCAATTGCTACTTGAATACTGTGTCCAGTTTGTGTCCATTCAAGAAGGATGTGGATGAATTGGAAGTGGGTTCAGAGAAGAGCCAAGAAAATGAGTAAAGGAGTGGTGAGCAACATAAGGAGCTCAGTCTATTTAATTTATCAAAGAGAAGGTTCAGAAGTGATGTGATCATACTTTATAAATATCTACATGGGCAACAGAAATTTGATTAATAGAGCTCTTTAATCTAGGAGATCCAGTGGCTGGAAGTTGAAGCTAGACAAATACATATTAGAAATAAGGTGTACATTTTTAACAGTGAAGGTAATTAACAATTGGACCATCTCACCAAGGTTGTAGTGGATTCTCCATCGCTGGAAATTTTTAAATTGAGGTTGGATCCTTTTCTAAAACATATGCTCTAGTTCAAACAGGAATTAATTCAGGGAAGTTCTATGGCCTATGTTATATAGGAGGTCAGACTAAATAATAACCATAGTCCCACCTGACCTTATTATCTATGAATCTGCATCTAAATTTGTACTTTTCCAAAGTTTCAGGGTGCTTTGATCTGGGGTTGCTTTACATTGCTTTATGATCTTGAGCAACTCAGTGTCTGAATTTCCCCTAATGGAAAAAATTGTATAGAATTTAATAGAAAAGGTTAACTTTTCCACGGGTGTTTTGGGCAATCCCATAGAACATAATAGAAAATTATACTCCTGCTACAGATTTCTATAGGAAAGTGCAAAAATACTGTTAAAAGACAGTAGTTCTCTGCTAAATTTGATTTGTTTTTAGACTAACAGCTATAGAACTCACTTCAATTTCTATAGATTCCAATTGGTTTAATATCTATAGAACATTCCTATAGAGTTTAATAAGGGTCAGTTTCCCCATATGTTTAACAGAAATAATAATTATGTATAAAGTTCACCAAGATATCATTAGCTTAATTAATATTTGTATAACACTTTGTGAATGTTAATCCCTAGATATGATTTTTCATTTTGTTTTTGGAAATAAACTGAATAAAAACAGCAAATCATGTAATAAAGATCCTGAGAATCATCTGGAATTGTTTCTCATGAAGACTGTTCTACACTTTTTTGCCAGGCAACAGGATTTTGTGTCCTTCAGGGCTTTCCTTCTGACATGGCTCATCAATCTGAGTTAAGTCTAGTGCAGAAGCTCTTGAGGCCTATGTAAAACATAGGTGTGAAGCCAGTTTCTTAGGGAGCAATCACAAGGAAAAGCTGTTGTGTTTAATATTAAAACTCACATTATATGTAAGCAACATCCCACATCAGGGAGCAGTTACAGCTGGTTCCATCATTGTCTTAGCAGGAATACAGCCCTGTGCATTTGATTATGTGGTGAAACCTGTTGAAGACCAACAAAAATTGGTCAGTGAGAGTGATATTTATGGATTTGGTTATACTTTAAAGTGGTCAGTAAAAGCAAGGATTCTAATAAATCTATCACAGAAAGGAAAATGTCAGTGCTGACTATACAGATGTTCTTGGATGGTTGAAGAGCATCAGTCTGTTTTTTTTTTAATCTTACAAGAAAAAATAGTTGTGTAGATGTGTTTCCTTAAAAAGACTTTAAACTTCTGAGCCAATTCCACAAGGCAAATTCCCTATAACCTGTATCAGATGTTCTATGCTGGATGCCTTGATAAATTTTGCCAGTAATTCAAAGAGAATTATTTGAACACAAACTTTCCAATATATCTTGATAAATGGGAATGTTACAAATGTTTTTCTCCTAAATTCAAAATGCACCTCTTCTTGGCGTCATAAGAAAATCTGTTGTCATCTGCATTTATGTGTTCTTTTTAGTCATTTGGGAACTATTAACATAATCTCTTGTTTTCTCTGCTATTATTTTTGCAGTACTGACTGACTGAAAAAGATAGAAACATGTAACTGTAAGCTGTCATTTGGAAAATCCAAATCTTTTGCAGAAGAGTCATGTAGACTCTTCTCTGAACTTTCTGGTGGTCTGTTGAGTCAAGAAAAACCTAGGTCTGGCAATCCCCAAAGATGAACCAAGTAAGAAAAATAATTTATTTTGAAAGGATGTTTCCTCATAAAAGTTCATTGAGAGAGAATGTGTGGAAATTGGTGAGGAAAAGGATCTTTCTTCTGGGAATATTCATGGCAGACGTTCAGACTTTTCCACTGTATATGTAATATCCTGATTCATATGAGGAGGCCAGATATCCAAGATGATCAGGGCTCCCAATCTTTTTCACATTGAAGTCAACAGTAAAACTCTTATTGACTTTAACTGGACCAGAAGTGACCTCCCATTCCACCTTTATGCTAATATGGTAGCATTAAAAGGAAGAACATAAGAACGGCCATATTGGGTCAGACCAAAGGTCCATCTAGCCCAGTATCCTGTCTTTCGACAGTGGTCAATGCTGGTTGCCTCAGAGGAAATGAACAGACCAGGTAATCATCAATTGATCCATTTCCTGTTGCCTATTCCCTGCTTCTGGCAAACAGAAGCTAGGGACACTTCAGAGCATGGTTTTGAATCCTTATCCATCCTGGCTAATAGCCACTGATGGATCTATCCTCCATGAACTTATCTACTTCTTTCTTAAACTCTGTTATAGTCTTGTCCTTCACAACATCCTTTGGCAAGGAGTTCCACAGGTTGACTGTGTATTGTGTGAAGAAATACTTCCTTTTGTTTGTTTTAAACCTGCTGTCTATTAATTTCATTTTGTGACCCCTAGTTCTTGTGTTACGAGAAGGAGTAAATAACACTTCCTTATTTACTTTCTCCATACCTGTCATGATTTTATAGACCTCTATCATATCCCCCCTTAGTCATCTCTTTTCCAAGCTGAAAAGTCCCAGTCTTATTAATCTCTCCTCATATGAGAGATGTTCCATACCCCTAATAATTTTCGTTGCCCTTTTCTGAACCTTTGCCAATTCCAATATATCTTTTTTGAGATAGAGTGACCAGATCTGCACACAGTATTCAAGATGTGGACATGCTATGGATCTATATAAAAGCAATATTATCTATCCCTTTTCTAATGATTCCCAACATTCTGTTAGCTTTTTTTACTGCCACTGCACATTGAATGGATGTTTTCAGAGAACTATCCACGATGACTCCAAGATCTCTTTCTTGATGGTAAATAGCTAATTTAGACACCATTATTTTATATGTATAATTGGGATGATGTTTTCCAATGTGCATTACTTTGCATTTATCAACATTGAATTTCCTCTGCCATTTTGTTATCCAGTCACTCAGTTTTGTGAGATCCATTTGTACCTCTTTGCAGTCTGTTTTAGACTTAACTATCTTGAGTAGTTTTGTATCATTTGAAAATTTTGCCACCTTACTCTTTACCCCTTTTTCCAGATCATTTATGAATATGTTGAACAGTACTGGTCCCAGTACAGACCCCTGGGGGACACCACTATTTACTTTTTTCCATTTCGAAAACTGACCATTTATTCCTACTCTTTATTTCCTATCTTTTAACCAGTTACTGATCCATAAGAGGACCTTCCCTCTTATCCCATGACTGCTTACTTTGCTTAAGAGCCTTCAATGAGGGACTTTGTCAAAGGGTTTCTGTAAATATAAGTACGCTATATCCACTGGATCACCCTTGTCCACATGCTGGTTGACCCACTCATGAAGGAAATGCAGCCTATCTTTCTAATCCAAGGCACTATAATAGGCTGTAAATTTACAGTCATGTAATTATAAGGGGAGCTGATAGCTACCCTGTTTATTTAGGTTGCCTGATGTATCAATGCTGCCCTTGGTTGGACACGACTGAGACTGTCAATTCAGGACAAATTGCTCAGAGCAGGGCAGTTACAGCCCAAGGCTGGGGTTTTTCCTCCTCTAAGGAAACCAGCCACATAGAGAAAACTTTGGTTTTGCCCCACTGGCTAACCACAAGTCTTGCAAGCAACTCCCTTAGACACTCCAGTTTCCCAGTATCACCACCAGTCCCACTTGTTATTGGGTTGAATGGTTATGAAAACCAATATCCCAGTAAAAGAAAAAAGGTTCTCTTGATCCCAAAGGACCAAGCCCCAGACCTAGGTCAATATACAAATCAGATCTTACCCACAAATCATGCTGTTGTCAATCCTTTAGAATCTAAAATCTAAAGGTTTATTCATAAAAGGGAAAAAATATAGATGAGAGCTAAAATTGGTTAAATGGAATCAATTACATACAGTAATGGCAAAGTTCTTGGTTCAGGCTTGTAGCAGTGATGAATAAACTGCCGGTTCAAATCAAGTCTCTGGAGTACATCCACAGCTGGGATGGGTCATCAGTCCTTTGTTTAGAGCATCAGTTTGTAGCAAAGTCCCTCCAGAGGTAAGAAGCAGGATTGAAGACAAGGTGGAGGAGCTGCAGCAGCTTTTTATAGTCTCTTGCCATGTGGTCTCGGCTTTCTTTGTACAAAGACAAGCTGTCCATCACACGGCATGGAAAAACCTTAGAGTTCTGTCCATAGGCATGCCCCTGCATACCTTGCTGAGTCACAAGGTGCGTCTGCTGTCTCTCAGTGGGTCAGTTGTATAGCTGATGGTCCTTAATGGGCCACCAAGCAGGTTAGGCAGTGCTGATGCCACACTGTCTGGGGTGTCACCTAGAAGCATAGCACAAGTTTGAAATACAGTCAGTATGGAGCCAATACTTATAACTTTAAATACAAAAATGATACATGCACCCAAATAGCATAATCATAACTAGCAAACCATAACCTTTCCATAGACACCTTACACGACAACCTTTGTACAATATTTGCTGCAAATATATAATAGTGATTGCAACCATGGTTTATACAGTCACAAGTTATATTAATAATGTCACACCTGACACCTTCCATTACAAAAAATTCTTGTGATCTTTTTGATAATCTTTAACACCTTTTGTTGTTGTTAATAGGACTTGAATTAGAGAAGTGCCTTTTTCTTTATCCTATGAATTCTGCTAAGGTTTTGCTGACATACAAACACTGAAAATCACAATTTCCCATTTCACTTGCATTGCTCAGGAAAAATGTTGGCAGCCTGCCAAAGTAACAATTGAACACAAATGTTTTAAGGTTGGGCCCATGCTACCACCAAAGCATCAGCTGATAGCTGTTGGAAGAGCAGCAGTGAAGGGGGAGTTTGGGGGAGGTCAGGCTTCCTTACACCACCTCCTTGGGCCCAGCACAGGGAATGTATTGGAGACAATTTTTTATTTCAGAAGGTGGAGAAAGCCACTAGGGGAGAGGCTGGTCTAGATTTGATTTGACAAATAGGGAGGAACTGGCTGAGACTTTGAAAGTGGAAGGCAGCTTGGGTGAAAGTGATCATTAAATGACAGAGTTCATGATTCTGAGGAATGATAGATGGGAAAACAGCACAATAAAGAAAATGGATTTTAGAAAGGCAGAGTTTAGAAAACTCAGGGTGTTGGTAGGTAAGATCACTTGGGAAGCAAGTCTAAGGGGAAAAACAGTCAAGAGAGTTTGCAGTTTTTCAAAGAGACCTTATTAAGGGCAAAAGAGCAAACTATGCCACTGTGTAGCTTGCATAGGAAATATAGGAAGAGACTACCCTGGCTTAGCCAGGACATCTGCAATTATCTAAAATTCAAAAAAGAATCCCGAAAAAAGTGGAAACTAGGTCAAATTACAAAGGATAAATATAAACGAACAACACAAGTATGTAGGGGCAAAATTAGAAAGGCCAAGGCACACAACAAGATTAAACTAACTAGAGACATAAAGGGTAATAAGAAAACATTCTACAAATACATTGGAAGGAAGAGGAAGACGACCAAGGACATGGTAGGCCCATTTACTCAAGGGGTTGTGGGAGGGGAAGGAAATAATAACAGAAAATGTGGAAATGGCAGAAGTGTTAAATGACTGAGGAGATATCGGAACCATTAGCAATTATCTTTGAAAAGTCATGGAAGACTGGTGAGATTCCAGGGATAATAAGATAAGATAATAAGGTGTTAAGTAACAGTCAACCTGGATTTGTCAAGAACAAATCATGTCATACCAACCTCATAGTTTTCTTTGACAAGTTAACAAGCCTTGTAGATAGGCAGGAAAGGGTAGATGTGGTATATCTTGGCTTTAGTAAGGCTTTTGATCCTGTCTTGCATGACCTTCTCATCAATAAACTAGAGAAATGCAACCTAGAAGGAGCTACTATAAGGTGGGTGCATAGCTGGTTGGAAAACTATTTCCAGAGAGTAGTTATCAGTGGTTCACAGTCAAGCTGGAAGGGCATAACAAGTGAAGTCCTGCAGGGATCAGTTCTGCGTCCAGTTCTGTTCAGTATCTTCATCAATGATTTAGATGATGGCATAGAGAGTACACTTATAAAGTTTGTGGACAATACCAAGCTGAGAGGGGCTGCAAGTGCTTTGGAAAATAGGATTAAAATTCAAAATGATCTGGAAAAACTGGAGAAATAGTCTGAAGTAAATAGGATGAAATTCAACAAATGTAAAGTACTCCACATACAAAGGAACAATCAGTTGCACACATACAAAATGGGAGATGACTGCCTAGGAAGGAGTACTGCAGAAAGGGATCTGGGAGTCATAGTAGATCACAAGCTAAATATGAGTCAACAGTGTAACACTGTTGCAAAAAAAGCAAACGTCATTCTGGGCTCTATTAGCAGGAGTGTTGTAAGCAAGACACAAGAAGTAATTCTTCTGCTCTTCTCCGTGCTGATTAGATCTCAACTACAGTATTGTGTCCAATTCTGGGTGCCCAATTTCAGGAAAGATGTTGCCAAATTGGAGAAAGACCGGAGAATAGCAACAAAAATGATTAAAGGTCTAGAAAACATGACCTGTGAGGGAAGATTGAAAACATTGGCTTTGTTTAGTCTGGAGAAGAGAAGACTGAGGGGGGACATGATAACAGTTTTCAAGCACCTAAAAGGTTGTTATAAAGAGGAAGGAGAAAAATTGTTCTCCAAAACCTCTGAGGTTAGGACAAGAAGTAATGGGCTTAAATTGCAGCAAGGGAGGTTTAGGCTGGACATTAGGGAAAAACTTCCTAACTGTCAGGGTGGGTAAGTACTGGAATAACTTGCCTAGGTAGATGGTGGAATCTCCATTATTGGAGATTTTTAAGAGCAGGTTAGATACACACCTATCAGAAATGGTCTAGATAATACTTAGTCCTGCCTTGCGTGCAGGGTATTGGACTAGAAGAACTGTTGAGGTCCCTTCCAGTCATACTATTCTATAATTCTATGATTACTAAACCATCAGTAGCGGTTAAAAGACCCAGCAAAATTGTTGAGACAAGCCCTTGCCTGAACAGCTCTTGACCAGTGTACAAAAACCATGTTAATATAAAAATATTTTTTGCATTCACTGGATCTGAGTATATTCACACTTTCTCAGTAAAAGCTTTTTGACAGAATGCCCAAAGGCATATGGACTCCTCACATTCAGAACTATAAGTGTTTGTTTAAAACTGACTTTGAGACCTGACAAGATATTGCTGTAAAATGTGTCCCTCTTGTCAGCTTCATGTTGCTTGAGAAAATATTCATATTTAGATACTGTGGTGACAGGTGCTTTGGAAACTTAAGCTACTACTAATAATAAAAAAGTGGGGGCAAAATTAGTTAGGGGTTATTGTGTTCACTCAAGTGCCTTTGACCTATCCCTGGTGAGCTTGTGGGATCCTTCTTCTCTTGGTTCACCCCAAGAGGATACATTTTCAGGGTGATGCATGATACTGGAACAAATCCTGCTTTCTTGAGTGGGTGTGGAAGGCATGAAACCACTGTGATTCTGCTTTGTAAGGGAAATAGATAATAGAAGGGCCAGGCAGTGGGACTTTGTTTTCACTGCTTCATGGTGGCTTTCTTAGATCCAACACAAAGAAAGCTGAGAAAAAGATGAGGACAGATACTGTCCCTACCTGGATGAGTTTACAGTCTTAGGGAGAGACTATGCAAATTGCTGATAGCCCATAAAAAGAGGAGCCCCAGTGCCATAATACTTCCTGGGCTGTGAGCGCAGAGCCTCTGGTTGCTCACTGCTACACCTCTTGCAGAATGAAGCTTGCTTCCGATGGAATGCAGTGGAAGATGGATTCATGGACACACTTTCCTACCTGCCCTGTTTAGGGCACTGTGGAAACCCAGGAAATGGGGACCTTTAATGTTTAATCTGGTCACATCTCTTGATATCATATCTGGACTTATTTTATTATCTCTTCCCTACACAAACTAGAATGTCAACAGCAAATATGAATCCACAACCTTCCACTGCCAATTTGTTCTGTCTTAATGTCTCATACAGAGTAAGATTTTCTTGATATTTCTTGGACAGAAATAGTCACTTTATTTAACTGATAATTCCTGGACAGAAAAAGTCACTTTATTTAGCTTATAATAACTGAGTGGGTATTGGGATGGCCTTTCCTTTCTTGGAGAGCTACTTCCAGGGGTTCTGGAAAAATTTGTACAGTGGGGGTGCTGACAGACATTGAACTGAACTGCAAACCACTTATGATGGAAACCACTTCAAGCCAGCACCCTCTAGTTCCAGCACCTATGGCTACCTCTGAAGAATTTTCAGGTGTTTTGCTGTGAATTACTGGGCCACTCCAAGAACTCCCTCTTGCATGCTCTCTTCTCTCCATCTAGAGCACCAGGGATTGGATAAAAGAAAAGAAGGGTTGAAAACACACTTAAGATCAAATTGGTCTGAGTATGCAAGACTAACAAGCATCCCTGATATCTAGAGACACCGAATTCTTCCACTGGTTACACACCTGGCTCTTCCATTGGCATCAGTGGGACTGGTGTATGCATTACCGAAGGAAAAATTTGACCTATAGTCCTTATGACTCTTCCTTTAATATCTACTGTTCCCATCGATGATACTGATGATGCTATTAGTGACAGGTCAATCTTTTGTTGAGAATAACTGTTTTCAATAAGAGTCCCAACCATTTAACACTTGTATTAAACCAAAAAATGTAGGTCAACAGCTGATTGTGCTCAACATTTTTACATAATGTGCCCTGCAAGCCTTACCATGGCAGCAGACTTAATTATTAATAATGAATAATTTATTCAACACATTTAGCCTGTGTCCACAAATTTTCCACAAAAAGTGCCATTTTCTTGAATCCGTTTCTCTTTTGTTCAAATTATCTGCCAAGAATTTCTGTTAATAATTCTTGTGGTACTTCCAATTTCTCATGCCAAACATGAGAGAGAGCACTAGATAGCGTATCAGGGGAGGATTTTATCACCTGAGGGTTTGATCCAAACCTGCTGAATGTCAACGTGATTGTTGGTTGGGCAATTGGTTCAGTGGATTTAATTAGAGAGAGCTTGTATATTCGCTTTCCCCATAAGAATTTTTTGTACCAGTATTTGAGGAATTGGCACTTCTCTTGCTACTTGCTCTTTATTCTTAGTAGTTTTCCACATGCCACATTTATGTAACAGTTCTTTATAATAACTAAAACCTGTAAAGATCATCCATGCAGTGAGTTCAAAACATGACATAGATGTTGTGGGGAGGGATAGCTCGGTGGTTTGAGCATTGGCCTGCTAAACTCAGGGTTGTGAGTTCAATCCTTGAGGGGGCCATTTAGGGATCTGGGCCAAAAATTGGGGATTGATCCTGCTTTGAGCAGGGGGTTGGACTAGAATGACTTCCTGAGGTCCCTTCCAACTCTGATATTCTATGATAGGTGCTGGAACTAGCAGTGCTGCTTCAGCCCTGGGCTTGAAGTTTCCATCATATACAGGGTTTACATATTGGTTCCATGGCTTTCAGCACCCCCACTCTACAAATTGTTCTAGCACTCCTGAACACAGAAATGATGCATGTTTCATTCTGAGAGGGTTTGAATGATCAGACCTTTCCATAGCAAGTTCTCTCTATTCCACTCAAGAAGTAAATATTAAAACCATCTAAACAGGTAGTTTATAGTGTGTTGAAAATATTTATGGGATGAATAGCCATTGGGTGGTTGTATTCTCGATATTGCTGTGGGAAAATGGACCAAACAGTGAATAGACAAATGCCAAAATGTGGTTTTGTGGATGTGTGATAGAAAATAAAATCTCCTTTTAATATTACAGCCATTCTTTATCAGTGCTTACAGCCCAGATGAAATGATACAATGTTGGTACACTTGCTTGTGAAAAAATATTGCCCTTTGCTTTCCATTGGCATACAACTTATTGGATCTGTTGGACTAAGGCAGTTTCTTTGGATATTGGATGTGGGGTTTTGGTATTTGCAGTCAAGAATCTAATTAGGCGATATAAACACTGAGAAATAGATTCAAGATGTCAACAGATCTTTCCTTCATTGCCTTCCCTTCCATTTCTCCATCATTCTCTCACACAAGTTTCCCTTTATAGTTAAGATATGCAAATTAGTACCACAATTTTAAAGGGGAGGTGTTTTGTACTTCAGCAATAACCACAATGGATATCTGCTTTCCCCTCCCTCCCTTAGACAGTTTCATCCTGAAGTATCCTATAAAGTTATGTCCTCTCCCCAATAGTTATACACTGAGGTACCAAAATCTCTACAATCACTTGAGATATAAGCAATATGTAACACTGTACATCTACTGTAACGATCAATATTCAAACAAGTGGATGAGGTGATTTACACAATTGACGAGTAAGAACATAGCTCACAGTATATTATTCTCACTGAAAAAAACTACTTTAGTAACTAGCTTTAAGTGTCAATAGACAATAATTTCAGGGTTTACTCCAAATCTCTGTCCTTATCTGAATCATTGTGCCTTGTAACTGCATCTCCTTGCAAAAGCAGGAGCTAATCCTGGCATCAGCTCTTAGCAGCTTGACTTTAGAGGTGCTGCACACCCGCAGCTCCCACAATTAGACTGAACAACAGGTGTGGGTGCTTAGCACCTCTGCAAGTCATGACACAAACCAATCCTATACCTGATCTTAACCAATCGACAAAAACATGTACCTCTCAGGAGGAGGCTCATTTAAATGATATCTAGGAAACATCTCAACACCCAGATAGTTCTATGGAAGTGTGAAGTGCTATTACGTTGTGATACCTAAGAAATTAGGGCCCTAATAGCTTTTTTAAGATAGCAACTGAGTCCATTATCAGCCTGGCTTCCACGCATATATGCCATGTGCATGTAAATTATTGTATGAGACTTTGTAAGGTAGAAACTATTTCCATTAACCACTGAGGCCTGGTCCTGCTTACTTTTAAGCATATGAGTAATCCTACTGAAGTCAACAGAAATACACAACTGCTGAAAATTAAGCATATGTGTAAGGCTTAACTCCTTTTTCTTTATGTCCTTAACCTTCCATATAACAAATGTTGACCCAATTAGTTCCCCAAATTTGATAGGAAGAATGTGCTCTTGAGCTGAGAGCTTAGCACAGTAAGTACAGCAGAACTATAAACCTCTGAAAGAGAAGGTCATAATGCACTGGCTGTCCACAAGTCCTCCTTTTCTTTTTGCGAATACAGACTAACACGGCTGCTATTCTGAAACCTTAAATGATTGTGGCACTACCAACATCACTTTAGCAGAACCAAACAAAAATGAAGAATATTTTAAAATTAGCTCTGTGCAATTGCTTGCTATATTTAGATCAGAGTAAATAAAACAGTCCAAATTCATCCCTGCTGTAAATCTACTGAAGTCAAATACGCTCCACCAGGGATGCATTTGGACCAAGATGTTAGATATATTTGGAATCCCTAGAATGTCATAATCTGCGTCATATCAGACATGCACGGGAATCCTGGAAGGAAAAACTAAGTATTGCAGGAAGTGGTATCGATGACTCAGAAGATGACCATTCTCACTCACTGAGTCAGTAGTGAAATAATATCCTGCTGGCTGTTGGGGGTACGCCTCCCAGGTAAATCCTAACACTGAGGTTCTGAGACTTAACTTAATCATAAAAGATCAGCTGTCACATTTCACAAGAAGAGCAGTATCTCCCTTGGGTTCCTGGCCATATTACAGCTGGATACTTACCTACTTCCTCTTGTTGCTTTAATTGGCTAAGGCACTTTCTTCTTTACTTCCTTTCCCTCAATTTGTGTAGTCTGGCTGGCACTGTTACAATAGCTGCTGTGTTTCTAGAGGTGGCTGGCTCCGCTTGATCCCAGAGATGTCTGGCTGCATTTTAATGGCTGATAAAGTGATTCCTATATGTTGATTCTGTTAGCTTCCAAGCTCATTGAGATAAGGACTGTGCCATCTTTTGTGTTTGGAAAAGATCCAGCCCACTGTGAGCCTTATCATAATAATAACAGTCTATAAAACATCTGAGGTTTCTGCTATGCCAATCAATACAAATTATCTTTGTTACATATCAGACACAGTAAGGGTTACAAATAAAGTTCCCCATGCACTTTCATTCTTCATCCAGCAGAGAAAACAGGCAAGACCTGTACATGTCAATCACTATATTTTCATTTTAAAGTATTGTTTTAACATTTCCAGCAAATTATCAGCCACATATGTCTGGAAGAGGAGCTCTCAGCAAATGCTCTCATCAGGAATGAGCAATGATTCTACGCTCGGCAAGTTATTTTTGAAATAAGATGACTCTAGGTTTCCATTATGGAATAATAAGCCTTGCAACTTTCTTTTAAAAAAGCAAAGTTTGTTATGTTTTATTTTAAAGACATGCAACATTTGTTCTGCAAAACTTGGATTTAATTTTTTCCTTAATGCCACAAAGACTTTTTAAAAAAAATGAAAAATGAATTCAGTGCAATTTTTAAAACTACTTTGAGGCTGAGAAACTGTACACCAAATCTCTCCCTTCAGCAGATTTTTATAGCTGTTTATAATGGAAAAGTTGATGGACCCATAGCTATTTCTGTGCTATCAGATGCTGCTATAATTTCAGATGAATATGCTTCATGTTATTGGCTAGCTCAGCTGCCTGCATTGCATTCATTATGATGTTACAAATTGCTAGTTCCTTGGGAATTTTTTTAATGTCACTATCTGCGAGTAGGCGTTTTGGTTTCTACTCCTAATCAAAGCATTTCACGGGAAACACCCTTACTGATATTCATTATGGATCTGATCTTGTTGAGTGTTGAGTGCCTCTTGACTTGGTTCCATTGACTTCTAAGAGCTGAGGTCACTCAGCACCTTGCAGAATCAGGCCCTACTTGACCTGTGTGAAACTTGTGGTTTTGGCTCACAGAGATATATGCAAATTACTTTGCATTTATTTTTGGTCCCGCTCTATGTGGTTTTGCACCTCCTGATATTTGTGCTTTGTGTTTCACGTTCAAGTGAATCCAAAAAATGTAAAAGTTCTTCAAGAGCATCACATTTCCTCTGGCTTCATAATAAAAACATGTAGTTCTGGTACATTTTACAGAATTTTGATGCAATTCTCTCCTTCCTCCCCATCTTCCCTCTGGACTGTGTCATATTTGCTTGAAACTGGAATGGGTTCAAAAGGTTTGTGGGTCTGAGCAGATCTTCTGATACACATGATCTGAGTTTTGAGTTTGTTACTAACCACAAAACCCAACAAGTTTCATGTGAGTTTTGGCATTATCAGCAAAATTTCATATAGGTTCATTTATTAAGGGGCACATTCTTCCCTGAATCTTTGCCTGAACTCCCATTACTGTCACTAGAAGCTCTATGCTCTCGACAAGGGTATCCCCTCACTTTATTTCCGTAATGCTTTTTGGTTGTTCATATACATCCTTCTAACACATGGACCCATATGCTTAAATGCATCCTCCTAACACATGTAGCTGAATAAATGTTCCACGCTCATTATCATTTGCAGATATGGGACAGTTGTTTATTTACTGACTTTCTGCAAAGATTACAAGAGGGGGTAGGTGGAACCAAATTTCAAGCAAAGAGTAAAAAAATTAAAGTGCCTAAGTGACTTAAGAGCCTACATCCTGGTTTCAGAAGTGGCTTTGGGCTTGTTTTCAGTGCAAAATTAACCTGAGTTATACCTGGCATGTTGTCCCTTAACTTGAGGGTCGTGGTGCTTTTAACCTGAATTGCTGTCTATCAAGGGGTATAGGCTAAGCTGGAGTTAACACATCTCTGAGGCAGCACACCTTGTCAGCTGCTAACATGACCACTCTGTCGTGTGAATGCAGGCTGGTTCCACTCAAGTGCTGCTTGTCACTTTCCCACAATTTCCCCCACGTGCCCCGAAAGAAAAGACAAGTTTTTCCACAGTTCACTGGGAAAGAATTCATAGAATGGCTCATCTTACTGCAGCACAAAGAACCCTGGGGTATGCGC
Organism: Dermochelys coriacea; assembly: GCF_009764565.3. Taxonomy (NCBI): domain Eukaryota; kingdom Metazoa; phylum Chordata; order Testudines; family Dermochelyidae; genus Dermochelys; species Dermochelys coriacea. The sequence goes on from NC_050069.1 coordinate 26,040,672, forward strand.
CCAGGAGACATAGCCAGGGCCAGTGTAAGCACTAGGCGAACTAGGCGGCTGCTTAGGGAGCCAAGATTTCGGGGGTGCCAAAAAGCGATGCCCCCCCAAATTTTTTTTACACTATTGCTGGAAAACAAATGAATAAAGACAAGAGAAATATCATGGAACTTGCATTTTAACTTGTCATTCTCTCGTACATTACAACTCTAGCCTACACCAGCTCTGCGTTGCAGGCACAAGCATACTGCTTCATGACGGTACAAAGTGGCAATGACGTCATTTTGCTCGTCGCGCACGGCCGTTAACCGTTCTGACAGGCTGTTTATAGGGCTACGTTTACTAGTTTTCAGAGGTTGTTGATTGAAGCTAACTATTTTTGTTGATTTTTTTCAGATCTAAGACTCTGGCAATTGCTGCTGCATCATTTCGCTAATACTTTGTGTCCATTGTGTGTGTATGTTAAGCATTTGAGTGTATACGTTTATCATGTGCGAATATGCATGTGTAGGCTGTTGAAATTTGTCATATTGATATTGTCAGTTGTTGTTGTATGATGGAGTACCTGCCATTCTAATTTTATAAATTTTATTAATAACAATAATTGGATATTCTAAAGGTAGAATAAAATGTAGTAGATTTTGATATGAAAGAATGAAGGAAGGAAGTATACGTGACTAAAAAGGGTGTATTTCCGATTACAATCAACATTGCTTAATTTTAAGGAAAAGTCATCTTGATCTCTTAATCAATGTTTACATCAAACATTTGATGAAATTCAAATAGTGACTCATAGTAAGTGACATTTTTGAAAATTTATAATAGTTTATAATAAGCGATGCTCTGGGGGGAAGGGAGGGGAAGGAGGACGGGGGGAGGGAAGGTGGGAGTTTTGCCTAGGGTGCAAAATATCCTTGCACTGGCCCTGCACAGAGCACCACACACAAGTGAGTACAGCATCTGTGTGAACACAGCAACTCAAGTGTTATTTCACAGTGCAGCTGCCTGACTTGAGAGGAATAACTTGAGTGTAGATAAGATTTAATCAAAACAGAGTGTGTGCACTAGGACCTCATCCACATGTTACACATTAAACAGACTGCAATGTCCTCTGAAAAAGGAGTTGGCCGTATTATGAAATAATCATCTTTTTTGCCAGCACAACTCCCACCAGCACGGATGGAACTGAGAGTCAGGACAAAGCATGCCTTTTCCAGTATTCCACCCCCTTAGACCCGGAGCCGGAAACACACAAGGTTCTTGGAACTGCCAACAATATTTGAATTCATGCTAAAACTGGACTTTTAATGTTTTTAAATACTTGAGTCACATCAGTCAGTGCTATTTACAAATTCTGTTTATGGACTCCACAGGTGGCCACTGTGACTCATGACACATAAATACTAAATATAGCCGAGACAATCTGGGAAAATCCCATAATGAAAGGGGGAATAACTGCCTGATTGTTAAATTTATACTCTTGGTCACTGGATCCCAGTAACGGAGCTGGTATTATTTTCACAAAAATCATATGATGGGATAGTAAGAGGGTGAATGTGTGCCAAACTACTGAAGGAGAATACAGACTCCAAGCAGGATATGGAGGGAAGTTGGTTGTACTGCAGTAGTTTGTAATTCCCATTTGTTGTAGTGTAGTCAGCAACCCAATCCATGTCCGCCAGGAGTTAAGGAGACCCAGTGTATCCCAGGCTGAGTGTACTCACACGTGCTCAGGAGCCAGCAAAAGGTTATGCAGCACTTCAGTCCCACCTAAGACCTATTATGAGGATGTAAGTAGTGCATGGGCTCCTCTGTACTGGGGCACATTTTACCCTTTGTAGGTTAGAGATCCAGGGAGCTACTACATCTATATATGTTCAGAAACCCAAAAGAAGAATGCCATGTTTACTACACTTGGATCCTGTTGGGATAAATACTTTGCTGCCAAGGGCATATCTACACAGCAAGTCACTGCACTGCAAGCTAGGGCATGAATCTACAGCACGCCTACTGCCACCCGTACCATTTTGCGTGGGCTCTGCTACAGTGCACTAAAAGCCTGGGCGTGCGCTTGGCACACTACTTAGTGAGCTGCTGAAAGACAGCTGTCTGCGGCCTCAGTCCGCCACCTGCTTTCCAAAAATGTAACCCCCTGACAGCAAAACAAAGCACATTAATCAGTCTCCTAAAGTTTATGCAATGCATAACTTTTACATTCTTTCCCCGAATGAGCAATAAGTTGAGTACTCTAGATGCCCTTCTGGGCATGGGGTGGATAATCATCTGGACAGGAGCACCTACTGTGATGCTGTGGCCAAAAAAGCTAATGGGACAATTGGATTCATACATGAGAATCTTCAATAGGAGTAGAGAGGTTATTTTACCTCTGGATTTGGCACTGGTGGAACTACTGCTGGAATACTGTGACCAGTTCTGGTGCCCACGATTCAAGAAGGATGTTGGTAAATTGGCGAGGGTTCAGAGAAGAGCCACGAGAATGATTAAAAGATTAGAAAACCTGCCTTATAGTGATAGACTCAAAGCGGTCAATCTATTTAGCTTAACAAAGAGAAGGTTAAAGAGTGACTTGCTTAAGGTCTATAAATATCTATGTGGAGAACCAATCTTTAATAATGGGCTCTGTGTGTGTGCATGTGAACACCCTTGTCCCAAGGACTCTCCCCTTTGACTTTGGCATGACAGGATCATAATAGAAAGACCACACTGTCTGTCAGCCAAATTGTTGGAGAAATAAATGCTCCAGCAATCAGATACCATAAACTTTTTTGTAAACAAGTCCCTACAATGTTGGACTGTCCAAAAGGTCTTAAACAAAACCAAGACACCACAGCACCATCTCAGTACAGTATTCTGCACTGCTTCCATTAAGAGGGAGAAGTATGAGTTCTTCCCTTTGCTGAATACAAAAAATCCTCTCACTTAACACTTGTGCTTTGATTGGAGAGGCTTTCTTTTTGAAACATTTGAGATTTTTGTAATCCATTGTGTCTACATATTAAAATGTTTCTCTTTGGCTAGAACCTTTTTTAAACTCCCCTAGCCCTGCATACAAGATGTTTCCTGTCCTGGGCCAGGTGTACGCTACAGAGCTATATTGGTATAACTATGTTGCTTCTTCGGTTGACATAGCTACTGCTTTTCTTCCACTGATGGAAGAAGCTATCCTGTTGGCATAGTACAGTCATCATTAAAGACTGTATGGGAAGACAAGCCTTTTGTGAGCCCCTCACCCTAGTGTCATTTAAAGTTACTTACTTTCCCACGGGGTGGGGGGGGGATCAGAGCTTATTTAACACCTCTTTCACTTGTCCAAGCTACACAGGAAGCTTATGGCAGAATCCAGATCTCCTGAGTCCCAGTCCAAGACCATAACCACTGCTAGGGAGCAAAGGGGAAGAAGTGGTAGCAGTGGCACCTTTTTCAATAGTGGAGCCAGAGGACGAGCCCACAAATAGTGGAAAAGGGAACTGTTGCAAATTCATTATGTGCGCACCTCTGTGTGAGGTCTGATTGCTTATGCCAGAGATGTTAATGTAACCCACACACCTCCTAGGTGTGGTGCTCTGTCCCATCTAGTAGCACTGAGACCACTCAGGCTATGTCTACACTACAGACAGGATTGACGCTCTGAGCTCAATCCACCGGCAGTCAATTTAGCAGGTCTAGTGAAGACCCACCAAATCAACAGCAGATCGCTCTCCAGTCAACCCCTGTACTCTACCCCCGATGAGAAGAGTAAGGTAAATCGACGGGAGAATTTCTCCCGTCGACCCCCTGCGATGTAGAACCTGTGGTAACTCGACCTAAGGTACGTCGACTCCAGCTACATTATTCACGTAGCTGGAGTTGCGTAGCCTAGGTCAACTTACTGCGGTAGTGTAGACATAGCCTCAGAGAGAGATATTAATGAGTCTGCTCTACAGCTTTAGCTAACAGCCATACAGCTGTTAGCTCATGCAGTAAAGGCTCATGCACTAAGCTCCAATACTCCCAGGTTCAATCCTGCCCGTCGACGACCAGGGTCTGTTGGCATTACAAGTAGGGGCTTGTCCAGGATTTCAGCTGGGAAGTCTCTGAAACTCTGGACACACTTCCTCAGCTGGGGAAGTATGTAACTCACACACCTCCTGAGTGTGGTGCTCTGTCCCATCTAGTGGCACTGAGACCACTTAGAGAGAGAGAGATTAATGAGTCTGCTCTACAGCCTTAGCTAACAGCCATATGGCTTTTAGCTCATGCACTAAGGTCCAGAGGTCCCAAGTTCGATCGTGCCCGCTGATGACCAGGGTCTGTTGGTGTTACATTAACATGGCACTCATTGAAAGCAATGTGGGCTTTGGAATCATCCAGTCAGGAAGCAGAAACAATATCATCTAACCAATCACACACATTGGGGCATATACTTATAGGTGTTAATTGGAGGTTGAATTCACATCTATCAATCTCAATGAGGTCTTAACCTACTAATAAGGTTTCACCTAGTTCAGTGGTTCTTAACCTTCACTGCAGCCTGCATCCCTTTGATTCTCAAAATATGTTCTTGCACCCCTTATCAAAAATTGTTGAAGTAGGTCAGTTCTTTAAACCTAGATATATCATAACTATAGAATGAAAGAGATATAATTATATATTTATTTTTATTTTGCAGTAAAATTAAGAATACATGAAACAAAGTAGTTGTACTTACATGTACTTATGCACCTGTGCTTAATTTGTGTTTTCGATGATTTACCTTCTAAAAAAATCTGGCATGTCTCACACCCCCAGAAAGGGCATCTTGCCCCCCAGGGGGTACGTGCACCCCAGGTTAAGAACCACTGACCTAGCTCATAGCAAATCTAAAAAAGCTAGAAAGACATTTTCTCAACATCTCCTCCACCACACAATACTGTTTTCTTAGGCTTTGTCTATACTAGCACTTTTGTCTGTGAAACTTTTGTTGGTCAGGGGTGTGAAAAAACACACCCCTGACCAACAAAAGTTTCACAGATAAAAGTGCTGGTGTGGACAGTGCTATGTCAGCAGGAGAGCGTCTCCTACCAACATAGCTATCACTGCTCATTGTGGGTGGTTTAATTATGCTGGCGGGAGAGCTCTATCCCATCTCTGTCTGTGTACCCTAATCGTGGGCTTCTCTCAGCCAGAGAGACCTGACTCCTCTCTTGTCTCTCTCAGCTGAGCTCCTTTAGTCTACCTATTATGGCTTAGCTCTGCCCCCTCTGGCCAGCAGCCAGTTAGATAGCCACCTCCCCATGTGCAAAGCATGTCTAATTGGGTGCACTTGCTAGCCTTTAGGTGATGGGCGGTTAAGCCCTAGTTCACTTTCCAATACCAGATGCCATTGTAACCCATCATCAAAAATATTTCTAGGCTTATTAAACCAAACTGCTTCCACCGATGCTGATCAAAGTGTTATACAATTCCTGCATTTCACCATGTTGGAGCTTGATCTGGCTCCCACTAAAGCTGGGGGCAAAACTGTCACTAGTATGGGACCATAGGAGTTAATAGGGGTGACAAAGGAGATCTGTCCTACCCAGCCACTAAACCACAGCTGAAATCACCATAGCTGAATTAGGTGGCGGAGCCTCAGGTTGGTGCTGTGCAGCCTCAACTTCCATTAGCCTCAAGAGGCTTCACTGATGATTACCTGTTCTGTTCATTCCCTCTGTAGCACCTGGCATTGACCACTGACAGGATACTGGGCTAGATGAACCATTGGTCTGACCCAGTATGGCCAATGATGTTCTTATATAGAACCCAGATGTATCTGCTCCCTGCTGTAACGTACTAGACCCTGCTTTCCTCCCACAGCAGGGATAGAACCCAGGAATCCTGATGGAGTCTCTCTCTCCACAGAGTTAGTAACAAAGTAAAAACAGAGATTAAAATTTTAAACTTAATCATTGTCCCTTAAGTGACTTGCCACAAGATGTCAGAACATGTTGTTATTAGAGCTGAGTGCATCTAGTATTTATTTAATTTTCTTTCTTTTATAAAGGAATTAGATACAGGGCTCCTGTCAGCTAATTGCTAAATTATCTGCCAAAAATGTAGAGTTTTCAAGTGCCTAAGTAGCCCCAGGAATCATGGTTAAAATTGCCCCCCACACCACCAAAATCTGAAATGGTGCTCCTGCCGTGAAACTGAGCATGTTCACATATTTCTTTTGTCCTAGGAGGGGGCATATACTTACAGGTGTTATTGAAGGGGAATTGCCTTGCGGACCAAGGAAAGTCATAGACTGCTTTCCTTCCTGAAGCCAGGAGAACACACTGTGTCACTCAGCTATGATTTGTTCACTGGCCTGTGCCTTCTAAAATTATAATCTAGCCATAAACCAGGCATTTTTAAAATGTGATCAATATTATTCAGATTCATATATAGCATCCAAAAAAACGTACAGCCTAATAGTTGGTACAGCGTTGGACACAAGTTTAAAAAGTGGATTAGTCACAATCTTAATGACAGAGAGTGAGGGGAGCTCCTCTCTTAGTGCAACTGTTTCATCTGTTTGCATGCCCCACAAGAGAACAGCAACTTATTTTACACTACATTGTGATGCACTATACTCACACTAATAACAAGAAAGACCATTTCATAGAACAAATGCTTAGATTCCAATTAAAAAGCCTCATAAGCAATACCTGTGGGGAGATCCTAAATCTATGAAATGAATGGAAATGTCCTGTCCACAAAGCGATAACAAGAACAAATGTCTGGAAGTTAAAGCCTGACAAATTCACATTAGAAATAAGGCACAAATTTTTAACAGTGACGGTGACTAACCAGTGGAACAAACTCCCATAGTAAGTGGTGGATCCTCCATCTTTTCAAATCTTCAAATAAAGGGTGTGTCTATACTTTGAACTGGGGGTGTGATTCCCAACTAGAGGAGACATACTCACAAGAGCTCAGATAATAACTAGCTCAGATAACTAGCATACTAAAAATAATGTAGCTGTGGCAGCGCAAGCAGGAGGAGGAGCTAGGCGACGCACCCGAGACTCTTGGTGTGTACTCGGGGTGGCTAGTCCCTCTCACTGCTTATGCTGCTGCAGCTACATTCCATTTTTAGTGCACTAGCTCAGTCAGAATCATGCCCCCAGCTTGAAGTGTAGACATACTCCAAGACTGGCTGCCTTTCTGGAAGATATGCTTTAGTCAAACACAAATTACTGGACTCAAGTAACTGGGTGAAATGTTATGATTGAGGAGATCAGACTAGATGAGCTAATGTCCCTTCTGACCTTAAAATCTATGAAGCTTTGAATAAAATGATAAGTTATATTTTAATCTTTCTTTCAGCTACATATATTTTAGCAGTTAGCCAAGGCAGAATTTGGTTATTTCTAGTAAGGAAGTGACAGAAAACTGTGGGTAATGTTTCGTGGAAGCCCTCAATGGTCTAAACATCTTGATGTGGTTGCTTTCATGGTTTCACTCATGAGGAATTGTGCAGTATGTGGGACATAAGTGAGCTCAGGGTCTATGAGGTCACACTGTACTGTAGACCCAGTGCTTCCTTACATTAAAAAAATTAGATACAGAATTCTCTTCCAAGGACAACACCACGCTGTGTCTTTCCCTTTGAAGTTATGCTTTGTAATGTGAAAGTCCAGCTGTTGGCGGGGTCAATAAAAGGCCGTATTCTCAATTGTGTCTAAGAGTGCAGCTGGAAGGCACAGAGGAGTCACCAAGCCCATGGATGGTTCTGTATCAGCCCAGAACTTGGCATATTTTGGAGCAGGCTCAGGATTGCTCACACAGCTGTCAACATCCCTCAGCCCTTCAGGCAGCTGGGGGTTTCTAGGACATAGGGACATCCCAGCCTTGGTCTCTTTTCCCCTGGACATACCCACACCAAGGTTTGATGGCTGGTGTAGGAGCTGCTATGGTGGATCAACTCCAACAGCAGATTTCCTTATGCAGCAGGGGTCCTCTGCCAACAAGTTAGGTCAGCTTCGTGCCAAGCATCTGTCTTCATATGTTCCTGAATGTTTTGCTGCTACTATATATTAGATCAAATACAAAATCAGCAGAGGGTCTACAATATTGAATTGTCAAGAATAATCCCTTTAAAGTCCTGCTCAGTGAGCTCCCGTCCCTCCTTCCATAAAAAACCCTGTGAAATTAGTTTTTGGCCCTCTCATCATACAGTCAGTCATGCAACAAGAGAGAAAAATTAATGGTACCAAGCACTACACTAAGTTGTAAGTATTTGCATGATCAGCCCCCAAAATTTCAGAGCTAATAAAGTGATTTTAATCAGCCCAAACAGAAACAAAGCAAAATTTCATTTCCAAAATGGAATGCTGCCACCTAAGAATATTGATGAATTACTCTAATTAATCTTAAATTGCCAAGCTTTCCAGCCAGTATCTGCTCTTTGGGTAAATTTACCCCTGGGTGGAGAGTCTGTGCCAAGTTCTTCACACTTGGGGACTCCTACAATACCACTGAGCAATAGGACATTGGTGGAGCTGCCAAACTGTAGATGAGAATAAATTGGCACAGAGAGGCATGCTGGGATAAGCTGCCAGTCAGTGTAGAGGGGGCACAGATGGGAAGAGGTTGCTTTTTTGTCCTGTGAACTGTGGTAATGGACATGGGAGGGCTATGCTGCAGCCCCCGAGCTTATCCCTAAACTGAAGGGGAATAAATTCCCTCCTCCTCAATAACCCTCCTCTGTCCCAGCCCAGCCCCATGTAGAAAGTCACCATTTTGACTTGGTTTATTTCATCCATTATGAATAGGATCAACACACAACCACACTCCATCCACCCTTGAGTTATAAAACCTGACAAAAAGCAGTGATCTCAGATAAACTTGCCTCAAATGGGTCTGCACAAGAGCCAGTAAACTGTGTGTCATAGACTCATAGAGTTTAAGGTCAGAAGGGACCATCACAATCATCTAGTCTGACCTCCTGCACATTGCAGGCCACAGAACCTTACCCACCCACTCCTGTAATAGACCCATAAGCTCTGGCTGAATTACTGAAGTTCTCAAATCATGGTTTAAAGACTTCAAGTTACAGAGGATCCACCATTTACTCTATTTCAAACTAGCAAGTAACGTGTGCTCCAGGTCGGAGGTAAGCAGCCGCAACTGCCAGAACTTTTAAGAACACCTTGGGGCAGAGGAAAGGCTAAAAGGGAGCAATAGGTATTGAAAATGATATTGGCTTTTAGTTAGGCCAAATTCACGATCCATTTTGGTCAAATTCATGATCATAGGATTTTAAAAATCATAAATTTCATGATTTCAGCTATTTAAATCTGAAATTTCACGGTGTTGTAATTGTAGGGATCCTGACTCAAAAAGGAGTTGTGGGAGTTTGGAAGGTTATTGTAGTGGGGGTTGCAGTACTGCTACCCTAACTTTTGCACTGTTGCTGGCGGCGACACTGCCTTCAGAGCTGAGCAGGTGGAGAGTGGCCGCTGTGGCTGGGAGTCCAGCTAAGAAGGCAGAGCTGCCACTGCGCACAATGCAGAAGTAAAGATGGCATGGTGTGGTATTGCCACCCTTACTTCTATGTTGCTGCCTTCAGAGCTGGGCCCTCAGTCAGCAGCCACCTCTTTCCGGCTATCCATCTCTGAAGGCAGCAGTGCAGAAATAAGAGTGGCATGGTATGCTATTGCCACCCTTACTTCTGCACTGCTGCTGGCGGGGCGCTGCCTTCAGAGCTGGGTGCCAGGCCAACAGCCGCTGCCCTCCAACTGCTCAGCTCTGAAGGCAGCACAGAAGTAAGGGTGGCAAAACCATGATCCCCCTAAATTAATCTTGTGACCTCCCTGCAACTCCCTTATGGGTCAGGACCCCCAATTTGAGAAACACGTGTCTCCCCCATGAAATCTGCATAGTAAAGGGTAAAAGCACACAAAAGACCAGACTTCACAGTGGAAGACCAGATTTCACAGTCCGTGATGTATTTTTCATGAATTTCCATGAATTTGGTAGGGCCCTACCTATAGTTAACCTTACATATTTCCTGTGCGATGGGTTTTATTACCCAGAGCAAACTGTTTATTTGGGCTCAATAATGAGATCTTTCCTTGCTGCCATCTGCTATGACAATTAAGCCTGTTGACGGGCAGTCAGTGCCATATATATGCCAAAGTATTGTGGATCAGCATCTATTAGCCTACGTTAAAAAACAAAACAAAACTCAGATTAGGTATTTTTACTTTTTGTAATTTGTTATGAGGACACATTTGTTTATAGAACCATAAGAGGGCAGCATTTCACCTGTCATTCATTCACTCTCTCAGGAACGTAATGGAGGCATTTTTCTCTAAGGTTTATCACATAAACAACAGCGATTTTGAAAAATATGTCAGCTCTATTCGAAGCCTGATCCAATTTTCATTGAAGTCAGTGGGAGTCTTTCCCTTGATGTCAATAGGCATTAGATTAGGCCTTCAGACCATTATGAATGACAACAAGAGAAACTGTCTGTATACTTAAAATATAAAAATATCATACATATCTCTGTACGTACTTAGGAAACATATGTCTGTTATTAATGTTGAAGGTAACTGACCATTTGAACAAACTATCAAAGAAGTAATGGATTCTCCATCTCTTCATGTTTTCAAATTGAGATTGGATGCCTTTCTGGATGATATACTCTATAGTCAAACACAAGTTGGACTCAATATTGGGTGAAATTCTTTGTCATGCATTATACGGGAGGTCAGATTAGATCATCTAATGGTCCCTTCTAATCTTAAAAATCTATGAATCTGTTAACTGATACTCTGAACACAGTGCAGCATATTATTATAGTAATAAATTAAGTCCTTAAAACAATATTTAATATTAATGATACCTACCAGATGTTTTTTGCAAAATTCTAATTTAAAAAAATGGAGCACTGGAGGGCCCAATACCTCATGGGACTGGACATGGGATATAGAGCCGTTCACCTCTAAGCTGCTGATTCACATCCAGACCAAGTCACTAGTCACTGAAAGCTACTAGTCCTCGCAAAAAGAAAAGGAGTACTTGTGGCACCTTAGAGACTAACACATTTATTTGAGCATAAGCTTTCGTGAGCTACAGCTCACTTCATTGGAAAATGCATCCGATGAAGTGAGCTGTAGCTCATGAAAGCTTATGCTCAAATAAATTTGTTAGTCTCTAAGGTGCCACAAGTACTCCTTTTCTTTTTTGCAAATACAGACTAACACGGCTGCTGCTCTGAAACCTACTAGTCTTGTGGATGTTTGATGTCCTGTTACAAATTTGAATATGTTAGGCCAGTTGGCAGTGAACAGGTGTTAACTTGCATCTTTACTGGCAGTCTCAGCAGAGAAAAAGAAGACAGAATGGTCATGGAGATTGAACTACCTTTTCTTTGCCTATGGAGTGGTGAATCAACTCCAACTCTCATGGGCTTGTGATAAAATTGTATTTTGCTTCTTTGCTTATATTATCTCCAGGGGAGGGAAAATCCTATATGTGTCTTTCAGTCATTTCAACATGCCACTGTAAATACAATAACAGGGACAAAATGTGGTTCTATTAAAATGTCCTGGGAAACAGACCAATGGCAGCTCAAATGTGCAGCATTCAGGCAGAATGAAATGCCTGAAATGCCCACATCCATTAGAAGAATACCACAGAGCCCCAGGAAGAGATGATGCAAGGACACAAGCAAAATGCAATTTTATCACAAATCCACTAGCAATCACACTTCATTTTTATTTGCTTGTAACTTTTCATATGTGTTTTGATATGTGCAGCTATTAAAAATACATGATTTCCCCAGCCCTCAGTTTTATTGTCCGTTAGCATTTATTACAAAACCATTATTGCTGCAGAATTGTTAATTTCCTATTTGAATTTTTGGTGAAAGTTTGCCAGTTTGGAATTTATTGTGGTGTTATCACTAGAAAAAAATGTGAAGTGCTATTTAATTTCCTGTAACTTGCACTATACAAATATATTCAAAAGCAAGTAAATGTTGCTAAGGTGAGTGTATTTCATCTTTTGGCAGAAATAAAGTATATGAGTTCATGTTTAGCTCCCATCCCCTTTAAAAAGGCTTTGACTTGCCATTTTTTGGATCAGGTGTTAATAATGTTAGTCAATTGTGTTTCCTATGTTTTTAACCAAAAGAGTGATAATGTTTAGCACAGAATCCACATTCTGTATGTTATTTAGACTCCTAATTTCCATTGATTTCAATGGAAGTTAGGAGGCTAAATATGAAATGTACGTACAATATTTATATTCCATCTGATTTATTTTATAATCATATGGTAAAAATGAGAAAGTCAGCAATTTTTCAGTAATAGTGTTCTGTGACATTTTTGTATATTTATGTCTGATTTTGTAAGTAAGTAGTTTTTAAGTGAGTGAAACTTGGCGTATAAAAGACAAATCAGACTCCTGAAAGGGGTACAGTAGTCTGGAAAGGTTGAGAGCCACAGCATCTGGGTCTAAGGCCCCAGTTCAGCAAGATACTTCAGCACATTAATAGTCCTGCTGAAGTCAATGGATTTACTCACTTACGTAAAGTTAGACATGCAGACTTTGCTGAATCAGGGCCTTATGGAGACTGAAACTAACCCCTGTATAGCAGACAAAAACAATACCTAAGCACCACTTACGTCCCACCTAAGCTTTGTTCTGAGACCTGAGTTGGAATTTAATCGGAACATAGAGCTTGTGCATTTAGCTCATTATAGAAAGAACGTAAAAGGGGAGAAAAGGAAACAGGAAAAAGAATGAAAATTCTGCATTTTCACATACAAATGAGATAACTGCCTGCCTAGCCACTCAATTGGGGCAAGTAAATGGCTATACAAGCACAAATTAAACCCATTATAAAAGTGTGGTCCAAAAAGTTAAATATGAACTTTTTGATAGTGTAGCCCCAAGTATCTTCCTCCAGCTTTGCCAGGACCCATGGAATACCATGTTTTTCTTAAAGCCTGGGAGTCATGTGAAAACTTTAGTAGCTCAGCTTTTGTTGGTAAAATAAAGTAAGTTTCTGACCCCATGGTTATGGTATTGCCAACTTCAAGAGATCAAAAATCATGAGCCGGACCCCCAAAAATCATGAGATTGGTTCAAAAATCATGAGATTTTTTAAAAAGATGATACTGTGTTTTTAGGTCAATCTCTTGATTTTTGAACTCCCCTTGCCCATCCCCAGGGTATGTGCATGTGACAATTAGTGTTGCCCACTCTCCCACATGTACTGGATAAGGTGATTTTGGCTCCTTCTTCAAGAGCTCTCACCCTCACATCTGCCTATCTCCTGCCCAGCCATTAATCCTATCCCATCAGTTCTGTTCCCATCCAACCCCCCTTCATTCAGCCCTGCTCAGTACACTCTCCCAGTCCACATCATCACTACCCCATCAGTTCAACCCCCCTACTCCAGTGACCCCCACCATCCTTAGTTCACCCTCCCAGCACTCACCCCATCTGCTCAGAGCCCACCATCAATACAGGCCCCCACCCCACCAGCCCCCACTCTCCTAACTTCATCCTCCCACTGCAGCCTACAGGCCATAGTTCAGCCCCTCCCGCCTCACCTCTGCTGCTCCTCTTAGAGTTCTTCACCCTTCCCAGGCCTGGGGGGACTGTTGTAGGGTCCCCTCTCCCACTTCCCAGGCTGGCAGGGAAGCAGCTGCCCAGGGCTGATGGCTAGAGCCCCAGCCGCCCAGGGCTGACAGTGATTTCTAAGTAAAATTAAGCCTCACTCATGATCTTGAGACTGAAAACAAAAACAAAAAAACCAACCCCCCAACCCTGACATTTGAGAGTTCTATTGCAAGATCATGAGTCAGGCTTAATTTTACTTAGAAATTGCGTCTCTCACAATAAATTTGCAAGAGTTGGCATGTCTGTGGCTATGGGGGAAAAAAGCTGAAAATGTGAACCCGAATGCCTCTGACTCCAGAATGCAAGATAAAGAACCAAAAACGTATTTTAAAAATCTCATGATTTTTACACCAATTTCAAGGTTTTGGAGGGTTTCACTCATGACTTTTGAACAGTTGGGGTTGTCAGTACTGGTCCTCCTTCCCTGAATCCAAGGGTTAAATGCAGAAAATTTGTTTCCTAGAAATTTTGTAAATGTATTTTCTGTTTTTATAAGCTTTTATAACCCTTGCTTTGAGCACCAAACATCTCTGTTTAACTGCATCGGCCTGCTTAGCCCAAGATCTCTGTTTCCCGCCGTCTGAGCTCTGCAGGCTATGGAAGCCCATGGATATTGACTTCTTCGACAGATGGCTGACATATTCAGAGAGGAGGTCATCCTGCTTAGTGAGCAAAACACCAAGGAGCACGTTGCAATGAAATAAAATGTACTCTCTAATTGAAACAGTAGTTTTGGTTTGTATAAATCTTGTTGTTGTCACAGTTAATGCACAAAACACCAGGGCCTGTCAGCACCAATTTTCACTCAGGCAGAGGGAATCGTGGGAACAATGTAAAGTTCTCCCTCCTTCTCACAGGCTGATAATCTTAATCCACAGAACTCTCAGCCTGGGAAGCATGGGGCCACGCATAAAACCTGGCACAGTAAAAGACCTGTGAGTGACAAACATTTGTAAATATCCTATTCCAGTGGTTGCCAACCACGGGTACATGTACCCCAGGAGTACACAGAGATCTTCCAGGGGATGCATCAACTCATCTAGATATTTGCCTAGTTTTACAATAGGCTACATAAAAAGCACTAACAAAGTCATTACAAACTAAAATTTCATACGACTTGTTTATACTGCTCTACATGCGACACACTGAAATGTGAGTACAATATTTATATTCCAGTTGATTTATTTTATATTTATATAGTAAAAAATGAGCATATAAGCAATTTTTCAGTAATAATTTGCTGTGACTCTTTTGTATTTTTATGTCTGATTTTCTAAGCAAGTAGTTTTTAAGTGAGGTGAAACTTGGGGTACATAGGACAAATTGGACTCCTGAAAGGGGTACAGTAATCTGGAAAGGTTAAGAGCCACCTGTGCCATATGCTTGTAAGGATTATAAATAGTAAATTTGCTGCATTTAGCTATGGAACTGTGATGCCTTTGTTTCTGGTGAATGCCAGCTTTGAAAATACTAAGTCTGCTTGTGAGAAGCTTTGCCTTCAGATCTGCACCAGCCTATGGAGAAGAGATTCATGCACTATGTACTCTCATGGAAACTTTACCTTCGTTCTTTCTTGTTGCTATTTTCCTGAGAGTAAATTAAATATTGTTCAGATTGAAATTATAGTTACTCCTTGTATATGTGGGAGGAGGGGCAGGATGGGAATCCTAAGTAGCAGCACTAGATTTTGTTAAGAAACACATCATTTTGGCACTGATTCTGACCTGGGCACCCAAATGAGTTCATTAAGCTAGCAGAGGTTATAAGTGAGAGCAGAGTTTGGCCCTAGAAACTGGAGAACAGACTTTTTAGGTCACCTGCAGACTAGTGTAAAATGATTCAAGTGAAACAGGGCTTCCACAGCTTTTCTTGGGAGAAAATGCCTGTCATTTTGCTCTGTTTTATTCATTTAATCATAGTTGTGCTCTTTGAATTAATCCTTTGCATTTAAAAGGCCAAATTGTACCCTGGCTTACATTCTCCACAACTCTACCCTGAAGTAAGCTTGACTCTGCTATTGTGGAAAAGCCCTATAAGAGTTGATAGGGATTGAAACCCTTAGGATTCTGTAGTAATTATCGTAAAAACCTACAGAATTTACTAAATAGTGATAATTGGGTAGTGGGTTGTTTGTGTTTAAACCATTTTATAGCAAGGATGTCATTCTCTATTCAATTCTAACAGTTCAAAAAGCCTTTAGAAAAAAAATCATCATTTTCTATTCAATTCTGAAGGGATTTTTCCAGGAGGATATAGGCAAGCTCTACGGGAACTGGTAGTTATGCTGCAGAAGGATTTTCTAGGCTTACAAAGCTTCAGGGAGGTTGTTTTGATGCATTAGCATGCATTCTGCATTCTCCCCTGGTGTTCCACACGTACTATTCTGTGTCTCTACAAACTACTCTGGATTCAGATCAAAATTATTTAAAAGAATTCATGGCAAAAAATGGGATAGTAGTTCCTATACATTTCCATATTTCCTTCATTTTTCATATTCATTTTGTCTTTTTAAAGCAATATGAGAAGAGGAAGCAGAGAGAGAAAAGGCCATTTTCTCATGAGAAATGCCTTTATGTTTTGGAGCAAAGTTCTTGCAACAAATCAGACCACTTTTCCCCATTGCCCTACTTTAGCTTGCCTTGTGTATTCAGTACAAACAATTTAAAGTGAAAAAAAATGAGTTCTTTAGCTGAGAGTTGTTTTTTTGTTTTTAAATAAATTCTTTATTGTTTGTAACCCTGCATTTAGAAACTTGAAGATAAAAATGCTTTTCCCTGCCGGTTTTGTCCTTTTCCGTATGCCAGACATTCATTCCCCTCCGCGCCCTCACTATTTTCCTTACTTTCCTCAGGCACTTCTGCCTGACACCCTCCCAGCAGTACAGCTGGTTAAGGAGCCAGGGTCTCCCCTTCCAGGGCTGAAATCACCCTCATGGCAGTGGGGGAGTTGACAATGCAGAGCAAGGTTTCAGGAAAGATCAAGCTTATAGGGTCTGTCACAGAGATGTCTGAACCGCCCCTGCTGTTTGTGTCCCACATGCTGGATCTGTGTGCTTTTAAGCTTCAGTTGGTCTGGGAAGGCTCCAGCACTGTCACTTTCTGCAGGGCCCACTCTGTGGTATGGTTCCTGGGCACAGACTTTGTCTGTTACTTCTTCACAGAGGTGAGACCTCACAGTGCAGCTGCCATAGGTCACCATGACCAGTGTTGACCCCCGTGACACCCCAGTTGCTTATGTGCCCCCTTTCCTAGAGCTTTAACCTTAAGCACACTCTGCTTTACAGATTACCTCTCCAGGGACACGAGAGTTGAAACACATAACACATGGGCTTTGCAAAAGGAATGCTGAAACAATTTACTCTGTAATGAGACAGCACAACAGAGATACGGATCCAGACAAAATAATAAAACACCAGTACATGATTCCCTGCCTCAGTTTCCTCACCACTCTGGGGCATTGTTTGGGCTTAGATCAGAAACCTTAGGTCTTGCTTTGTGCTTCTGGCCACTTCTCCCTCCCTGTAACATGGCTGGTGAGAGAATCCCCTTTTTATAAAATCTCAGCCCCCTGTGTCATGTGACACCCCCGCCCCACTCCCCGTTCCCAGACCAGCTTCGTCAGGTATTTAAAGTCCCTCACTAGCTGGTCCACTGCCTGGTTACTAGCCCACCTGCCAGGACCAGTTTTCTTGGTTTGTCCACCTTTGTTGTCCAAGGGTGCTTCCATTTGACAAGAAGACTAACAAGGTCAATCATTCAGTATGAGCCCTGTGCCACTGCCCCTTGGGATTTCATCCCAAAACAAAGGTAAAAAGACAACAGAGCCTTACAATCAAAATGGAGTTTGATATAGATCTAGAACAGCGGTTCCCAAACTTGTTCCACCGCTTGTGCAGGAAAAGCCCCTGGCGGGCCAGGCCAGTTTGTTTACCTGCCGCGTCCGCAGGTTCAGCCGATCACGGCTCCCAGTGGCTGCGGTTTACTGCTCCAGGCCAACGGGAGTTGCTGGAAGCGGCAGCCAGTATGTCCCTTAGCCCACACCACTTCCAGCAGCTCCCATTGGCCTGGAGCAGGGAACCACGGCCACTGGGAGCTGCGATCAGCCAAACCTGCGGATGCGGCAGGTAAACAAACTGCTGTGGCCCACCACGGGCTTTCCCTGCACAAGCAGCGGAACAAGTTTGGGAACCACTGATCTAGACAAAGAATTAGTAATCCAAGAGAATTCATACATTGTGCATAGATTACTCAAATCATCACAGGCTCACCTTCAGATCCATGTGTTCACCAGCAAATCTCCCCTTTGCAGCTGCCAAGAAAATCTGTTTCTTCTTTGCAGACTGGAGGGAGAATCTTTTAACTTGTTGTTCCCCTGGAGGAATCTACTGCACAGCACCCCAACTTGGATTGTGTGCTGCTTCCCTAATTTGGCCAATAGTGATTGATGACCTTCTCTGAGGGCCTGATCCATGGGACTCAATGAGTGTGTGGTAGTCTGCAAGAAACTGCAGAGATGCAGAGTTATTTTGCTCACTCATGACAGCAGCCAGACCAAGTATCTTGACTCCAGTGCTCTATTCCTGGTTGACATGGATGGTAAAATGCACCCCACTGCACTTTGCACAATCAGGGAGGTAAAACTTTGCAAGGTACTGATAGACTGAACAAAAGGAGGTGTCCAGTCATCAGGAACAAAGAAATTACTTTTTTGTAATTAATTACTACTATGTAGATCGATCAGCTTTTTCTGGACCAACATTCCTGAGGAGTTTGAAATGCTTTCCACATTTTTTCCCCTGCATCTTCTGCTTTCTGAATTTTCTGTGCCAACCAAAGGACAAAAGCTTTATTATGCCTGATGTGTGTCCAGAGGCAAAAGTGCCAACAAATCTTTGGAGCATTGACTACACAAAATGTACTCTATCTGCAGCAGACACAGCATTGCATTTCAAATAACTATTGCTACCTTCGTCTCATGTGGCACATCTTCATTTTGTGTTCAAGATCCACATTCTGTCTTGGCTTACACCATGGCAATCCCACTGAAGTCAACAGAAAATGAAAGGTGACACTGTAGGCAGAATTTGGTCCAGCATGTGCAAGCACATTTGTGATCACCTGTTAATTATTTATTTACTTACTTGTATTGTGCCTCTGTCATTATGGAAAGCCCTGTGTGCTAGGAGCTGCACAAACACAGAGGAAGACGTTCTCAGACGTCCATGTAAAACCCTGGAGTGAATCATTTTAACGAACAGTCCAAAAGAGCTGGCAACTAAAACTACATGTGCAGCTTGGGAGAGGGGAATGCAATCAAGCAGATCCACTTTTTGAACATACATTAAATACCCTGCAGATCAATGGGCAAGGTAGAGGAACGTAGTAGGCCTGTGTGGAATGGATTTTTGGGGTGGGAGACAAAGGAGATGCTATGTGGTGTCTGGAGTCACTGGAGAGATGATGTTACCTTCTTCACAGGAATGATGTGAAGCCTATTTGAGATCCTTGGCATCATATATATTATTTTTATTACAGCTGGTTCCTTGAAATGTCTGGACAGTAACATTATTTACTTTGTCTCAGCCCCCATAAGGGAGATCAGACTCCAGGTGACACTCTACCTATCTCCTATCCAATCTCTGCCCCAACTACCTCAGCATTCACAGATCACTATTAAACCACAGGGTCTCCTGGTATAAGAACCAAAATGCAGCCCCTTCTAATAACTGCTAATACTGGTGTCTAATTGATTATCTTCCTGGCTGGCAGCGAAGATCAGACATTCCTCAACACTGATAGGAGACCACAATACTCCACAAGGCCATCAAAATTTTTTTTAAAAAACACAACAAAAACCAGTTCTAGAGCTGAATGGGATAGTCCCTCCATTGAGATGTCTGAGTGGATTGTTGGCTCATAGGGCTGCCAACCCACCAGAGTTGTCCTTGAGTCTCCAGGAATTAAAGATTTATCTTTAATTAAAGATAATGTAATGTGATGGAATTCATCCAACCAAAGTTGGTAACCCCATTGGCTCACCCAACAGGGGTATTCAAACCAGACCCAGACATGACGGTGAATACATGGCTGACACTGAAGCCTGAGTTCTCAGACTTCTATGCAAAACCTTGGAGTCAATGATTTTAATGAAGCATGCCATCCTGCCTGTTGAAATCCGGGGGAGAGGGAGAAAACTTGCAATATCTCCTTATCACCCAAACATACAGAGTGGACTCAGATGACAATAAAGTTATATCAGTTGATCTTGAACTAACAGGACCATCACCCTTAGTCAGTGCCCTGAATTACAGCATCACAAACAAATTAATAAAGACTAAAATGAAAATCCTGTTAGCTGGAAAGACTTGCTGGCAGAAATTTGTGTTGTTTCAGTTCTAGTATTGTTTACTTTTGATAGATTTAAAAATAAATATACTGCCTCTTTCAGAGTATTGGCAGTAACTAGAATATATGTTGATTTGATTAATGACAAATTCCTGCTTATCAGAAACATGGGTTTTATTACTAAACTGGATTTTGCACAAGAAATGAAAGTTATCTGACCGGATGCAGTCTCTCTGAATCATGTTGCAGGATGGCTTCTGTCCACTTCGAGACAAATCAGTTTACGGGATAAAGCATGGCCAAAAAGATCAGCTCGTCACTGAGTAAAAAAAAGAGTCATTTCCTCAGATCCAGTTCCTTAGAATACTCAGGTTTCAGAGTAGTAGCTGTGTTAGTCTGTATCCGCAAAAAGAAAAGGAGTACTTGTGGCACCTTAGAGACTAATAAATTTATTTGAGCATAAGCTTTCGTGAGCTACAGCTCACTTCATCGGATGCATCTGATGAAGTGAGCTGCAGCTCAGGAAAGCTTATGCTCAAATAAATTTGTTAGTCTCTAAGGTGCCACAAGTACTCCTTTTCTTTTTTCAGAATACTCAGTATTCTTAGATTCTTACCTTTGCCCTATTTTCTAGTTCTTGCACTCTCTCTTCAAGTGATTTTTTTAAAAAATTCTAATTAAAGCTGTTAAAGTTGTCACTGTAGCCAGAGTGTCCTCTAAATCTAATGTAATCAAATACTGCAGTGATGATGCCATGTAAGAACCTAAATAGAATGGACTACATGACTTTCTGCATTCTGAAACTTTTAAGAATGTCTGTATTTCACTGTCTACGGCTGACAATGTGTTGTTATCTAACATTTTATGCACCAAGTCTACTTTTTTGTGACTGTGTCCTTCATTTCCTTCACTGCAACCTTCAAATTCTATGATCCCACATCAAGATCTGCCTTGATGGGGCAAGCATCATCTTTGCCTTCCTGAATGCATAGTTTGGAGGAGGAGTTTTTCCTTTACGCATATTTGCTCCACATATGTGTCTTTAGTATTCCCAAAAGAAACGAAGTAAAGCTTCAATTGAAAAACTGAGGCAAATCTGCTACAAAGGAGCAGCAAACTACAGAGCTAAAACCAATACATCCACTTAGGCAGTATATATGAACAGCCAGTTCTCTGTTTTACAGCATAACTTTGATTACATTAATGATATTAATGATTTTAAAAACTCCTCTTCTGTTCCCTCAGTAGATGTCTGAATCAAAACCTCTCCGTTCGACCTGCTGTCCTGAGTTATACTGGGGTACAGTCACTACAGTGGCATGATATCGATGCACTAAATTTTACAGCTGGAGTAATTGTCCTACTTCACTGACAGAATCTGAACCATATTTATCTGTGTTCCCTGCCCGACTACATTTTCTACCAAATGAACAGCATGCCATTTCTCCAATGATCCATTTTGAAAGTTCTTCTGGGACATTTCAGATCACCAGCTATTATAACTTTAGCAAAATTGTTCATTTTTAAGGGATTAGCCTAATGGCTTGGTAGAATGCCAGATTGCTCTCTTTTTGTAGCTACTATTATGACTGCTTTCCACAATGTATCCATTTGAGATCCTCCCTCCTTAACTGGAAATAAATCTATTACTGGTGAAGCTCTTGGTGTCTTTTAAATGTAATCTCTGGTGCACAGCAAGTCCTGTGCTTGAAGCCAGAATTTTCCCACTGTTCATTGATTGAACTCAACAAATATCTCATTGAGATCCTGAGATGACTCAAGGTCACAACATTCACCTACTAGCACCGAGTCACTGGTCTAGACTTCTGAATTTTTCCAGATAGCAGACAGGCTTAAAGAGCAAACCCATTTATAGACCCAGTTATTATAATGATGCACAGGAAGAAAAATAGATTTATAACAATCATAACATACAAAATGGTAATACAAATACTGAGAATTAGAGCTATGGAAAGACAAATACTGGATACTGGGTCTATGACTACTACTAAACCAATAAACTGCTATCCCACCTGAAGCACACGATTCTAGAGCAAAACATACAACAGAAACAGATTTCACTCTTTAACCTGAAATATAGAAGTTTTATGTATTGATATAACTCTTGCAATGACTTATTCCTGCTCTTTCCATAGTTTCTGCTCCCTACATAATTGTTTATTGATTACTTTTTTAATGTAAACCAGCCATTTTTCCCGTAAGAACTATTTGGTTTCCTTTTATGCACACTGAATATGTTAAACTTATTTCTGGAAAGAGGAAATCCTAATGTGTAAGCTTCTTTTCATCCTACAACTTTTAAACTGTTTTAAGGAAAGTAAAGTAAAAGCAATTAACTTTAAAAAATAATTTAAAAACTGTGTTCAAACACCCTCCTATGGGATGTGGTCACAAACATGATACTTGTAAAACAATGCTGAAAGCAGTTTGGTTGTCATGTGGACAAGTCTTTATTACAGGGTTTGCTACATTGTAATATGATTGCATGCATTGCAAAGCACATCTTAATTAATTCCCAAAGGCAAAGTGGGAATGTGCTAAGGCAGTTGTGAAAACATTCTAACTGAAGTTTAGACCTTGTAGTTCTGCTCTGAAAAGCGACTCTAAAAATGGCATTGTGGGATTCTGTATTTATTGTTGGTCCATTCTTTCTAGATCAAATATGCTCAGGTATAAAGATTTTTTTCCCCTTACCAGCCACGGTCTCATCCAAAAGTTAAAGCTTTCTGGTTCGTGCACCACCGCCTGTAAGAGATTCTGTCAGCAAAATGCTGCCTTGCTTTGCCATTGGCCAAACCCACTGTCCCCACTAAATTAGGCAGACTTTGGCCCAGCATGTGCAACTTAATTAATTCTGACAGGTTTCAGAGTAGCAGCCGTGTTAGTCTGTATTCGCAAAAAGAAAAGGAGTACTTGTGGCACCTTAGAGACTAACAAATTTATTAGAGCATAAGCTTTCGTGAGCTACAGCTCACTTCATCGGATGCATTTGGCCAAATGCATCCGATGAAGTGAGCTGTAGCTCACGAAAGCTTATGCTCTAATAAATTTGTTAGTCTCTAAGGTGCCACAAGTACTCCTTTTCTTTTTAATTAATTCTGGGGAGGATCAGAGACCTCAAAGAGAATCCAGCTCCATCACTCAAAACTGTGTTAGGTTTTCAATGCTAATGGAAGTAAAAACATAGTAAAAACATTTTTCACTAAAGTCAGCAGGTCTGACTCTGAAAACACAGAGGGAGCAGAACTTTCGAGGGAAAAGATGCCATTTTTATATGGTCACTTTTCAGACCATAACCACACTTTAAGCTAAACAGTTTTAAAAAAATTTTTTTTAAACTTTGTGCTAGTGTGTTACATGGCATAAGAGACTTTCATCCCTAGAAAAACCCTGATAGGTGCTGAACAATAAACTGTATGTATTCTAAGCTATAATAATACATAAACATTTGCATTAGCTCCTATGGGCTTTGTCATTTCTGTATAGGGATGGGCCCAGACCCTCAAAGGGATGTAGTTGTCTACCTCCCATTGATTTCATTTCTGCTGAAGTCAATAGAAATGGGGAACCTAATTACTTTTGAGGACCTGGGCCATAAAGACTGAGTATTCATGGCAGACAGTTAGAGATGGGAAGATACTCACTGAAGTAAGTGAAATGACTCACAGATTCATTGCTTCTAAGGCCAGAAGGGACCACTGTGACCATTTAATCAGACCTCCTCTATAGCACAGGCCATAGAACTTCCCCAAATTCCCACTGACTTCAGTGAGTTTTCATTCAGGTCCATAAAGCAGAAAAAACATTACACTGAAATCAAGTTACACTGTTCTGTTACTCACATACTAACAGTAAGTATCTCATAGGCTGGAGCTAAATATGAGTTTGGTGCTTTGCATTTCTCAGTTGGGAGCAGTAAACTTCATCCACCTTCAAGACATAAGGTGAACTCACATCATGGGTTCCTGTCCACTACCAGGAGAGGGGACTCAGCAGTGTAAGCCTCCTGCAGCCTTTGCTTCTCTGGGGTGCTCAGAACTAAATGAAAAAATCCCCAAAGCAGGCAGGACTGACCCAGGAAGGGCTAAAAGGAGGCTGGTTGGGACCGGGAGCAGTTCAGATTTAAGGCATGCTTCCACTGCAATAAAGAGGTGTGACTGCAGCACAGGTAGACATATCCAAAATAGCTTTTCTCTAGCTAGATCAAAGTTAGCTCGAGTAACAATAGCGGTGTAGCTGTAGTAGCATGGGTGGTAACAGAGGCTGGCTGCTCAAGCATGTACACAGCGTCCTGTCCTCCTCTCAGTGCTAGAGTTTCTGTTACCCTTTTCCAGCTTCTCCACTATCACAGACAAACCAACCACCATTAGATCAAAGCTTGCTTGGGTATGCCTTCATAAGCTGCAACCACACCTCCTGATTACACTGTAGACAGACCCATAGTTCTTGTCTTAGGCAGCTGGTGCTGGAGAGGCTGCTATGAAATTATGGCTTAAAATTGGCTTCCCTGTGAAGCCCCTCTCTGGCACAGCTGGCCCATATGGCTGAATATAGCCCATTTAAAAAAATATTATTTTTCAGAAGAAATTTAGGGGCAGATCCTCAGCTAGTGTGAATCAGTGTGTAGCTCTTCTGCAGTCACTTAGGCCCACTTTCATCAACTGTGGCTCTGCTCCAGAGTGCCTTGTCAACATGTAGGTTAAAATATAGATCTAAGTATATGATAATACATGTGTTAAGGGAATAGAAACCCACTAAAAGTAAAATATTACAGGAATCGTTGCAACACACCTTCCAGGTGCATAAATCATCAATTAGTTCTTACATAACTAAGCCTTCCCTCTCTTCTCAGTGCCATTGTTTCTGTTCCCCTTTTTCCAGTTTCCCCACAGTTACTTACAAACAAACCATCGTTTGTTCAAGTTCCTCAGATTTTTACACCATATATCAGGTGTTGAAGGGGGTAATTGAGTATATTGATTTCTAATTTAATAACATCATGGCACAATGCTTGCTAGGAAATGGTTCCTGTATGTGTGCAGAAGGATCCAGATACATTTTCTTTGCTCTGATGACAGGTTTCAGAGTGGTAGCCGTGGTAGTCCATATCAGCAAAAAGAACGAGGAGTGCTTGTGGCTCCTCAGAGACTAACAAATTTATTTGAGCATAAGCTTTCGTGGGCTAAAGATATATATATATATCTTCCGACTGTATTTTCCACTGCATGCATCTGATGAAGCGGGCTTTAGCCCACGAAAGCTTATGCTCAAATAAATTTGTTAGTCTCTAAGGTGCCACAAGTACTCCTCCTCCTTTTTCTTTGCTCTGTTAAAGTGGTCACTTCTTTTATATTACTTAGCGTAAATGCCTCTCCTGCTTAGGAGTTTTTGTCACACAGTGTGCAAGCTTTCACCTCCCCGGGTTCTTGCCAACCCCCCACAATTTTGTGGGTCAACTAGCAATAGGGCAAAGCTGCAAAATTCAGAGCCAAATTGGTATCTTTATTTCAAACACTCCTAAGTTGGAGCATCCATATATGAAGTTTTGGTCCATTACAAAGAGAGAGATGTGAAATGTCAATCCACACCTAGGTGTGGACTCTACCTCAGGCGCCCTCAAAGTTTGGGATGTGGATAATGGGTTTGATTTAGGCCCACTGTCTACTCCCGGCATTTGAAAGCTATTAGATTTTAGTCCTTGCCGAAATATTTTTGGACTTTGTGTATTTCATGTAGGGACAGAATGAGAAAACTGGAACCCTTCTGAAAAAGTGATCCTGCTAGAGGGGGGCAGAGGGCATACCAAAGATTTAGAATCTAGGGAGCTGAACCTTTCCCCCCTAAGTCAATGGCAAAACTCCCATTCATGTTAAACAGGCTCTAAGGAAAGTGACAAGGTTGGCGCTTCAGTAATCAGTATGAGTGAAGAATAAGAGTATTTTGCATCTCTCTAGCACCTTTAAGACTAAGATTTCATCTCAATAAGTTTCACAAACATTAAATAATTAATCTTCACCACAATCTCCAATTTAAGTGGGGAAACTTGAAACTAAGGAGGTCAAAGATTTCTTGACCGATGCCGATTTCTCCTCCCTGGTGTAAGAATTTAGCCCCACTCTTTTCCCCTTTCACAATATCTACAGGTTTCAGGAAAGACATATACTTCCTGCTGCCTTTTTTTTTTTTTTTTCTCAGGGAAACCTTCTTAGTTCCAATTGGCTCTGATCCTGCATTCTTTGTACATGCAAAACTGCCCTGGTTTCCAAAAGTGCTGAGCCATGGGAGCTCCTGGGAGTTCTCCAAAAGTTTGGGGCACCCAAGGAAGGCAGGATGGGGCCTGTGGTGCCTACAGGAAAACAAAAACAACACATTGCACATACCATGCCATCCATTTTGATTTCAGTCAAATGTAGTGAAGAAAAGACCCAGGCTCACTATGAATGAGTGCTGACCTCCAGTGACATCAATGGGGCTACTCCTGGGAGCAAGTGCTTGCCAATGTAAGGGTTCCACAGCCGGAGCCTTTGTTTTTTCAAAAAAAGAAAAGGAGGACTTGTGGCACCTTAGAAACTAACACATTTATTAGAGCATAAGCTTTCGTGAGCGCATCCGATGAAGTGAGCTGTAGCTCACGAAAGCTTATGCTCTAATAAATGTGTTAGTCTCTAAGGTGCCACAAGTCCTCCTTTTCTTTTTGCGAATACAGACTAACACGGCTGCTGCTCTGAAACCTTTGTTTTTTCAGATTATGAATGTCTGCGTCCTTTCTGGCTAGAATCACCTGTAGAAAGAATGATCATTATGCTGGGAACTCCTGCAGGTTCCAAGCCCTGTACAGCTAGGGAATAATTCCTCCACTCCTGCACTCCCCCAGGCTTTCTGCAAAGCCCCCCTGTGCCGCCCCCCGCCCCCTAGGGACTGGAGAGGCTTTTACACCTGCAGGCAGCCCATCCGGCTCTGTGGTACCCTCAGGGCCCAGGAAAACCCGCGCTGAGGCCCCCAGCCAAGCGAATCCGGGTGGATGGGGAGCGAGGAGGGGGCCGGCCGCTTTCCTGCACGGGAAGGGAGGGAGGAAGCCGCGGAGTCCCCTGGTTGCCTACCCACCCCCTGCACTGCCGCAAATCACTGGGCCGCCAGGTCCCTCCCGGGCTCCGCGGAGGTGCAGCAGCGGAGGCAAAGCGCTAGAGGGCTCCGCACCGCAGGCGGGACGGAGGAGCTGTTTTTGAACCCGCCTCCTATTAGCCCAGGGCCGCCGATGACTGGCTCGGGCCCGGCCTGAAGGTCACTGATTCCCTAGAGCGAGGGCAGGGCCGGCCGCCCGCCAGGGGCCAGCCCCTGACACTCCCTCCTGCGTCCCCCCAGCCTGTGGTGAGCGCCGAAAGGGTTCCATGAAGTCATCAAGTTTTACAGTTCCTGGAGGGGATGGGGGGGGGGGAGACACGTTTGGTGCTGGACAGGGGATGAGTGATCAAAGCTGAGCTAATGCTTCCTGTTGCAGCGGGGGCTGTATATAAATATAACGTGCCTTTCATGTAGGGGGGATGTCAGCGGCAGGCGGCGAGGAGCCCGGAGCTTCCACTCCCTCCCCGTCTAGCGTCCCCAGCTCCCTGAGGTTTCTCCCGCCGACCACAATGAACAAGGTCTTGGGCTGCACGCTTGTGGTAAGTCCCTTCGCAGGGGTAGATCGGAGCCTTCGGATGGCTGGGGCGGCCCTGGGAGGTCAGGCTGCCGAGCCACTCTCCCCCTCGGTTTTTTCGTTTGCTCTTCCTTCTGGTTTCGGAGCAGCCGCCGGGTTAGTCTGTCGTCGCAAAAAGAAAAGGGGGACTTGTGGCACCTTAGGGACGAACGCATTTCTTCGAGCATAAGCTTGAAGTGAGCTACAGCTCGCTTCCTCGGATGCCTTCGGTGGAAAACTGTGTATGAGAAAACCCCATTGTTTCATGTTCTCTCTCTGTGTGTGTGGGTATATCAATCTCCCCTCTGTATTTTCCACCAAATGCATCCGATGAAGCGAGCTGTAGCCCACGGAAGCTTATGCTCTAAGAAATGCGTTCGTCTCTAAGGTGCCACAAGTCCTCCTTTTCTTCTGCTTAACGTGCTCAGTTTCATCCCCAAAAAGAAAAGGGGGACTTGTGGCACCTTAGAGACGAACACATTTCTTAGAGCATAAGCTTCCGTGGGCTACAGCTCACTTCCTTAGAGACTAACAAATTTATTAGAGCATAAGCTTTCGTGAGCTACAGGCTTTTGTGGTAAGATTTAAACTGGGACGGGAGCTTCCAGTGTCAGGAGAAAAGCAGATACTTTTATCACATAAGGTATTGGCATCCTTTGCTTTGCATTCATGTTCTTTCCTGTGCTACTCTCCCCCCCCCCCGTCTTCTCAGGCTCACATCACTCTTACATTAGCATAAAATATATTAGCTGGCAATGGATTTTTAGCTTGGGATATTTCTTTTATGACTTATTAAAACTCCATGTTTGTCTAATCTCCCGAGTCACTGCTGGTTATTATTGCACGAGTGCTGATCCCTATCTCCAGGTCTTGGGAGAACATTCTTGCTTTAGGAAAAACGGTGTGACCACAGAATGTATTTTAAAGCACAAACAGATGATGTTTCTTTTGACTTTCTAAACTGCTCGGTTTTGCTTTGTATACACAAACATATGGCGAATTAGTAGTAGTGTCCTTCATGTCATTGCAGGAAATGTTATTGCTGTGGCAGCAGGTGTCTTCTAAGCCCCTGCTTTTAGTGGTTGGTTAAAAAGTTTGTTCCAGTGCTGAGACCCTGACAGGCATACTTAGAGCAATTTTTCAATGATAGATAGATAGATAGATAGATAGATAGATTGATCTTTGAAAAATTGCTCTAAGTGTACCTGTGGTGGTCTCAGCACTGGAACAAACTTTTTAAAATGTTGTTGTTTAATCTATTTAGCTGTTTGGAAGTTCAAATTGCATTAAATCAATTTTTAAAATGTGTATAGACTTCTACTGTGTAATAAATATTTAAATAGTACTTGGTTGTTATAAAAATGGACTATTACATATTCATATACAGTTACTTTTCCAGAATATCTTAGCAAGTATAGTGGCATTAATGTCCAGGTAATCTCTGATACAGTTAGAACTGAGTTACATATTCTAAAAGTTCATTAAGGTGCATGTATGTGTGTGTGTGTGTGTGTGTGTGTATATTCATGTAAAACAAATTATAAGATTTCCAGTCACTGATGAGTAATGCATGTGTATTACTTTGGGTAGAATTTCCTGAAAGAGTTTTTTGAAAATTAAACCGAAGTAATTAATGGGGGCTGGAGGAAAAGCAAAAATTGTTATGTTTACGGTCAGCAAATTGAAATGTGAGACTAAAACCTTTTTATTTACCTTATATTATTATGCCTTTTTTGTTTATATAAATGGACAGGAAGTTAAGTGTGGAATGTCAGCAATAACTTGTTACCAACTTGCCTTTCTATCTGTTCATCATAATGTAATATCATTTAAACATTTTAATGTATTTAAACATTTTAATGTAATATCATTTAAACATTTTAATAGATTCCTAGTTAACAGTAATATAATAAACTGGTACATTTTCTAAAATAACAATTTACAATGAAATTAAACTTGATCTTCATTTTAGAGCAGCACTGATATCACCAACAGACTTTCATGCACCAAGGAATGTGAAAAAATGCCAATAAGTTGTTACTGTATCCTGTTACTAGTCCCCCACTTTATCCCATCTCCTAAATTTGACCTCTCTCTCTGCTATTTTGGATCTCTAATATGACACCCTTTTCTTGGCGTGCCTGTCTGGTCTATCATGTGTAGGCAGCCATGGCTTTGCAACCCTCTAGGGTTTGAGTTTTTTTTCAATTTTTTTTTAGTTTGTTTGTTTGTTTGTTTGTTAAAAATAGAATACTGAAGTTGCCAGGAGAACATTTGGAAGAAATTGCTGTGACTTTAAACTAGAGTCGTTGTTTTAATCTACTGTAGCAATTTTGATGCTTTCTCATTTATATTTCTCTTTGGTCATGATTCAGCCTCTGCAGTGAATAGGATTGCTACTAACTCACCATCTTCCTGACCAAACCTGAAGAAGACCTCTGTGCAAGATCAAAAGCTTGTCTCTGTCAGCAGCAGAAGTTAGTCCAGTAAAAGAGATTACATCGCCCACCATGTCCTCTTCCTGGAAGAATACTATGTTTGTAGTAGTAGTAATTCTATTCAGTGGAGAGGCTGCATGTACCCATGACATGAATTCATACCCATGACAGTTGCATGCCATAGGTCTAGGTTATTTTAGAAATCCTGCTGTCATTATAAGATGGGTAATTTTAACTAGAGATTAATACATGATTTGCAGATCTGATGCATCTTTCCAGAGCTGTTCTGTTGGTTGGTTATTTTTTTTCTTCACTTCCTCATCCTCACAGAGATTGTGAATCCTAGCTATGAAGAATATTTAGTTCACCATTTCTCAAACCCAAGAGCAGCTGTCTGTCTGCTCAGACAGCTGAAAATGGAATAATACTAATTTAGACTTCCAGAGAGTCTTTATCCACAATTCTTAAAGTAAAGGTGTAAATTTGTAAATACTGACAAAACAAAAGCTCTGTAAGGTACGCTACATATCTCATTTCACTGACGAAGAAATTGAGGGCTTGTCTACCCTGCAAGCTACAGTAACTCCTCGCTTATCGTTGTAGTTATGTTCCTGAAAAATGTGACTTTAAGCGAAACGATGTTAAGCAAATCCAGTTTCCCCCATAAGAATTAATGAAACAGGAGGGGGGGTTAGGTTCCAGGGAATTTTTTTTCACCAGACAAAAGACTATACACACACACACACACACACAGAGTATAAGTTTTAAACAAACAATTTAATACTGGTACACAGCAATGAAGTCAGAGGGTGGGATATTTCCCAGGGAATGTCTTACTGCTAAATGATGAACTAGCAATCAGCTGAGCCCTCAAGGGTTAACCCATTGTTGTTAATATAGCCTCACACTCTACAAGGCAGCACGAATGGAGGGAGAGGAGACAGCATGGCAGACAGAGACACAAATTGTGTGTATGAGAGAGAGAGATGCGCATTGCCCCTTTAAGTATGGTGACTCCCCCTCTAAGTACACTGCCTTTTTAAGTAGATCAGCAAGTTGAGACAGCAGCTGCTGCCAGGAAGCTCCCTCCATCCTGAGCCCTGTCGTGTCCTCCCCCTCCTCTATGGAATTGGGGTAAGCAGGGTGCAGGAGCAGGGAGGAGGGGGACACCCTGACATTAGCCCCCTTCTTTCCTGTCCTCCCACACCCTGCACAGCAAGCGGGAGGCTTCCGGGAGCAGCTCCAAGGCAGAGGACAGGAGCAGCACATGGCAGTGGGGGGAGGGACAGCTGAACTGCCTGGCAATTGATAGTCTGCTAGGCGGCTGCCATACGGGGAGCTGATGGGGGGCTGTCGGTCCACCCTGGTTCCAAGCTCCCACCAGCTAGCTCCAACGGGCTGCTCTTCCTGCAAGCAGTGGACAAAGCAGGCAGCTGCCAAACGACGTTATAAGGGAGCATTGCACAACTTTAAACGAGCATGTTCCCTAATTGATCAGCAACTTAACAACGAAACAACGTTAACCAGCACGACTTTAAGTGAGGAGTTACTGTACTGAGTGGCAAGCTGGTGTGCTGTAGATTCATAACCAGGCTTGTGTAATGTCCTGTGTGAACACTGCTACAGTGCAGTGAATGTCCCTGAATGTGGATAGAGTACTATGCTTTGAAGTCGCAGTACATTAAAACACACTCTGAAACTATCACAGCACTTGTAGCTGTGTCCACATGGCAAGGTATTGTGTGGGAAACCGGTGTGCTGTAGATTCACGCCCTGGCTTGTAGCGCAGTAACTTGCCATGTAGACAAGCCTTGAGACAGAGGTTAAGATCCACATCTTTCAAATACTGGTGCCTATAATTAGCACCTACATTCATATTCATAGTATCTAAATAAGTGCCTGGTTGTCAGAGTTGCTGAACAAATGCACCTTTCATTCAAGTGAACTAGGTATCAAAGTCTGAAAATGTGTGCCCTAAATGACTTGCCTGGATTAATATAGCAAGTATATGGCTGAGCCAGAGACAGAAACCAAATCCCCAGGTTCTCAGCCTTGTGCTTTAACCACCAGCCTACTTCCTCTCACATTAAGGGAAAAAAGTATTGGCTAGATAGCTTTCTAAAAGATTAAGTTGGACAATTCAATAATTAAGAGATCTCAGTTTATGCAATTAGGGTCTGATCCTTTGATGAGCTGGATGGCCTTGTTAACTTGTCATATAGCTGTTGAGTTCCATTTGCAGTTTAAGGGTATCTTCTGCATTTTTCCAGATGTGGAGAATACTATACTAAATATAAAGAAAAGGAGTACTCGTGGCACCTTAGAGACTAACAAATTTATTTGCGCATAAGCTTTCGTGAGCTTCAGCTCACTTCATTGGATGCATTCAGTGGAAAATACAGTGGGGAGATTTATATACACAGAGAACATGAAACAATGGGTGTTATCATACACACTGTAATGAGAGTGATCAGGTAAGGTGAGCTATTACCAGCAGGAGAATGGAGGGAAGGGGGGACCTTTTGTAGTGATAATCAAGGTGAGCCATTTCCAGCAGTTGACAAGAACGTCTGAGGAACAAGGGGGGGGGTATAAACATGGGGAAATAGTTTTACTTTGTGTAATGACCCATCCACTCCCAGTTTTTATTCAAGCCTAAGTTAATTGTATCCAGTTTGCAAATTAATTCCAATTCAGCAGTCTCTCCTTGGAATTTGTTTTTGAAGTTTTTTTGTTGAAGAATTGCCACTTTTAGGTCTGTAATCGAGTGACCAAAGAGATTGAAGTGTTCTCTGACTGGTTTTTGAATGTTATAATTCTTGATGTCTGTTTTGTGTCCATTTATTCTTTTACGTAGAGACTGTCCAGTTTGGCCAATGTACATAGCAGAGGGGCATTGCTGGCACATGATCACTCTCATTACAGTGTGTATGGTAACACCCATTGTTCCATGTTCTCTGTGTATATAAATCTCCCCACTGTATTTTCCACTGAATGCATCCAATGAAGTGAGCTGTAGCTCATGAAAGCTTATGCTCAAATAAATTTGTTAGTCTCTAAGGTGCCACAAGTACTCCTTTTCTTTTTGCAGATACAGACTAACACGGCTGCTACTCTGAAACCTGTACTAAATATGCTGCAGTTGGATTACATGAAGAATTCAACATGGAGTTTAGGCTGTTGAGTGCTTTCTGGGACTGCTTCTGCTCCCATTGCAATCAGACAAACATCCCAGTAACTCCAAAGGGCCCAAGCCCTTTATGTAAAAAAAAAAAAAAAAAGTGATGATGGAGTTGTGCAAAACCTTTATGAAGAAATCCAAAACCAGATGAAATCTGCTTGGTTTTAGCTTCTATTGCACACTTGAAACACAGCCTTTGTTTGCTAAAAGGTTTGCTGAGTTTGGGCTGAGGTTCAAGTGCACCTATGACCAATTATTACTTTGGGTGGAAAGTATGCAAAGCTCAATCATTTTTCAAGTGTTCCACGGCAAAACAAGTCAAACTTGGTGATTTCAGATGGGTTTTGCTTTTGGATTAATAACACCCTCCTCAAAAAAGTAACAATCAAGGCTTGAAACACTTAGGCTTGAATAAAGACTGGGCGTGGATGTGTCATTACAAGAAAGAAAGCCTGGAACATTTTGCACAAACCAAGACCACATGTCTGTACAGATCTAACAATTGCCTATTTAGAACCTGATCCTCTGAGGTGTCCACTGCCTTTAGTTTCCATTGAAGACTTCAGAGTTGAAGTTACTTCGCATTATCCAGGATCAGGCCCATAGGAAACATAATATAGTTCCTATTAACAAGTACAAGTATTTGAGATACCACAGATTTTTTTTTTTTTTAGAACAGTCGATAACCTGTGGTACCACAGATAGTGTTGGGAGGTAATTGATGTTCATTTTTTAATGATATAGATGGGATAAGATGTCAATCGTTCTTTGCCTGCCTGCACTGGCAAAGGTATTCCAGTTTCTAACAAAGAGATTAATATACAGTGGAAAGGAGTATTTTGTAATCCTCGTGAAGTATACAGTATATGAAAAAAGGCTGTGATGTAAATTTAAAGTGGATACAAGAATTTTCACACAATATACAATGAAACCTTAGGACTCACCACCATAAGATATTTTGTGGATAAAAACCTCAGCAAGATTTGAAAAGCACTAGATATGTCTATAAATAAGAATAGCACCTGCAGTTACATGAGATAAAATGTACAAGGTCTGTCCAGACTCCTGCTTCAGAGTATGAGATGATCATGAGCCGAGTTCAGGAAAATAAATTTTTTCCAAGGGGTCAAATTCTGTTGAATTTACTCAGAGGTGAGTCTTGGAAGTAATTAGGATTTGGTAGTAAGGAAAGTGAGGAAGTTTAGGCCCATGCTTTTAAGTATCTCAGTTAGCCAGGTGACAGGATTCTCCCCCCATCTCCTTCCCGGGTCTGAAAAATTTTGCATACTGCCAAAGACAGGATGATAGGATTAGATGGCCATTGATCTCATCCAGTTTGGCAATTCACTATGTGCTGTTTTGACTCATTAAACTATTAGTAGTGTGAAGGCTCTTTAATGT
This sequence comes from Dermochelys coriacea, assembly GCF_009764565.3. Lineage (NCBI taxonomy): Eukaryota > Metazoa > Chordata > Testudines > Dermochelyidae > Dermochelys > Dermochelys coriacea. Next base: position 26,075,364 of record NC_050069.1, read on the forward strand.
TGTCAAGGTTCCTTCCCCACTCTGAAATCTAAGGTACAGATATGGGGACCTGCTTGAAAGACCCCCTAAGCTTATTCTTACCAGCTTAGGTTAAAAGCTGCCACCACCAAAGTGTTACACAAAGAACAGAGGAAGTGCCCACTTGGCAACGTCTCCCCCCAAAAATATCCCCCCACGCACTACACCCCCTTTCCCGGGGAAAGCTTGATAAAAATCCTTACCAATTTGCATAGGTGAACACAGACCCAAACCCTTGGATCTTAAGAACAATGGAAAAGCAATCAGGTTCTTAAAAGAAGAATTTTAATGAAAGAAAAAGTAAAATAATCACCTCTGTAAAATCAGGATGGTAAATACCTTACAGGGTAATCAGATTCAAAACATAGAGAATCCCTCTAGGCAAAACCTAAAGATACAAAAACAGGAATATCCATTCCATTCAGCACAACTTATTTTATCAGCCATTTAAACAAAACAGAATCTAACGCACATCTAACTAGATTGCTTACTAACTCTTTACAGGAGTTCTGACCTGCATTCCTGCTCTGGTCCTGGCAAAAGCATCACACAGACAGAGAGAGGACCCTTTGTTCCCCTCCCCACCCCCTCCAGCTTTGAAAGTATCTTGTCTCCTCATTGGTCATTTTGATCAGGTGCCAGCGAGGTTATCCTAGCTTCTTAACTCTTTACAGGTGAAAGGGTTTTTCCTCTGGCCAGGAGGGATTTAAAGGTGTTTACCCTTCCCTTTATATTTATGAGACGCCCCCAAATCACAGATAGGGTGAAACGCTGGCTGTGATTTCTTCCTGGAGCTCTAGGAGAAAACAGAGTTAATAAGACACATGCACCTCTAAATATACTACCAAGTATATAAAGACTAACAATATTTTTCACATCTCAAGGATGATTTTAACCAGTTGATTCTGGGAAACTTTCCTGGGAGAGTGCATCAGCCACTTTGTTAGAAGCTCCTGAAATGTGTTGTATGTTGAAATCAAAATCTTGGAGAGCTAAACTCCACCGAATAAGTTTTTGTTACTTCCCGTGGCAGTATGAAGCCACTGTAGCGCACCATGGTCTGTTTGCAGGTGGAAACGCTGTCCCCAAACGTATGGGTGTAGCTTTTCCAGAGCGTAGACAATGGCGTAACATTCTTTTTCACTGACTGACCAGTTGCTTTCCCTCTCAGAAAGCTTCTTGCTAAGAAACACTACAGGATGGAATTCTTGATCTGGTCCTTCCTGCATTAAAACTGCTCCCACACCACACTTGGACGCATCTGTGGTTACTAGGAACAGTTTGTCAAAGTCTGGGGCCCTTAGCACAGGGTCAGACACGAGTATCGCTTTTATCTGGTTAAAGGCCTTATCACACTCTTTGGTCCATTGAACGGCATTTGGCTGTTTCTTTTTGATTACGTCTGTCAGTGGGGCAGCGATTTGGGTGTATTGCGGTACAAATCGCCTGTAATATCCAGCCAAGCCTAAGAAGGATTGGACCTGTTTCTTTGATTTTGGGACAGGTCATTTTTGGATAGCATCCACTTTAGCCTGTAGGGGGTTAATAGTTCCTTGACCCACCTGGTGTCCAAGGTAAATCACTCTGTTTAGGCCTATTTGACACTTCTTAGCCTCCCTTATGCGCTCAAAGACTTTTTGTAGATGTTCCAGGTGTTCTGCCCAGGAATCCAAAAATATGGCCACACCATCAAGGTAGGCGACTGCATATTCTCCCAATCCTGCTAGGAGACCATCTACAAGTCTTTGGAAGGTGGCGGGTGCATTCCACAGCCTGAAAGGGAGTACATTACATTCATACAGCCCGACCATGTGTGGTGAAGGCTGACCTTTCTTTGGCGGATTCATCTAACGGTACCTGCTAGTACCCCGTGGTTAAGTCCAAGGTAGAGATGAACTGGGCCCATCCCAGTTTCTCCAATAATTCATCTGTTCGTGGCATTGGCTAGTTGTCTGGGCGAGTCACATCATTTAGCTTAGGGCAGTCCACGCAAAAACGTATCTCCCCATCTGGTTTGGGAACTAGAACCACTGGAGATGCCCATGCACTACCAGAGGGATGGATTACCCCCATCTGTAGCATATCCTGGATCTCCCATTCTATAGCAGTTTTAACTTGAGGAGACACCCGGTAAGGTTGGACTTTAATTGGATGAGCATTACCTGTGTCAATGGAGTGGTATGCCCGTTCAGTCAGTCCTGGGGTGGCTGAGAACGTCGGCACGTAGCTAGTGCACAGCTCCTTGATCTGCTGTCGCTGTATACGCCCAAGGGTAATGGAGAGGCCACCAGCACTTTTTCCTTCATAGTAGACACCTTCAGGCCACTCAGTGTCATTTCCTCCCTGGGCTGTAAACTGGCAAACCTTTAATTCTCTGGAATAAAAGGGCTTTAGAGAGTTAATATGGTACACCTTAGGCTTTTGGTTGGAGGTGGGGAATACTATGAGATAATTAACAGCTCCCAGGTGCTCCTGGACCGTGAATGGCCCTTCCCACGACGCTTCCATTTTATGGGCCTGGAGCGCCTTTAAGACCATGACCTGGTCCCCTACTTTGAAGGACTGCTCTCTGGCATGTTTATCATACCAGGCTTTTTGCTCTTTTTGAGCATCCTGTAGGTTTTCTTTAGCAAGGGCTAAAGAGGTTCGGAGGGTGTTTTGTAGGTTGGTTACAAAGTCCAGAATGTTAGTCCCTGGAGAAGGTGTAAACCCCTCCCATTGCTGCTTCACCAACTGTAATGGCCCCTTAACCTCGCAGCCATATACAAGTTCAAATGGTGAAAACCCTAAACTGGGATGTGGTACAGCTCTGTAGGCAAAGAGCAACTGCTGCAACACTAGGTCCCAATCATTGGAGTGCTCATTTACGAATTTACGTATCATGGCCCCCAAAGTTCCATTAAACTTCACCACCATGCCATTTGTTTGATGGTGGTAAGGAGTGGCAACCAAGTGATTTATCCCATGAGCTTCCCAAAGGCTTTCCATAGTTCCTGCCAGGAAATTAGTTCCTGCATCTGTGAGGATGTTGGAGGGTTAACCTACCCTGGCAAAAATGTCTGCTAGTGCCTGGCACACACTTTTAGCCCTTGTGTTGCTTAGAGATACTGCTTCCGGCCATTGAGTGGCAAAATCCATGAAAGTCAGTATGCTTTCCTCTGGGTGTCTTTTTCAGAAAAGGACCCAGAATATCCACAGCTACTCGCTGAAATGGAACCTCAATGATGGGGAGTGGCTGAAGATGGCCTTTGCCTGGTCTTGGTGTTTTCCCACTCTTTGGCACACCTCACAAGACCGGACATAGGTAGAAACATCCTTGCCCATTCCCTCCCAGTGGAATGACCTCCCAAAACAGTCTTTGGTCCTGTTCACTCCAGCATGCCCACTAGGATGATCGTGGGCTAAGCTCAAGAGCTTTACCCGGTACTTAGTTGGAACTACCAACTGTCTCTGAGGATGCCAGTCTTCATGCTGTCCACCAGACAGAGTTTCCTTGTATAAAAGTCCTCTTTCTACAACAAACCTGGATCCATTAGAAAAGCTGAGAGGCAGTGGGTTGCTCCGTGCCACCATCCAAGCTCTCTGGAGGCTTTCATCTGCTTCCTGTTCGGTCTGGCTCCGGCTGAGCCTCTTGTGTAGGGTTATCAGCTGCTGCCGGTTCAGATTTGGTGGGGCCCTCTAGTGTTGGGGTTGCAAGTACTGAATTCAGTGCTGGTAATGGGTCTGGTGCTGGTTGTTCCACTGGTTCTGGTTCTGGGGCTGGCTCTGTCTGGGTCTCTGGGACTGGATTCACTACTCCTGTTGCTGACGTTGGCATGGGGTCCGGTTCCATCACCTCTGACTGGGTTCTGGTAGAAGTTTCCGGAACAGAGCTAGGCGTGACAGCTTGCTTAGCCTGGCTGCGGGTGACCATTCCCACCCTCTTGGCTAGCTTCACATGACTGGCCATTCTTCCCCCAACAGCATGGGGATGGGATAATCATCATAGACTGCAAAAGTCCACATTCCTGACCAGCCCTTGTACTGGACAGGCAACTTAGCTGTAGGCAAATTGAAAGAGTTGGACTTGAAGGGTGGAATTATCACTTGAATCTCTGAGTTGATTAAATTTGGGTCCACTAAGGCAGCATGGATAGCCGACACTTGCGCTCCGGTGTCTCTCCACGCGGTGACCTTCTTCCTGCCCACACTCACAGTTTCCCTCCGCTCTAAGGATATCTGGGAGGTATCTGGGCCTGAGGACCTCTGGTGTGATTCTGGTGCAATGAACTGTAATCTGTTGGCCTTCACATGCCGCTGCTCATTACATTTAAAACATCGTCCAGATGACGGGTCACTGGGGCAAGGTGGGTTGCTGGAGAATGGTGTGGTGGGACGACAAGGTGTCTGGAGTATTCCTTCATGTGTAGTTGGGGCCTTGGGCTGCCCCCGGTAGTAGGGTGTGGTCTGAGGGTGTCCCTTCTGGTATCCACTCCAACTGCGACTAGGGTTGTTCCTCTCTCCTCCCTCCACCTGTTTTGTTCCGGCTTGCCCCACGTCTCTGGCAGTCAGGGACTGCTCATATCGATCAGCATAAGAAGCAAGACTTTCTGCTGAGTCCATTTCCTTGTCCCATAAACACTGTTTTATTTCCTCCTTGGACATATGCAGGAATTGCTCCTGAGCTATGAAATCACAATTCCGTCAAAGCTAGTGACACCCCTTCCTTGGACCTATTTATCTAACATATCCTTCATCTGGTTTAGATAAGTCACATTACTTAGTCCAGGCCTTCTCTTAAGGGTTCGAAATTTTACTCTGTAAATTTCAGATGTAATTTGAAATTGCTTTAAAACCAAATCCTTGAACTTATTATAGTCAGAAGCCTCATCAATAGGCATCTTATTGAATATGTCCAGAGCTCTTCCAATCAATTTTGCGACCAATGTGGTCATCTTGTGAGCTTCAGGAATTTTATGGAGAGTGCACAGTCTCTCAAAGGTGAGAAAATATTCAGGAATATCACTGGATTCATCATACTGTGGACATAGTTGCTCCCATTTGTGAATTGTTGGGGAAGGATGGTTAGGGTTATCCAGTGGATTCCACTCAGCCTTTGCCTTCTCCATCTCCAGTGCATACTTCCTCTCTTTTTCCTTCTCCGCCTCAGCATGCTTCCTCTCCTTTTCCTTTTCCTCCATTTCTTTTTCCTTTACCTCCATAGCTCTCCTGTGGGCAGCCTCTTTGGCTATTTCTGCCTTGGGCTCTGTCATGTTTGCCTCTCTGTTTTTAACTAACTTTACACCGGAGAGTTAGAAATAAAACAAAACAAACAAACAAACAAAAAACTTGGCTTGTCAAAAAACAAAATAGGTTGAGCTGTAACCAGATACCCGTGTTCTCTGATAGTGATTGCCAGCCTACAGAAACCTAACACCTTTGTCTCCAGGCAAATAGACAGAAAACCCCCCTAGTTGCTCTTAGCTAAAAAAACCCCACCTCTTCAGGTCTGTGAAGAACTTGTGAATTTCTCTGCGGAGGTTAACTACCCTGCCTTTAGGTAGAGAAACTCCAGCTCAAAAAGACAATTCCCTTTTGTCTCTGCTCTGGCCCCCAGGCACAGACAAAAAAAAACTCTAACTGCTTTCAGCTTAAAACCTGTTTCCAAGCAGCCCAAAGGAAAAAAAAAGTCCGTTTAAAATCTCTGCTTTTGGTTAAAAAAATCTCAAATTGATCTCAAAATGATTTCAAATTAATCTCAAATTGATCCCACCGCTCTGCCACCATGTCAAGGTTCCTTCCCCACTCTGAACTCTAGGGTACAGATGTGGGGACCTGCATGAAAGACTCTTTAAGCTTATTCTTACCAGTTTAGGTTAAAAACTGCCACCACCAAAGTATTACACAAAGAATAGAGGAAGTGCCCACTTGAAAATGTCTTCCCCCCCCAAAAAATACCCCCCAAGCTCTATACCCCTTTTCCAGGGGAAGGCTTGATAAAAATCCTCACCAATTTGCATAGGTGAACACAGACCCAAACCCTTGGATCTTAAGAACAATGGAAAAGCAATCAGGTTCTTAAAAGAAGATTTTTAATGAAAGAAAAAGTAAAAGAATTACCTCTCTAAAATCAGGATGGTATATACCTTACAGGGTAATCAGATTCAAAACATAGAGAATCCCTCTAGGCAAAACCTTAAGTTACAAAAAGACACAAAAACAGGAATATCCATTCCATTCAGCACAACTTATTTTATCAGCCATTTAAACAAAACAGAATCTAACGCATATCTAGCTAGATTGCTTACTAACTCTTTACAGGAGTTCTGACCTGCATCCCTGCTCTGGTCCCGGCAAAAGCATCACACAGACAGAGAGAGGACCCTTTGTTCCCCCCACCCCCTTCCAACTTTGAAAGTATCTTGTCACCGTATTGGTTATTTTGGTCAGGTGCCAATGAGGTTATCTTAGCTTCTTAACCCTTTACAGGTGAAAGGGTTTTTCCTCTAGCCAGGAGGGATTTAAAGGTGTTTACCCTTCCCTTTATATTTATGACAAATGTCATTTCTGGTATTTCAATATTATAGGCCATATTGTGCCACTAAACTTTAAGCAGGACCTTCCAATTAATTTCAATTGAGAGTTCTGTTTAGGAACTGATGGCATGATTTAACCCTCTTTTTTCACTTCATTCAAATACCCTGAAAAGCAAAGCCACAGAATTCTGAGATTCTACTTTGTAGCCATACAAACACTGGCAACATTTTTGACAAAGTGAATTGAATCATAATTTATCAAGTAGGAAAATATGCTTCAGGATGGACTTGGAGTTCAAAACTGAAACAGATTTATCTCTTTCAGTAAATTAAACATTATCCTATGGTCTGCTACCCAAAACCACAAAGCCAAGCCAAATAATAATATTTTCGTACTCTGAAAAACTATTTTCCTATATCCCAACGAAGTGATTTAAGGGAATGATTCTTGAAGGATTTTGCTGTATTTGCTGTATTTTTGCTGTATTTCATTTTTAATTTAACAGAGAAAAGCAAGCAGCTATTTGTCTTACATTTGAAAATAAAAGGAAAGGGCGTGTACTACTTTTCATGCCCAAGGTCTGAAATAAAGTAATAAGATCACTTTATTTCTCTTTCTAAAGCCTCTTCTAAAGGCTCAGAGGGGGGAAAAAACCTGTCTGATGTTGCATTTGGCAGATCCTCTGACTTATTTGTGCAGATTGATGTAAAGTGTTTGTGAAAAAATGTTGCTCTAGGCCCATGTGTTGAGTGGCACTGCCAAAGGATTGCTTTTTAGTCTTGTGTAACTAATTTTGAATAATATGTTAAAAGGCTTTAAACATGTTAAACAAACAATACATAAACATAGAACTATTTGAAATTTTGTTTAAAAAATCATCTAAGTTAGACACAGACCTTAGAGGGTTTCTGGACATATCAATTATTACTAAAGAATCATGTATTATTTCATTATTTTTCATGCCATTGACCAATTTAAAGATTATATGAAAGTCTTTAGGTCGATCCCAAATCTTCTGGAAGAGATCTAAATTCTGTGCGATATTTAGCACCTCTTAGCAAGATTGGACCTTTAGGGTCCAATAGGAAACTTCATAGGATTGGACCTATGATAATACATCAGAGATCAATTTATGTGAATGGATATGTTCTTTTCTATTGCATAGGCATGAAATTTTTTTTGGTGTACAAGAATTTTTTTTTATCAGTATCATTTCAGAATTGAATTGTTTTTTTGTTTTGTTTTGTTTTTTTAAATTGAGCCTTAAATTCCAGCAAACTGACAAATAACTTCCATTGATCTTACTCTAGCAAAACACCTGTTGCTCTACATTTGTCCACTGCTGAATTTGTAGTTATGGTGTAAGGGCTCAGTCCCACAAGGTACTCAGTATCATTGACTTCAGAGGGTGTTGGGGAAGTTCAGGGAGTACCCTACAGATCAGTCCCAAGTTGCTGTGTACGGTGGCTGTTTTCAGGTAGTGCGATTTTCTGTGCAGAAAATATTGGTCCCATTCATGGTCCTAGTTTCTCACTCCTCGGTCCATTGGAGTCTTTCTATTGACTTCAGTGGGAGTGGGATGAGGGTCTGGGCCAGCCATGGTTGTGGGCTCCTGGAAGGGAGATGCGGCACTTTGCGTCAGTCTTCTGGATGGTAGTTGAGGAGCCCTCACTACTAACGAAAAGAGTCCTGTCCAGCACTGTTTGGTCTGAATGGTGGTGGCCAGGGGGCCTTTAAATCTGGGCATAGAAATCAGGGGAATCTTGAAAGGATTCTCAAGGATCCAACAAAGTACTTGCAAAGACTAAGTCCATTTTTTTTTCTCTGTTATGTTCTCTTTTCTTTAATACTGGTTTTTCAGAGCTTGTGTCTGGTAGTAGCATAAAATGGCAATTGTGATTGAAAGTGATAGTCGTTATATGTACAAGGTTGAGGATAACTGTTGAGTTTATGATTTGGGGCATGATTGGTTACGGTAGACTCCTGTGCAGTGCCTGTAGGGTCTATTACAGGAGTGGATGACGGAGGTTCTCTGGCCTGCAATGTGCAGGAGGTTAGACTAGGTGATCATGATGGTCCATTCTGGCCTTAAAGTGTATGAATCTATGAGTAAGGGATTAACTGGACATTATAGTTTTTTCAACCATTATTCGTGACTCACTTACATAAATTCAAGACAGACTGTTTTTTTCCTTCAAAGTAAAATGTGCCTGTTTGGATTTGGTGGTTAAGTAGTGATGAGTTCATGTGATCTAATGCCAATTCTGCTCTCAGTGAAACTGTATTGAAGCCAATAGACTTGTAGTAGTTTAAAAGTCCAGAATTTTACCCTTAGTATTTAGAGTACCATGAAACGGTTAAAAAGTCCAAAGTCTAACTAAAAAAAAACCCACAACTAAAGCTCTGTTTCCTCCTGCTAAAAATCCTCCTAAAAGCCTTTCAATTTCAGTATTGCTGCCATCTAAAATCTAAAATACTCTAACGTTTTTGCTCAGGGTAGGACACATTTTCACTGTTTTTACAAAAATGGTCAGGTATATGCAATGTAATTGAATTTCCCATCTTTTCTCTAAGTTGTGTGAATGAATTCAAGTCACTACTTTCCATTAACCAATAGGCATTCAGACAAGAGGTTTTCATCTGTCAACTTTTTGTGTTTTTTCAGATAACAAATATATCAAACGTATCTCTGGAGTTAAGTTGATGGGCTGCATCCTCAGCTAGTGTCAATAGGCTTCAGTGACATCAGTGGAACTATGCCCCATTTGCCCCAACTGAAGTTCTGGCTCATCAATATAGTTAATTCAATATACTGTTTTTTCTGTTTAGGCCACCAGCCCAGCAACTGAGGCTGTGCTTTCATTTAGTCTAAAATGCCTGTTTCTTATGAGTGGTGGTGGGGTGCTTAATATTTTCTTTCAGCCTATTCTAGCCACAGGCCTTTCACATTAATAGGAGTTTTGCCTGAATGAGGAATAGCCTTAGTCCCATGTGGGCTGGGTGTGGGGGAAGCCATCTGCTATATAAAGTGTCATACACACCTAAGTTAGGAATGACCCAAAAGGAAGAGATGCAGAAAAATGTAAGCTCTTTGGGGTAGAGGCTGTGTGTTTGAACAGCACCTGCCACAATGGGGTACTGGTTCATGAGTAGGGCTCCTGGTCACTCTGGTAATACAAATAATGATTAATAATTAATCTGTGTAATGCCTCTCTGCACATACTTCTTAACACTTCTGAAAATCAGGTAGACACCTAACTGGGTTCTGGAGCTTAACATTAGGCCTTCAGTTTACACAGTTCTGACCAGAATGCCAAAAATGTGTATCTTAAGTTGAAGATATTCCTTGAAACAATGATTCCTTGCCTTGGTCTTAAGGGGTCCTTTTGCTGGGCCTACAGAACTGTGGTAGGGCAATGAGACATGGAGAATGACGTTCTGTGAATGTATGGATGAATAAACATGGCATGGGTTGAAACAAGTCTAATATTTGCTAGAAACATTGAGACACACTTTTGATTTATGCCTGTGCTGTTACTTAAAACCTCTAACAAAACAAGAATAGCACTAGTACTATGTAGTATGGGTGAGCCAATGATGGGCACAGTCTGGATTATGCATTTATCCATCTACACAAAGTGTGTTTCAAGGAAGGAATAGAAGAAGAATATTGCCTAGTGGCCTATGAATTTTTTTCTTTTTAACACAACAAACAACAACCTTGGCCTCTGAATGCTCTTCTTTCTCCTCTATTCCACATTTAGATTATTATGGCTGGTGTTCCACCATAATATTACATGGGTATCTTGCTTACCAGGGTAGAGATTCAAATGAATGGATTCACCATTCACAGGTCGATTGTTTTTTTTTAACCCCCACCAGAATGAACCTGCTG